>NC_133932.1:136255196-136855196 GCF_031877795.1 Strix aluco | reverse complement strand
GACTCTCCTCGAGCAGCTGCAGGAGGGGGAGCAGGGTGTCCAGGGACCCCTCTTTCTACTCCACCTACAGACGGAGCAAATAGTGCATCTTAGGTTTTTTGAATGTTTTCAAGGAAAAGCGATCTCATGGTTAAAAAGACGTGGGGAACAAGGGAATTAGGGTTTTGCTCTCAGCTCTTCTGCTGGCAGTGGTAGAGCTCTGAACTCCTCTGTGCCCCTCAGCAGTAGGGCTGTCTGCTCTTCGGCAGGTGGTAATGATTCAGATTTAACCAAAACCAACAACAACACTTTAAAAAAAAAAAAATAAAAAGGGATCTGCATGTCCCAGATATTCTTAGGAAAACACGTTCTGGGTACAGGACAGGACAGAGGGGGCTGCTCTGGGGGAGCCGGAGCAGCTGGAGTCCAAGCCTGTGGACTCTGCATCCCTGGAGATACTTCAACCTGGGCAGCACAAGGTCCTGAGCGACATGAACCAGCTGGTCTTTCCTTGCCCTCAGTTAGTCAGTGATTTTGTGACATTTCGACCGAGGTCTTGCCAGATTCCCAAAAGATGGTGGTGCCCAAAGGCCTGAGCTGGAGATGGCACCTGTTTGTTACACAACGCAACTCCAGCCATCAGATGGGACCACTGTAGGTTTCCTTTGGAGAAGGTGTTCAGATGCAAGAGCAAACCATCATCTCCTGACAAACTTGTGAGATCTTTTCTCTCCCTGGTGCTGGACAGACTGTAGATCACCTGAAGCTGTTCTGGGAAGCATTTTTTGCCTGCAACTGAGCAGCTTTCTTTTTAGGTAATACTGAGCTCTCCCTTGTGTGCAGCCACCACGAGTGGGGTGAACCGACATGTGCTCTATAACACCCCCAGCCTCAAGCTGCTCCAGTCTGCCTTCATCTCATGTGACCTGGGAACTGCTTCAGACAAAGCCCACTGTGGTGTTCCAGGGGCCAGGGAGCAATGCTGGTGTTTTCTCTTCCACTTTCAAAAGACTTTATTTGAATCTAGGAGCAGAGACATCCCTCCCTTCAGGTAAGCTCTGGTCAAGCATTCATCACACCTTTCCTGCCCTGACGTACAAAGTGACTTGAAGGTCATGGTTCAAAGATAAAATGCTGGTGTCTTCCTGTCTTCCCTCCTCCCCACAAGACCTGAGTAAAGACAAAACCTTCCAATACTGCAGCAAGTCCTGACCTGGAAACCAGCAAGAAAATGCATTTTGCATGCAGCAGGTGCCTTGAAGGATCAGTTACAGGCACTGGAAGGAAAAGGAGGGGGAGAAAGCGAATGGTTAATGTCCCTCTCTGAGCCAGTTCCCTTTGCAAATAGCTATTTGCACACTGGTGGAGGTGGAAATGAGACCTCTTCATCAGCAGTCAGCCAAGCAGCTTTTTTCCTTGGTTGCAGTGCTCCTAATTTCTAAGCAAGGCTAGTGCTGTGGGTGTAATTTCCCTGCAAAAAAGACTGGTCTGACCCATCTCAGCACAGTTTCCCCCATAGAAGAGGGCTGAGGGGATGGGTGAGAGCTGGGCACTGCTTGCACTGGAGGCTTTGGTGGTGGTTCCCACTACTGGCACTAAATGACACCAAGTGGGTGACGTTCACCTCATCCCCTGCCCAAGCTCGGGGTGGGCTTGGGCAGTGCAAAGGCACATGCTGGCTTTGTCCAGGGGCGTGAGCATCTGCAGGCAGTGGGGATGGCACAGGGCAGCCCAGGACCTGGTTGGGCTTTCCCCTGCATGGACACTGCTGCCATGACTGTCGGTCTTTACTCAGGAGCTTGAACTTCAGAGTTTTGGGGAGCTAAATACTTTGGGCACCCTCCCTGCTGGTAAACACAGTGCAGAATATGGATATATCAGTGCTCTAAAAGGCACACCACTCTTTTCCCTGTCTCCTGAATCCTCCAGAGCTGATGCATCTCCATGGCTGTCCTCCTCCCTCCGTGGTGCTTCTTCTTCGCTGCTCCCTGACTCATTCCCTAATAATCAACATGCATGTCACCTCTCCACCTTGTTTGTGGTTGCAAACGTGCCAGATACCTGCTGAGGCTTGGGAATTAAACTCCCCCCACCGCAGAGGCTGGAGGAAGGAGTGTAGAAAGGTTTGATCTGCCCTAGGAAGCAAAGGATCTTGCAAGTGCTTGTGCAGCCCATGCATGTAGTGCTCCTCCAAACTGCTCCGCGGATGCTGCTGGCACTCCATCAGATAATGAGGATTTGCTGCCTGGGTTATCAATAACTCCAAATAGCTTCTGAAGAGTTCCCCCTCACGCTGCCTCAGAAACACGCTGGGCTTGATGAGAGCCAGGGATGACACAGAGGCATTTCCAAGGATCACGCGTGAGCTGGATGTTTCACAGTCCTTCTTTGACAACAGTGTCCCCAGGTCTGGGTAAGTGTGGGAGCCCCAGGACAAGATCAGGGAAGGAAAACCAGCCTCACCCAGCACCTGCTCTTGCTAGCAGATGAGAAAGAAATGGGTGGGGCTGGTAACCAGGGAAATTCAGCCTGGAGAAGACAGACCAGGCTGTTGCATGATGCCTTGCTGAGGCCAACGTTGGAAATGACACTGCGTTCACCAGGACATGCAAAGCATCAGGTAGACAGAGGGTGGTGAACCCATTCTCCTCCATCTCCGTGTACCACCACGGCTGTCCCACATTGTTTCTGGGAACGGATATGAGCCTTGGCAGAGTCAGACATCAGAGAGGTGGTGGGATGATGCAGGGTTTACTCATTCCAGTTGAGCAGGGCTGTCCAGGCTTTCAGCCACTTTCAACCAGGCTCAGCAAAAAAAAAAAAAAAGAAAAGTCTGTAATTACCTGAGCTCAGTACACCAGTATTCATGGTGAGCTGTAGATTGTAGGCAGGGTTATACATTTGTTTGCTCCATTCTATGAATTAATGTCATGGTCCACTCATGCCAGGGGGAAAAGGGAGAGAAAAGCAATGCTGCTACCCAGCCAGCCCAGTTCAGCTGGGCTAAACACCTTCCTCCCCTCAAGCTGGTCCAAAACCTTCACCTGCTGTAGGTAGTTCAGGCACAGACTTCAGATTTCTTGTAGGGTGAAAAGGACCAATTTTGGCAGAGGAGACAGATTTTACCCCATGTGAAACCCCTCTGAAGATCTCACCCTGGGGCCAGGGCTGTGTGCACGCTGCTGGGTCCAGGCGTGTTTGCCACCAGGTCCAAAATGCAAGTGCAGAATCAGGGACAGAAGAGGATGGCAGGAGATGCTCATGTAAATGCTGCACTCCAAGCTGCTCCATGCAGTTTATCTGTGCTTTTGCCAACCCCAACGAATGCAGTTTTCCTAAACGGATAAGTATTGGATTTGTGCTGATCCTCAGCCCCGTAGATGATCCCTCCAGGACTGAGGTCTGCTTGGCGCTGTGCCTCTGGCTCTGAGGGAGCAAGGTCTGCCACCAGCATTTCAGGAGAGCAAGCAAGACCCTGCCCCACACAATATCCAGTCTACCTCATTTTTTCTCATCTTTTCCTCAGCCGATCAATGATGTTCAATTTTCTCCTCTCCCTTCTGTTTGGTAATGGCAAACAAGTTTTTTATCCAGGCTAGTGGTCTGCAGCAGAGCAAGAGAAAGGCACCTGCTCTGGGCTTGTTGAAGCAGGGAATGGAAAGCTCAGGCATCGCCTGGGCAGCCAGGTCCAGGCAAATGTCTTTCATAAACTGCTCTGTGTCACACAATATTTCTGGGCTCAGGGACAAGATAGGGACAGAGCCAAGGAGAAGAAAGGTGCAATCTGGGGGTGTCTGGGCCTCCTGGTTTGGAAGATGTGGGGGACCAGACAAAAGGGACAGCCATCTACCACTCCCCATGTGCCTCTTGGAACAACCTGAACCATCTCCATGCAGGAGCATGAGACCACACACCTGGACTGTCACAAAAACTTGGCTTAAAGCAGCAGCTCTGGGAGTCAGGGGATTATGTGAGAACAGCAGTCGCCATGCCAAAACTATTATTCTATCTAGCCCTCCCACTTTCAGAGGAAAACCTGAGAGCATGAGACAGAAAAGCCACAAATTAGAAGCCAGTAAGAATTATTCCTTCAGTTTTCACGCCAGGCTGGTGGTGGCAGGATACACTGCCAACTCCTGTCTGTGCCTTTGGGGAAATGCTTACCTCCAAAATTTATTTTCCAATGTCCCCAGGAGCTCCCAAGGTCACATCAAGACTCCAGGCTGTCCCAAGAGCACAGCAGCTTTGTTGCCATCCCTCTCTGAAGGCAGATAGAGGTCATAAATTAAAACTTGAAATGAAATGAGAAGCAAAACCAGAAACAGATCTGTGGTGGGTGTCAAGCCTGTATTTGCTTTATTTTCAGTGATTACAAGCAGCCACTCCAAATCCTGACCCTTCCCCACAAGACAGAAACCCCCCAACCAGGCCCAGTACATCAATAGCCACATACAACCACATCTGAAATGACCATCAGTAAAATCTCTTAATTTCTCACCTAACTCCCTCCCAGTTACCCTCCAGCTGGGGACTACAATGGACATTTTGGGAATTGGCACCTTGCACCAGGGAAGGGAGATGATTCCCAGCTCTGGCTCATCACTGCTGCTGGTCCCAATGGAGCAAGGTCAGCACTTGATCCTCGCCCCGACACACCATGGTCACCCTACCTAGCTTTGTCCTTCTTGATTTATCACCTGATTAATATTTCTTCCTTCACTTTCTGCCTGGAAAGCTCTTTCTGGTCGCTCCTGCAACTGGCACTTGGACTTCATCCCCGAGGTCTCATATTGAAACTTGCTGTTCATCTCCCCAGCCACTTCCTACCTCTCTGGCCACCAAAAGTCAGACAAAGCCTGAGGACACAGAGCTTGGCAAAGTCCCTGAGTGAGATGCACCAAGAAATTATTCACCTGGGATCCCTTAAGCATTGCCAGCTCCCTTTCTGACCGGAGGGATCTCTTCCAGCAGCCTCTTCATAATTCTTAGTTCCCAGCTAAATAAAGCAGGAAGAGGCATCACGCGCACCCACAACATATTGAGGTCAGGCTCAATGCTGAAGAGCATCCTTGGAGCAGTACAGCAATGAAGCGCAGAGAGCCCTGGGCTGTCCCCAGCACTGCTGGTGCCACCAGTGCAAAGCCTGACTGAGATGAATAGACCTGGTCCACTTGAGAAAGGAAAATAGCAGGTAGCTCCGTCACAGATGGGTCAACACGCAGGTGAGAAAAGGCCTCCGATGTTTCCATCATCACCGAGATTTCCCTCAACTGTGTGAATCCTCATACATCAGACCCCAAGAGTCAAGGAGAGGTGGCAGCACCAAACACACCAACTTTGGATCAGAGGAGAAAAGTGGCCAGAGGCCTCTTTAAGCTCTTCTGGTCTGAGCACGTGTTGCTTCCAAAATGATCTTTGTGGAATCACGGGGACATAATGGAGAGCAGAGTTTAGCCCCTGCGTGTCCAGGTGAAATATGTGTTTGGCTCTTTGCCTTTGCTAGAAAAGTTTTGTTGATTTCTTGACTAACCACCTAGCTGGTAGGGAAGAAGCATGACTAAAAGTGGAGACAAGAATCTTCCACAGCAGGTACATTTAACTGTAATCTCCCAGGCCATAAATCAAAGTTTAATCAGACATGAGAGTACAACTCAAGTCTTCATCAATTTGCCTTCCTTGGTTACATGTGAACATGAATATAAAGGGCTCCTCCACTTGTCCAGCCCAGAGAAGCTCTATGGTGTTTCTTTGAATAGCTGATGCTTTATCTATCAACTCCCCACTCCCCCCTGTCTATTCCTGAGCAGCTGATTAGAATTTATTGAGATCTATACTCCACCATGAAACACATCCACTTCCCATTACAGTTCTAAAGCACTGGATTTTATCAAGGGAAATGCAAATATTTATCAGCCCCAGATACATAGACATCAGAAAAATGAGACATTACCATTTTAGAGCTTCTTTTCATTGCTTTTTTTATGCCACCTTTCTGATAAACCAAGAGCAACAGCCCTCTCACATGACTGTGCTGCTTCTGCAAAGCAAAAGGAAGGGCTGATCCTACCCAGACCTGAGCTTAATTCTCTGGGATCCCATCAAGAGGGAAAGAACTTGTGGGAAAACTCTCCCTGGAGGGGATTTTAACTTCAAGGGACCCCTTCACAACATGCAAAGCCAATTAACTAATTACCTTGGCCAATTTGCTAGCAGAGAGTTGCCATTTGAGGCTGACCTCACAACCAAGGTGCAAAAGTTGTTCTGGGAGACATAGCTCTGGTTCCCCCTTTAGCTGTCTGAGCTGTACCAACAGCTCCTCTGAAGTCCAGCATCTTCCTTGCTGAGCTTCATTGACTTTAGATTAAATATAGGAGTGAAGTAACATCAAAGTATATCAAGCATTAATTGCCCTCTGAGGGGACCAGGCTGTTTCTGTGGCCATCCACTGCTTCCCCCATAATCTCAGTGCATCCTTTGATTTCTCCAGCTTGCATTTCCATTCCCTGGCCACCTGCCTTATCTTTCTCTTTGCCCACCTTCCTCCCTCCCCATCTTTTTCATTAGCAGCACGTTGGAAACATGCTTAACTCCTCCACCCAACAGCCTGCCGCACCTCGCTGTGCAGTAAATTGCCTTTGGATGTGGGATCCCAAGGACATTACTCTCTCGAAAGGGCCACCACGGTGCAGCTCTTCAGGGGCAGAACACGACACATCATCCTCATTTCTGGAACAGTTTCTATCGCGGAACCTGCCAGCAAGAGGTAAGATCGCTGAGCACTTCATGACGAGTCCCCTGCGTCCCATCCATGCGTTGAAATCCGCAGTGTTCAGCTGTTATTCTATTACCCAGCATTTAAGTTCCTCATTAAGACGTGTTAACTCCCATTTAATTCCCTCTCAGGATGGCAAGTGCTTGTGTTTAATGAACTCTGTGCAGAGCCGTCTGGGGAGATTTAAAACAAACCCTCTAGCAGCTGGTCAGGGTGTGATTAATGATGGCTGTGGACTTGAGAAGAGCAGAACCAAGGGGACAAGAGCTGCAAGACTCCCACAAAGAGGTGCAAGCTCTGCCTTGGTGAAGACAGACAGCTTGTTCCTTCCCCAAAACCAGCTCATGGTGAGGGATGCAGTCAGCAGCACCGTGCACCATCTCTGGCTGCTTGCACGTAAGGATCTCCAAGCAGAAATGATGACCCAGGAGGAGAGGATGAAGCCCTGCAACAATTTATTTGAGGAAACTGGACACACGAGTGTTTTCAAGCTGTTCAGACAGTCAGACTGGGTTCTGTGGTCCCCTTAAACCACAAAAGTCTTTTTCTATGGCCACCCTCAGAGAGGAGGATACTCTGGGATATATACTCGAGCCACAGTGTCATGGGATGTCCCTGGGAGGGAATCTCCACCTAGATACTCTCATCCCACTGCCTAAACTCCTGAAGGTATAAAGAAAACCCAAAGATGCCTTGAAACCTTTTCTCACTTTGTTCTGATGTTAAGTAGTTAAATCTTTGCATCCTCCGCAATACCCCTAAATGGTCCCTAATGGATCTGTCTGGGGAAGAAACCTGTGCTGAAAAAATTGCTGTACTCTTCACTCAGGTCCACAATCAGTAATCCCCTCTGCTATGTGATTGTCCCTGCCGTGTCCGCTTCCTGTCAGTTAGCCAGGGAGGAACCAGGGTTCACTGAAAACATCTTCCAGCTTCGCACTTGCGATCATCTGCAAGGAAAGCTCTAACAGCTCAGGAGCCATCAACAGAGCAAGAAATAATTTGGCAATAATCCTATGTCATGAGCAAAGATGACAAAGCTGCAGTCAGCTCCTGACAGATAATGTAGGGAAACTCATTTAACAAGTCATGGCTGCTTACAAATAACTTTCCTAGCACCTGGGGCACATTCCATATCTCTCTACATGCATACTAGGCATATATCAATTTTATGTCCCCTTTTTTTTAATGTTAAAACAACCTTCCCAGCTGTTTCTTGATGCACTACATTGTCTGAACAGCAACAGACCACGACCACGCTCCTCTCCTGCTGTTCGCCAGCCACAGTCTTCAGGGGATCACAGCGTTCAGCTGGTAGCGCTGGGGTATTGGTTGGGACAGGGGACATTTGCTGTTCAATATGTAGCAGTCTGAATTTGGTCCTTGGCTGCACAGATGAGGCTCTTAAAATCCTCCTCCAAGTGAAGACTGTACAACTGTCCCTCAATTTCCAGAGAGGTCATTATAGTTTACCAGCAATGGCATATACGCAGCACTTTGCCAGGGGAATACTAAAGGTCCAGAATGTCACGCCATTATGTTAAGGCTGTAAAAACACGGCTTTCCCCCAAATAAATCCTATTTCTATGTCAGAAGCCAGCAAGCAAGGGAAGTTGTTTAACTCTGCAGTGCCTGGCAGCTGGGTCACCTTCCCACACCAGCTGAAAAGCCAAGTGCAATCATCCCTGCCTTTTCCCTCATGCCTCTGAAGAGTTTTCCCCTGGTTGTTGTGGAGGAGCTGTAAATCCTTTCGATCCACTTATCTGCTGCTTCTTCCCCTTTGTTATCTCTCCCTTGCGTAACCCAGGCTCCGGGGGAGGAGGCACTTCCAGTCGTGCCCCTCGCATCGCAGCCATCCACTGGCATTTCTGACTCTCCTCCCCCGACATCCACCAGCATCACCTCTCTCTCTGTACACAAATGCTCTCCTTACCATCATCATCTGCTTTCAAAGTCCAACAGACTCCTCTTAAAGAGCAGCAATCACTGGAAAAACATCCAGTACAAAGCAGGGGTGGGATGGACAGGAATAATTCAGGAAAAGATGGGAAGAGATGTACCACAACCAAGTTGAACTGGATGCCATGAAATTCAGTGCTGTACATTTATACAGGAACTTTAGTACGAAGGTGATGCTTAGGTATCACTTGAATGCAGCTGTGTCCTCCTTGTGCTCCTTCTTCACTGCTCACATTATAAGGAACACAACGATGTTATGATAGCAACTCCAAAGAATTTCCAGTCTACATAAGACAGTCAAGAAATAAGGGAGAAGAATTATCCCCATTTTACAGTTGGGGAACTGAGTCCAGAAAGATTGAACAGTTCTGATCACACCGTACCCCACCGACAGAGCTGGAAATTGAGCTGAATCTCCAGAGTCTCCAGGCAGTGCTTTGCCTGCAATTACCCTCCCTTAAAGTGACTGAATATTTGTTTCAAGTTCTACCTTTAGAGCTCAACAATTGAAATCTTGGGTCACTGAGACTTGCTGATGGTTTTGCTCCAAGGTAATGGAGGAGTCAGGACTAAAGCTACAGTCTCTTTACGTCTGCTCATGCATAAATTCAAAGGCAATTCTGCATTAAAGGGATGTTTTTGCCAAGGCAGGACTCTAACCTGCAGATTGGCATCCTCATTCATGGCATAAAATCTCTTTGCTCTGAGGCTGTTGGCTGGTGCAAGGAGTCTCATGGACCCCTTGGATGAAATCAAAAAAGGGATTGATGGTCTAATCCCAGCTATGAGATGGCCTCATTGCTCCTGCTCTTGCCTTCCCAGCTGCTTCCCACTCCGTGGGCTGTGCTCTCAATCTCTCCCAGACCAGACACGAAGGGTTCTTATTTGGTTGCTCTGCTCCAATGAAACACACCCAATACAGTTGGGTAGCACTTCATACATGATGTATGCTGGACAGGAGTGAAAACCAAGAGCCAGGGAAGCTGGAGGACATTGGGAACAAACCAAAGGAGCCTTGTACTTCCCACAGACACATGGGACTGCTGGCCAGGGTGATGGAAACCAGCCCATCTGGATCATCTTTATTATTTTGCAACTGTCTGCTGTTACAATCTCCTTATCTGTAGATCTCAGAGGCCAGCCAGCACTGGAAAAATAGTGCACCATGTAAACAAAACCACATAATCCCCGCCTTGGAGGTTTTCTGCATCTCAGGCTGGATGTGACAGCGTGCAATGAAATATCATGGGAAAATGGAAAGACGTGGTCATCAGCCACAGGGACATGGGGATGGCCAGATCAGCTGCACCTACAGGAGGAAACCAGATGGGCTGTCTTTTGTGTCTCTTAGAAGGTAGGATATGATGTGATTGAATGTGTCATGTTAGAAAAATACTGGGCAGAGCTCAGTGTCTGAGAAGAAAATCCTGCACAGCCAAATATCTCCTGGGAGCCCTCCATCCCCGATGTCCCAGCCAGGCTTGGCTGGGGTGTTAGCAGAAGCCCATGGGAACAAAGAAATGGAGCTCTAAGGCAACTAGGAATCCCAGGCAGTTATAAACAAGCAACACACCACCTCTCCCCCTGCGCTGGGACATCCTTCTGCAGAGGGGTCTGTCCACACCAGCGTGCCCAGGGAGGTGTTTTGCACCCGGTAGTTTTGCACCCAGTCACCCCCACAACTCAGGAGAGGGGGTTGTGACCGGGAGGGCACTGGGGAGACATCATTTGGGGTTGTGGCATGTTCCCCCACGTACACACGGATCAGTCCCTCTGGCTGTTGGAGCCATCAGACTGATGCAGCACTTTCATTCCCTACAGTGAATTGCTCCCTTCTTCCTCATCCCTCTTTATAATTCGTTGGCCTTTTTTTTTTTTTTTTCCCTCGGTTTCTTATTCATACCTTAATGGCACTTGATTTTCAATGGGTTCTTAGAGCCCTTTTCTGTGCATAGTCTGCAATGCTTTTAGGCTTTTCAGCGCTCCTTTGTTCTTTAAACAACCTTTGCCTGCTTTTCCTGCAGAGACATCTAACTGTGCTGGGATTACACAACTTCTCCTGTTGGTGTTACCATCCAGCTGAATGTGGCTATTCTCAAAATAAAATGAGGATAGCAGCAAAGTCTTTGGAATATATAAACATGCTGAGCGGAGCCCCTCTTGGTTGCTGCTCAAAAACATTTATTTCAGTGGTGCACGCACTCAACGGGGGACTCGGTCTTCAGTGTTTATGAAGCACAGCTGGCTGAGCAGTAGACCAGCCATTGCTTTGGTCAGCCTGAAATTCTTTTCCCCTTCCCAGGGACTTCATAGTGAATCTCAATGCTGTTTAATTTTACAATGCAGTGTTCAACAGGAAGGTATGAGTGCAAGCAGAGGCAGTGGGAGTCAGTTAAAAATAGACCTTAATGGGAAAGACCCCAACAACCTCCTGAATGGAGAGTTTGAGATGGGGCTGGCAAAGTCCTCTCTTCAGAACCCTTCCCATACAGCCCGTTCAGATGCAAACAAGGCATCTCTATTCCTGCCCAGCCTTTTGCATGTCTGCTCTCCGCGGAGTCCTGTTCATCTTCCCTCTCCCAGAGGTGTTTTCTGAAGGGATTTTGTTTGTTAAGCCTCTACATTTCCCTTCTTCTTTATATCAGATGTTCTGCCTGACTTCCTTTCCTGGATGACAAGGAAGAAGTGATCGCGAGCTCTCTAGTGAATATTGATACTGGTATTTGTTATTCCGTTTAACAGGCAATCTTTCCTTGAGACATTTGCTTTCCGAGGCATTTAGCTGTTGTTGTAAGGTCTGGTGCACCTCCAGCTTTCGCATCCATCCACTAAAAAAAGCAATAGCATTTGAGTCCCTTTCATCATTACTTTGTTGGGTTTTTCACTGATCGGATCTTTCCTGCAATGACAAATGCACCTGCAGCCCCGCATGTGGATGTCGGCCTCTTCTTCGCCACGTCCCTGTTAGTTTGCACTGTGGCTCATGTGGTCTCCTTCCACATGTTGCCCGTGAACCTGGTGGCAACCAACCCCAAAACATCTGCACTAGGATCAGGAAGAGCCACGTCTTGGGTATCTGCAGGGGTGCAGCCTGCTCTGCCCTGCCATGCCCTCTCCATCCAGAGGGCGTGGACAAAACCTTCAGTCCTGGGTGAGACAGTGCTGGTCACCAGCCTCATCTGCTCCTGGAGCTCCTGGAGCTCCTCAGCTCCAGCTGAGACAACCACTAAGCACATGTCTGCAAGGTACGGGGGAATTAGTGGGTGAGTTCAGACCTCAGGTTGAGCTTGAACCTTTGTCTGCCTGCCAGTATAGGCATACATAAGCTGAGCTTGGATTTAGAAACCTCCTGGGGGAGCAAGAATTGAGCCCTAAGTCTGCCTTTGCATGTGCCCATAGATGTTCATTTTTGGTCGGGCTGACAGGGGGTATGGATGAAGAGACAGATCCTCCAGGGACAGCTGAAAAGCTCATAAAGACTAATGCGACTTTAAGCTTACTCATTGAGGTTATTTTTCAGTGCTCAAAGCACATATATTTTAACTTGTTCCTTAATTTGCTCCTTAAAGCAGTTAGCAAAATTCCTACTATCAATCAGTCTGTGGCAGCCTATCCAAAAGGCATGGCCAGGAACTGCGCATTAATTGTGAATGCTTTGCTGAATTTACTGCATGGCAGGACTGAATTTTTCACTCTGAGATGAAGCATGAATACGCTCTTTGGCACAATCAATACTTTTCTGGATTGCTAAGAAGTCGTCGGGGATTCAGTACCCATGCGTGGGGTATTGCCCAATTCTCTTGGGCAACACACAGAAATATATTAACTCTTTCCCTGCAGTAGAGCATCTGTGGGTCAGCATGGGAAACAGGCTGGGGATGAAATGGAACACCTTCCTGTCTGCAACAACATCTCTGCATTTGCCATTCCAGGCTCAGCGAGACCCTTGTCCTTCCCAGAGATGTGCCCACAAATGTGCTGCAGTCAAATTAGTTTTCATTAGTTTAATGGGAAATGAAGTTACTGGGCAACATTGTGAAAGGTGGAAAGTCAGAGAACCAGCTTGATCCCAGAGTAAGGATAATTTTTACCTTGCTTAGATGCAGATGGGATGTACAGTGATAAGGATTAAGATGCTTATAATAGAGATGAGGAGGAAGGAGAGTTTAACCTTCCTGCAGCTCTGAACCCAAGTTCAAGCAGCGGCTCCTGCCTGCGGATGCCCAGATTTTGCCTCCTAGTAGGCTAACTTCTTGTCAGGTTTCTTTGCAATAATTTCTATCACTTCAAAGCAACTTTTCCTTCTTCTTACATTTACTCATCACTTTCCTGCAGTTTCCATATAAGGATAAAATGTAAATGTTTCATACCACTGTATTACATGGATTTTCTGTGGTCTTTATTTGCTTGTGGTATTGAAAACTCACTGTTTTAGGCAAAGTTCCTTTTAAGGGATCATCTTGAACTCCCTCAGCTTGCAGATAAGGCCTAGGGCTCAACACAAGGTAGAGAAGAAATAATAAATGGGAGAGACAGGAAAAAGAGAAACTTTGGGATATGGAAAGAGAATGGTTCAAGTGGAAAGATCCTGTTATAAAATAGTATGGCTAATTAGTACATGGCTATAATAGGCTAAACTGTGAATCAGCATCCTCCTAGACACTTGCAGCTAGTGGTGCCTCAGCTCTGTTGTTGCCATCATTGGAGCTTTCCTGGCTCCCCCCTTCCTCAGCACAGCAATAAATCAAAACTTGTTTTTAACACACTCTCCTCTCCACAGCCCCCAGAAGAAAGAAAACACCAAGGATCGATAATGCAGCCGTCTTAGCAAGGCCTTGGTGCCTGCAGTGTTGCTCCTCAATGCAGGGAGAGACGGGGAGGAGGGCAGCTGCCTCCCAAGGACACTTCTGCTGTCACTCGAGCATGGGCAATGGCTCCACGGGGACCCCCAAGCCTGGCAATGCTTGGGAGCATCACCTCCTCCACGTCAGCCCCGATCAGCCTGCTCCACTCCTCTGGAGGTCTGAAAGACCTCAGAAATGAAGCAGGGGTGGGTTGGGGAAAATACCCTCAGGGAACCCCAACTGCACGGGACAAATCACCCCTTTCTTGAAGCAAGAGCAGCAGTGGAGTGCACTGTGTCAGCTAGCAGAGCTTGGCCCACCAGATGACCACCACGGCCACCATCACATCAGTCCCAGCACAGCCCAGCTCGGAGCAAGGCCACCCCTCTTTGTTTGTAACCTGCCTTCCGCAAGGGCAGCTGTGTCTGTCGTATAGCCAGGGGACTCTGCTATAATAGACACATATTCCTGCTATAACAGATTCAAAGTCCCGGGACTGGGTGAAGAACTTGCTCAGCTCAGAGGGACACCATGTTCTTAAGAGCCCTTCAGAGACACTCAGTTCTTGGGCTAGTGACTGTCAGGAGCTGGAGCATCCCTTGATGATCTCAGAATCACAAAGTCGCAAACTAGTTGAGGCTGGCAGGGACCTGTGGATGTCCAACCCCCTGCTCAAGCAGGACCACCCAGAGGAGGTTGCCCAGGACCGTGTCCAATGTTCCCTTGCCATCTCCTGGTGCTTTTATCACCCTCTTGCTACACCCTGTCTGGTTTCATCCCCAGGCTCCTTGGTGCATCACGTCCTTCCCTCTGCTCACCGTGCTCAGCACACCCCTGGGACACACAGCCCGTGGCTGGAGGAGATGGTGGGGTGGAGGTCTCCTGCACAACCTTTCTTTCACTGTTAAATTGATTTTTGGGAAGTCAGCATGGGCTGGGGTTAGCAGGGAGGACTCGTAGCTCTCAGTGAGTCGCTCTCCTCAGAGATGCCGTGATGGCTGATAACAGATTGATGCAAGGGGCTTGCAATATCCCCCCCTCCCACCTCCACAGAAGGATGCTCGGCTGGCTCACCATGGCTCTGAGAGCCTCAGACACCATCTCGGCAGAGGCAGGGAGCATGGTGTGGCACTTGCCCTGTTGGGAGCCATTTGCTCTAAAAAAAGGTTTAATTAGCAATAGTCATTGTTCATGCTGAGAGGTTAATACGGTCCCTGTATGGGTTATTCATGAGATTTTAGAGTCGCTTCCATCAAAACCTTCTTTTTTTCTATTTTCAGCTCAGCCTGAGCTAAGATTAGTTATGGCTGGAGAGACTGGAAGTGAGGGCTCGAGGGGTGGCATGGGGTTGCAGAGCAATTCGTTATGGCCAAAGTAAGCCTCTGCTCTGTGCCAGGGTGCCAGCCCCTGCAGGAGACATGGCTTTTAGGACATGAGCCCATCCATCTCCCTTCCCTCTCCGTGGGCAATGCCCATGTCCCAGATCCTCTCTCCCAGGTGAGCACTACCATTATTTCCATTTTCTCCACATCCAGCACTTCCGATTTCTTTTTCATCCCAAGTGTCACGATAGATGCTTTCTTTTCTCCTCCCAGCCTCTCTTTCCAGAAGGATGCCCATCAAGGTGGTCATACTCTTTCTCTTCCTTCAATCTGCACGATATGGGGAAAAACTTGAAAAGTGAAACTCACATTCAAGAGAAAGTGCAGCAGGTAACAAGACCTTTTGCAATCAGTTTTCCATCCCAGTGTTACAGGATCTGGGGAGGATTTCTTAGTGTTTGGAGGTATGGCAGTGTGGACCCACTGTCCTGGACACGTGCTGCCCGTGCAGTCAATCTGCAAAGTTTTCAAGACCCCATTAAAAACGAGCAGCTCCTTGATTTAAAATCCCACAGGAAAAGCATTGATAGGAAGGACCCAGCAGCAGCTTGGAAAGAAGTAACTTTCTGGGGGAAAAAGTCTCTTCTTTTAGAAGCTTCTGCCTCCAATTGCATTCCAAATCCAGCCCTGATCCCCTCAGCCTCAGGACACTCAGCTGAGCCCTCAAGTTGGAACCATCACCCAAACTTCCCCGACAGCTCAGCTTGCACCATGGCACAAGTCCCCCTGGTCAAGAGCAAACCATACTTCCATGGAGATCCTAAGGCCCATCAAACTCCCCACCCCCCCCGCAAGCCCTCTGGTTTCTGAGCCCCATGGCTGGATATGATCTAGTGGTGAACCCATCTACCTAATTCAAAGTGGGGGTCTCAAAGACCAAGGATGGGCACAGATGGTCACACTGGATCAAAAGGAGTCCCCACACACACACACAGCTCCCCATGGGGCCTCAAACCCAACTCGTTACTCAAAGCAAAGCACAGGCAAAGACCTAGGAGACATCATGGGAACACCCAGTCCTCATCCTCCAATGGGATCAGTCCCTGGTAGATCAGAACAAGCCCAACCTGGTTCCTGCAGCTCTTCATCCTCCCTACAGCCTTGCACCACTCCTGCAGCAGCCACCATTGCTGCAAAACCTCATTGCAGCACTAGAATTACCGTGAGTCACTTGGTCAGTCCCAGAGCACCGCGCTGAGCTGCAGTGAGTCCCTACATCCCTTGGTGGGGGATGTCAAATCTGAGAGCAAGATACCCTGCTCCAGCCCCAGCAAGGTGTGACTGTGCAGAGGCAAGACTGCAGTCACCAACGCACGGTCCCCTGAGCCAGGGAAATGCAGCACCATCTCCTTTCCCTGCTGGAGAGAGAGCTGGGACATCTCTGGACATAGAAACCAAATTTTCCCCTTCCTACTTAGAAAGGGACCCCATAGGGTCCAAGTGCTCAGGTGGTGGCCCAGAAGCTCCCGCAGCTGCCATCATGTCATGGATAGGCACCAGGATAACACCTTAGCATCACTTATATTATTCATATTTTCACTTTGTGACCCAGAAAATAATAAATCAGCCCTTGGGGTCTGGGCCAGCACTCCTGTGATTCCCATCTGAGCTCTCCACCTCCTCCTGGGCTGATGGATGCTGCAGAGAAGGGGAGCCCAGGATGATGTTTTCCAAAAAACCTCAGGGGGTCTTGACTTTCCTGGGAAATCACCTTTAAATTTTGTTGTAATTGCACCTCTTTCCCCACCCTGTGTGTCATACAGTGCTGCTAATGAAGATTGAATAGAGTAGCAGCATCTGCATGCAAAGCTGCGGAGGACGGTAAATCTGGCTGCTTGTACTATGCACATGAACAACAAATCTAATCGCCATTTCGGAGTGGTGATTAGCACTGCAGCAAGCTGTCAGCCAGGGACGCCAAATAAACAGGGCTCAGCAAAGCTGTCCTGGGAGGAAAGTTCACCAGGGAGCAAGGGGGGAGGAAGGACGGAGCAGCTGATGAGAGCTGGGGGGGGATGTGAGATGCCACAGGGTTGGGTGGCCTTTGCCCATGGTGCCACCTCCCATGGGAAACCTCTCCCAGGGGTGATGCAGGATCAGAGCCCACCCCTTCCACCCTGTCTGGAAGAGAGGGATCTGGGGGTTCTAATTGACAAGCAGCTGAACACGAGCCAGCAGTGTGCCCAGGTGGCCAAGAAAGCCAACGGCATCCTGGCTTGGATGAGAAATAGTGTGACCAGCAGAAGCAGGGAGGTGATAGTCCCCCTGTGCTCTGCACTGGTGAGGCCACACCTGGAGGGTTGTGTCCAGTTTTGGACACCTCAATACGAGAGAGATCTCAAGGGGCTGGAGCGAGGGCAGAGGAGGGCAACGAGCTGGGGAAGGGCCTGGAGAATAAATCCTGTGAGGAGAGACTGAAGGAGCTGGGACTGTTCAGTGTGAGGAGGAGAAGGTGAGGGGAGACCTCATCACTCTCTACAGCTCCCTGAAAGGACGTTGTAGAGAGGTTGGTGCTGGTCTCTTCTCCCAGGGAATTAGTGACAGAACAAGAGGGAACGGCTTTAAACTGCAACAGGGGAGGTTCAGACTGGGCATGAGGAAAAATGTTTCCCAGCAAGAGTGGTCAGAGAGTGGAATAGGCTGCCCAGGGAGGGGGTGGAGTCCCCATCCCTGGGTGTGTTTAAGGGCCGTTTGGATGAGCTGTGGGGGGATGTGGGGTAGGGGAGAACTTTGTAGAGTTGGGCTGAGGGTTGGACTCGATGATCCTGAGGTGCTTTTCCAACTTGAAGGATTCTGTGATTCTATGACATCTCTCCTTCCCATACCATGCAGCGTTACGGCTTCAGATGAGATTTAACTATCCCCTAAACCCAAGGAGGGGGAAAGGAAAAGCAGCCCTGAGATGTGTCTCCGCTTATGTCACTGTGCTGACATCAGCCACGCACAAGGCTCCGGCTCCACTTCTCTGCCCCTTGCGTCTCCCCTCTGCCTGTGAAACATCTGGGATTAAAGGAAACTTTATTAATGGTCATCATAGAGAATAAAGCATGTGGTGGGAGAGGTGGCTAATCCTGCACGGCCATGCACAAATCACAGCACCTATAGCTCTTTAAATGCTGTAGGGTAACAAAAGTAGCCAAGCATGTAACAGTTGAGGTCAAAATTTCATGCCATACTCAAGTAAACCCTTTTTCCCCCCAAAATAAAGCTTTTACATTTGCAAAACCCTCCAATTAATCTTGGCATTTAACCACAAGCTGCAAAACTTAAAGTAGGGAAGGGGTAGTGTTTATTTCCCATAACTTGCTGTGCTCAACGTCTCCTGTGCTTTATCAGCACATAAGAACTTGACATTGGATAAGAGACTGGACCACAGGCTCCCAGTGTGACCCTAGACAAGGTTTTTGGGCCCAGTCCTTAAAAAGCATTGCCTTGACTCGGAATAAGTTGGTTGCCTTAATACCTCAAGGGTGGGTCCTTATCCTTCACGAGTCTCAATGTTCTCCAGATATTTCCCCTCTTTTCAGGTTTCTGGAGGTTTATGCTTTGCTTGTAACAGTAAGAAGCCAAGAAAGGTCCTGCAGAGGTTAAATGTTGGCACCCAAACAAAATTTTACGAAAAGATAGCAGCTCCTCAGTGGTTTTAGGGTGGAATTGCAGGCATTTTCCCTGCTTGGATGGGTTGAGAAAGGGAGAAGTTTCAGACATCACTTGGTCAGAGCTGCAGGCATCCTGGTTCTTCTAGGACAAACAACAATAATCTCACTTTCTGGAGACTTTGGGGGGAAATTGGTGTTTTTCAGTGAGATGTTGCTACTTGTTGCCTGGAAGGGAAAAAGGAGCCACACTCGTGACTGCCAACTGAATAGCTCCAAATGCTCTGTATGGCTCCAAATGCATATAGGTCAGGAACTGAAGGGCTGATCCTGCAAAGTCTGAAGTTTCAAGCAGTCCCACAGCATCTGGGAAAATCCTTGAGGCATGTGCTTATGTCCCCGGGGTTTTCTGAAGTGTAAATGCACCTGAATCCAGGCTAGGAAGGGTCCTTCATGAACCGTGAAAATAGCTTGGTAGAAATGTCCTTGACTTAGCACAGGGACACGGGTGACATGGGGGACACAGGTCTTTCCCAAACACATGGGTTTATTCACCTGTGCATCCTTGGACCAGCCGCAAGCACATGCTGCTCCGGTGTGGGATGCTCATGGGCACTCCAGAGGTATCGCTCCCTTTCACGCAGCCTCAGCTGATGGCTAGCTCATTTATTTTCATTTATCTTAATTGAGCTGTGTACCATAGAATCACAGGATGGTTTGGGTTGGAAGGGACCTTAAAGACCATCTAGTTCCAATCCCCCTGCCCCGGGCAGGGCCACCTTCCACTAGCCCAGGTTGCCCAAAGCCCATCCAACCTGGCCTTGAACCCTTCCCGGGAGGGGGCAGCCACAGCTTCTCTGGGCAACCTGTGCCAGGGCCTCACCACCCTCACAGGGAACAATTTCTGCCTTAGATCTCATCTAAATCTCCCCTCTGTCAGTTTAAACCCGTTCCCCCTCATCCTGTCCCTACATGCCCTTGTAAAGAGTCCCTCTCCGCTTTCTTGTAGGCCCCCTTTATGGCTGAAGTCAGCTTCAGTTAAAAATACCCCATGTTTCTGAACAGGTCTGAACTGCTCCCTGGCTGCCACCAAGCTCTTGCTGCCCAGGGGTCTCCAGAGTCTTCTGCTTGTGTTGTCATGTCCCATAATGGGCTGCATGGTCCCCAGTAGTCCCATCACAGGTGGCCCCACAGGTCTACTACCATGTAAAAGCACGGCCAAAGTCCATGACCTTTTGCTCATCCCCCAAAACCTTGGGTGTCAGAGACTGAGGAGTTTTCTAGTCTGATCTCCAGCACTTCAGTCCTTTGTTGCTCAGCCTTAGAGGAAAGAGCATGTGGTTTTTATCCTTTATAGTAAACAGAGCCTTAATCCAGCCTTTAAGTCTGTCTAGATTTCGAAATAATTACAAGCAGCCTCCTAACTTGTATGAAGTTTGATTTAAGCCTTAATTTAACAGTTTATCTGGAGACCATGAAGTAAGCTGGCGCTGCCAATTAGGAGCCATCTGTTTTTTCCTAATCTTTTGCAGGCTTCAGACCAGAAAACAAGAACCACCACGGCTGGACCATCACTTCTGCCAGTCACAAACAACCCACCAGCTCTCTGCAGGGAGCTGCCTCCAGGGACCATGTCCTAGGGTCTTCAGGAATGAGTAACTCCTTCCAGCCCTGGGGACTGGAACAAAGAGGTTCACTCAACAGTCAAGACTGAGTATCAGCAGGTATTCTTTATTTGCAGCGCTGGGCAGCACTGGGGATCACTTCACCACAAGTGCCGCGCTTTCTAACAAAACTCTCTGACTAACATACACAAAAATCGTACTTATGCATTAGATTTTTTAGAAAAGGCAGTCTCATGCTAATGGGTTCTTAGAATTCATTTACATAGTCTGAGCATGCGTAGTAAAAATAGAGTGAGGGTCTTCTCCCCTCCTTAGGGGTCCACACAGCCTTTCTCACACTGTCCGTTAGTGAACTTTAGGTTTCTCATGTCCTTACATGGCCATAGAGTTACTTCATCCGTCCTTCAGCTCCTGTTTCTTCCAGCTTTCAGCACTTCTCTTGACACTGGCGTCTTCTTAGGTCCTTGTTTTCTTTAGGTTCCTGCTATTAGGGATGTACTCAGGGAGTTTTTCAGACTGTCCACGGTCTGTCTTGTCTTTACTAAGCAAGGAGTTAAAGGTTTCAAAACATCTTACAAGTCGGTAATGAGTACAGAGGGTAGTTAGGAAAAAGTATAAATGAAATTATTAACATTACAGTAAAATACAGGAAAAATACAGGGGAAAAAAAAGCTAGTAAAATACGAGTGATGTCTAATGTTAAAACTAAATGTCTTATATTACAGGTCCCTGTACAGTAGCAATTACAAGTATACTTGTAGCAACTTCCCTTCAGGATAGTGGTGACCATGGCAAGGGGTGGGTGTGTTGCTCTGGAGAGGTCAAGGACTGGCATGGGTCCGTTCTGGAGAGGAGGGAGATGTTTCTTCAACAGAGACAATGGAGATGGTTGCTTTGAGCAGCACCTTACACCCTGATGGTACCTGGAGAAAGACCTTTAGAAGATAGATGGATGGGACAATCTTGGGTAAAGAGGGATGGACAGATTCCTCTTGCAGAAATAGCTGTTCCACACATCCCTCCTTACAGCAGCCCAAAGAGAAGATGACAACGAGCATCCTTCAGCCTGGAGAGGTGATGAGAGAGAGGGGCAGGGCTGCCAAAGACTAAATAACTGCCCAGAACAAGACACCAGGGACAGCCATGTGTCCCCAACAGCCATCACAGGGAGGTGGCCTTCCCTGCTCCCACTCCCCATGTGCACCAACTTCCAGGTGAGGACAGATACTGGCAACCAGAGCTGGCTCTGCTCCCAGGCCAGCTGGTCCCACGCCCTTGGTGCATCACCAGAGTTGAGCAATTCTAGCAGCTCTGAAGTTAATAATAACTCTGGACGTGATCACATCAAGCTTGCTCATCCCTAAAATCTTCTCCATGTAGTGTTGTGTTGTTTTTTTTTTTTTTAAAAACCTCTATTCTAAGCTCAGCATAAAAGCTATTTGGGGGCTGCTGAGAAGCATCTGTCCTTCCTGGTGTAGGGACCCTGCGGAGATGACATCTCCCTCAGCTCCCACGTCATCAGCAGAGAGTTCCCCTGGGGAGGTGACTCAGAAAATGTCTTTGAGAAGTCAAAAGTTGGGGGCTCTCCATGCTCCCCCTCCCACGCAGCAGTTTCAGAGCAGACCTTGCTTTGATTCTCAGAAGGTTTCATCACAACCTTGATGAAGCTTGTTGAGGTTTTATACGCCAACCATTAAACAACAATAAAACAGCAATAACAGAAGGATCATTTACCAGATGTTATCACCTCCCTTGTCTGCATTTTCTCCTGCAAAGCATTCTGGCTGCAGCATTTTGCTCAGGTACCACCTCTGCTTCCCTGCCCATGGTGGCACAGGTCTCTCCGGTGGCAGAGGAAAGCCCACCCTGCTTGAGGAGCAGCAGAGGGAGAAGGGCCAGGGCTCTGCCCCAGCCCAGGCTTGGGAAGCTTTGGAGTGCGGATGCCTCATGGGTTTTTCATGACTTTGATTCATAGTGCTAGAGATGTTCCTGCGGGAAATATCAGGTTGCTGGCTCTGCTGAGTCACACTGCTGCTTTCAACAGCAAGAGCCTTTCCCACCCAGCTGGGAGCTCTGTCCTACAACACTTCCTACCCCACGGGTTTTTGTTATACGTGGGCAAGGGTGGCAGTTACCAAGGGCCCAGGAGACCAGTCAGGGTTCTCCAGCCTGCTGTCTGTCACCACGTTCTCCTCAAGACCTCATAAATGGGATCACTTGGTGCAAGTTGGGCTGAAGGACAAAGACGTTGGCCAGGGATGGTGCGGTAAGCTCAGGGGCAGATTTGGAGGATGCTTGAAGATATCACCATGGATGGAGAGAGGCAGGAAAGTTCTCCAAACATGGATGGTGTGCAGCCCCAGCCCTGCCACTCACATCTTGCAGACTGGAGGCAAAAAGGTCCGAGCTCACCACACCTCCGGCTGATGCTGGCTTCTCCAAGCACAGCACCACGAGCCCTGCCCATGTGGGGTGTCAGGGCAGCTTGTCCATCCCACATCTACCCAGAGCTCTGCTGCAACTACTTGGTGACCAGCCCATATGCCCAGCCACCCTTCTAGGGCAGCACTGATCCCCCTGAAAGAGTTGGCATTGCTGGACTGAGTCCTGCCCACAACCAAGTCCAGCACCTTCTCTTTCCACCTGCACATCGCACCTTTCTCCCAAGTTGCCCCTTGGGGAGGAGCTCAACAATAACATCCACAAAACCAGCTTCTGAACCCCCTTTTCCTCTCAGTGTCACCAAGGACAGAGTGTCCAAGTCCACAGCATCACCAGCAGGTCCCTCCCTGTGCCACCCTGCAACATGGGACAGCACCTGGGGTGGCTTCATGGGCTGCTTTACTGGAACACGCTTTGCCTCACCTTTATTCAAACAACTTATCCCCTGGGTGAAACTCAGGGGCAGGTCTGTCCTTGCTGAGCTTTAGTTTGTGAGTCTACTAAAAGGCATTTGAAGCTGGCAGATCACTGCGGTTCATAAAAGAAAATGGGATTCATTTTTCTCCCCCGGTTTTTGCTGGGGTTTCAGTCAGCAGCGCCAAGCCAAAGCCCTTGAAGTTTTACAGCTCTCACTAATGCACTGGTACTTCCCAAAGCAAACTATTTATGACTGTGCCACAGAAGGGAAGGTAGAAGGTCCCCACGGCAAGTTATTTATAATCCTGCTGATCGCTGGCCTCTGCTTTTCCCCCGAGCATCTCTTCTGCAGGCAGGAGGCAGGAGTTTTTAAACATTACAATTAGCTCTGTTGTCACTTCTTGCTCAGAAATCATCATCAAATCTCCCTTAGGAAGAATTTGCCATAAACCTCATCTGCTGAGGCCAGGTTCATCGCAGGTGAGCTGCAGGTGAGTGCTACACACTCCCCATCCCTCCCAAAACCAAGGTAGCCTCAAATACCATGAAAATCCTGTTGCCCACAGGAGATGAAGAACAAAGTCTGAGCTATCATTTAGGGTCTCTGGGGACTACAGGACACTTAGACCTCATGCTCTGTTTTGCAGAGGTCTTACATTAGGTTGTCCTTGTCTCTGAGGAGGCCACGTTTGCCTGGTCCCAGTCTAGAGCAGGACTCTCACTGGTGAGGGTCACCTTCACTCACCTGCAAGCAGGAGTCTCGGCCTGGCCATAGCAGCCGAGTACATTTTACACTGCCTTTTTTTTCCCTTTAGACTCCAGAGAGCACTTATGCCACCTAAATAATGCAAAACCAGGTCCTACCACAGCGTTTCAGCAGCTGGAAGACAGAAACACCCTGAAGAGACAGGGTACAGAGACCTCCCCAGCTCATTGCACCCCAGTTTGTGACTGGCTACCAGCTCACTGGGTGGGAGAAGCCCCTAGAGCCTTTTCCATGGACCTCTCTAAGCACTGCTGGACCTGGTCTCCCCCCAGAGCAGATCCAGGCAGGACCCGATATCCCCCTCTGTGCTGTGGGGTGCAGCACAGGGCAGACAGGGAAATGTTTCTGCAGTCCAGGGACATCACATTTGGGTGGCCACCAACAAGTACCCCAACAGAAGCCCAGCTGGGACTACGCAACATCTTCATCTTCAGCTTGTGCTAAACCCCGGCCCCATGTCCCAGCAGATGCAGAACAGGCAGAGACAGTAGAGAGTGAAGCCACATGACCCCCCTTCCCTGTGCCCCCTCCTTTTCATCCTCCATGGTTATTTTTTAATTTCCCATAGCAGGAAGGAAAAGGATTCGCAACAGCCTCCAGCCCATCTGCACTTGCAGCTCTGAGCACTAATTTCCAGAACCCCTGCAGAGAGGTCCCTCACCACCATCATCATCATCATCATCATCATCATCATCATCATCATCATCATCATCATCATCATCATCATCACAGCCTCGTGGGGGCCAGGATCAGCCTCCCCCATGCCACCCCGCATCCTGCAAGGATGGAGAGGGAAGCCCCCAGGAGCAGGTTGCTCCAAGTAGGTGTCCCTGTGACAATGTCCCCAGGTGACAGCCCTGTCCCCAAGGATGCCCGTCCCTCCGTCCTGCCCTCACCGTGCCCACAGGAGGAACTTTGAGTTCAGCTCTGCCATCAGACATCGAAATGTCACAGCTCCATGCTCAGGGTGCCCGGGAGCCGCAGCACTGAGCTTTAATTAAATATTCTCAAGGTGCCGTGCGCTATTGCAGGTGAGTGTGTAATTTGTCATGTCTCCATTATTAATTGTTAGCTCTGATATGAGTAATCGTGGCACCCTCCAGTCCCAAGTTTGGGAAAATTTATAGCTTTTTATTTGCTTGGTGTAGTAGCAAGACCTCAGCTGCTGGCAAGGAAAAATATCCAGGGGAAGCACATGTCGGAGCTGCGGAGGGAGCGCGCGGCAGCCCCTCAGCTG
The DNA here is from genome assembly GCF_031877795.1 of Strix aluco. Lineage (NCBI taxonomy): Eukaryota > Metazoa > Chordata > Aves > Strigiformes > Strigidae > Strix > Strix aluco. The sequence goes on along the minus strand of NC_133932.1, from coordinate 136,830,177 downwards.
CTTGCTCTCTAATTGCATCACTCCCTTGGCTTCCACTTGACTTGATAATTTGAGATGCTACAAGCAGCTTCGCATCAGTCATCGCCTGGGTATAAAGCTCAGCCCCAAGCAGCACGGGGTGGCGGGAGGTCAGGTTCCCCCCCGTGAGCTGCACCGCCGTCCCGCTCACCCTCTCCAGCACGTCATTAACGTGGTTTCCAATCCACTCGTTAAACTCTGGAAATGGATTTGACACCCTGAAAAGCATGAAATAATAGTTCTCTGAAGCAATACAAAAAAATAAACAGGCCTGAAGGTCTCCAGGGGGGTGGTTCTGCAGTGAGGAGAGAGACACAACCGCGGAGCACTTCGGAGCATTTTGCTTAATTACCCATCCCGCAGCAGCCAGAAAGTGTCGGGCAGATAATTAAACAGCTCTGCTGTTATCGGCTGGCTTAGCCGCACCAGGAGAGGGGGAATCGGTGATGGACAGAGGTGGATCTCCTGCAGCCCTGCAATTCTATTTATTATCCTTTTTGTATGTATGTTAATGACCTATGTTGCCTTATTAAATATATGAACTCTTGCCGATACAGACTGGCCCTGGTCTTGGTGATGGGTGGGGGAGATCCAGTAGATAAAATGCACATGAAATTTTACAGGGATTTTTTCCCCCGTTTTGGCAGCTCAAATATACAAATGGGGCCCATTTGTCAGGACTAAGAAATCCTTCTCAATACAGAGGTGGGTTAAGACTAACTGGACCCCAACCACACCTCCAACAACCTTCCCCTCTGCTCCTGCTCCCCTGCAGCATTGCAGGTGGGGTCTCCCCAAGCCGGTCCAGGTCCTGCTACGGACCCAACTCACGAGGGGTGGATGGAGATGGGCAGCCCATCCTCCAGCCAAGGTCGCACCTTGGTGTTTCCATCTCCAGCACGCACTGCCTCCTCTCACCCACCGGGGGGGCGCTGCACAGCATGGGGAGATGTAAAACCCACCCCAAACACGGGGCAGCAGAACCACCAGCAAAGAAATTTACTCCAGGACATGCAGCTCTTTAGTCCCCAAACCCTCCGGCTCCCTACAGCTCTTTTTAGCAGGTGGGGAATTTACCAGATCCTTGAGCTGCATCTCATCTGCACGTCCAGGTCAGCCCCCAGCACCGGCCAGACCTTAAGCGCCACCCTTTGCAAGGGGGAAAACCCTGTGATCACCCCATTCCCACCTGATGCTGCCGTGCCCCCACCATGAAATACCTCCCAAGCCCAGGTGTGCTGCAGGACTGTTGTGGGGCTGTGGGACCCACTGGCTGGCTGGCCCACGCATTGCCAGAGCCACGGACAAGAGCAAAACCAAAGAAAATAGCCCAGCCAGACCACGACGCGCTGGGTTTGTTGGTACCTGACACTGCAAGCCTGGAGCCAGGCTGGCACAGGTCCCACATCCCATCTCCGTGGCTCAGCACGAGGCTCCCCTAAAAGCCAGATGGATGAAGAGCTCATCCCTTTCCTCTCTCCTGAAGCAGAGCCACTCCCCAAGCTGTTTGCAGCCAGTTGATGTATTAATGCCCAACTTCGGCAGAGCGAGGCTGCGGGAGGAGAAGGGCTCGGAGCCAGCAGCCCCGTTTTCCAAGCCCCAACCCAGGTGTCCTCGCCAGGAGGATGGTGGACCCTGGGATGAATCATTTGCAGCTGGTAGCAAAAGGGTTTGCTTTGATTTGGGGTTGTGAGGACCCTTCTGAAGCAGTGTGGGACCCCCCGATGTGCAAACACAGACTGACTGCCAGCCCGTGATTATCCTGTAACCACAGTAGCACAAGAGTCCCCTCCCCAAATGATCCCATGTCACATCCATAAATTCATTTGATCTCCTTTTCTCTCTGCACCTCGGGTGGGTGTCCGTGCCGCCCCTTGGGGCTATCTGCGGGAATGATCCTGTTCAACCCCATTGCGATGGGGACAAGTGCCCCCTCATGCTGGGGATGGGGCCACCCTGAGTCACAGGACAGTGACTTTTGGGGACCACATCCAGCTGGCACAGCTCCCCACTTCTTCTACATCAGAGGGGGATAAAACCTCCCAGATCAGGGGGCTCCCAAGCTTCCTGGGGAGGGCAAATGCCATGGAGAAGACTATGACTCCTTGGCAGGGTCAGCCCCCGCAGGCAGAGGAGCACTGCAGGCAAAAATGCTGATGCAAGCAAATCCAGCACGCCATCAGGAGGAAGACTCTGCCCTCCGGACTATTTTTGGCTTGTTTTTCTTAACTATGGAGCCACTGATCTATGATATTGTCGCTGCTGTGACTCTGCAGTTGGAATTGCATCGAGCCAGAGCTGGAGAGAGGGTTCCACATGGGTCTCGGGGGACCGGTAATGGGAGAGAGCCCTTCACCTCCTGTTTACACTTTAATGCCCATCCAGGTTATTCATTATTTATTGCTAATGTATTTATAGAGCATTACTAGCATGCATGGTGCTTTGCAGACATTTGGGGAAAAGGTCCTCTCTCCTTTGGATATCGCGGTATAAATAGAGCTGTTAAACACAACACAGGCTCTGCTGATCCGTTGCCTTTGTTGCCTGACCACCACAACCTAGCACTGCAGAGTTTCATTTATTTGGGGTGAAAAACCACCCTGATGACTCTGGGTCCCGTGCCCAGGGGGTCCCGATTCGCTTGCCTCCTTCCTCTCCCTCCACAGCTCAACAGGAACCATCTCCACAACCCAACTCATACCACAACAACCAGCCCCAGCAGAGCTGCCCACCCACAGCTGCATTGGCAAGTCCATAATGTTTAAATGCAAAATCTTTGATACCATCTTAAAATATGCACCAATTAGCTCAGCGGGTCCAATTCCACCCGGCTTGCTGGGTGCCGATGAATCAATTAGCAGAAGCGCGGGCGGGCTGGGATCCTGCGGGATGGATGGAGGCTGCGCTACAAAATGATCCTCACCAACCTCTAGCCGAGTGGCATATGGGGTCTGGGTGCTACTAGCCAGGACATATGGACACGAGAGCTGTGGAGCAAGAAAAGGAGGTGGCGTGGAGCACCCAGCAGGTCTCTGCTGGTGACCACCGATCCCGGGGATGAGCTCGTGGCTGCAGCGATAGCCATGGCCAGCCACAGCCTGCAGGGACGTGCCGTCCCCACCTTGTTTTGTCTGCCCGTCCTGGCCTGCCTTTTATTTCCCACTTTTTATCTGCTCGTGCTGAGCAAACGGGACAGGGGAAGGCAGTTTTTGCTGGGTCATGGGGAAACAGCTTGGCCATGGGACCGGAGAGCCCCAACCTGACCTCCAGCCCCAGCGCCCATCGTGTCTTTGCACCATCCCTAGAGCAAGACAGAAAATCTGGGACTTTTTATCCCATCCTCCTGTATCCTGAGGACTGTCCCATGTTGGGCTAAAAGTAGATTTTTACAAAACCTTTTGCAGTCCCAAGAGGGCGTAAGCAAGGGAGGGAGAGAAATCACCTGGGATGAAGCAAAACCTGAAACAGGACCTCTCACTTCAGTGACAAACCTCTTGCAAATACAGGTGGGAGAATTTTTCTAAGAGAAACAAGAGTTGCTTCCAACAGCTTCACGTATAAAATGTAAAAAGAAAATATTCCTCATTTTCCAGCATTATTCTAAGGATCCTCCTGCAGGGAAATGAGCAATTCCAGTGTCACAGACATGAATTTTAAAGGGATGTTGCACTCAGCTGCTGCCAACATTTGCTGAGCAAAGGTTAATAGCTGGGTTCAAACGGTGCAATTTACGGATTATAGGATTTCTTAGCAGCGAAAGGGCTGCTCTTACACTGCCCCAAAGTGTGTGGCCAGGGCAGAAAACCACCACTTGAAAGGGACCATCAGGAACAGAAAAAAAAAAAAAACAAAAACCAAACCAAAAACCAAAAAGGAGCCAGAAAGAGGAGAAATGCCCCATCCACGAGGGCAGAGGAGGCAAAGAGCTGCTGCACGAGGTGAGCTCCGCTCTGCTCCTTCCTGCCCTGTCCCAACACATCTCACGATGGTATTGCAACTGGCACATCAACTCTTCCCTATCACCGATGCCTGGGGCAGCACAAGGCTGTGCAAGAACATCCCCCTAAAAAAAAATTCAGCCTTTGTGCTTGTGGAGTAGGACTTGAAAATGTGCCCGGGAGAGGCACAGTGGCCAGAAAATGAATTTTTTTTAAAAAAACTCATCTATTATGTCTTCAGAGCTTCCCCTCTACCCATGACTGTGGGAAGGGGAGACAAAGGGTCGTGGTTTTAATGCTGTTAATTGCCAATTTAGGGCTGGCGAGCGCCAGAAGCGTTTCTACGCCATTCACGGTCTCCCGCTCCGCTGCTCTCAGCACTCCTCTGTCGTGGCAGTGTAGGCAGGGAAGCACCAGCACCATGAGATGCCTCACACCCAGAGCTGCAGCTTTCACGCTGTTCACAGTCCACAAATAAAACAAGCGAAAAACCATGGATGATTACAGAGCCTGAGACCCCAGGGTGGTGTGGGGAGGAGAAGAGCCTTCAGCCTCATCTTGCAGCATTGGGAAATGAGGAGGGATGGAGGGGGAAAGAACGATGCCCTTACCTCGAGAAGGAGCTGGCCAAAGCATTTAATGCCTTTTTGTTCCAACCTTAGCTAAAAAGCCATCTGCAATCGGCCAACAAGAGCAGTGCCAGCAGCAAAGCAACCAGGGTGGGACGCAGTGGGAGAGGAGCTGGGAAGCCCGAAGGGGTTCAACTCTGACTGTGCTTGCACATCTCTGGGCCACAAAACCAAAACCAACATGGGCCATCATCGAAGAGGGGGGAGAAGAAGCAATATCACAGAGCAGGTGGCTTTACACCAGTTACTGAAGACACAGTGCAAGTAATCAATTCTCTTTGGAAGCCTCCAGAAGATAACGAGGTGATGAGTAACGGTCTGTATTGAATTGTAGGAACAAATCACATCAGCCCAACCTAATCTTGTCCTGTGACATGGCAATGAGCCCCTGGGATCAGGGCGATGCAGATCTCCTTGCCTTTAACAGCAAGAAGTCTTTGATGTTGCTTCAAATGCAAAATTATGGGCTGGGGGAGATGGTGTAGGAGGACACAAAAAAGATCCAAGTCCAACAGGGGCTCGAAGTGGAGTTTGATGGCCTCCAGGATCCAGTGTGACCATTAACAACTGGGAATGAAGAGCATCACCCTGGTGCTCAACACTGAGATGTCAGGACTGAGGTTGCAGAGTGGTAAAAGGGGTGGAAAAGTGACCTGGGGCCATCCAACAAGGACATGGGGATGGTGCTAGAGAGGAGACCAACACACAGAACCAATAGGTTGGACGGCAAGAGGAGACCGTGAATCCAAAAGTGACCCATCCTTTGGGGGATGGAGGAAGACGGGGCTGTTCTTCTGCTCCTTGGGGTGCCTGGAGTCTCAGTTTGGGGCTCTGCACTTCAGGAAAGCTATGACCCAACTGGAGAGAGGCCAGAAAAGAGTGGCTGCGATGAGAAAGAGGGAAAAAACTGTCTTCACTCCTGCATCTGAAAGGGTAGACAGAGGTCCTGAGCTGGTTTTGGGCTGGTCCAGGCTGAAACAAGGAGTAGAGATGCTACAAGGTGAAAAGGAGGAGCACAGCCCCAGATCTCCAAAGGCTCATTTGAGATGATGGTTGCATCCAGTTCCCATGCTGGGGCTTCATCACCACCCCCCAGGCCCCACACCAGCCATCCCTGGGGAAGGCCAGGATGTTTGTAGCAGGCCAGAAGGGCACCATGGGCCCACCAGACATGAGTCCCCACGTCCCCAGAGCCACTCCACTTGCACTTCAGCACCAGAGCACACATCCCCTCCAAACCTTGGAGCATCTCCACCTGTCAAAGTCAAAGGGTTCAGCTCCCTTTCAGCTGCAGAGAGCCTTGTGCTCCCCTGTAACCTCTAATGTCATTCACCCACCGTATTTTACAGCTTTTGGAGAGGGAGTGAAGGCACCCGGCCTCAGCCTCTGATTTTACAGCAGATGCTCCTTCTCTGAGGAGCTATGGAGAAGGATTCAAAGGTGCCAGGATTTTTGCAGCCCGGCCGATGAGAGCTTGCCAGGACCTCCACGTAAAGTGGACCTGGCCCACCCACTGCCATGTTTTCCAGAGCGCTATTGATTCATTAAATATAGGAATTAAATCGTGATAAACGGGCCCCAAAGTGCTATTTTGGGGGGGAGGAGGCTCCATCCACGAGGGCTGCAGCACTGGCTCAAGCACAACCCACCATGCACATCTGGCTCTCCCCACTCCCCCTCCTTCAGAGGGGATGCTGCCCCATGCTTAAATATTTGGTGGCACACAATTATTTGATATATTCCCAAGTTTATTCTTCTCCTCCCACCCCTCCCACAAGCTTCCTTGATTTCTCTGTCACTTCAAATATAGGGTTTGCCCAATTTCTGGGAGCGCAGTAAAGGGCAACCAGGGGCAGCTCAAGCCACCCAGACACACCAGTGTCCAAAGTTTATCTGGTCCCTACAAAATTCAGGAGAGCTTCAGGGGGAGGGAAGCCTGGGGAGGGGGGAAAACTCTTTGGGAAAAGGGCAGGATGAGAGGTGAGGGCAGGGAGGAGGAGAAAAATCAAAATCCGAGAGAAAATATGCCCAGGGTGGAGTTTATTTAATGCAATCCCCCAGCTTAGGTCTGCAGAGGTATTTAGGCACTCAAAGGGGGTCCAGCACCCAAATCCTGCTGCCAACACACTGCTACGTCTGGCTCCGGACACAGCACACCCAGCCCCTTGCTGTGCATCACTCCATCATCCGAAAATCCCATCCCCACCCCAACAGCGACCCCCATGGAACGGGGCTTGTGATCCCCAGGGTCACGACAGCCTGTGCCCCCCCAACCCTGGGCAGCCCCCCGGGCCGGCGGCAAGACCAAAGCAGGCTCTGCAGCAGAGGTAATATCTTTTATTAGCCTGGAGGAGATAATAAAAAGAAAATAAAGCCGGGAGCGCACAACAGGCCAGCGCTGCGTGCCCGATGCCAGTCGGGTTTTTTCCAAGCTGGTCTAATAAAAGTGATGACCTCTCCGTCCCTCGGCAGTGTCTGTCCGGGGAGTGTGGCCCATCCCAGTGGCTGGACACCCCCCCGGCTCCCCACAAAGCTGGGGAGGGGATGAAGACCCACAGGGGATGATGTGACCGAGTCCCAAAAAGCAAAAGCTGCGATAACTTGGAGGCAGCGGGGACGACCCTGCCTGCGCCTCTCTGCATGCTCAGGGATGCTGCGGGGGTGTCTGGTGGGGGGGGCAGGTCAGGAAATGGGGAGCAGGGCTGGAAGGGGACCAGGACAGCCCCCAAATCCTCCCTGAGTTGGAAAGGGATGGTGACAGCCCCCCCTTCCGAGGGCTGGGGGACGGGGGGGGGGGGGGGGGGGGGACGGGGGGACGGGGGGACGGGACGACAACAGCGGACGGGGATGTGAGGACACACGGCAGGACCCCCCAGCTACCCCCATGCTGGGAAAGGATTGGGACAACCTCCAAATCCTGCCGGGCTTGAACGGGGACCGGGACAGTCCCCTCCGGGGCTGGAAAGGGACTGGGACACCCCCCAAATCCTCTCCGGGGCTGGAAAGGGACCGGGACACCCCCCAAATGCTCTGCGGGGCTGGAAAGGGACCGGGACACCCCCCAAATCCTCTGCGGGGCTTCAGGGTGACCGGGACAGCCCTCACCCCTCCCGGGCTTGATGGGGACGGTGACATCCCCTAACCACCCCCCCTCCCCGGGTTGGAAGGGGAGCGGGCACCCCTCAAATCCCCTCCGGGGCTGGAGGGTGACCGGGACACCCCCAGATCCTCCCCGGGCTTGATGGGGACCGTGACATCCTCTAAACGCCCTCCCCCGCCCCGGGTTGGAAGGGGACCGGGACTGCCCCCAACCTCTCTCCGGAGCTGAAAGGGGAGCGGGACACCCCCCAAATCCTCCCCGGGCTTGATGGGGACCACGACATCCCCTCACCCCTCCCAGGGCTGCAAGGGGACCGCCTCAGCCCCCCACACCCCCCGTCTCCCCACCCCCCCGTAGCGGCGAGGGCACGGTGGGGGCCGGCGCTTGCGAGTGGTGCCGAGCCGAGCTGAGCTGAACCGAGCCGAGCTGAACCGAGCTGAACCGAGCCGAGCCGAGCCGAGCCGAGCCGAGCCGAGCCGAGCCGTGCAAAGCCGAGCCGAGTCCCCCCCCGACGGCAGCCGCCCGCCGCGCTCCTCCGCCCAGCCCGCCGCTCCAGGCAGTCCCAACCCGCCCCCCTTCCTCCTCCCCCTCCTCCTCCTCCTCCTCCTCCTCCCCCCTCTCCTCCCCCCTTCCCCCCCCCGCCCCCCCCCAGCCCGATTTGGGCAGCAGCGCGGCCGCCGCTCCCCGCAGAGCCGCCGTGTGCGGGCGCCGCGCCGGAGGCAGCTCAGCCCCGGGGGGGGCTGAAAAAAGGCATCTCCATCCCCCCCCCCTCCCCAACCCCCACCCCTCCATCACCTCCCCCACCCCCATCCGCTCCCTCCCGCTCCCCCCGGCCCCCCCTCACCCCCCCCTCACCCCCCCCCCCCCGCATGCCCGGGCAGCGAGCATGGCCCGCAGGCAGGCGCGGGCAGCGGGCAGCGGGCGCTGGTTGCCCTGGCTTGGGCTCGCCTTGTTGCCGCTGGCCGTGGCCCCCGCTGCCGCCCCCGGCGGCTGCCCGTCCGCCTGCTATTGCGTGGCCACCCCGGAGTTGGTGCAGTGCCGGTACGAGAGGTTGGAGGAACCCCCGAAAGAGCTGCCGGTCACCGTGCACAACCTCAGCATCGCCGGCAGCAACCTGAGCGTCCTGCACCGCGCTGCCTTCGCTGCCCGCCCGCTGCCAGACCTCCGCCTGCTCCGCTTGCGCCACGATAACATCCAAACCATCGAGGACATGGCTCTGCAAGGGTTGCCCGCCCTACGTACCCTCGACCTGAGCCACAACCCGCTGGTCGCGGTGGCCGCCGGCGCTTTCGCCGGTGTGCCGCTGCTGCGTACGCTGCAGCTGAACCAGGCGCTGCTGGCCGCCCCGTTGGAGGAGCAGCTCGCCCTGGCCCTGCGCAACCTCAGCTTGCGGCGCTTGGAGCTGGCAGGCAACGCGCTGCGGGCGCTGCCGGCCACCCTCCTGCCCGCTGGCCTGGAGGAGCTGGACCTGCGGAACAACTCGCTGCAGCGGCTGGCGGCCGCCGAGCTGCGGAGCCTGGATGCGCCGGGGTTGAGGGGGTTGCGGCTCACGTTGGGGGCCAACCCGTTGAGTTGCGACTGTGCCCTCCGCCCCTTCCTCGCCTGGCTACGTGCCGCCACCGCCCGCGTGCCCGACGCCCGCGGCCTGCGCTGCGCCGGGCCGCCGCCGTTACGCGGGGCTGTCCTGCTGCGCCTGCGGCCCGAGGGGTTGGTGTGTGCGGCCGCCGAGGGCGGCGAGCCCGGTCAGCTGGAGACGGCCTCTTACGTCTTCTTCGGCATCGTCTTGGCCCTCATCGGCATCGTCTTCCTCATGGTGCTCTACCTGAACCGCCGTGGCATCAAGCGTTGGCTCCACAACCTCCGCGAGGCTTGCCGTGACCAAATGGAGGGCTACCACTACCGCTACGAGCAGGACGCCGATCCCCGCTCTACCAGCACCATCGGCACCCCCGGCCTCTGACGGCACCCTCGCCATCCCACCCTCACCCCTCCGGCACCCGCCTGCCACGCCGCCCCTCGACGCCTCCGCTCCCGCCATTCACCTCGCCCCATCCCCTTGCCATGGCACCACCGAAAATTAGTTTCTGAGGACAAGCCGGCCTCGGGGATGGGTGCTGGGGTGCACCCTCCCTGAAGGGCTCCACACCAGCTCTCCCTGCCCGCGCCCTAATCCACCCCGTAGCGCTGACGGCCTCAGGGGACCAGGCTGGATCCGTTCCCCCCATCCCAGCGCCCGCAGGCAGGGAGAAGCGCATCCGGATGGGCCCCGCGGGATGCCGGCACGCACGCACAGCCCCACATCCTCCTCCAGGAGGATGCTGAGCTGCTTCCTGCACCTCCTCTCCTGCAGCAGGTTTCTTGGGCGGGCTGCGGGCTGCCACACTGCCGGCGGGGCTCGGCTCGGCACCGCACACGTGAGTGTTTGCTTGGCGCACCCCGGGAAGCAGCGGGTGATACCTGAAACTGGCCTCCTGGATGTTCCTGGAGCCTGGACTTGACTTTGACCATGTACAGCTCTCTTTCCTATTAGATTTCTATTTCACAGATGCAAAACTTAACTTGATTTCTCTTTTTTTTTTTTTGCTCCAAACACAGAGGAAAACACACCGTCCAGCTGCTCTCCCTGAGAAGCGACGTGCTTTTCCAAGCCTGTTTATCCATTTGGTTTTGTTCGATGACATTTCCAGCTCTTTCCAGGCACAAAACGATGCAGCTGTGTAGGAAACGCCTCCGCCGGTTGCGTGCATGTTCCCCAGGGCATGCGGGGGCAGCCCTTTTCTGACTTTAAAATATATCCTAGACTAGGCTGTCTCAGCACTTTGTAATTTAAAACGAGCGAAGCAAAAGCTCTCGACCTAGTTCACCCGCCCGTGTTTGCTTTAGAACCGTGCCTGTTACTATATCCTAGAGCAAATATATTGAAAGCTGCATCCACTCTATCGTCTATTTTCTATAAAGCTTCTTGCCATGATTTCCGAATATCCCCTTGGCTGAGGCAATGTTATTGCGCTTGGTTTGCTGGAGGACAGTAGCCGTGGGCTCCTCTGTAGTTTTGCTGGTGTTTAGAAACTTCTTTTCCTGGGCTGGTTTGGTGGCCGGGGATGCAGAGAGGTTTTGCATGGCTTGTGCACAGAGCTCAGGCTCTGCCAGTCCTGATCCATCCCTGGCAGCGGGGCAGGAACTCATGAAAATTATCCAGGTAAAAGGTTTCTAAAGCAGTTTTTCCCTCCCGGGTTGTTTGATACCTAATTCATGAGACACCGGAGTGCTGGGCATCTACAGACGTGTGGGGCTGCGACTCTCAGTGTTTCCCAAAATGACGCTGTTGCTTTTGCAATGTGGCATCTTAAAATGCTGAATTTCGGTGCCAGGCTGAAAACTGCATTTTGATACATCTGTGTTTGCCTTTCTCTGTACTGGGAGGCTGATAGGGGTGAGCCAGGCAGGAGTGAGGATGGGGGCTGCATCCTCACTGCCCCGCAGCTGTGCCGGGGCCACCGCCGGTGTTTGCCTCGTGCTTTGGGATCCTTGACGTGGGGAGCAGCAGATACCGGGTTTGTAAATGAGAGTTTTGTGGGATTTATGGTCCCTGAGGCTGCGTGCGTGTGTACTCAGCTGCCGGGTGAAAAGCTCTGCTGGGGGAAAGCACGATTATATTTCCATCCCAGGTGAGCCCGGAGGCCCTGGGAAGGATGTGACCTGGTGCAGGGTCCTTTGCATTTCACCCCTTTGCTTTTTCCCCCATGGCATGTTACCCCTTCACATCTCCTCCCCTTGCAAGCCCGGTATCGAGGCGGGCAAGCCAGGAAAGGGCTGATGCAGAGCCATGTGTCTGGGCTTGCTCAGGCAGGGATATGGCACCGAACATCAAAATGAGCCTCCCGGGCTGGTCCTGCTGAGCAGGGAGCTGGTTCCGCACCAGAGCTGGGTCCTGGCTCTGTCCCAGTTCCCAGGAAGCCCCAGAGACCCCCACAGCTCAGCTCTTCGGAGATCAGTAGCCCTGGCAGAAACTTGTTGCATTTTGGGGACATTTTCCTGAGGTTTTCTCCCCATCCTAGGAGCTTGTCAGCTCTGGCCCCACCTCAACACCCCATGCAATGAGTTTATGGAGGAGAAATTTCAGCCTGCCCCTCACCTTCATCCACTTACACACCTCCGTGCAGGCAAAACGCAGCCCCCAAGCAAGAGAAAGGGCACTGGGGTGGATTTGCACACCTGGCAGAGCACGCCATGCCGGCAGCAAACGCTGCATCACGGGTCGTCCCGCGCTGCGACTCCACCAGAGCAGCATCAATTCCTGGGGACGGTGCTGGGAAATCCTGGTGAGATTTAACATCTTGCAGTGAGGAGGAGAAGTGCCTGGAGGGCTTTGCAGGCAGATGGGTGGTTGTTGGACCAGGGAACACAGCACCCACCTGGCAGCCGTGCCTGGCGATAGATAATGGGAAGGAAATTGTCTCCGGACAAATGGAAAAGTGGCCAAACACATCCTGGCCCCGAAGCCCTTTGGCAGCTGGTTGCTCTGGCTTTCCCCGAGGCCAAAAGGAGGGATGTGGTGGATTTTGGTCCCCAGGGATGAGGACACTGCTCCTTTCGGCACCGAGCAGCAGGAGGTTTGGAGCATCATGCTCCCCATCCTCGCTGGGTGCACTGAGACCCCGGGGTGCATTTGCCGACCGCCTCCGGGGAGGCAAAGCCCCATCAGCCTGGCAAAGGCGACGTGGGAGCAGTCGGATGAGGGTGGTTGGGTAGATAACCAGCTGTAGGAGCATAATTCTTGCGGCTAGTTCATGTTAATATTATTCTGTGCAGCACATACCCCACGCATGACAGATCAGCAGGATTAGGGAACCTCTGGATTAGCAAAACCAAGACTTGTCACCGAGCCGAGACTCAAAATGTGCTTTTTGGGTTCCCACAGACGGCCATGTGTTTAGAGAAACCCAGCTGCCGACATGTTTCCGTGCGGTCCCTTTCCACGAAGGGCTCGGTGAGGGGGATGTGAACCTCCCCGCACCCCGAGCCTGCGGCAGCAAGCTGCTGCCCAAGCGGAAAGTCACCCCAAGAGCTCCCTGAGCCGAGTGAAACGCAGGATATAAACAGTATCTGTGATACAAATCAAGCAAAGGATGCTCAGAGCCCTCATCACCGAAAAACTAGGGGAAAAAACCCAAAAAGGGCTGTTTATATGCCCTGCATATGAGATGCTTATAAGCTGTCGGTGCTTTGCAACCCAGCGTGGTCTTTCAAATCTGCTTTTCCTTCCTTGTTTTCCAAAGAGCGCAGCTGTTTCTTGGGCCGACCCGGCAGCAGTGGGATTTAGCAGAGGGGAGGGACGTGGGTGCAGCTGGAGTTGGGCCCTGCCTGCATCCATCCTCCCCCTGCACTTGTCCTTGTGGGCTTTAGGCGCTTGTGTCACTGGACCAGGGCATCCCGGGTGTGTTTTGAGAAGTATTTTTACTCAAGTTTGGTGGAAGTTGCTCCATGGCACCCAGAGCTGTAGGGGAGACGCCGAGCATGGTCTCATTTAGTGCAGAAGAGGCCAAAAATACTGGGGTGGTGATCACTGCTTGATTTATCAAGTAGAAATAACTGAGCTGGAGCATCATCCTTGTTCCTATTGACTGCGGGGTTGTGACACCCCAGCACTTGGGCAGGGAAGAAAATCAGCCACCGGCTGCTTCCCCCTTCCAAAAATACACAGAATTAATAACAATTAATTCTCTCCAAGTGGCTTCACCCCTGTGAAGCTTCACCCCAGGCTCCTTCATCCTCCTGTTAGCAGGGATTAACCCAAACCTACAGAGACATTAAAAAAAAAAACCAAAAACAAAAAACAAAGCAAAACCCTCTGCTTTTCATTTATTCCTTTAGAAAGAGCAAATGGGAGCTGTTACCCTCCTGCGTTGGGGAAACTGAGGCACAAACAAAGCAGGGCCAAGTACCTGATAGCAGGGAAGGGTTTGGGCAGAAAAACCGTGGAAATGGTTCACTTAAAACACTGGGCAGCTTTAGGACCTCCAAGCCCAGGGCAGTCCCTGCTCCGTTTGTCCTTCCTCTGGCTCAGAGGTGAGCCCTGCACCTTGCCAAGGAAATTGGGAGTAAATTAGATCCCAACTATTTATCTGTGAATGCTTCTAATTAGCCGCACTGGGATGATGCTGGGGGACGGGCTCTCCCTGTGTGGCTGAGCACTGACATGCTCAGTGCAGTGATGAGCCCCCGGTGGCAGGGAGGGGGGTTGGGGACTCATCCTGGGGGAAGAGGGGCTGGAGGGCGGGACACACCGATCAAAGCCCCCAGCATGAGCAGTGGTGTGACCCCCTCCCCGGGGTGGCAGGGGATGGGCAGGGACAGGCAGGGATGCCCAGGCAGGGCACCTGGGATTGATCAGAGTCTGGCTGGAGGGGAGGTAGCTCCCCCCACTCCCAAAGGGGTCTGAGCCCCAGCAGCTCCCCCAGCACCCCAGGACACCCCCAGAGGCTGCAGCCCCGCAGCCTCGTGTCCTCCCCCGCGACATGGGGCCACCTCATCCTTCTCGGGGTGATTTTTCACCCCGGTGTGTGTCTGGCTCTGGGCAGCCCCCCTCAGAGACCTGGCACAGCACCACTCGGGGCAGATGGAGAAGGATGTGTTTCCAGTAATCTACCCCAATCTGGATTATTTTTCAAAATAAATCTGCTTTCCCAGCTGTTTTAAGCAAGTTTTTGGCACATTGGGGACAGGTGGGATTCTGGGGATGGGGGAGCAGCTGGCAGGGGTGTCTGCTCTGTCTCTGTGCCACCAGACTCCCTGTGTTTGCTTGGAGAGGGGGGACCAGAGCATCTTTGAGGTGATTTTGGCAGCACATCACCCAGCTCGTGGGGCTGGGATCATCCCACAGTTCTTACTGCAGGCAGGGAGGAGGTTTGCTGAAGTTTTCCCCTGTCAAAAGCCACTGAGAAATAATTTCTGTTGAGGGACTGGTGTCAGCCCTGAAGCCCATCTCTCCCCTCACCATCTCCCATCTGAAGCAGAGCTGGGATCCTCTGCAGCTCCAGTTGGGATAAAAACGCACAGAAAATGCCTCTGGGCAGGGATGTCCAGGATGATCCATGTCAGCCAGTTTCTGGGGATTTGGGGGGTCTGAGAGAGCTGGGGTGAGCAGGATCAACCAAGGGCATGTCAGTATTGGTCCTTCATCCTGCGTAAGGATGCGCTGGCACAGATAACCCAGCTGAGCTGCCCCATCCTCACAGCACATTTCCCCAGCACTTGCCAGCCTGACATTTACAAATACCTATTTTTAGATGATCTTCATCACTTCTAATTGTTCAGGCTCCTCAGCCTCAAAGGACACATCCTCAGCTTGGATGGAGACAAAACCAGTTCCCTCCCTCCAGACCTTCCCCCTCCTGCAGATTTACACCGGTGTGACTGGCCCCAGCCCTTGGCCCAGGCCTCAGTAATTCTGCCACGTTACGGTGCTCACAGCTCCATTCCCTCCCCAGAATGGAACAATTTGCACAAACCCTCCTGCTTCAAAGGAAGCCCCTGAGAAGGACCTTTCTGTGATGCCCTTTTGGGGGAGTTTTCCATGTTCTTCATGAAGAGCAACCCAAATCATCTCTGTAATGTGCAAGTGGAGAACCTGCACCCCAAAGCCATGGGGATAACTCCTCTGCATGGGCAGGATGGACCCCTGAACCCAAAACCCATGGAGATGCTGGTCTGGGGCCCCTGAACCCAAAACCCATGGAGATGCTGGTCTGTGGGGGCAGGATGGACCCCTGAGTCCCCAAAGCCATGGAGATGCTGCTCTGCATGGGCAGGATGGACCCCCGAGCCCCCAACCCCACAGAGATGCTGCTCTGCATGCAGAGGATCAACCCCTTTCCATGCCCATGGGACAGGTTTCCCAAGCAGGACAGCCTTTCCCTTGGGAATGGCCTGAACTGGCAGCCTCGGAGGTGGTTTCCATACTCCACTTGGAGCCACCCAGGAAACAGCTCAGACTTGGCAGAGAAGAGGAGCTGGGGACCACGAGCACCCCAGGAGCTCAGTCAGGTCCTGCCCAGCTCCCTGTCCCTTGCAGGCCATGGGGACATCCCTGCAGTACAGTGGGGGATGTTGTGCCATTGGGGTAAGCACCCTAAAGGCTGGGGGGACCCAAGGTTGGTCCCAGGGGATTCACCTCCTGCCCCAGCCCTCTCAGCTCGGCAGGAGCAAGAGCTGCCCATGCCCAGCACAGCAGCGGCACCCAGGGATCAGCACCGCTGCCACCCCCTCACCAAGGACCCTGTGTCCCACGGGCTGGTGGCCCACAAGCAACATCCATCACCCAGGGACCAGATCCGGTGCTCAGGGGATGGGTGTGAATGGGGCTGTACCACTGGGCTTTTGGGTGGTGGTGCCTCAGTTTCCCTTTCAGTTGAAGGGCCCGCCCTTGACCCCAGGGACCACATTTTGAGGGCTGCTTGCCCTGCTCTGACCCCAAACCCTTTGAAGGGACTTCAGGTGCTCGAGTGTTCTCCATAGGTTTCTGTGTGCATGTAGAAATCACTCGTTAGCTTTCCCCCTCATCGCTTCTTGCCCCCCCAACATGGACACCAGCCCGTGCCCCCAGGACACCAGCCGTGTCCTCCGATGGTGAGATGGATCCAACCAGCAGGACAAAACCATGAGACACGGACTCTAGAGATGCCTCACAAGCCCCCGGAGAGCTGAGGCCAAGGGAGAGGCCACACAGACTGGGCTTGGCACGTTGGTAATTAATTTAGTTACTAAATTAACATTTAAATTGACAAGACCTGAATGTGAAGCCAGGCACCGCTGTGTGCCAGGACTCGCCGTGGCCGCTCCCAGGATGATATCCCTGCGTCCCAATGCTCGGCCAGCAGCACGGGTGGACCCCGGAGCCTCCACGAGATGCTCTGGTCCCCCAAACTGCTCACCCCTGCCCTGGAAGAGGCTGTGTCGGGCAGTTCCTGGAGGAGATCTCCCCTTCAGCAGCAATAAAGGCAGCAGAACCTGGTCCCAAGGTCCTCCCCTCCCCGCTGAAGGACACCCCGCTGCTCTGCACCCCAGCTCCAAAGCCCGGGGGTGCTCAGCCCGTCCCTTGGTTGTCCCCACACTTTGAGAGGGGGCCAGCAGGCCAGCTGCAGCCCCACCGGGGCTCGGTCGCCCTGCACGGGCTCACGGTGACATCCAGCGCCGGTTCCTGCAATTACAGACTGAGCCGAGGCTCAGCCACTGCTGAGCCATCCGGATCCCCTTGCTCCCCTCCCCCCCAGCCCCAATAAACCCCTCCCTCACCACCTCCTTCTGCTGTTTTCTTATTTTACAACAAGGTTGCAGGGGGGATGGTTAAGCCTCTCCCTGGAAAGCACCATCCCTTGTGCTCTCAGCGCAGCACGGGGGATAATTCAGAGCTAGTTCTGGGGAGCCGGGAGGAGGAGAGCAGCCCTGGATGGGGTGGGGGGGCGGGTTCTTCAGCCTTGGCAAGGAGAAAAAACGATTCAGACAGACCCCCAAGGGATGAAGCCTGCAGCCATCACTGGAGAGATGCGAGAACTCTCCTGGACATGCCCCAGGAACCATCTTCTCTCAACCTTAAATCAACTTAAAATATTAAAGCCAAGCTGGGGTGAATCAACTCTTGTCTCAGAGTTTATCAGTGAGCATAAGAACCCTGTAAGTGCCCCAGCACAGGGTCAGCTCCAAACAGAGAGGGACCAGCAAGAGGATGGTCCCTCCTCCCTCACCAACTTTCCTGGAGCTGAAACCTTTCTTTTGGGCAAAACCTAACCCCCCAAACTCCCACCTCTCCTCATTCTGGCTTGTGCCCACCCATCCCATGGCCCCCAACATCCAACTCCCTCCCCGTCTGCTCCGTGGTGGCATCAGTGGTGACTTCAGGTCACCCTCAGTCCTTGGTGCTCAGCCCTGGGACACCTTCAGGGCCAAGTCCCTTGGAAACAGCATCACAGTTTGACAGCAGAGATGTCCTTTAGTGTCACGGGAAGGACGAGGCTCTGACCAGCTGCTTCAGGGATCCTTGTTGTTCCCAGGGCTTCGGTTATCTGAGCAGCACATGGTCAATATTCCTCCTACACCAAGTCAGGAACAACTACCCGCCCGCTCCAGTTTTGGGGTAATAGTGTTTGAGTAAAGACCACCAAAGGAACATGAAGGGTTGCTACTACGAAGAGAATATTTTATTACTTATAACACTTCATTCAGCTAAATCCACATAGCAATACACACAGAAATTCTTCAGAAAAGTGCAAATTCTCACTCTGTATTTGTAATATGCCCTAGTTTTACAGAAGAACAGATACCAGGTAAACGAGAGTACAGATCCAGAACTCCCCAGGATTCTAGACAAGGAGAATGATGCAACTTCAGATACTCGAATCACCTCGTACAAAGCTACTCTTGAGCACACAGAGGGCAGGGGAGGATGGAAAATGTCCTGTGTATCACCCTGGACTGTAACCACCCAGGCGTCACCATGCAAAAAACTCTTACTTGGGGAGAAAAGGCAAAACAGGGTGGGGGAAGACAGAATGAAGTGATGTTTTAAAATTAAAAGAGAACATCCAAGTGCTTTCTAAAGCAGATCACCCCTTCCACCCCGCCCCAAATGACAAAAACCATCATTCCACCTGGTGGCTTCACCCTCAATGCTCTGATAGTTTCACACAAACACGCTCCCTTTAATGAAACAGGAGCTCAAATACCTAATACCTCAGGAGCCAGGCAGAGAAGGGACACAAAGTGCTACCGGAGTATCGCTAAATCAGGGAATAACACCAGAAATCTCCACATGTGGGTATCCTCCAAGCAAAGCTACAGCAAGAGCTCGAGATCAGTCAAGAGCTGCCCAAGGCAGGTAAAGGAGCCCAGGCAGTGTGTACTGCAAGTTGTAAGTCACCTCAATGTCTGAAACAGAAACACACAGAATTTTAATTCTTGGTTTACTCTGTGGATGACACAGTTAAGGTTTTCCCCTCTTCAGAAGGAAGAGCTGGGTATTTAAATTAAGGAAAAATTAGGAGACCCACTCAGGCGAGATCCCAGTTCTCCAGCCCAAGGGAAACCCGGCTCCTTGGAGTTGCCTCGTGCCGGGGCTGCGAGCGAAGGGCAGGGCAAGCGAAGCAGAAGTGGCTCACCGCCCGAGCAGGACCCCGCACCAACGGCGAGCACGAAGCAGGGGCTACGCCACTCTGGGCTACAGCCAGAGCTGTGCTTGAAGCTTCCAGTCAAACTCTCCTGTGTTAAACACGCTCCCTCCTTCTCTTCCACGCAAGAGTTTAAGATTCACTCACGCCGTGGCAGGACGCATCCTTTAGAGGTGCCAGAAGAGATGTGAATAGCACTTGAGGCTACTTAAACCACGGACTGAATGCTGTTATCACAACTAGAATAAAAAATTTGGCCACAAGCTCTGTATCATAGACACTCAACCTTGCCTGGCAAGTCTCCTGGACTTATAAAGGTCCTGTCCTAGGCCCATGGAAACACAACTTTATCACACATCTGAGTAAGACAGGGATTAAGTCTGTGACATCAAAAAGGGAAAAGACAAAAACAAGCCCTCCTAATTTTATCAAATGCTTAATACAAATCATAGGCTGTACGGTTACAGTTTAAGCCAATGTCTTGCTGTAGACCAACCTTTGACAAAGCAGATGTTAACGGGAAGCGCCTAGTAAACAACATCCACAGCGTACTTTGATCTATTATCTGCTTCTTACTCAAGTTTGAAAAGCCTTTGTTCTTATCTGAAAAATAGTAAAGAACAGCTGACAACTGAAAGAGGGGTGTGCACAAGCCCAAACTCGAGCACAATGTACAACACAGTTACAGGGTGATGAAATAAGGGAATTACAGTCCTTCACAGTAACAGAAGTAAGGGAAGCAAGATCAGAGGGAGGAGATAAAGGAGGAGTTCCACAAACGGAACAGTATAAATATATCAAACAGTTCAAATACAGTAGGAAAACAACGGTAGCAGCAGTTTAAAAACAGCAATAGTTATTATACCCTTGAAATACATTCAACACATTGTGCCTGTTGCTGTCATTCCAAAAGCACTACTACATCTATAACTTACTGCTCAAATCTATCAGCGAGAAGAATCTTAACTCCCCGTATTTGTTTTTTTATTCAAGATATTTAGACTATGAACAGTTACCAACTTCTAAGAATGCTGATTTGAAAACATAATCACGATTTTCCTCCATACTGCATTTATAGCACTTGCCTACTGATATAAAGCAGATCTCTCTGGGAAATTGCAGATTCCTGCTCTTCGTAGAAGCATAAACATAACTCACGAGACGTAACTCCTAATGCTAATTGCTACAATATACACACAGCTGGCCTCATCACACACACTACGCTTTTTACAGTGTTTACCTTTGTTCAAAATTATGTTCCAAGTCACTTGTTCTCTTCTGTACTACTAGCAGGCTAGTTAAAAACAAAATCCAAAACGCCTAAGGCTTTAATCTGCTGCCAGTGGAACAAACCTCCTTCCAATCCAGCGCAGTCGGGATCCAGATCTGCACCTTTTTGTGAAAACTGAAGACAAAGCAGCAGTCAGAAATGCCTTTACACCTTCCGAGACCTACCCAGCGCTGTACAATAACATGAGTATGCTCTAAGTGTAAATGCTTTCACCCATTTTCCCCTCCACATCAGTCAAATGTACAATCAAGGAAAAAAAAAAAAAAATATTTTGGCATTAGATACATTTCACTCAATTGCAGAACAATTTGGAAATATTTTCTTTTAAAATAAAAAATAAATAAATATCAGTGGCAAATAAGAATTTGTGCAACACAGACCTTCTGCAGTACATGTACATTCATATACAGCAAAATACTTATCCACGGTTATAGTGCAAAGCTTCTGTCAGCATGAAATACCCAATACCCGCACAGACACAGAAACCTTGGTGCTCTGTAAAGCCATCTAGATGCAACACACACAAAAACACTCTGCGCAATCCTACGGCATCAAGCTGTAAGGGTATAATAGGATGGAGGACAGATTCAGCCATTTAACAATAGTGGCAAAACAACGGCTTTAACTTAAGGGCATCTTAGGTTCTTCTCATGTATCCTTCAACACAGCAGTTAAGTGTTCAGTTTTACCTATTTCTTTTCTTTAATTATTGTAAAGTGATAGCGGGGAGATGTCCAGAACATCACTGACTTTATTCTGAGGGCTTATATTAGCGATTTAGCAGCACACATTAACGAGTAGTATTCTCAGTTAATCAATATACAGTTTTTCTTGAAGTGCTGTTTCAGTTAAAGTATCTTCCACGGCTTTTCTGTGCCAAAAGACACAGGTTTTATTTTCTGAAACCCTAGGTATCTACATGAGGATTTCCATATCAGCCTATTTTTCTGGAAAAAGCGATTAGCAGTATCACTTTCTACTCAAGCAAAGGTAGAAAACAGACAATGGGAAGTTGCTAAAGATTTGCACTAAGAGCTCAAGAATAATAGTATTTGTAAACTGTTATTCTAACAGAAATTAGTTTACAAGACACAACAAAAAAAATAATCATGATTTAGTAACCAAAAAAAAAGATCTATGGTGTCAGTGTCTCATCTCCACTTTCAAAACCAAAAAAGTCACTAACTGGAATTTTCATACAGTTACTAAATTTCTGAAACCTTTATTTTTTAAAAAAAAGCTTAAGACCCTTCAGAGATGTGGGACAAAAAATGGTTACAAAGCTTATGGCAGTCTGAATAGGCAATTTAGCCAAGGAATGAACAAATTTGTACTCCTCTGGAAGCCTCAGAAAGGCACTACATAATTCAAAACCCAGGCTGCATGTGTTGCCACTATTGATTCACTATCAAGTAAATATTTTAAGATACACACAGGAAATACAATGCACCAAGAGCACCTTTAACAACGGAAGGATACTTAAGTAGCTGAAAAATGTCATATTGAACAACTTGCCTAAACAAGAAGTGCTAAGCACTGAACTCTACTTCAACGTTTTTGGAAATTAAGACCTGTAACAATGATACCTACACCCACGCACAGCAGCTAGGAAGAAGCAGGCTTTTTTGTCAGTTTGGAGTGATCACTTCCTTCAAACACTGAGACTACCCGAGTTTAAAACCCAGGTATTGGGTACCTGAAATTAGTTTAAGACCAGATCTAGTGGCTAAGATCCGCTGCCTTAAACCTGCATGGGCTGTTCATTTGCATTGGTGCAGGTGAATTTGGTCAAAAGGACAGAAAATTAGAGTAATAAATTCCATCCTTTCCTCTCACTTCCTCTCCTTATCCCAATTTTCTAGCCCAGACTTTGGTGAAAAGCCTGACAAAAGAATACTGCTTCTTTACAGAATAAAAATGTAGCTGTTTAACACACATACACACACGCACACGTATGAAACGGAGTTCTGTTCTTGGTTCCTTTGTTTCACATGATGCAGTGCAGGCGGTCACTTCTCTGAACACCAGTTACAGGAGATCTAAGCTGAGCGCCAGATCAGTCCATTCTTATCAGGTTCAAGAAAATTCTCAATCAAAGCCTCAATAAGCTTCTGAAGTTCTTCTTCCAGGATGCTTCTGTCACTAGAAAGACAACAATACCATGTCAGAGGTTTGATAAACACTAAACGTTTTTTTTTTAAAAAAAAAAAAAAAGGCAAGATTTGATGGTGATGGACTAACTGTTATGTCTCCTACCAGCATCAACGTGTAGAGACTCCAACCTGCTTGATTTAACAAGGTACTTTTCGGTAGGGACTATTGCAGTATTAATTTAAATTAATTTAATTTAAGAAAAAAATAATCACCACTAGAGGGCTCTAGGCTAGCAGAGGGGACACGACAACTAATGACTGCAAAACCAATGCAAGACTGGTCAGACACAGACTGTAAATGGATTAAAAAGTAAGAACGGGCTACTAACAGAAGAGTTAGATACCCTGTATTCTTCTCTACCCAGCGTCCAGATGCCCAAGTAGGGTATCTGATTGTATTTTGACTCAAGGGCAATTTGGGGGATTGAGTAATCAGGCAAAGTGTCACAGCTCACAAGAGGACACCGTAATACACTGATCCTTTCCCTATTTAAATGCCCAGACATTCGTTTGAGTAAAAAGACAACATCCACAGGCACAAACACTAATCCATTGCAACACTCCTTTAAAAAAAAAAGAAATGCATAATCCCTCTCCTAGCCCAGAGGTCTCACTGGAGGGAGAGGAACTGAGTCTGTTTTTAATGGAGAATAGGCAAAACAGGCTTATTTACATTTGCTTTGCTCATTTGTGGAACTGGCAATGTATCATTGCCCTTCAGGTCACCACTTCCTTTTAAAGAAAACACCCCAAAATGCCACAACAACACTGAATTTCCTGAGGTTCAGCTTTTAAGAATAATCAATAAACAGCAAGTCAGAGAAATATTTGCAAAGCTATTACGGAGAGGAAAGCCTTTTGAGGTTCCTACAGACCGTTTACACCTTGAACCAGGGAAGCTTGAAAGCTTTTCAATTTCATATTCTGGATAATAACTGTCACTAACCATAGGTATTACTAAAATTAAAGATATCTTTCTGACTTACCAGCAGAAGCCCAAATGATGCAACAAAGCATCCTCAGGTAGTGTTTCTCTCCCCACTACTCTTACTCATCTGGCCTTCACTTGTGTTAAGATTAGGTTAAGGGCAATATTTCTAGCATTTATGTCTTCCTTGTTGGTGCAGCTCTTTGCCTCATTATATCTTACATTTTTTGCAGCATTTACAGCAAATGGTACCTTGACCACTCCCAGGTTTATGGAAGCATGTTCTAACTGAAGTGAGAATTTCCGTCCCCACGTAACAAAGAAGTGCATTCACACGCCAGACAATCAGAAAGCTCTCTCTGACCAAATAAATACAAGCTTCTGGGAAGAGCTGCCATTCAGAAAACTGGGATGTAGAACTCCTAACACTTCTGACCTGTTATTCCGTGGTCAATTCAGAACAATTTAAAAACATGGTTCAAAAGATGGACTGTACCTATGTTAATAGACTTCATGTGGCAATAAGACATGTTTTAAAGAATACTTCAGCAACCTGTGGAAAGCTGTCTAGGCATGGATCTGTGTATCCCCTCACATGCACATTTTACAAGCTAAGGCACTATCCACTGACTGCCTAAAGCTGACCAAAACATTCAGTGATAAAAATACACTCACCCTGAATTCCTGCCAATAAGTCGAAATAAATACTGAATCAGAGGCCCCTTTATGTTATTTTCAATTCTCTGCTCCACAGAAATGTTGGGACACAAGTCTAAAAGGAGGGCTACTCACGAATCCCATTCAAGAGCCTGCTTCTCTCCATTGGCTAGACTGAGAACCTAGGCTCCTCGTCCGCACTCCTATTTCAATGGTGTAAACACACCCTGTTTTTATTTCCCCCCTTTTAAACAGAAAGCAGCTCAATCCAGGTGGCTGTCAAAAGGGCACAGACCTCTAGTTACTGCTCAGTAGCTCAGAGCAACACAAATGCAACAAGAATCCACCTGGGTTTAAGCATACTTGCCAGCAGCAGCACAACTCCATCACTTTTTAATTCGAAGTGAATGAGGAATTAGGTTAATAAGAGAAATTTCCTACTGTAGCAGATGCTGAAAATTCAATTCTTTGTCTTATCCACTGCAGAGGGGATCCCTTATGAGCTAGGATGTGCATCATTCTGGCCAGTTTAAGAGAGGCTCAGGTCTCCGAGGAAGCAGCAGAGGGTCCCCTGCCAGGCACACTGACCTGTGCGACACCAACAGCGTGTGCCTGTGGGCCGGCTACTGACCTCTGCTCGGGCAGCGCACACATCTCCGCGTAGTACTTGATCTTTGGTTCTGTTCCACTTGTCCGAAGGGTGGCAACACAACCATTTTGAAATGTAAAAGTGATCATCTGGCTGCTTTTACTCACTGGCAGTACCTACATAAACAACAACATTTTATTACAGAGCGCCCCAACTAACCCAAAAGAGGATTTTTTTTCATTTATTCTTTTTTAAATACAACATTCAGTACATACAAAGCTAAATAACGTGCTGGTATCCCCTGCAGTGTACATCCACAAGCCAATGCAACAGACTAAACCAAGTTATTTCAGCCTGACAGGCCTATCACTTAGATCAGACTCAATATTTCAGGATAACGGGACTGGAATTCCCACTCCCACTGGAATTTTAACACCTGGAAGTTTTCTAGACAGCTCCAGAGTTGCAGTAGCATCAAGTTCACTTGAACTAATGAAGTTCATTCATTGCTATATCAAAACAGTCAACACAATAGCCAAGCCATTTCACATTTAAGCAGTCTTCTCCCCAGTAAATGTTGTTAAGCAGTCTTAATAGATGATGGTAATTATACTGCCATCTTAGCTGACACAGTACGTCTTTCTGCGTAGTTCTTGGTGCGTTTAACTTTCAGTCTCATCAAAACCAGAACCTCTCCCACAAAAATCCTTTGTGACTCACCGATTTCTTATTCGGCTGGCTACTATCATAGCCAGTGGTAATATCTCGTACATGTAATATATTGTAAATACCACAAAATTTTGGATAAGACTGAGGGGCATCGAAGTTCCGAAGTTTCTCAAATATCCTTTTGATAGTAGGAGGATCGTAGCACAAGAAATAGGAAGTCTTTGATATGTGATATCCATACCTACAAGCAGATCAACATTTTCAGTGACAAGATTCAGAAGTTATCTGCACATCTGGTATCTAAAGAAAGCCCCTGTTTAGAAAAGCAATAACAGGAAGAGAATGCAGTTCTCACAGCTGTGGAAACAGTATTTATAGGTAAATGTCTGGACTCTGAAGCAGATTTCACCGCATTACTCAGATTATCTTAAGCTATTTTTAAATTCAAGCCCAGGTTTCAGTTCCAAAGAAATAAAAGCCAGCCATTTGGCTAAGTGCAGCCTTAGTAGCCCCCAGGAAATTAATATGCGGTATCATTCCCACACCATCAAAAATTGTCTGCCGTAGCCATGCGAGCAGCCACAACAACAGATTATTTCAACAGCCTCTGAAGCAGGTGACCGATTATTTCGCCCAAGTTAAAACTGCTATCCCCAGTCAGACCTAATGCGAGCACTCACGAGGTGCAGCGACCATGTGCACACGTTGAAATTTAAGTTGTTCTTCACTATATTCCACCCACTCCTCATTCTCCAGAGACCCTTCTCTGCAGCTTAAAAAATTGTGACTGAAAGATGAATTGTTATCACTCTGACAGCTTTTCAATCCAGCTGTGCAGGATTGTTTTTTGCTACAGTTTGCATATGATAGAACAAACTCCCGAGTGCCATAAAGAGATAAACGCTGACCATCGTTTGTGCTCCCTCATTCCAAGTTTCTGAGGGCCACACAGTCTGTCTTTCTGCTGGGCTGGCAGGAAAAGGAATGGCATCTATGATTTGCTGTAACTGCGCTGACAGTTCTGCTAAAGCACAGGAACTTCTGCTGATGAACTGGGCTTATCACAGTATGCGACTTAATTCTGACATTAAACATGTTCCTTATTTTACTGCTGTGAATTGTGCCCGTAGCTACTGAACACAGGCCATTCCTTTAACCTCTGTTCTATTACAAATCCCTGCAAGAACAGCACTGGACCTTCTAACAATCCCCAGAGCATGTTTAAGTGAAACTAGTTAGTGTTTAAAGAGAAGCACACAGACCACAACTAAAACTAGCAATCAGAAATAAGAGAAGTAACATAGCATGAATCAAACGAGAGAGAAAAGCTTGCCCTGGTGGATCCCTATGCAAAATTCTACTCTTTCACAATTTATTGCAGAAAAATGTTAGAAAGGGCCTCTTTAGTCCTTTGGGAGATACAACATTTAAGTGGCAGCTGTAACACTGACGACTGCAGTACATCAGAAAAAAAAACGATTTACAATGACAAGACATCTGAGGGACGCATTAAAAATATTTACGAGATTATGCCCAGCTCCAAAATAGTTCACTAGAACATACTAATGAAAAACACAACTTACGTTTCATATATCTCAATGAGTTTCTGTGCCAGTGTTAGGTTCTTGCCCTCCAGGTAGGTTGCCATTTCAGCTATGACCACAGCTGCACTTACACCATCTTTATCCAACACTGATGTGCCACACATGAAGCCTAGAAATAAAAAATTTGATTGTGGAAAAAATAACCTGGCACGCTATTACATTGATTTACTTGATTGAAGGTTTAACCTTTTTCCTGTAAAAGAAAATTGGCCAATACATGTAAGTTGTTTTTATTACTGCATATGCATTCTCCTTTTCTAAGAAATCTAATTATAGTTATAGAGCTGGAAAGATAAGTGGTATAATCAATTAATTCCAGATCGATAACATCTGCTCTCTGAGGAGATCTCTCAGTACAGCACTAAACAAGAATTTGTTTTTGTGCAAGCACACCGATACTGCAAAGAGTCTTGCCCGTAATTTGAATCAAAGGAGCCCCTACAGATACAGCCTTGGTAACCCATAAACCAGTGCTCCCCAGTACTGCCAAGACGCCGTCTTTCTGAAGGGATGCGTGAGCAAGATCCTAACTCCTTATGGTTAAAAACTTCTTTAATTTTGTGAATAAAACCAGCATGGACACACACCCTCTTCAGCGGGTGCTTCTTTTTTCAAATGCCATACTACGTGTGAATATGCTGTCCCAGAAAGCTGCCGTTTATCTGAAGAAGTGGAGAATTCCTGTAGCCAAAACGCTCACTACACAGTTCTCTGCAGATAAGCGGTGGCAGCAAGATTACCAAGATAAGTAGAGCGCTCAAGGCAAGGTCAGCAGGAATATTCACACGCTTCCATAGATATTTAATGTTATTCCTGCACATCTCTGGCTTCTTCACGTATTGTTCTGAAGCATGAGGGGACAGCGTGCAGCTCCTGGAGGAACTGCAGTACTGCTGAGATGGATGGCGTGGCCAAAGCCAGCCACCTCCCAGTTCCACAGAGCCATTACAGCAGGTCCTCGCAGAGAGGACCTGGAAGATACTAAACTGATTAAGAACAGATCCTACGCTTAATCTCAGCTAAGAGGCCACAGAGCAACAGCAGTTTGGCTCTGGCATCTGAGGGCTTTCAACCTGTATCAGAACAGGTTTGTATCGGGAAACTGCACAAGCACAATACCAGAATCAGAGATTCATATATCATTTATTATGATAGTTGGCAAATTGATTTGATGAGAGCAGAATTCCAATAGTAGTAACCACAGAAACAAAAATAAATTATTTTGTGTTTCGTTTCATAACTAAGACCATTCCTTTTTAGTTGCATTCCCTTCCCTCCTCCCAGTTCTCAACATTTTAAAAGTGATATTAACATACATACCAATAGACTCTTCAAATGCAAAGAGAACTTCTTTTCCATTATCTAGGAGATCTTTTACTCTGCTTCCAATCCACTTAAAACCAGGGAGTGTTTCCTGAAACAATAAAAAAAAAAAGAGTGCATTAAGTATACATTTTCTATTTAGTTTCAAGTCAAAGGAGAAAGTGTAGCCACTATTCCCTTCATTTCCGGGATGCTTCAGACTCAAAAAGAAAGAAAGAAAAAAAAAGAAAAATATTATCCTGAATTTTAGCATCAGTGGGAAAGACTGCTGCAGAGTCAAAACACTAAAGCTCAAGGACATTTTTCTGTTTTCTCAAAATCATTTCCCTGAACTTAAATCTAATTAATTGACAAACAGAATAGGGACAGTAAAGACAAACATTAGACAAGTCATACCTTCAGTTTAGATTACAAATCTAAGGCAAAGAGTCGCTGGAAAGCTTTTTACTAGTGAATACTCAACTAGGACACAAATATCAAATCAAGGAGTAAGCGTGTTTGAGAGACTGTGGTTCTCTCCGAGACCAGGTAAGATCTTCCGTGGTGCTTATGAGACAATGGTACAAAGTTATTCAAAAGGAAAAGTTACTGAAACATAAAGAGCAATTTTGTGTGATGGGAGGGAAGAGCACTGCTTATGCTCTTCAAATCATGCAAAAGCAATCAAAAACTTAGAAACTGTCCTTCTTGGAGAGAAAGAAGGTATGAAGAGGGGAAGCTTTTAGAGGAGACCAAGGGGTTCTGTAAATTCCTGCTTCTTTTCCAGTCAAATGTGTCCCTTCCAAGAAAAAGAAAAAGTAGTTAGTGAGAAAAATGAAACTCACTAGAAGGCAGTGATATTCAACCCGATTAGGAATATCAAAATGGTTTTCAGAGTTGCTTTCAGTTTCAGTTTTTAATTCCTCAGCGTTTGGCAAAATTTTTTGTCAGATTGCACATGGATTTAACTAAGACAAGTATTAAACAAGACCTGGATCTTTGTATGTTTGTGCTAAGCTTTAGCCATAACAGATGCAAGTGCTCTAACATTCAACAGTCTCAGAAATCTGAGCAAGTACTTAATTTGAATGCAGGAACTAAACAATAGCTGTCAGTCTGCAGGGGCACCCCCCATTTTCTTTTTTAGCAAGTCCTTAATGAAATTACATTAAAGATCTGAACAGAAGGGTTCCTGTGTCTGTCACAATTTGAAGTAAAATCAAATTTAAAACCTACTGGTGCTCTGGGCACCTGAAGGAACATTGTGTAACCTGTGTTTGTTATAAATCCATCAAAAAGCACTCCATTTTTGTAGTAAACACACCATTGCACACACCTTGATTCTATCACCCAAGAATTTATCTCTAGGAAAATAACCAAGACATCAGCATTTCGATTATATGTAATTCAGGCTTTAATTTGTGTCACGTGTTACGGTCTCTTTGCAGCTTTGCGTAAGTTGATCTCACAGTCTGCATTCACTGTAACGTGCGTTGAGAAACACTGCAGAGGCTGAAAGCAGGCTTGCCCGGGTAAAACAGCATTCTCTGCAAGTTGGAACACAGAGAAACTCCCAGCCAGAAGACTGAAAGTCATCTGTTTATTTTTCATTTTGTAAAGTTGTAAGCAGAGGGTCTAGATGAACACGGCAGAGTAAAATCTGATTGCCAAGAAGACACAGAATCATAGAATACCAGGTTGGAGGGGACCTCAAGGATCATCTGGTCCAACCTTTCATGGCAAAAAAGTACAGTCTAGACAAGACGGCCCAGCGCCCTGTCCAGCTGAATCCTAAAAGTGTCCAATGTTTCGGGAGGTGGAATATCACAAAACCCACACTTACTTCAAAGTGAAATCCCTCTTTAAGTGCAATTGCCCTCAAAATTTTCGAGGAGACTGTGGTCGCTAACATGTAAACATTCTTCACATCAGCATCTTCGGAGCAGTTTTCCTTCCAGCAAGAAAACATCCACCACCCAAACAAAGCTGCTAGCTCGTTGCCAGTGAACACCTTCCAGCAGCCGCTGCAGACAGGATAGAAAATGTAAGAGCTCTTTCAGGTTTCCCAGGAGCATCCACTCATGGGGAAATGCTTTCTGCAGTCACTGGAACAACAGGAATCCGAGCACACTACTGACAAGCTGCTCTATACAAAGCCACCATACCAACAGGACTCCACATTTATCACGTCTCAGTGATTTACAAGCCCAGTGCATTCTGTTAGCAAGCAAAGATACCAATTAAGTATCCTTACTGTCAGCTTTAAAACAG
This sequence comes from Strix aluco, assembly GCF_031877795.1. Taxonomy (NCBI): domain Eukaryota; kingdom Metazoa; phylum Chordata; class Aves; order Strigiformes; family Strigidae; genus Strix; species Strix aluco. The sequence goes on along the minus strand of NC_133932.1, from coordinate 136,799,866 downwards.
TTCAGGTCTTTTTAATTTATCAGACAGAAGTACAGCAGTCTATACATTGCAGTCAGGCAATGCCTGCGCAATCGCATATTACAGACACTTACTTACACAATGATCAGAATTTTGGCCTGTTAGTGGAAGAAAGATAATTTCTATTCAATATGAAGAAGCCAGGGGAAAAAAAAACAAACCACACAACCAAAAAAACAAAACACACCCAAAAAAGCCCACAACAGCTAACTGTCCCAAGGCAGAATTTGTTTGCCTGATAAAAAAGAAAAAAACATTAACAAGAAGATTTTACTGTCTTTAGCAACCACGCAACTTTTCAGTTAAGTTTTATTTGGCCATTTACTGTAACACTGGTAAATATTTAATCTTTTCTGAGTTAACTGATTTTATTGAAAATACGTTATTTCAAGTGGAGCTATACCAAAAGATGAAACTGGGAAGAAAAATACCTGAATAGCTAAGTCACAACAGGAAAGAGTGGGTTGAAGGTGTGTGCCTGTCTAACATTTGGGGACATTCTGCAATTTTCACTATCTCTTCTTCAGAAAGAGGTAAAATTTGAGGACCCATCACTTACTTCTGCTGTTCTGCCACTGCTAGTCTGTCTGCATCTGGATCAGTGGCCACTACTACTCTAGCATTTTCTTTCTCTGCAAGCCTCAGTGACAACTCCTGGTGGGAGAAGAGGGAGGGAGAGAAAAAAAATAAAATCACAAGAGCAAATAAACCCACAGTCTTCCTACTTACATATAACATGGAGTGAAAGAAAATCTCATATAGATTGCCCACTGTATTAACATAGCTGAAAGCCAGGTACTCCCTGTTCTCATTTTTTTCTCATTTCTTTTTTTTCAACAAAGTATCATATCCAAACAGAGAAATCTGATGAAGTAGAAACAAAAATACCAGCACAGATTCTCCTTCTTCAGGATTCGGGCATCTGACAGTAGAAAAGTCTGGATCTGGATCTTTTTGTTCAGGTACTGGAATGGGGGGCTGAAAGCCAAATGCTTTGAAAGCCAACTGCACGTAGTCATGTCCAACTCCATGGAAAGAGGTATGAACAAACTTCAAATTTGTTTGCATGTTTAGCTCCCTGAGAAGGAAAAAAGAATTTCAGTAAGATTTTAGTTATTTAACAAGAGTACTTTCATGTGGGAAAGCAAAAGAAAATGCAATTACACTTCGTACTATTCTGCTGATTTCTGCATTAATTTCAAAGTAGGAATGAGTGAAAAGTGCTCATTTGGACTTTCACTAGAAACTGCTGGTTTAAAGCTTCTTCTCCTGGAAAATGAGATGTTTACTTTCCGCTGAATTGGCTGAAATTCTCCCAAGAATGAACTGTTAATTTCTGCATCAAACTCAAGCTCTTCCACCACCCTGAAGATCTTACTCTGGCTCTACTCTACCTACGTTATACATCCTCCTCCTTTTAATCTTGTCTTCTGCCCCACCTAACCTTTAACTTAATCTTCTCACCTCTGTTTCATGCATGTACACCTCACCTTTACTCTGAATTGCTGCATTTTATTCAGAACTCTTTGAACGTATTTATTTGCATAAAATGGTTCACATCAGGGTTCTTTACTGTAGCCTAGTGTCCAAATCAAGTATGGTTTAGTCCTAACGATGGTGACCATCTAATTTAATGCCACATCAGAGCAGGGACAGGGTGAGACAGAATGGGGAGATGACCAAAAATTATTTCCACCATGAAGAGCACAGAGCAATGGCCTCAAGCAGAAAGTGATGTTTGTGGCAGAGTGGAGCACTTGGCTTCTGTGAACCGTAAGGACAGAAATCGAGTTGCTGATTTGTGATGATAAAAATCCCTACAGGCAGGTCCAAAACTATTAAAGTTTTGGAAGACTGCCCAATCCCTATACCCAAATCAAAAGCTTTACTATTGAAGTCTATCTGTCAGCAGTTAGTTTTCCACATGTAACCCAGAGCTTATTTAAAAACATAATTTAAGTACATTTCGTTATATAATACCTATGATAACAGATCCTTTTCAGATCCTCCATGTAACAGTCACAAATTTTCTTCAGAGGATCCTGTCTAAGGGGACTGGTGTCTACTAGATTCTCATTCCAAGAGCCATTCCATGGTTCAACGCACTCTTCTATACATTTTATAATTTCCTTATCATGAGGAGAGGTGATCTGTGCTCCATTTTCCCAATAAACCTGGTATAAGTTTAAGGAAAACAAGACACAGTTTATTTACAAAGATTATTAACTTGATAAATTCTTTTAGCTATAGGATTCTGCATATTTCCCACTTCCTGAAGCCATACAGAAAAGGCTTGCATCAGACTGGCTTTCCTCAAAGGTCATTTGGAATCACAGTTTATGTGATGATAGCTACTCAGCAACACGACCTATTTTCAAAAAAAGCTCGTATTCAGCTGTTATGACTGAAATCATCAGGATTTCAGGAGAAACCGAAACTGGGCACTTACATTTGAGAGTGTTGTGCAAACTGTAACAGAAGAAAAACATTACCTTCTACATAACCTGGCATTCCTTTTGAGAAAGAAGCACAACTTGTTTTTGAAATCAAAGCAAAACAGATAAGCAGTGTGCCAAGGTACATGTTTTTCCATAACTGAACAACTGTGATCTTTCAGCTGGAAACACTATCAAACCCTGAACTATAAAAAGTCTTTGTTAGAGAATTATTTAGATGCCAGTTTTCCCACAGTTTGTTTCCAATAGCATGGTTGAATTCACAGTGCAGCTCTTCTGCTCAGACCAATTTGTCTCTCTTTTCTTGTCCGCTGGCTTTCATGAAACCTGTAAGTACTCAGTATCTGCAAAACTATGGGTTTGTCAAATTAGTTCAAAATTGTCCAAAACCTTCAGGAGCTGCTGAATTCACATGGGAAACAGTGAAAGATAAAACGATTCTTGTGAAAGACTAGAAAAAAAAATATCCTGACACGAGTAAAATGTTTCATATCAGAAGACACAAACTAATAGCTTCCTGATAAATGAAGCACCTGGAAAACTGATGTTGCTTATTTTCTTACTCATTGCTATAGTTACACAAAAGTAAACGCTGGTGAAGTACTTTACAACTTGTTCCACAGAGGACAAGTGCAGCACAATCACCTCCAAGAATTATCCCTGTGCAGAGTAAGACTGGTTACTAAGCTTCTAGAACATTAAGCTTAGTTGAAGTTAAGAGTTTAGTTCAGATTCTTATAAAGTTTAGAAAGAAAATACTGTGTTACAATACTGCATAAGCAGCACTTGCTATTTTGGATGGTTATACTATTCCAAGCTTTCAAAATGAAGCCACCCATCTCTCTTTCAAAGACCAGAAAAACAACCTTATAGGGAGCAGCACACTACTACAAAGTTTTATTATTCAACTCTTAAACCGTCACCATCTTCAGCACAGTTACCTACTGTTTGGACTAATTCACCTAAGTCCTAACTCTAGTTTTAAACCCATTTTTAAGTCTAAGACAGGAACACATAATAAATTGCTTAAACATTTCTTCAGCTGCTGATTAGACTCTGGAATGTCACAACAGACGTGCTCAAGATACACAGTGTGGTCTTAAATTCCAGTCGCAGAAGAAAGCGTGTGTAATTCAAGTTATAGAAGGATTAATTACTTGAAGTAATTTCTCTTTCTAATGTACGCACACCCGTGCTCCAGAAGCTGCCAAAGGCACGTAGGTAATACTGGAAAGGAGCTGGCTGTGACATGCTACGAACTTCAAGTTCAAGCCCTACCTTGTACCCATTGTCCTCCTTCCGGTTGTGGGATGCTGTGATCATCACACCAGCCACAGCTTTGAGCTGCTGAACAGCATAGGGCTACAAAGGAAACCCAGAAATGTCAATTTACTCAGGAGTTCTGCTGCTGGCACAAATAACATTATATTATTAGGACAGTTATGCAATAGGATGCTACGGGAGAAGCGGCTCTTAATGTTTCACCAGTTTATTTGAAATTGTATACATGAATGCTCATCATTCTGTTTCCTGTAGCTAGTAATAGAGAGAAAACTTGTATTCTCTTGCATAGGAACATTATTCTATTTACCAATTACATAAACACAATGGTTAACTGGCCAACTAAAGAAAGTCTACACTCAGATTGCACTAGTATTTGAGAAAGAGAAAACAGTTTGGAACAGAATGAAGGAATTCACCAAAAGGCTCGTTGAAAGACAAGTCACAGGTACTTCCAGCTAAAGAACATCTGATCCTTTCAGCCCTCCCCTCAAAACAAGACCCACAGCATACACAGCACACTAGAGAAGCTTGCAGAATAGAAAACAAGGATTTAAAACCCTGCAAGAAAAAGCTTCTGTGACTAGAACAGAAAGCTCTTATTTTTGAGGTATCAGAAGTAGAGGCAATCCTTCATTTCTTCCACTCTAAGCAGTGCAAGTCATGTCCAAAAACATACAGTCCCTATATATGTGTATATATTCACATGTAAATATCATCTTTGACCTTTATAACACCCAGGTGGTTACACACCGAATAAAAAAAATAGCGGAATGCTTCACCTGTAACTAACAGACAAACCCTGGACTGCGATAACTGCTGCCCTCACATAGCAGCCTAAGGTGAAGTGTGATCCTATTGACTATCTGTAACAGGAGAATTCAGCAACATTCTTGTTACAGCCTCCTTGAAGAGCCAAGCGTACCAAGCAACCTCTATTTTTCTGTTTAAATAACGGAACTTGAGAAGAAAATTGCTAGTTCACGTTTTTAGTAAACTTTTAAATACTGCCTTAACTGGTTCAACGATACAAAAAGAAGATGACTCACCACAAAAGGCGTAGGGACATACGTGGAAAAGAAGTATACAGGTACATCTTTAGCCAGCAGGACTGCTGCAGTGAGCTTTGCAAGTCTACCAACATGAAAAAGAAAAGAGTCAGTCAACCCAACTCCCCACAACAATCCAACAGCTGTATGGTGTTACCATAACCTTCACTTTGCTTGTTCCTTAAATCCCTCTATTGTTTTTTGGCTTACACCAAGAGCAGTATCCTACAGTTTGTAAAATCGATGTAATACAGTTTTCAGGCTGCAGAATCCGAGTCAGCGCCTTTTTTTTTTTTTTTTTCATTGCTTGAAGAGCACAAGGCCCTTCAGTCAACCACATAAATAAACCAGCGATATCAAAAACAAAGATACAGAACCTACTGGTGTGACACTTGTCCTTCGTTCAAGGACAGAACCAATCTCCCAGAAAGTTTAAAGTGCCAGATGTCTGCAACAGCAGGGTTGGAAAAAGGTTCAGTATCCCACACCGCAAAGCTTGTTTGCCAGCCTCGTTCAGCAGCTTCAGACAATATCCATGAAGCAGATCTATTCCTAAAATACACTTCTGCAAACCAGCACACTCTTATTCCAGAAAGTTTAAAAACAGTAACAGCACCTGTGTTTTTAAACCTTGCCTTTATAATAAACTTTTCCTTTCAAGCAGCAGGGAAAGTCATTCTCTTTCAGGTAACTCTTTGATATGAAACTGTTCTTTTCAAGTCAGGTACACACAGCTTGGCAGTTAATGGGAAGTCTCAGAGTCAAAACAGATGAGAGATTAAATAGCGTAAGTTTGCTTTGTTCACTCATTTTTACAGACAAGCATGAATACTTGCTTCCTTATCTCCCATCACAAGTATACTGTAGTCTAAGTTTCAGTTACTCAGAATTTCACCACAGCACCTATCAAACATAACCTGAAACCACTTAAAGAGAGTTTAAGAGCTCAGCTGGTAGCTGAAGCTTCTGAAATTTTGCTTGTGTATCACAATGATTTATGTCAACTTAATTACAGGATACAGCCAGATGGTCTGTCATCTCCCTCGGCACTGGAACTGATGCAAAGAAACTCCTGCTCACATAGTGCTGGATAAGCACACTGATCCAATTTTGGGGTGGTTCAATTTGATTTTAGCACTACTATAACTGTGTGTCATCCCAAGGGGACAAAAGAAACATGTAGTTGAGAACTGCTTTGCTCCTTTGACAGGTGAAACGCTGCGCTGTCACCGAGTCTGAATTCCAAGCTTTGTGTGGCTGAAAAGGAATGTTTTTTGTACACTTCCACATTTTTAAGCTGTGCGTAACGCAGACAAGTTGGGTAATAGCCTTGCAAACACAGCATAATAGAGGAGTTTAAAACCCTTATGCCAAAGCCTGGTGGATAATGTGCCACGTGTATCTGAAGACCAGACTCCTGGAAGGTGTGCAGAGGGAGAATGCAGGGAAATGGAGAAATTCTTAGTCACCAGATTATGTGCTCTATTATACCAAGAGCTTTTACATCCCTAGAATATGAAATGTTGACAAAAATGAAATTAAAAATAACTACATTAGTTACAACAATTAACTACAATAACTACATTAGCTACAATAAGTAACTACTCAAACTAAATAGTAATTAGCTACTGGGTTGGCTTTTTTGTAAAGCATCCCATTACAACATATGTTTTGCTCTCCGAATGACAAGGGATTAGGATTCCTTACAGAATTCAGGAAGCAGTTCTTTCACAGATCCTCTCTCCCCTTTTCTTGCAAAGAGCACAATTTGGCAACTCTGGAAGTTTACATTTTAAGCATTCCAGGTAAAATATTCCCAATGTGGAAATACACCAAGCTCGCAGACTAGCATAAGGGTACCAAAATACTGGGTTACAGTAGGCTGCAGGTAGAATTCTTCTCCCCCAAGCAAGCTTAAATTGGATGCGTAATACAAAAGAACAACAGTGTTAACAATAGTACATTAATACTTAGTGATTTCAAGCTAGATGTTAGTATTCTGAATTTACCTTCACATTCAAATTTCTCTCCAGGCATATCAACTTCTTAATGACTGCCTAATGTTCTTGTGCATTTAGACTGTAAATTCTTTGGTGAAGTGACTAGCCTTACATTCCACATTTGTTGGCAAGTGGTATTATAGAGGCTTTAGTCCGTGCCTCTCTTCAGTATTTAAATAGACTAAGGGAGGGGAAAGAGTGTGCGCAGTTCATGACAAAAATATTCTGATAGAATGGAATGCATTTAAAGCCACAATTTAATTTCTAGTCTTGCAAATGTAATCAATACTCATACTTCTTACTGCTGCAGTTGCTGGTCACCTGACCTCGTGTGTCATATCCAACAACAAAGCCTCTCTGCTTAAAGTCTGAAAAACACCTCTCAAGATACTTGTAGATCCCCTGGAAAGAAAAAAAGAGGAAAAAAAAAAAGTAGGGAAGAATTAGCTCTAGTGAAGCACACACAAACGTTAAAAATTATCTTTTACATAGGATTTATAACAGCAGTAGGCAAATTATAGCTCAGCAAAAATGTCAATAATGATATTCACAGAAGTAGCATACTTTTTCCCCGAAGTGTTCACAAAAAGAAAGCAAGCAGAGAAACAGTTACAGGAAATAAAACCGGTACGACAATAAGTGACCAAACAGCAGAAGCAGAAAGCTCAAGCCAGCAAAATCCTCAAGCAGCAAACACTTTTTTTCAATCTGTACTGTGCTGTTACGTATTCAAACCATCTTCTTCAAGACCCAGTTTAGAGAAATCAATTATTTTTGAAAGTCCATCCACTGAGGCAATATAAGGCTAGTGCCAGTCAGTGCTAGTCTTTATCCTTGTGTTCACAGCACCAGTCAGACACCTTTTCAGCACTGCTTCCAAAGGGTGAGTTCTAAATCTGCACTAAAAGGATGCTTCATCCTTACCCACTTCTCCAAATGAAAGTTTATTACTAGTGACCTGCTCCAGGTGGACAGATTAAAGTCCTCTATTTATATACTATGCAGATACAACGGCACAGATACAAGTACAGTCTTCTATACATCGAGGCAGAACATTTCCAGTGGCAGGATATCAGAGAAGACCCCCGTGCAGGGAGAAGAAAGGGGAGCTGATAAAGAGAGGAAATTTTTAAAACACATTGGGGGTGAGGAGAAATATGCACCAAAACGTACACAGGAGAAAAACAAACTGCCCCTCAGTCAGTAACCCCTTCTTTTCCAACCAGGAGGAGATAGGTGCTCCTTGAAATAGTGCATTACATGGTGTTCCAGCCTCACCTTCCCTGTGGCCCTCACATCCATTCACTTCCCAGTTAGAATCTCGCTGGAGATCCAGCACAGAAACAGCCCAGGATGAATTAGCAGTTTTAGACAAAAAGATGGATGCACTATTGCTAATGGAAGTTTCCAGAGGCTGCAGCCTTCCCCAGCACAAACCCAGCACCACGAACTTACCACAGCCAAGCTCATCTTACAAAGGCTATCTCTTACGAGGGTACAAGCCTCCTCTTGATAGAAGGGGTGCGGGTGTTTTGCACTAGAATTGAACTGATTTTTCCTCCAGAATTAAGTGCAATTCTCTGCAATGTCCTTATCTGGATCTGACTCAGTATCACCAATAAGCAATCTCTCAACTGGAAAGCTAGCCTGACTCCTACCCATGAAATCCAGCTGAGCTCAATTTTTTTAATGGTTATTTCCCTTTCCACCAAAGAATGTACTTTAAACACAAACAAGTGGATACTGGCATCTCTTTGGAGAACCATTTCAGCCACAGATGTAGTGTTTCTACAGAGAGATTCAGAGAGAGAGGAAAAAAAAAAACAAACCTTTAAATAAATAAAAATCTTTGAATCCTGACAGAACTGGAAGCTGAGCCATGGCATGATCACCAGCTGAAATCACCTTCACACCAAACTGAAACGTGTTGATATACAAACATGTTCACGCTGCCCTGACAACTTTAAGAATTTTCATTCACAGTTGTAAAGCAATATGAGACAGAGGAATGGGAAAAACTTGTTCAAGTTTGACTTGAACAGATTGACTAACATTTAAAGAGATGAGCAACAGATTTCTTAACAGATCCTTATTTAAGCTAGCAGTAACTTGAGATCAGAGGACAATGCAGAGTTTTAGCTGTACTAGTTCTTCAAATATCAAGAAACTGCAGGACCCTATTAGACAAACTGGTACTAATTAGAAGCAGAAAACACAGGCATATAAACTTTTTCAGAAGCAGCATGAATCAAGGTAAGTTCAGCTAGAACAACTAACACTCCTGTCCACATAAGAAAGTCAATACATTACAGACAACGAAACATTCTTTACAAATGTAAAAGCATTACACACAATTTCCATTTCGCACCTACTGCCCAGGAGCTCTCCCACAACGGAGGCATCTCCAGGATTCTGCACATCAGATTTCTTCCTCACCCCTTACTTCCCAACGACAACCACCATAGCTGGGTTGGCTTTTTGCTCTAATACATCTCCCAGCTTTCTGTTCTCTCCATTCCTCAAACACAGAAGTGATTTATTTTTGTTGCAAAGTAAGGGCCTAGATTGATTTTTATAGTAGATTTGATCTTCTGTACTTTCTTCCCCGCACCTCATCCCAGCTATTTCTGCCTGAGAATTTTTGGCAGCTATTGGGTGCCACTACAATCTAAGTAACACTCTCCTCAAGGGTGAAGTGAGATTTTTTTTCTAGGACATCCTCTTAAACCTGCTTCGCTGTTTGACAGGGATCAAAGATTTCACATGAATAACAAAAGGAATGTCTTTACTTTCTGCCATGGAGAAGTTTTGCTTAAAATTAAGACAAGGCAATATGCAGTACAAGAATAAAATACCTTAAGCTTAGCCAAAGATCCCACAGCTGAAATTAGTCTAGTCCTACTGGACTTGTTTACTATCCAAATACCTTTATTAAAGCTGCAGGAAATAAAAATAGATTAAAAAATGACAGCGAGAGGAAGCAAATGCAAAGGCTCTCCATGATCTGAACCCTCTACTCAAGTTCACATGTTATTTTTCTCCAGGTGCCATTCATCCTTCCTCAGAGGGCCATTAGTAACTCTAACACCTCTTGAGATAAGTCCTTTCTTTAAGTTTCTCAATTTAAAGAATCCCTATTTCCTTTTCACAAAACTCAGGTTTTGATAGTGTCCCCATCCGATTTCTCCTGGGGTAGCTACTGCTTCTAAATTGAAGATATCCAAGTCAACATCTTGCCATTACATACCTGATGAGAACGAATAACTTATTAGCAAGTGTCAACATACAAGTGTACAGCTGCCTCAGTGGATCTAAAACCAAATTCTCTTTAGGTGCACAGAAGTATTACCAATATTTGTACCACTGCACAGTGGAGGTGATTGCTCTATATAAAATTCACAGACAGATCTAGTCTGCTTCTATTGCTACATTTTAAATAATCCTCTTGTGTGTCCAGTCCCTTATGATCAAGAGAGAAGTGAGGGGAAAGTGATGGTATCACAAATGGGATGGAAAGATTTTTGGTTGATGAAATCAAGAGAGATAGTAACAGCTTTATGAAGTCCAGTGTCGAAACCCTTCAACTATTACCTTTAGTTTTGCTTATATAGCAACAGGAAACTCACAGCAATAATGCAAAGATGACTGGTTTTGTCATTGTGAAGGTCAGCAACAGGTTACTTACCTTTTAATAAAAGCAATTAGTTCAGCAGGACAGAGGCAATACTTGAGCAGGAAAATCTAGGCTTTATGCCTAGGTTGCATACCTACAACCTTCAGAAGAGTCAAAAGCAACTGCTGGTTACTCTGTACCATTCTGGATCTGACTTTTCATGATATCAATATAATCATGCAATGAAGAACACAGCATGCACTTAGGCATGCAACTTAACTAAGGTTTATTTTAATTGACTGAATTTACACTGATTTACACACTGAAGTCTATTTTTTTTGAATGGCCATTTATTCCTGTAGCAGGTAAGGACAAATATACAGAGACAGAGTTGCCCATTTTCAGATTAGGTTCAGCAAAACTTTAATGTCCTTAGCTTCTGAAACAAGAGTACTCAAACAAAGAGATTAAATCTGATGCTGTTTACTTCAGAAACGAGCTCTAATCCTCTTCGCAGAGATTGCTTTTTCTAACTTGATATACGGCTTTAATAAACAACTAAAAATAGAAGCTCCACAGAGGGAGCAAGTGAATACAACCCAGTTTGTTACTTTCAGAAACCGGCAATACCCATGAAACAGAACCTACAAACACATTCCCCGCTGACCAAAATGAAACTTTTCACTTTCTGCCAAGAATGCGTATCAGTCACCCGATCCAAGTTCAGTCACGCTTTCACGAGACTGGAAACACAAAGGCAGCATGCAGTGTTCAGGCGCTCGGAGCGTGAGCAGCTCCAAATTCAACAGACTGCACAGGCCAAAAAGTAAAATGACTATTTCTTCCTCTGCATTATCCAAATGTTTACTCTGCCTCAAAGCAAAGTGGACTTGTTTAAAGCAACTTTACTACTCTTAACAATTCCATCACTGGCAACAAAACTACTAGCTTTTAAACTATTTTTTTTTTCTTAATCTCTTCAGCTCATTTCCACTGGATCAGTGGAGACCACCTGTACCACATCAGCAAGTTTTGTTCATACCATTATAGTATTTGTGGCAGATGAGTTTGGCATACTCAGATCAGTAAGGCCAGAATTAAAGGAAGCATTATTCTAAGATGCATCCAGTTTACAGGTTCAAAACCTAAAGAAAGCTTTCTGTTAGACCCAAGATGTACTGAAGAGAAAAAATGGTTGGATGTACGGTTGGGTTTCAAACCCTGCCAATGAGTTCCAACATGTTACTTCTCTTTTTTTCAAGGTCTGGATAAACAGCTTATTGGAATTTGGTTTCACCACAAGAGTTTGGGCTCCAGCTGTACAACTCCGACATTAGCAGTATGTCAAACAGCTCAGGAGTCCCAGCTATTCCAAGTTTTAAGCACACCACTTCACCCTGAGCCAACAGAAAACAAATTATTTCTGTCATGTCTACTGAGGGACTTCTGTCAGAGCATAACCTGCAGAGCCAACTGTTCTAAAGTGTTTAAGTACATTGTATTAAATGAGAGATGTTATCATCCCTTTGTAAATCATGTAATAAAACACCTTTTATCATAAGGCTGAAGTTCCATTTATAAAAAAGTACTTGACAAAGTAGATAAGATTCAGTTGGTTTGTCATAACAAAAACTTTTTATTGATGTTCCAAGTACAATGGTTACAAATATATCAGTTCATTATATTTCCAACAGTCAAGACTAAAGGTGGGAACAGATAAGATGTTTAAGTATATTTAATATACACAGTCCAAACCCATTATTTTATACCCATGTATTTTATATGTTGATTAGGAAAGGAAATACGGAACATCATTTTTTGACTCAGGCTATTCGTTTTCAAAAGGATTCAACACTTGCCTTTCCTTGCCTCCCACTACCTTCAGAGGGGTGAGAGAAAGCTGTACTTTGCAGATTAAGAATCCAACTCCTTTTTGCTTAATATTTACCATAATAGATAGTCATTCTTGAACATACTTTAAGTCAGGAATGATATTTATCTAGGGTTGTAGTCCTGTTAAACTCAATGTTCAAATTCAGACTCTTCTTTCATGTGCTCCAAGTATGGATAATATCAGATCAATTTCAAACATACTCTGAATTAATTTTTTATGAAGTTTAGTTGTGAAGAGTGGTTATTCAATCTACTTGTTTTGGGGAAAAACTGAGAGAGGAACACATCAGCTGAAAAGCATGCTGGTACTATACAATAAGCAGATTTAAGAGCAAAGCCACTATGAGACAGCAATATAGAAAAGGAGCATGGACTGCTTTTGATCAAAAACTAAGTCAACATCAACTGTTCCTTCCAAAGGTGTTTATCAAAAAGGTGAGGAAAGAAATGAGACAACTGGGGACCAAGTTCTTTGAGAAAGAATGGATCATCTGTCCTTGAAGAAAACAGTGCTTCAAAGAAAAAGCAGAGATGATTAAGCCTTATATGAATCAACAGGTTGATTCATTCAGACAATCAACACACATACAACTCATTAACATTGCTTGAAAGAGAAGCAGGGAGGGAACCTGAGAATAGTTTGATCCATTTTCCAGCCCTCTTCTGGCATGCAAGACCAAAGTCAACAGAGGAAAAAAGGTGAGTAGAAGATATTGAAGAAGTCCAGAAAACTGTATTTCTGGTTGTTAAGCAACTTAAACAGCTTATCTAAAACATGGTTCAAGGAAAAGATGTGTCAGAAGTGAGGAGTCTGCCAGCAGTCTTCCCCACCACAGCACTGGTATCATCTGTGACTCCATAGCAGCCTCTATCCAGCTCAACTCCACGTACCAGTTTTTGTGCCCTTCTAAATGGTCATCTAGCACCACCACCAAGCAGAGCCTAATCTCTGGCAGAGGAGCAGGAAGTTAGGACTAAAGCCTCCCTGGCCTAAACTTTAGCCCACAGGCAGACCCATCCCATCAGACCCTTTTCAACAACACTAATATACAACTATCAAAGTGGCAGTCAAGAGCTATGTCTCAGTTCCAAGATGTTCCTGTCTGTTTTTAAATCAAGAAGTCCATCCGAAAATACTCTACTCCAACAAACTTCAAAGAACTAGTCCTCAAAAAGATCAACAACTGTCTACAATGCTTTCTTAGGAAGTATCTTTAACCCAAATACACAAATCTTAAATCCTAGATAAACCATGAATCACTGACCTCTGATACAATATGGAACATAAGATTTGATGTGTGAGAGTTTAAGTCCATATCTCAAAATTACTTTCTTGCATCTCTACTTAAAGTGCCAAGAGCTGCAGACAAAGCTACAGTAATGCCAATGCACTTCACCACAGTATTTTCTACAACTATCCAATCCAGTTGTAGTAACACACGTTGTGTTACCGGAAGGATTCCTCACAAGTTAAACAATTTACAATACAGATGTTCTTCAGTCAGTCTATATTTTCTTTCTCATCTTACTTCCTGTTCATTTTCTTAGTAAAACCTGCTATTTTTGTATGCAAAATTTTACATACAAAGTTGTATGTTTGCAACTTTGGCTAAAAATGAAAGAAAAGGCTTGTTTCGTTGGAGGTCGGTTTGCTTTTTGGGTTTTCTTGTTGGTTTTTTGTTCAGTTTTTGCCAAATACTAAAAGTTCTTAGGACAGCTAATGATTTCCAACTACAGAGCAGTAGAATAGACTTTAATTACTGGCCAAATTCCAGTGGAGGTGATTATATTCTGCCTCCTAGGATGTCCAGTTAAACCTGTTCAAGCTACTTTATTTTCTTTCAGCACTAAACATTTCATGTTATCACTCTCCTGTTGAATGACTGCTGTGTTTCACCCTCAGCTTGTATTTCACCCATACACTGTATGACCCAAACATTTACTGTGAAACTATTCTATCCTCTCCTGTTCAACTATTCAGCTTACCTGTGTTGACTGGATCACCGTGAGATCATTAATGTAGCAAAAGCCTGCTCCCATAGCAGAGCGAAGCCCGGCAGTCCCAAAGGTCAGCCTGCAGCAGAGACGATCCCGTAACTCTTTATGCTTTCCATTCTGTAACAAGCTTTCAATCTGTTCTTTGGTTTTTTGGTTCTGCAAAAGAAAATTAAGGTCTTCGTTTAGTTCTTTAAATCAGGATCTGAACTATATGCTCATTGTTTGAAAAATAATTCCTAGCTCTGCAGTGCGACAAGTTCTTCCCATTCTATAAAACGCCCGTCTGCACAACCTAGCCTTCATTGTAACTCAAATTTCTATTGTATTCTCTTTTCTGTATCATCCTTATTTATAAAAGATTTAAGAGCTCTTGCTGCCATTGATATGCTGATGCTTTTGCCTGTTCATTAACACACCTTCCAGCTACATGAAGCTTCTAAGTGAGGAGCGCAGACTTTAGAACAGGTTTTTCCAAGGCAGGTAAAACAATTCTCGATCTGTTCTGCTGGAAGACAGACAGAAATTCCTAACTTCAAAGCAGTATTTCCTTCCTCCCCACCCGCAGGAAAGGTCTGTAAACAGGCACAGTAAAATAAAGCTGACATTGTAAATCCAAAAATAAAGCTTGTCTTTTCAAGTTACATTAATCAATAGTGAAGTGGGTACAAGAGAGTCAAAGCCCCTATTTACCACAGACTCTTAAATAAAAATAGGTATTTCTGACAGAAAATCCCAGCCATTTTTGACACTTTCCCTTCTCAGTATATACACTGGATATGAGTGGGTTAAAAAAACCCAAACACCCTACTCTTGAAGGTATCGCATGCATCATTATAACAGCCACTTTCACTACTCTCCAAACTTCGGTTTTTAACTGTACTTAGGAGGGTCTCAAGAATCTTGTCAGTAAAACCCTGATAATTAAAAAAAATTTCCCCAATTACTTAAACATTCAGAAAGAATGCATTTCACACACATGATACAGCCACTAAACAAAGAATTCTCCAAAGTAACTGAATGTATCTTTAAGAGCCAGCATCTTTCTGAAGAAAAAAAAAATTCTGTTCCTAAAAGCAGTACTTATGTGAAGTGAAACATAACTTGATTGTTGGTCTTAGAGAACACAAAGATGGCAGTTGCTTTATGATTTGCCCTGAAAACCAGCAAAATACATGCCCACTAACCTGCTCAGAGGAAACATTTAAAAACAAAAATCATAAGTATATCAGTTAATTTGATGTATATCTATATATAAACAGTCTTAGGGTTCATATGGAAGAGTCAGAGGCATTTCACACACAGTATGTGATACAGCCACTAAACAAAGAATTCTCCAAAGAAGTAACTGAACGCATCTTTCTGAAGAAAACAAAAAAATTTCTGTTCCCAAAAGCAGTACTCATGTCAGTGAGATAATTCTGTGGTTGGTCTTAGAGAACATAAAGATAACAGTTGCTTTATGATTTTCCCCCAAAACTAGCAAAATATATGCCCACTAACCTACTCCCAGGAAAAAAAATCCTAAGTAAATCAGTTAATTTGATGTATATCTCTATATGAAGTCTTACAGTTCATATGGAAGAGCCAGAGACACTCTCGCTTTCCGGTATCACCGTTAGCTGACCGTTACACCGCTTCACCTACTCTTGGGTAGCTTATTGCAACCGAAAGCTCCCTGCAGTTACATGCTGATGTCTGCACAGCACGTATCGCAGCGGGGACTCGGCTGCTCTGCCGTTACCTGACAGAGCCTGTACCCCGTCAGACCAAAGGGCTGGTGAGTCCAGCACCCTGACAGCAACTGTCAGAGAATGCCTAGAAAAAGGGCAAAAGGACAGCACAATCACGGCGGGAAGCTGGACAAAGATGCAAGGGTGAGCTCAGTATTTCCTACATAGGGAGCTCCTGATCTGCACAGGAGGGCTTCTTGTACCAACAAAAGGGATACAAACACCAAACAAATCAGGACAGAACATTTTAAAAAAAGTTGTCATCCAGTGCCTGAAATGAATGGCCACTTGACAAGGAAAACATTTGACTAAATAGAACAGTCGGAAGCAATTCTGATCTGAAAGCCACTCCATTTTAAACAGTCATTGCATTTATGAAAGAATAGTAAGTGTTTGTCATTTCCATGCATAGAGAATACATTTACTCCCATTCATAGTTCAGCTGAGGGAGTGATTATACACATCTCTGAGAGGCTTAATTTGAGTATTTACCATAAGGTAGGAAATGCCACAATTCTGAGTGTTTTAAAGTCAATTCTATGTAGCACACAGTATGTTACGTAGCAGGGTGGATAAGAGACACTGATTATTGAAATCTCCCTCTGTCCAATCAGTATTTTCCTAAACTTTCATCCCTGTCAAAGCTATGAAATCCCAAGTGTACAAAACGCACATACACTATTTTTGTTCATAGTTATTCTGCACTCTCAAGAATGCTGATGCTAGGAAACAATGGGACAAAATAGGGAAACTTGATATTAATTACCCATGATGATTAGAATTAGATAGTCACAGCAATACCAACCACACTATCCTGGACACGCCTGGGGAGCCCTGGGGGAAAACGAGAGAAGTTGAGTCCAGTTGGGCAAAGAAAAACAATGACAGAAGAGTATCAATGCCTCTCCTTGTACAACACGTACTAACAAGGAGCGATTCACCCACAGGATGCTGTTTTGAAAGAAGCGGATGAATAAGTACCCATATTTTGTAACACAGGGGTTTTGAAGGCTCTGTCATTTCATTTGGTCATCAAGAAACTCAGCCTGTCTACTGACATCCTGTTTGGACAAGACACTTCACAGCTCCTATAAACACTGCGCAATCGACAAACAGCTCTAAAAAACAATGACTCCAGCTGTGTAACAGTATAGCTCAGGCCGCACAAGTGCTTCTCTAAAACAGTGTTGCTCCAAGCAGGGTCCCAAGGAACGGTTAAAAAAGGCAAATGGAATCTGAAGGCAAGGGTGAAGCACCTCTGACATTTAAAATAGAGGTCAGCCAGCTTCAGCTCCCACGTTGCCTGCCACAAGGCAGCCTCTGCAGCACAGGGAAACATGGGAGGCTCTTCAGGAGGATTTGAAAAATGCTGGGAAAAGCACAGTGATATGAGCTGCATGCTTTCATTCAGATAAAAAAAAAAAAACAACCTCAATAAAGTTTCAGATTTTTCAACAAGCTATTTCCACATCTTGATAACAGGCCTTGAACACCAGCAGGATGAGACGTGAATTTAAAATAAAGTTTAATTTCTTTGTGCCTTGAAATAAAAAGGCAAGCCATTATTGTTCAGGCTCTCAGATGGGTCTGCAACCAAAGCAAGCCATTACTCACAACACAGCTGAAAAAAGCCTAAAAATAAAACAAAAGCAATGGGGCACAACAAATATTAAATCCCAGAAGTGAAAGCTTCTCTTTTTGCTGTTCATAGGCAGTCAACCAGAAAACAAATGACTAATCTGAAAAGAATCTGAGGCAAGAGTACATGAAAACCTCATTTCACACTATCATAATTCAATACATAATTTTGCTTTAAAATAAGGTTATTAAATTACACAGCATCTTTAATAGCTTTTTAGGATACGCCATACTGCTTGCCTGCAAAAACACAATAACGTGTAGTACATTATATAGTTTATGGTCTGGAGTTTTGCAAAACCAAGGTGAGACTTTCCTGAAGCAACAGAGCAAAATTTTATTTCACAAATAGATTAACATGCATTTTTTATTGAAGTTACTTTATTTATTTCCTAGGGAACAAAAATGAGTCAGCCAAAATAGCACCCAAATAACATTTTAATTTGCTCAGGTCACACTCAGCTAACATTTTCTGCAATTGGAAAAGGATGAAGGAGGAAAAAAAGAGTTACAAACTAAAGAAGAAAGTCTCAAAGCTTTCCACAGATGATCTGAAACTCCTGAGGCAACAGAAAGAAAGAATTTTACAAGACTTGGTATAAATTTAGATGTGGTGGTGATGCGTCTCTCACATTCAATAGCATTAGAAGTCTGATCTCAAAACTACAGTTATTACAACCGCCTGTGGCACAATCCTTACCACTTTTCACTGTTTCCTGCTTTTCATTTTTTCTCTGAATTGGAACTTCAAAGCCTACAGAAGTTTAGCTTCTTGCAACATACTGCTTGGGTATGAACACCATTTACCATACTAAACTGAGAAATCCAAAAGGCACTGCAGTCAGGTAGGACTAAAAGAGCTAAAATAGCTTCCACCATTGAAATTTAACCCTATTGCAAATTCTCAAAAGGAAAATAAAAGGACTTTTTTTGCTGTTATGCTTTACAGTTATGAAATAAAGTAACACATCTGAAAGTTTCACAGTAGCTCTTACGAAGGTTCATTTTTCAAAGTGTAATTGTTGTAATGTTAAAACACACAACAGACTTTAAAATTAAAGACTAGGATTATGAAGGTCTAGTATACCTGTACACAAAGTGTATTTTCTGAAGTCACTGGTATCACTGCACAGTCACTCTCTCCATCAACACTAACCTTCCTGTCACGTGAAGCAGGATGCACTAGGAAGGTGTATCACATCAGTCAAACTATGCAGCATCCTTTTGTACTTCTCTAAATTCTGAGGAAACACCATCAATCTCACCTACGGATGCAATTACGAGATGCTGAGGCGAGAGACTTACTAGCAGCTTTAAGTAGTTCATGGAGCTGCCCATGGGTCAGGGCAATCCCAGGCACAAATCCAGGCTGGGCGAGGAGTGGCTGGAGAGCAGCCCCAAGGAGAAGGACTTGGGGGGGTTGGGGGGTGGAAAACTGCCTGTGAGCCAGCAACATGTGCTGGCAGCCCAGAAAGCCACCCGTGTGCTGGGCTGCACCCAGAGCAGTGTGGGCAGCAAGGCAAGGGGGGGATTCTCCCCCTCTGCTCCGCTCTCTCAGGAGACCCCCCTGCAGTGCTGGGTCCAGCTCTGGGGGCACCAACATCAGAAGGACATGGACCTGCTTGAGCGGGGCCAGAGGAGGCCACAGAGATGCTCGGGGGGCTGGAGCACCCCCCTGTGAGGACAGGCTGAGAGAGTTGGGGGGTTCAGCTGGAGAAGAGAAGGCTCCGGGGAGACCTTAGAGCGGCCTCCCAGGACTGAAAGGGGCTACAGGAAAGGGGGGAGGGACTCGTCATCAGCGGGGGGAGGGATAGGATGAGGGGGAACGGGTTTAAACTGACAGAGGGGAGATTTAGATGAGATCTAAGGCAGAAATTGTTCCCTGGGAGGGGGGTGAGGCCCTGGCACAGGTTGCCCAGAGAAGCTGTGGCTGCCCCCTCCCTGGAAGGGTTCAAGGCCAGGTTGGACGGGGCTTTGGGCAACCTGGGCTAGTGGAAGGCGGCCCTGCCCGGGGCAGGGGGTTGGAACTGGATGATGTTTGAGGTCCCTTCCAACCCAAACCATTTGACAATATTTATTTTTGAATACATAGAATAACAGATCACTGCTTATAAAAGAATTTCTCAAGCTTCTGAAGACAAGCAAGGCAGCAGCACGGTGTTAGCACCAAACTCAATTAGCTTAGAAACACAAACTCAGAACAACTGAAGTGCCCACTCGTAACTGTTGTCTGGATTAGTATATCAGTAAACTCTGTTAATCACAATGCAGAAGCCTTGCGTAAGCAAAAGAGAAGTTCCTTAGAGATTATCAACTACAGTGTCTGGATGTTGGTTTTAATATCCTTAAAAAAACCCCCAAAGAGCACAAGACTGCCTAAAGCTTCCTGTTTTAAGCAGAAATAAACTCATCTGTTTCATACAAAACTAGTCATTTCTTAATAAAAGCAATGCTCTAAGATAAGCTTGCATCCCCAATGGCTCAAACAAAGCAATTCAAATTCTTCTCACAGATTTAGTGATTTGGAGAGCCCACAGAATTTAGTGCTTCATCTAAAGTCAAGCAGTACATGAATGTTGGTGATATGAAAACAGCATTTATTTCAATACCCACCAAACATGCCAAATCTCTGCACTGCTGGCCAACAAGACTTTCCAGGAGAGCAGCTGAAGCACCCAGAGAGCACAGAGCAGCTCAGGGAACGCGGGTCGGGGTAGGGACCGCAGCCGCTGTGCCAGCAAGAGCAGCATCGCTGCTGGAGGCGCAGAGGGTGGGAGACAAGGGCAAAGGTGCTGGGGTGAGCTCAGTGCCTGCAGCCTTACCCCACCAACACGACTTGTGGTCTTTCTTAGGGTCCCCCAGCTGCTGAGAAGCCCTGGTGACTCGTCTGGGAGGGACACCCCAAGGGGTTCAGGGGCTGACTAGCCAGGTACTGGTTTTTCCTTCATTGTCCTGTGAAGCTGAGCAAGGAATACCCCAGGACCTAGGCTGTGGTTGCTATCCCACGCTAAGGAGTGGCTAGGGAAGGGGGAAAAAGAAGAACCCCAGTCCATTTCAGTACCACGGCTTTGGCAGGGTCTGCCTGCTGCAACAGGAACATGTGTGCACAGGCCTGAGCCCAGCACCGTGCAGGATGTGTAGCAGAAGCAGCACTGATTCTCCCCAAAGAAAGGAGAGATGGACCCTTCAAAGCCTCAGAGCCCCACGTTGCTACTGGTTTTCAAAGGATTACGTGGAAAAAGCATCTGGTGGAGAACAAGGTCCTTCAAGCCCCCAGGGACCAACCTCCCAAAGACAAAGAGGGCAGGGACATGGGCAGCACTGGGGAGGGAGGTGAGACCCACCTACAAAGCCACATCCTACAGAGATGGGGCACCTCTGTTGTCAGCCAAACAGCTCTGCATGCATCTGACAAGCAGCCACCACACCATAGGGCCCCACCCCATGCAGCCACACACACATATACATAGGTCAGGAGACAGGACAGGGCAGCAATCAAGAGGCAACAGATGCTGTTCCTGCTGCTCTGGGTGGGGAAGGGGTCCTGGCCACTGCCAGCAGTGTGCAAGGAGGTGACAGATAAGGTGACAGTGGCCAGGAGGGCCCTAGAAGGAGAGGCTCATGCTACCTGAATGTCCACTGTTGGGGCCAGAAAAGGGACAGGGCAAGGAAGAGGTGCAACTGGCTGGTGACTGGGCTAGAGATGGGTTTCTGACTGTGGCTCTCTCCTTGGTCTAGCAGGGAGAGGATAAGTAAGAAAATCCAGCACCAATTCCCCCAGTCTCACCTCACAGGACGAGTGCTCCAGCCTCCAACTACCTCAGAGCCCCTCTGGTGAACTTGTACCAGTTTGTCAATACTTATCTTGTACCGGGGGGCCTAAAACCAGATCTGCGTGCAGGTGAACAAGTGCTGGGTAAAGGGAGATAATTCCTTCCCCAGAATGGCCCAGGATGCTGTCAACCCCCTCCGCTGGCAGGGGAGGCTGCTGGCTCCTGTCTACAGAGACTCCCAGGGCCCTTCCAGCAGAGCCTAGCCCCAGCTTGTATTGGCTCAGGGGTTTCCTTGCCTGTCCTCACTGAATTTAATTTAAAGTCCCTGCTGATCCATTCCTCTGACCTGTCTACTTCCCCCCGAATAGCAGCTCTGCCCTCAACTGTCTGCTTCCCAAGCTGGCAGCACCTACAAGGGTGATGCGAGTACCCTCAGAGACATTCATCTACCGTTTAAAGATAAATATTAAGAATACCTCACAAATTTACAAATAGCTTTGAGGCTTGCCATTTGATACATGGGAAGTAAAGAGCAACCAGAGGTCAGGCAATGTTTTCCTATCCCATTTCAAGGAGACTCTACCAAGCACATTCAAGGAGTCCTCTCGTTCTCACAGAGCAGGGTTTTGCATTACTAACAAGCCGGAAGGAGAGAGAATGAGACTACCAGAACCCCCTCTTCACCACTTCAGATTCACTGTCACAAAGAAATGGAAACAAGAAACATTTGGGACAGAAACACACACAGGCTGCTGCATGGGTAAGAGTCTGAACACAGTTCTGCACTTACATGTGCACCAGAAAAAAAAAAAAACTAAGTTCAGCATTATTTTTTCCTATAAAATTATTACACTAACATATACATGCCATCTCTAGGAAGCTAGTACTGCTTCCTTACAAAGTGTTTTTTGCAAGTTACCTGTGTTGCTTCTGACTTTAGTTCTCAGTCAGGAACTTTATACAACCTGTATTAGTGCTCCTGTGGAGTTACATTTTAAAGTGGTTATAATGACTTTTAAGAGGAGGGAAGGGGATGAGCCTGCTGGAAATGCGAGATATACTTTAAACAACCACTTATAAAAATTGCCAGAATCAGATATAGGGCAGAAGTGTGGGGTCATATCCCACAGCAGTCCAATGTAGCAGCTGAGACTCTGCAACATCAACATGTTTAAGAAAGGCTTGAGGTATTATTAAACAAAAAAATATACTCTCTGCTGAATTCGCTGTTAAACTTCTTCATCTTCAGTTTTCCATGTACTGTACAGTTGCCTACTGAGACAGAATTACACTTTGTAGCTCATCAGGATACATAATCTCAAACAACTAGAGAATTAAAATACAAGGGCATTAGCTGAGTATTTCTTACTGGTTCTTTCACTCCCAATCATGTTGTTAATGTGTACTCACTGCCAGAGCTAGGTTTCAAAGCTAATATCCTGTCAAAATAAGCGGCAGTTTACAACTCTCACAGCAATCTTTTTTTGTTTTGCAGACACTCTTTGCATATGTAGCCTGGAAGACAGGGAGGGAAAAAAAAAAAGTCTCAAATTTGCTTAGAATTCAGTAAATTTGACAGCCACAAATTAAACGCATCAAGCTTTTCCAGCCAGTCTTTAGTTTTTAATCAGCAATTGTTTTAAGCTTTTTTTCAAATAAAATCAGGGTCAGTCCCTAAGATCCAAACACACCAGACTATCTATTTGCAGGAATTCCTAATGAAGAGGAACAGAGCGTTGGCTGTGACACAGCTAATCACCTTATATACACAAGACCAGCAGTGGTGCTTGCATCAACTTCTCATTTACAATTTCACTCTTAGAAATTGTAGGTTCTCATTTCCTCTTGCTAAGAAAGACATGTTTGTTTTCTAGTCAGCAACCACAACATTTTTATGTGAAAATCAGTCACAGAATTGTCTAGGTTGGAAAAGACCCTGAAAATCATCCAGTCCAACCATCAACCCAACATTAACAGTTTCCAACTCCACCATATCTCTCAGAGCTACATCAACCCTACTCTTCAATCCCTCCAGAGATGGGGACTCCACCACCTCCCTGGGCAGCCCATTCCAACACCTAACAATCCGTTCTGTAAAGAAATGCTTCCTAGTATCTAGTCTAACCCTGCCCTGGCACAACTTGAGGCCAGTCAGGTAACCACAGGCAAGCAGTTACTCAGGCTAGTTACTGGAGTGGGAGGGGGAAAGGTGATGGTAGAGCAAATCCCAGCCTCTACATGTGGCTGTAGGTACCATGCTTGAAAGGTAGAAGGTTCCTTATGTAACACCCCTTGGCTCTGCCAACCCACTTGGGGTACGTTTACACTGCGAGTTTGTGTTTTGTTCCCAAATCCTGGTGCCTCAGAGAGCCACAACACCTCTGTAACAGTCAACTACTGGAAGGGAGCCCATGAGAGCAGAGGAAGTCAGGCTGAAAGAACATTTTAGGCAGAAAGGATGTAGATTATACCTAGCTGGAGTGAACTGTAGAATAATTTTGCTCCCTGCACCAAAACCAGTCCTCCAATATTGTCCCCAAAGGTCCTATACCTCCCCCATACATCATACAACCCACATATATAGGGCCCAAGCCTTCACACTACCAAAACCACCACCCCACCAGCACCGTGAACTAACAA
This sequence comes from Strix aluco, assembly GCF_031877795.1. Lineage (NCBI taxonomy): Eukaryota > Metazoa > Chordata > Aves > Strigiformes > Strigidae > Strix > Strix aluco. The sequence goes on along the minus strand of NC_133932.1, from coordinate 136,775,777 downwards.
GAGCGACGAGTTCCTGAGGCAGGGAGGCCGCGTGTACCGTACAAGATGGCCTTGGCCAAGCACTACATAGCATTAGTAGTGCCTGTCCACCCTGGAGGGTACGAGGCCACAAACAACATGACTACAGCCACACCGTACTGCAAAGAGCACACACAGATTGCACTGCCGATGTGCTACTTCCCTCCAAGAGAGGGGGACAGGTACGTGGTGCTGCCTTTTCAGGAATGCTAAAACGTGGAAATCTGTATCAGTGAGGAAGTGTTGTAAAAAGCTCCAAACTAGCAAATCTCTGATTAGAGAGCCACAGTTGTGATTCAGAGAAACAGACAACCCAAGACCAAACACTAATGGCAAGAGGAGCGGCAAATAGAAGTACAGCTTGACATCCTTTAATTTAATTCTGTGGCTCAGCGTACAAAACAGGAAGAAGTCACAGGCAAAACAGGTCACATCACCTCATTGTCCAACAATCTGAGGTAGTTCACAGCACACAGATTTCACTTGGCTCTCTGCTGTTCCTGAGGGTCACAGTAAGATTGCATCCAGTAAACGAGAGAACATCTTTGTGCTGGCGTTCATTTCACTCCTTCTATTTTTCTGGAAGATATTTTACAGTTTATACAAACAAATTAAAGCAGATTTTTGTTTCACAGAAGATGACCTCTGGAGGTCCTGTTTTCCAACCCCCGTGCTCAAGCAGGGATGCTGAGAGCCAGTTGCCCAACACCCTGTCCAGACAGCTACTGAATATTTCCAAGGATGGAGACTCCACCACCTCCCTGGGCAACCTGCACCAGGGCTCAGTCACCCTCACAGTGAAAAAGTGTTTCCTGGTGTTTAGAGAGACCCTCCTGTGTTCCAGTTTGTGCCCACTGCTTCTGGTCCTGTCATTTAAAGAGGATGTACTACTTTTACAGTGAACCAAGGAGATGGAAGTTAATGTATCTTTTTCCTGTGTTTAACTGAAGTGCATAGTGCAGGACAGACCCTGGAAAAATTTCTGGTTCATGTCAGAAGAGAAAGGAGTGTGAACTGCAGGACTTGCAGAGATGTCCTCAGTGCCATCAACAACTTACGGATGCAGGGTTTGGCACTGGACATGGCTTTCATCTCAAACATGTGAAATATTGCCTGCAGCCAACTTGACAAGCATTTTTTCTCACAGAATTTAGCCTTCAAACCCACAAATCTCCACAGCACAAGTCTGTAAAACTGGGCAGTAGATAGGACCTGCTGCTTTTAATTCCATTTTAACCTTTGCTGAGCTGCTGTTCTATTTTCTATAAACAGTTCTTTAAATTGCTGCTACAGCTACTTAGTTTCTCTCCCCAGCATTATCAGTTGTTAGTATTATTTTATTAATATTTGTTTCTTCTTGCTTGAATGGTCCACGTCACAGAGATGCACCAGCCCTGATGATGTCCTGGCTATGTCACTGCAGATGGAACATTGGTGGTGGCCCATATCACAGGGGAGTTGGTGACACAGCCAGCCCCAGATGGGCTGTGCCAGGCAGGGGAGGGCAGGGTGGCTGTTCCTCCTTTGTTGCTTCTCCTGTGCATCACAGCTGGACACCCAGAGAGGGATGGGACCAGATCACAGCACACTCCTGTCCTCTCCCTCCAGAGAGAAGTATCCTGCCCACATCCCATCAGCCATGCCAGGAGCTGGAAGCTCCTCACAGCCATGGGCAGAGGGAGCTCCCCATCCTTCTACCCAGATGAGCTGTGGGCTGGGCCCCACACGAGCTCCTGGCACCATCACTAGTGACACAGTGGCCAGAACACTGGTGGTAGCCCATGTCACTGCAGGGTGGGTGGCACGGTTGGCCTAGGAGGGGTGACTCCTGGCCATCAGGGAGCCATGGGATGGACAGCCTTGGCAGGAGGCTGAGAGAGCCCTGGGCAGGGAGGCAGGGGAGGTCTGAAGTGATGGAAGGCGACTGCTTTGGTTGTTGATTCTCCCCTCTGACAGCTGCAGCCCTGGATACAGACATAACCATCCCAGAGCCCCTGCTACTCAGCCAGAGAGCTCTGCACCTTTCTACAAGGACACTGACTTAAGGATAAGGAAGCACACACAGACCCAATCTGTACTGCATCATGGACTTACTGGAAGCTCCCCACAGCTGAGGATGAAAGGATCTCTGCACCACCCACCATCTCCAAACCCATCCACCCACATTTTCCAAACCCTGTCATGATCCTACAAGCAGCTGGAAGCTCCCCACAGCTGAGGACAAGGGCAGCACTGCACCACCAAACACCTACGTACCCCATCACCTTCTCCATAACCCATCATGGGCCTACAGACAGCTGAAAGCTCCCCACAGCTGAGGACAAAAGGATTTCTGTACCACCCTCCATCTCCACACCCCATTACGGTCTTACAGGCAGCTGGAAGCTCATCAGTCATGGACAAAGGCAGCACCACACCACCAACCATCTCTGAATCCTACCACACACCACCTCCACACCCCACCAAGGACCTACAGGCAGCTGGAAGCTCCCCACAGCCGTAGGCAAAAGGGTCTCCACACCACCTACCACCTCTGTATTCCACCATCTCATTGTCCTACAGGTAGCTAGAAGCTCTGCACAGCCACGGACAAAAGTAACCTCCTCACCACCCTCCATCTCTGTACCCCTCCACAGCCCTACCCAGCAAGCTAGAGAATCCCCACAGCCACAGACAGAGTAACCTCTCCACCACCCACCTTAAGTACATAAAATTCCTCAAAATAAAGTTTCCAATTCATGAACCCCCTAGCTGGTTCTTCCAGCTTGTGCTGTCTTTTTCGGTAACCTTTTGGGGTTGTTCCTTGCTGTCCTTGGTTCCTCGTATGTATGCAATTTTAAATATGTGTGTATATATATGTACGGGATATGCACACAGATATAAATATACATATATAAAGTGTAGCTATGAATAAGTCTGAGAGCCCGGAGGAACCCTGCTGGGTGGAAGGCACCAAGGCTGGGTGCTGCAGGGCTCCTTGGGAGCCAGCTGCACAGGCCAGCAGACAAGCCACCCCTTTTATATTGGCCCAATACAAAACAAGAAACAAAAAACCTCACATGCCACTTCTTTACAGTCATTTCCACCGGTCTTTTTAAATAAACTGGATTGAAACTTATTGTAGTAATGCTTTATAGCTCACTGCTGCTGAAGTTGGCCATTCTCACCTTCCCAGACTGTTCCCACTAATGTGCCGGCCCCTTTTTCACGTCAGAAAAACCATTTATACAGCTGCAGTGAGTGTGATCAATAACAAATCGCTCCCTTGCCCCTGCCACCCTGGATCCATTCCCTGACCAAGCACATGAACATGGTGCCAGCTCAGGGGGGTAGCGAGGGGGAAGCAACGAGGAGGGGTTGGACTACCTCCTTTCTGCAATTCTCTCATTATCATCTGATGCAGAATAAAACCCATCCATTTCTCAAAACATTTAAAAATCATTAGACCACCCAAGTATGTGTAGACCAGCAGTTAGGAAATCCACAAGAGATCCTACATCATACAAAATACTTACATTTATGAACTCAGAGGAAACTAACACAGGGAAATTCCAAGTTATACAAAGCAAGTGTTAATGCTCAAATGTTATTTTGAGATCTGAAAGTTAGTGTGTAAACACAGAACTGCGATACCCTTTCCCATCTCCATGACAACAGCAATATAGCTTATTTATCAATACAGAGAGTAATGACATGAAGTATAAATTTCAAGACTATCCTGATGGACTTCATATAGGTTAATGTCTTAGAACAGGCACTAAAACACAGTACTTGTGTTATTGCAGAGTTTCCCCCATTTCACAAAGTTGTTTATGCATTCGCAGTAGTGTTGGTTGTACCAACATGAGTTTTGTGCCCCAGTCTACAGAATCAACTATTTCAATAATTCACAAATTTATCTTCATGTTTTAATGTTACAGCTTGCAACACATACATGTAAATTGGAAGAATTTCTCTTCTCACTTGTGGCCAATTCCTAGACTTTGTTTTCCCATTGTTGTTATTAAATATTCACTTAAAAGTCTTAATAAGAAAAAATATTACAAGTTGAATGACAGGAGTTACTGTTCTTTAACTACCAAGTCCAATTCCTCTTGAAATGCATCTTAAAATCACAAAAATTAAAAGAACACTGAGGGGAACTCCAAAAAAAGCCCTAAAACCATCAAGCCAACTTGTTAGCAAGTAGGAAGCTATCCATGCTACATTTGTGCACTGACAATGAGTCCATGAATTAGTAAAATAAAATGAGAGTACAGTGAAAGGGGCCTGCACAAACAGCCCCTGGAGAACTAATTGAAGTTTTTCCCCTCCATATGATGTTCTAACAGTGTCTTTGTGATAACCACAAAACATCCCAATCTCCCAGGTGCACTCCACCACAACAATCACCGCCCAGGAACAGTCTGTGTACAAACACTCTGCCATATCTTTATTGAAGATGGGGAAAGCTACACCACACTGAGCATGCCCGGGAACAGGAGTCTTGTCAGCGATCCTACAGGGCTAATTAATAAATCAGCAGTCAACAGCTTGAGCTTAGGCTTCATTTTTACAGAGTGAGGACTTAATGAGTGAAGGCAAGAAGGCACCTCTTACTTACTCTTTCAGGTAAAGTTGTGAATGTTTCTTTGGGACCAGGCTTTTTTCATTAAGTAGATCAGGATCTTAATCATATTGTTCTCTCCCACCAGCTGCTGAGCCAGTATCTGACCCTCAGACTTACACTGAAACCTCCTCTGCTGCCAGGTACAACAAACACACAACTACTGCACTGACCACACCTCATTTTCATGCCACTCTCTGCGTAGCACATTCTTGCCACTCTATAAAGCCACCTAAGACAAGCACATAAAATCACTGCTACAACCAAGGTCCAAAATTCTAACATTTGCTCTAAAATGAAGCTGTTTTCTTGGAGACAACTGCTCTGACACAGCTTTTGACACATGCCAGACTCCTTTAGGAGACTCAAGGCAGATGTGGAAGTACAATAAAAAAGTTATAGAGTGGATGAAGATGAATTAAAGGGAGAAGAATCTAGAACAGTGACTAATTGTTCACATAGTTTACCAGTGAGGACCAAACAAAAGGTGGGTGCCTTGTGCCTCCAAGCCTGTCTCAAAGACAAAAAGTAAACACACAGCAATTCAGGAGAGAGAATGGGAAAGGAGGAAGATTTAGTTAGCGAGCTTCCTTTAAGAGAGTTGCTAGAAGCATTAATGAAGATGCACGAAACTGCTGAGAGAGGAAAGCAGAAAGATTATCATATGGTCAGGTTTTCTCCACCAACCCACACCCCAGCCTGTAATCAGTTACAGTTTTAGAAGAGGTTAGCACGTATACCCAAATCGAAAAGGATGAATAGCACAGCTCTAAGAATTAATTACAGCAAGTAATTCTCAATTAAGTTAGAGGACAAAAGCTCCCCACAGCTAAACACAGCTGTGAATGTAGTGCATAGATTTTTTTTTTTTTTTCCCTTGATCAGAGGCAGTAAAAGTCCCTACGGCCAGGGAAGCTGTTTGATAAGCAGCAAACCCACAGAGACCTCGTATTTCCTAGCTTTGGGGTGAAATACAAGGGCATCAGACAAATAATCCCTCCTCATGCTGTATTTGCTAGTTTCACCACCCACGTCCCCTGTCACGCAGCCCCCACTCCTGCAGGAGCACCCAGTCCGCCTTCTCCAGGCGATTTTGAGTTTTCAAAATGCACAGGAACTCTCTTTGAAATCTCTCCAAGCAGTAAGTTCAAGCAGCCTTGTAGAAAGGGTCATGATTATCACCTAGGGAAGCAAGATAAATGGGTACAATCAAACTGACTCTTCAGTTTGTATTGTATTGCTTAATTTCAGCCTTAGAAGGAGCTACAGAATCAGGAATATTTCACTATTCCTGGTTTTAATCAAAATACTTTTCCCCAGAAACCTTAACATTAAAAAGTGTAAGTTCTCCTACTTCATACTTTTTAGGATAAATATATATTAACCTTAAAAAAAAAAAACCAAACAAAAAAAACCCAAAACACCTTTCAATACACTAACCAGAAACCATATTTATTAGAATTCGATCTGGGTTATATCGAGTGTATTATCAGGAATGCTATTTCCCTTTTCCACTCCTTCCCTCCCCCATGCCACTATTCCCAGATATTTTCACAACAGCAGCACTGAGCGCAGAACGCACAGATGGCAAGTGTTAAATCCTGCAAAAATGAAAGAAGAGAGCATATTTCCAAGTAGCAGAAAGCTCATCTAAGGGCCACCACATAGAATCTACTTGTAGCCCTCCTGCTTTTGATCCTGACAGAATGAAACTAAAAGAGGAAGCAATATAAACACATTGACTATCACTCTCATTAAAGAGGGGAAAAAAAAAAAAAAAAAAAGGAAAAAGAAGCCACAGACAGAAACCTAAACCACTGACGCACTGGTAGTTTACCCTCCCCCATCTCCAAGATATTTTTTAAAGCACAGACCATGATGTTTGGACAAACCAGATGACAAAAAATTAACCCTCCCTTTCCACAATGAGTTAAGCAAAATAACCTCCAATACCATATTATTATTATGGCCCTAAACTTGCTTTGGATGGCTTGATCAGAGCACAACAAGCCTGTCATCCTCATGACACCCCGTCGGAGCTGAAGAAGAAAGGTGCGTGCCAGAACTTAGACCTCTGGAACCTGTTTCTTTCCTGGGGAGAGTGTTAAATTCAGGAAGCTAAGGAAAACAGAATTATGCTATTTGACTCTAGCTGCATTTTAAGCCGTTAAATCTGATTTCACAAGACACACGTTTCTGTCTTCATTTGAAGAAGCAGGAGCAACACGAAGCAGGTGCCGTACTCCATGTGCCAGTACGATGACATCATACCATCCCTTCCTCAGGTACAGCCCCTGATGGCCGCATGCCTCACCTTTCCCCTCTCACAGGTGACAAATTTCTCAGTCACAGCAGCCTTTATGGATTTGGCCTGACCCAAATCGCTATTTTTTGAAGGGCACCTGCCACCCCTCGATCCCAGGGCTGAGGGCACACGGAGGGCCCCAGGGAGGGAGAAGGGACCAAATGCCACCCTCAGCACCGGGCAGGATGGGAAGCAGATGGCATACGCGAGGGGAGTGACAACCAAACAACCCGGGGAGGGGGAGAAACCCCCACAGGGAGTGGGGGTGTTCCCGCCACCGCCGTCCCCCGCCACACACCCACCTTGTCCCAGCTCAGCCACTGCCACACCGCCTTGTCGAGCTGCGCGTCGCCGGTGCTGCGGGCGATGAGCACGTTGGAGTTGACGTCCCCGGGGGCTCCACACTCGCCCATGTCGCCGTCTGTGAGGGTCGCGGGTGGGAAGGTGGAGGAGAGCGGGGGGGGGGGGGGGAACAACCACGACGGCGGCGGTGGCGGCTTCGCTTCTTCACTTCGCGACGCCCGCCGCGATACCGCGCATCGCCTGAGGGAGGGGAAGAGCGAGAAGAGGCGGGCCGGTGCCCCGGCGCAGGGGAGAGGAGACGGCGGCCGCTATTTACCTCAGCTCGACGGTCCCTACAGCGAGTAACGGCGATCGCCGCCTCAGCCGGCAATGCTCGGGGAGCGCCCTCCCCCGCCAGCCGCCCCGCCCCGCCCCGCGCGCGCGCCAAAGCCCCGCCCACCGGCCGCGCGCTCGACAACAACTAAAGCCCCGTCCCCGCGCCGCTGCCCCGCCAATCGCGACTTGCCCACCCCCCGGGAGGGGCGGGGGAAGGAGCGTGCCCCGCCCCCGGCCGGGCCGCGTGGCAATGCATGACGGGAAGTGTAGTCCGAGCGCCGCCGCGGGCCACAGGGAGGGCGGGGAGGAACTACAAGTCCCGGCAGCCCCCGCGGCGCGCCCACATCTCCTCAGGGTGAGGGGGAGCGGAGAGGGCTGAGGGGGCAGCGGCTTTGCTTCCCTCAGGCGGGCCAGCGGCGGGGGATCCGGCTTTTCCAGTCGGATACCCTCTCCAGTAGCCGTGTCTCTCCCTCAGCGGCCCCGGATCTGTCTTGCTCCTGGCCCGGGGTGTGGCTCGGTGTCACACATCGCTTGGCCCTCAGGAGGCCTGAGCAGGGTCAGGGTGGAGTAAGAGTGGGCTGAGTGGAGGCACCCTCCTTTTGCTTGATGCAAAAAAAAAAAAAATGCAGTATATCTCTTACCGTTCCACTAAACGGGCACTCTCTGCCTCCTGGGTGATCTATATGAGGAAAATTTTTTGTATCAGAAATAGCATGACCAGCAGGGACAGGGAAGGGATCTTACCCCTGTGCTCAGCACTGGTGAGGCCGCACCTCGATTCCTGGGTTCAGTTTTGGGCCCCTCACTCCAAAAAGGCCATTGAATGACTCGAGCGTGTCCAGAGAAGGGCAACGGAGCTGGTGCAGGGTCTGGAGCACAGGTGTGATGGGGAGCGGCTGAGGGAACTGGGGGGGTTTAGTGTGGAGAAGAGGAGGCTGAGGGGAGACCTCATGACCCTCTCCAACTGCCTGAAAGGAGGGTGCAGAGAGATGGAGATGAGTCTCTTGAGCCAAGGACCCAGCGCCAAGCCAAGAGGGAATGGCCTCAAGCTGCGCCAGGGCAGAGTCAGACTGGCTCTTAGGAAGGATTTCTTTGCAGAAGGGGTTGTTGGGCATTGGAATGGGCTGCCCAGGGCAGGGGGGGGAGTCCCCATCCCTGGAGGGGTTGAAGAGTCGGGCTGACCCAGCGCTGAGGGATCTGGTGGAGTTGGGAACGGTCAGTGTGAGGTTCATGGTTGGGCTGGAGGATCTTCAAGGGCCTTTCCAACCAAGATGATTCTGGGATTCTGTGATAAACTAAAAACCTCCCTGTCTGTGCCTCTCCCTCACCCTCTGAGGCAGACTTCAAGGCTGCCAAGCAGGTCATCTGTTCCCTCTGAAAGGATAATGGAAACGGTGCTACCCCAGGAGATGAGCTGCTTGTTCAGAAGCATTTCCAGACAGGCTTCAGCAGCAGTTCAATTGCCATTAGGAAGAAAATCGTAACCCCCATCTTCCCTTCCCAGGCTGCATCAGTTCTAATTGAATTGCCTGTCCCTGAGCAGATGGCCGCGGCGGTGACCACATCCTGCAGAGCATCCTCATCCCACAGAGCATCCTCATCCCGCAGACGTTGCCATAGTGACAGCAGGCACTGCAGAGGGATGCGAGGCTTTGGGAAGATGGGCAGTGGGGCTGCTGCCCAGGGGATGCTGGACGTGAAGGAGGTACAGAACATCAGGGTTGTGAGCAGCACAGGCTCCTGGGGAGGTGGAAAGAGAGATGGAAGGGAGAGGAAGATGCAATGGAGGGATGGCAAAGATGTGGGAAGGTGGTTTGGGGCACCCAAGCAGCATAGCGAAGGATGTTCTTGAAAACTGTAAATACAGAAGGGAATGATCCATCATAAGAAGGCTTAGAAATCTCAATTTAATATGTCTCCCCTTCAAAGCTCTCAAGTCCGTGTCCTGAAGGGACCTTTCTCTTGGCTGCAGACACAAACAAATCCTCCGGTCCAGAGGTCTGACTTGGGTGTGAGGAGATGAACCTTTAAATTGGTCTATTACAGTAAATTACTGATAGAAATCAACAGAAGATAAAGATAAGAAGAAGGAAGTAAGTCAATGTTAAGTCTTCTGTTATCACTAAAGGACTCTGCTGAGGTTGTTTCTGGTATAAAAGGATAAGAGGAGTCTGGACACTGATAAAGTTAGAGTGGGGAAATCAGGCATAAGAGTAGGCGAGTGGGATACTCTGTCTCTGGATGGATTTGGGAGACCCAGCCTTTGGTACTGACGCTGGGCGAAGGAGTGAGCCTGTGGGGCAGTAGGGAAGGGCCCTACAACCAGAGCTGCCACGTCGTGCCACGCAGGACCACAAGCCAGAGGTGGCTCTGCCAGCCCAACCCAAGAGCAGGACTACACAGCTCCACGCTTCCCACCAGCTCTGGCTTCACCCTGTGGGCTTCTGTACCCAATGCCACCCACCCCCCATTTTGTTTCCTCTCCCATTGTTATTTTTTCTCTTTCTCCCACATCTCCAGATAAAGAGGTGGCATCTGTAGCAGCGCTGAAGCCATCATGAGCCCAGCAGCATGATTAAAACCGTGTTCCAACCAGCCAGATGCTGACACATTTCTTCAGATCCCAGAATAGCTGACAAGGGTGGCTCCTGCAGTGAATTTGCACCTGAGAGGCAGCATGAGGCACAGCACCTGCTTTTTATGCCTTTGCTGCTCTTTTCTTCTCCTTTGTGCTTTGTCTTCAAGGAAAGAAGGCCAGAGCCCAGCATAACAGGAGCTCCAGCCCATAAAACCTTTGTTTCCGCTGCCAAAAAAGGACTATGGCCATGTTAAAATACCTCCGCAAAGAGCCTTTCTTACAAAAACTCTGTAGCTATTTAGAAAGGCAGTAAGAGATGTTGTTAAAATGAAACTTCATACTTCAAATGCTTCAATTCTTGCCTCCTTTTTTTTTTTTTTTTTTTCACCTATGTGCTTAATGAAAGCTTTAAAGTATTCAGAATGGTGATTTTTTGCCATCAGAGCAGGCAGGCTCTTTCTTTACATGAAACCTTGAACCTCATTAAGTGGTTTCACGCAGGACAGTGGCAGCCGTGCCCACACCCTGCGTTATCAACGCTCAGCTATGTAACCATGATTAAAAGCAGGATTTTCCCTTCTGATATCTAGATAGTAGAATTATCATTCTCTGAGATAAACGTCCTCCATCATTATTTCCCTGAAGAACAGATAAAACGACCTCATACGGGATAAAAGTCTCCTCCTGTTATTTCTTTACCAGGAATAACCACAGCATGGAGGGTTTGAAACTTCTCAGGATCTCACCAATGCATCTGAAATCAGAGTGATGGTTTAGCTTCCAAATATTCCCCCGTGGGAGGACTTTGGTTAGCTAGCTCTGAGGCACCACAGCAAATTCCAGGCAGCCCGAGCAGCTCCAGAGCAGGACAATCATATAAAAAGATTATAGGTGATACGGCTTACATCGCTCTTACAGAGATTTGCTGTGTTTGCCTGGAGAAAACACTGACCTCACGGGAGATGACAACTGAGTCTGATGTATTTGAGGGTCAGTCAGCCACCAGAAGAATTGTGAAAGCTGATTATGTTGCTACAGGAAGGTTAAACTGAGTCCCATCTGCTTTCATGCTGTTATGGAGAGCAGCAGTGAAGAAGCCGGCATGACTCTGGACTACGCTGGTGTTACTGTAAATTCAGTCTCAAAAGAACCCTCTAAAACTTAGTCTGAAGTTTTAGAAGGCAGGCATTCTTTATTGCAGCACTGGATGCACAGGGGATCATTCCATCTGACGTGCAGACACTAAAACAAAAGTTCATCCTTTATATACCTTAAAGACATGAATATTCATACATTTTCCAAGAAGTCTCCAGCTTTCTGCCTGTCTACTACATTTGCATAATGCTGGCGTTGCAAAATTACACTATGCATGCGCGGGGGTCTCAGGTGGTCGTCGGTGTTCATTTGGGGAATTAGCCCCCTATTCCTTTTTCCCTTTTGTGGTCACGAGTCTTTTGAGGACAATTTCTTCTCTGTGGATGGTTCCCAGCTCTGTTGTCCAGCCAAGATATTCTTTCTTATCCGTCTTCTTTGAGCATTTCTGCCAGGATGTATCTATTCTCAAGCTTAGGATATTTTCTCTGTGCATTTTAATCACTCAAGCCTTGTTAAATACAAAGTTAAACATTGTTTGGTGAAAGAATTTCTTAATATCCAAGGTATAATGGATCACTAATTGTTACAGGCCTCAACTTGCAGGCACCAACTGCTCGCAGGCATCACTGGGGCCTGGCACATCACGGCTCTCCCAGGCACTTTGGGGTGGCTGCAGAGCCTCCCCACACTCACTGGCCATGCATGTTGCCAGCAGAAATCTCTATTTTCACCTGCAGCGGCCAAAATAATGAATCAGCTGATTTCATTTACCCAGCATGTTCTCATATGGGTTCAGCACTCTCGTCAGACCCATCCTCGCAGTCCAGATCCCCATCACAGTGCCATCTGTTAGGCACACACTGACCACTGATGCACACAAAATCAGATTCAGCGCACTTCTTCACACAAGCACTCTCATCACTGCCATAAAGCGTATGACTAAGTGTTACAAAATAAGGAAAATACAGAATAGTACACTTACTTAATGGGGTACTAACATTCAGATCCGCAGTTGCTGGGGAACCCTGGTTGCAGCGAGGATTTAGAGTACCCTTCCTCACAACCAGAAATCCTACGCGATGCATCCATCCATAGGTGAGGCATCCAAAATCCCTGCAAGCAGGTCCAGCCTCTAAATCAACAGGCCAAAACAACTGCCAATTTTCTTTGAGTGGAAACATCTGATTTCATCCTCCTGTTGGGTTCCACCCAGAGCCTGGCCTCCACTCAAGGGGGAAAACCAAGGGAGTTTCTAATAAGGTTAAACACTTGAGTTCTTAATTCTTAATATTGCTAAATCAGAAAAGTCATAAATCAAAGCCAAAAGCATAAATCATATACTATGAGCCGTTTGCTGTTTATCATTTACCACAGATCCACACCTGATCGATATCGACTAAATTATAGAGAACTCCGCACTCCGCAGCTGCAGCTGGGCTGCGTCTCACACGTGCAAAACAATCACACAACCACACAAAGGGGCCCTTACACTTGTTACTCACACAACATAAAATGACAAACACTACAAACATCAAAACACCATTAAGAATATATAAAGCCATTGCTTGTTGATTATGTGGTGTATCCAGAGAATTCCCCCTTCTTTGTTTTTAAATCAAGGCCTTCAGTGTACTGACCATCAGAAAGGTTTAAAGTTAGTCCTTTTAGAATGGACAAGGGATGCCACATCACAGTGTCGGCACCTGTAAAAACTGCTGCTTTTGGTGTTCGGGGGAGGCGGGATGGACGAGTGCACGCTGGGGGTGTGGTGCCAGACTTGGCCGCAGGCGGTCGCTCCGTGGTGGGTGGGGGGCTCGGGGAGGTCTGGGGCCAGCACCACCAACCCCGCGCTTGCAGGTGGGGGGGTGCGAATGCTGAGTACAGCCATGAGCGATTGCCTCCAGTATACCTGTTGTAAAGGAGTTTTTAAGTCCGTCCTCATTAATGCTTTTCTGTAGTTCTTTACAGAAAAATGAAGTCCTTCCCAACGTGGCTGACGTCCCAGTTCATAAATTACAGGAGCAACAGTCTTTCTCTCCATGTCCATATCCCCTTGCGCCAAGGCTTCTTGCCTCACTTTTACGCATGGATCATCCCCAAGTAAGGGAGGACAGAAGCCAGGTTCTCTTTTAGGATCTACAGGGTCTGGGTCTAAAGGATTATCACAGTCAAAAGACCCAGTGTATAAAGCTTGCCGCAGGGCTTCAGAACATCTGTCCTCGCCCTCTGTTCCTCAGATAAATCTGTTAGTAAACATCTGTCCTGGTTTAACCAGGATAGGGTTAAGTTTCCCCAGCAGTGGGGGGGAGCTCTAGCTGGGTTATTCAGATACCATGCGGACATCACATCCTGGCAGGTCACATTTTTCCGGGAGCCCGGTGCACTCGTGGTTTTGTACATCGTGCTTCTCACTGCTGTATTTCGTAGCTATTTTGCTCTGTTCATTGCTATCACTATTACTGTTATTGTTATTGTTGTTGTTTGTTGTGTTGCTATTGCATTGTTGTATTAAACCTTTCCTTATTTCAGTCTTGGGGCTTTGTATTTCACTCCCTTTGTGGGGGAGGGGTAGCGGCCGCGTGGTCTCAGACCCCAGCAGGGGCTAAACAACCACAACATCTCAATGCTTTGGGGCGTGCTGGTGACTTGGGAGAGTCCCCATCAGAGTCCTCATTGGCAGGTAGGGGACGTGTGGAAGGGGCTCGCGGCTTCTCTGGGGGTGTCTCAGCCACAACTATAGGATCCCTCGGAGAATCGGATTCACTAGGTGATGTGGCATCGGCTGCAGCTGCCGTGGCAGTCCGATCACTTTTTAACTGTTTCAGGGATTCATTTACCAGTTGCCATGTAGTTAAAGGTGATGCAGCAGGGACCCCATTCCTTTTGCACTAAATAAGGAAAGTATGTGTCACCTTTTCCTCATATTTGATTCCCATCTTCTCCATAATTCTTATCAAAATATATAAAATAGACTTCTTCTCTGCAGAAATTTTCGCCCCCATCTTAGTCCGCAGCTGCTCACCTTCTCTCCAGGTGTCTTCGGTTACTTGTCCGGACTAGTCGGCTCTCCTCCGCCGATCATAAAGTTCAGCTGGACTCTGCTACCACCATCCGGCTTCCGTGGTCCTCGCTCTGTCCCAAATCGCGTCAGGATTCGCACGTCGGGGTCACCAGTTGTAATGGCCAAGATAACGAATCAGAGTGTTCTTCTTTCTTTCTGCAGGGCAGGGGCCATCTTTTTTCTTTATTCTCTCTTCTTTACCCGAGCCTTCTCCACTTCATCCATTACTTCTTGAGATTCTTCCACATTCCCATCAGCTCCAAGCTGTTCTACTTTGGCTAGCAGTTTCCTAATTTCTTCATTCAATTCATGAACTCTTTCAGCTTTAGCTGCAACTTCAGCACTGATCTCTTCTTGGGTTTCTGCTAGTCTTTTCTTAGCCACTTCTGTTCTCCTGTCACAGTCTGCAATAAATGACTGCAGGTGGTCCATTGCATCAAGCTCAAAGAAGAAGTCTTGATCTTTGGATGCTATTTCATAGTCTGCCCTTAGTGCCAGGTCATGTACCTTCAGACATTCTCCAAGATCCATTCTAGTTCCGGAGAGCACATCATGAGGGCAGCAGTTGAGAAGATGGCTCTTGCACACTCTCTCATCACTGAATTTGATTCACTGACAGGTTGTGTCACCGTCCCGGGACGTGCCCATGAGCTGGTCCAGCATGGCGCGCATCTGGGCCTGCGCCGACATCTTGAGCGCACGGGAGGGCTGGCCTGGCCTGACCGAGTCACGCCAACAGCGGGCTACAAGGCTCAAGGCCCGGTGCGGCGCTCAGCCCTCCTCCTCGCATCACTGGTGGGCCCGGGCTTTTCCACAGCTCAGTGCTGCAGCTGTCCGTTGTCTTTCCCTGCCACCTTGGCACAACTCGGCAGTTTCTTATCTTTCTCCCAAGGCCTGTTTCTCATCAAAGCCTAGCTGCTCCTCAGGGGCCGTGCAGGGCTGACAGGCCGACGTCGACTTGCCTCTCTCCCACATTCACCTATCACTGACGACAAAATTTCCAGTCCTTATGGCCGTGGAGGAAAGCCAGAAAATAGGAAATTAATCTGCAAGTGAAGGAAAGCCAACATTTCTAAGCTTTGACCCTGACGTATCGTTTTGTCTAATTGAGGCACAGCATGCGCGGCCCAAACTGAGCAGCAGCAAACAGGCTGGGGGCTAAAAACCACCCGAGAGGCCACATTGCCAGCGCTGAATCCGAGCCAGGCTGGGAGGAAGGAGAAGGGCTGACAGGCTGCTGGCAGCTGCCGGCTCGTGTGCTGGGAGCTGCCAGAGCCAGCGGGGACTGTGGCAGGGCTCAGCTGGGGGGAATGGCTTCTTCCGAGCCAAAACGAGTGTGTGCATCCACATATGCGTGTGTGTGAGTGTGTGCTCCTCTTCTCAGGGAAAGCTCTCTGTGTCGCTGTTACGAACCCCAGAGTTGCCACATGTAGTATAATTGCAACTGTGAAACAGCAGGTAACTGTCTGCGCCCCCCAAATGAGAGTTTTCTTCTAATGTAAACAGAATCATGTAAATTAGAGACTCATTAATAAGACATAGCTCCTGTTTGGGATTTGCAGTTATGTAAAAACTGCAGTTATGTAAAAAACCTGAAAGGAGGTTGCAGAGAGATGGAGATGAGTCTCTTGAGCCAAGGAACCAGCGCCAGGCCAAGAGGGAATGGCCTCAAGCTGCGCCAGGGCAGGGTCAGACTGGCTCTTAGGAAGGATTTCTTTGCAGAAGGGGTTGTTGGGCGTTGGAATGGGCTGCCCAGGGCAGGGGGGGAGTCCCCATCCCTGGAGGGGTTGAAGAGTCGGGCTGACCCAGCGCTGAGGGATCTGGTGGAGTTGGGAACGGTCAGGATGAGGTTCATGGTTGGACTGGAGGAGCTTCGAGGGCTTTTCCAACCAAGATGATTCTGGGATTCTGGGATTCTGTATAAAGAGCATAACCCATTCTCCTTTGCACAGTTAAATGCAGCCGTCCTCCCAGCAGGGTTGGGTTTGCACCATCTCAGTATCATACCCCTGAACAATAACACCCATATTTTCTTCTTACCAGTGTGTTTAATGTTGGGGTTTTTTTCCACAGAAGAAGAGCTAAGCAGGCAGCGATGTCACCGCCCATCAGAACCAGAAAATATCTGTACGATCATATTAGCATCCTCAGCGATCTGGTACTGCAGACCAAATCCTCGCCCACAACAAACCGGATTAGCTCTGTCGATCTGCTGAAGAGCCTCGGGGCTGAAGCCAGCCGGTACAGTGTTTCCATGGCAATTTTACCGCACACAGTTTATTACCAATCGCCTGCAAACGACCCAGGGCTCCCATGATATTCCAGGTTGTTTTTCTGCTCCTAGTTTCTGCAGTGAGCCAGGGTCATGTGGGATGAACCCAGCGCATCCTTCCAGCTCGCTGCTGAGCCTCTCAGCAGGCACTAGGCATGCCCTTGCTCTGCAGCACATCTTTTGTTTTATTATTTATGTATCCTGAACACCCTGTTCTCCTGTGCCTCTTGGGTTACCTGGTAATAACACAGCAACTCCCATCCTTTCATTTCTCTCCCTCAGAGTAGTGTATTGCCAGAAAGGTAATGCAACTGTAGATGCAGGCAATAATGACATTCCTGCCAGTTGATAGCATGCTGCACAGGGAGGGGAGGGTGCCTTTTGGGGCCTGAATGCTGGTTTTAATCCAATCTGGGGTCAAAGCAGCCAAAGTGCTTCATCCTGAAGAAGCGCAGGCGCTCTGCAGGCAGAGCACAGAGAAAGGGAGCGGGCTGGCAGGTGGGAAGGATGCAGCAAGGACCGCTAGGATTAGAAATTAAAATTCTTTCAAATTCAACAGCTGTCCCTGGCTTGGTGCTTCACAATATCAGCCCTGGGAAGGTCTCGTCCTGCACCCTCCAGCACTGACAACACACTCCTTGGTTTCCTCAGGGGCATAACACCCTAAATACTGACGCTTTAAAAGCAGTGTGTACCGTGCAGCTCAGAGCCGCTGGAAAACCTCTGCTTTGAGCCCAAAAGTAGGACTGGGAGCAGCTCTCCTCGCTATTTGCTGTGGTCTCAGCTCTCCGGTTCACGGGCCCCGTCGCAGGCGGCAAACACGGATGGTGAGATCTTTCGTAACGGGCAGCTTGCAGCCAAAAACACACCACAAGTCCAATTCTGCCCATGGGCACGTGTCCGAGGGAGCAGCCCCGAGCCAGCGAGCGGAGAGGAACTCGGGCTCATCACCACTTCCCACCCTCATCTTCTGTCCTAGCTGCTAAAATCCATTTTATAGGCTCCGGTGACTAAGCATTTAATCTAGGGCTTAATCAACCACTGCATGTAGGTGTGATGGTATTTCCCGAAGCTGAGTAGTGCAGTGGGTTAGCGAGCCAGGCGTAGGTGTGGGCAAGCCACAGTGAACTTCCCCGTGCCCATCACCCCTCTGGAGTAGGTATTACTCCAGCCCCCCACGTCCTCCCTTCGCTCGGGGCACAGGCTCCTTCCAGGGCTGCTATTTCACTGGGGGAAAATTTCAGTGCCTCCCGCTCGCTTGGGCCTCAGCACCCCGGGGAAGCTGGCTTCTGTCACCAGCCCCCTCGGACGTTAATGCCTGTCCTTCACAAACCAGAAACCAGGCACAGACCTGGTTATTTTTAATCCTCCCCTCTAGGTATTAATAGCCCACACACATGCTCTGCTGAGCAGTTGTCCACCAGCTGCATCCATCTGCAGGAAAGAGATGTGATAAGCCCGTTTGCTCTGGTGAGAGTACAGTAAAGGAGTATGGATCAGGCTTTTTACCTCAGTTTATCCCTTCAATTAATCCCAAATTACAGGGTAAATTGTGTGGAACTGAGGAAATTTGTACCGAAAGCTTTCTACAAAGGGAATACATGAGAACCCAAGTGTCCGGGATTTCCTGATTGCCAGTAAAAATAAATGATGCCTTGATCTTTATTAAAAAATGCTGCTTTTTCTTACTACATGGTGCAGGTTTTGTAGGTACCATTAGGGCAGTCAAGCTGAACTGGACTGCCCCGTGATTGCAAGGTCCCAACAATTAGTTTTATGACCAGACTTTTGATAACATTGCTATAGCTTATCACCAATATGTGCGTATCACCCTTCAGCTCCCTTTCCCCTCACCTGGGTGGGAAGAGGGGAGGAAAAGGAAAAAAAAGGAGCAGAAAAAGGGGAGCCAGCCAGACCTGTGTTGCTGGAACAATGTGTCTTAGCGTGGGTGCAAGATGTCATGTAGAGGGTCCAATATAGCCCCTAAATCCAGACTCTGCCTGCTGAGGGCTCCTCCACTAATTTATTTGTGCCAATTTGGGAGCACACGCAGGCAGCTGTGCCATCGTGCGGGCCACCGTGCTAATGGACACCAGGGAAGGGAGACGGTGCTCTGCACAGAGGCTCAAAAAGCCAAAGTCTCCCAAACGCTGCATTTTTCCCTTGTGTTCTTTAAAAAAAAAAAAAAAAAGCTTATAAAATTACTTCTCTGGGTTAAGCAAGAGCAGGAGCTGCGCCCAGCGCTGCGCAGCGAAGGGCTGTGAGTGAAAAACACTGCAGCAGCAAATTTCAGAGCTGCTTGGGGGAAGAGGGACATGTCAGAGGTGGGTTTTGTGCTCAGCATCCCCTGGAGAGGAGCCGTCAGGGACCGGTGTTCCCTCCGCCACCACAGAGATGCCTCCTGGGCTGCCAGCAGCACGCAAACCTGGCCTCGCAGCAGGGCTGGAGGGGGCTAACTCAGACAGGCAGAAAATGGAGAGGGGCAGAATAAATGCTTTTCACGCCTGCACATAATTAATTTGTTTTCCCACATCTTTATCTAAAGCATCTGATACAAGCCGGGTGTGAGAGAGGCAACTCGGAGGGACAGACATCCATTGCAGCAGGGTGACAGAAAACACAGGAGAAGGGCCACAGAGGACTTCAGGCAACTGACCCTGCGTGGCAATTCCTGCAGAGCTTCCGAACAGGTCAGGTTCTTTGGTTTAAGTCACTTTTGTTTCTCTCATGCCTCTGAACAAGGATATTGCTCCAGCTGTGATGCCACAGGGCTGTCATAGAGGCAGGTTGTAGGACCAGGCTGTGTCTTTGGTGAGAGGAACTGTTATATTTAGAAGAAATGGATGTGTTTTGGGCAGTGAGGGTTTCTGACCTGAAGGAAGAGCTTGTGCGTCCAGGAACAGCCCCGTTCCTGTAATAATGACCATGTCACCTCCCAGAAAATCCTTTTAAGGTAGCACAGGCAATGGTGGACCTCATCTCCAAGCAGGGTTGATTGAGTTACCTCACAGGAGGACATCACATCTGCTCTCCCTCCAGAGGAAGATGGGCAATAACGAATAAGTAATGTCGCTGCTTTGAAACCGCTCGTGTTTCCGTAGGATGCTGTGAGCTGTGCCGCAGGGCTTTTGTCCCACACCCACAGCACTGAGCCCCACGGCCTTGCACCTGCACAACCAGGACACCGTTACAGCTTCATGTCCCATCATTTCTTGTGGGTGGCAATTGCCACCAATCTAACTGCCCTTAATCCCCCCTGCCCCCATCTTTTCCACCCCTCGCTTTGTAGCATTTAGTTGTAGCTCTAGGCATGGGACAAGTAGAGCTCGTTAGGATTCCTTAGTAGCTAACAGTCATTTAATTAGCAAATAAACAATCACCCAGTGGTATCTGTGCACCAAACCTATCAGCCAAATTGTACACACGAGCACAACCAGCAAGAACAGGTGACAGGGAGGGCCAGAGGGGTCTGAGGAAGTTACCCCAGGAAAGTACAGGGGAACCCCCTGCTGCAACGTGGAAAATATTTGTCCAGCATCTGTCTGCCGCAGTGCAGGGGATGCTCATCCAGCGCTTCTCTGCCCTGCCATGAACTGGGAGTGCTTTCCCTTTCCCTCCCTTTTTTTTTTTTAAAGTTTCCCAAGCTTAACTTTCCCCACCATGTCCCCAGCCGACCACGGGCTGCAAATAAGCCTCCATGCATGTGCGGCTGGCTTGGCACACCCGAAGGGAGAGCAGCATGCCCTTCGCAGGCCAGCAGCCCGCTCCTCCCCTGCGTGCCAGCCCCATCAGCGGCACAGGATGCCCACCGAGCACTGAGCTCTGTCTTGGAGAAGCAGCTCCCCTTGAACACACCTTCCCATACCTCAGTCCTGCCGTGCCACATCTTCAAAACCACAAACTGCCGGCGGCACCTCATGCTGTTGGCTAAACAGTCACTAATACCCGCTGGCATCACTCGGCGATACCATCGCTATCGGTCCCTGCACTGCTACCGTTTCACCTCGCACATTTCTTATCCAAAAGCCCAGCATCAAAGCAGTCTCGGGAACAGGCCTCCGCAATTCCTGTTGCTCCAACAATCCTACCGTTGATTTAAGCCAAGGTCAGTCTGAACTTCCCACACACATGACGTTTCGATATCCTTTTCCAAGCACCAGGCAAACTGCTACAGACATCGTCTCACCCATGATTCGTTTCTGTGGGCCAAGGAAAAAAATCTTAAATAAACTGGCCTCCCGTGAGCCCTATTTTTCTTTCTAGCTGCATTGCTTAAAACCTAAATGTCATCAGCTACGATTTGCATGGTTGGATTTAGTGATTCAGCCAAGGCCAGCGCTTCCCCAGCTCTTCTCTCTCTGCGCCTGAGCGTGTCTCCTTGCTGTTAAAACAAACTGCGTGAGCATTTTACCCAGAAATCACCTGCTCCTGGGGCTGCAGTGAAGGGAGCGAGGCCAGAGCCCCATTGCCTTTGATGAGGAATCTCTCAGCTCTGGGATGAGCACCTAATTATTTGCAAAATCCTTCCTCTGTCAGCTGAAGCAAACCCCTTCCAGGAGGCTCCCAAAGCTGTCCTCCCCCATAACCCCCCCTTTCCGTACCCCTCCAAGCACCCACAGCAGCCCAGCGCAACCGTCTCCTGAGGATAAGTTGGTCATGCCAACCTAGAGCCATGACTCCCAAGGAGACACCAGCCAGCTCAGAGCCATGAGTCCCATGGGGACACTCAACCACCCAGAGCCACAGGTCCCAAGGGAACACCAGTCAGTGTGGAGCTGTGGGTCCTGTGGGGACACCAACCAGCCTGGAGCCATGAGTCCCAAGGGGACATCCAATCAGCCCAGAGCCGTGGGTCCCATGGGGATATCAACCAGCCCGGAGCCGTGGGTCCCAAGGGGACACTGGTCAGCCCAGAGCCGTGGGTGCCAAGGGGACACCCAGCCATCCTGGAGCCATGGGTCCCATGGGGACAACCCTAGCCGCTCTGTCCCTGGGGATCCCAGGGTGCCCTCAGGAAGGAGCAGGTGCCGGTGCAAGAGGACCTCGAGGCAGCTGCCACAAGGTGGCACTGACATCTTGTCACCCAGCCTGGTGGCGTCCAGCTCGAGGCCGCAGGGTGGGGGCACTCAGGGCGTCCCCCCCAGCCCTGCCGCAGGCTCTGCTCTGCATTTTACTGCGGGGATGGACGGGAGGAGCTGCCGATGGATCAGGAATCGGGTGGATAATGATGACTGAAGCAGCTATGTGTTGCAGGAGGGTTTTTCCCCCTTAGAGTCTTCTGGATTAGGGAAAAGCAGCATTTTTGGTCAATTTTTATGACATATCACCCTGTAACAGGGTTGTGTCACCCGGGTCACAGCAGCAGAAGAGCCTCTAGGGTCACCACATCCATCCCAGCCACCCCTCTCCCAGGAGGGCCAGCAGCCATCGTGAGAGACAAGAAGACCACATCACCGGGGAGGGGTTTTTGGGGTACCACACTCACCATTCAGCACCCAGCCCCCCCACACGGACCCCCACCCTTCCCACCGGAGGAGCCGGTATTAGAGAGGGACAAACACTGCGGAGGCGGAGGAAACCCACACGTGGCGTGTGCTTGCACAAACCAACCCGGCAAAGGGTTGCTGTCCCCTCCTGGCCCGATTCCTCCCATTTATTTGCAGATAAAGGGTTTATTTTCCTTTCCCAGCGCTGTGACTGCAAGACAAACACGGCAAAGCCTCTTGGGCTACTTCCCGCTTGGGCCAGGTGCTGGGGGATGTTGGTGGTATTTGCCCCTGTGCCCCCAGAAAGTCCTGCTGCCACCACGTGCCCAGCTCAGAAATCACAACGGGCTCAGCCCCAAAGCGGGCAGCCCCCAAGGGCTCCCCAAAACTCCTGCTTTGGGGTTTTTCCCCAGGCTGAGGGTATGGGAAATCAGGAATCGGTCTCTGAGCTGCTGCCGCCCCGGTGCCAAGGTTTCCAGCCCTACCTCTAACGCACTCACATCCAGTATTAATTTTTGGTTTAGGGTTTGGCGTCACTGTTTGGGCTCAGCCATCGCAGCCGTGTTTAACTTTTGAATGCAGGCGGAAAGGCCCCAATGGGCCAGCTAATCTAGCTGCAGTTAAAGACATTAATTATGCCATTATTAACAGGTTAAGACGTGCATGGGACTGGGTCACTGGCACTGCCCCACAACCTGTTTTGAAGGACGGGGACATATATTGGCCTGGACACCAGCCACTCCGTGGGCCAGTCCCAAACCCAGCTTAATAGTGGAGCTGAAGCCAAAGAGCCCAGCAGGACCCGAGAACATCCCCTTCCCGTCCGCCGCTGCGCCCTCGCCCCGTGGAAAACACATTTGGGACCTGAGGTACAAAAGGCCAAAGCTACAGCCGACAGCAGGAAGGAAGCAGGAAAAACTCCGGCATCACCGTCCGGATCCCAGAGAGACCTTCGGGGCTGCGCAGAGCTGAATGCCTGCGGCCAGGCTCAGGCCATGCTCGCAGTGTGTGCCCGCGGCTCCAGCGATGCTCCCCGGCTGGCGGCGGGGAAAAAGCACCTCCTGGGACGGGGCTTGTGATGCCACCAAGAAGTTGCCCTTGAAGCCACCTCGGCTGCATGCAGGGAGCAGGTTTAGCCCTTCCAGCATCCCCCAGGCTCCAGCAGCTGGGACCGGGCACTGGCACAGAGGGGTGCCCCACGGATCACCCCCGATGCCAACTTTGCTCAGAGAAGAAATAAACACGACCCCGCTGGAAACCACCACCTCCTTTAATTCCCCGCTGGTAAAGCAGGGCCCAGCCCAGCTCAAAATTTACAGGGTTTTAGTACCAGAAAAGCCTGCTAGCCCGTGTCACAAAGCTGTTGGGAGCCCACAGAGGTCAACGCTGGCTGATCTGAGCAGGAAAATGGTGACTCTTTCTCCATGAAGACCCCTGTCAGCCTCAGCAGGCCACGGTGGGAAAGGAGCCGCCTCTGCCATCCCCATCCCCCGAGGGCTCAGCTGAGGTGGGTCTGCGGAACCGGGACCTGCCTGCGGGTCACATCCTGCCAGCTCCTGCCAGATGGGAGCCGTGGCCCGGCCGGGACGTCCTCGCGCTGCTCGCACCAGGGCTGAGCACCTCCATGGGGGGCACCGGGGTGGGTTTCCCAGCAGTTTTGGGGCCGGGCTGGCCGGCAGCACTGCCCCATCCCGCAAGGAGCGGGATGCACCGCAGCGACATGACCCCAAACCCACCGGCTCTCGGGGGGGGTCTGGGCTCAGATCATGGAGACCCTGTTCTTGATGTAGACATGGTATGGGTCGCTACGCTTGTCCACTTTGCGGGAGCGGGTGTAGCCCAGGATGAGGCTCCCCACCGTAGCGGCAAAGAGTGTCATGACGAAGAGGATGTACATGTAGGCGTTGTCATCGTGGCCGGAACGGCTGGCACGGGTGCTGGCGTTACGGGTGGCGGTGGTGGTGGCAGGGCGGTCGGTGGGACAGAGGATGACCCCGTGCAGGGTCTGGTTTAAGGCATTAAGCACGGCCTGGAGGCTTTGGTGCCAGGTCTCCGTCCGGTTGTCCTCCTCCATGTCCCCCTCCAGGCTGTGGGGAAGGACAGGGAGGCTCAGCCAGGGATGATCCCGGTATGATCCCTGGTGGCATCATTCTGGACCCAACAGTAACCCCAAAATAGTCCTTGAAGCACCTCCTCTGCCACACAACAAGGGTAGTCCAAACCCTTTGCATTCATGACAGCCCCCTCCCCAAATTTCACTCCTTCCCCAGAGGGATTAAAGCCCCCAGAGCTTCCCCCCTCTCCTCCCTGGGGCTGGGGACAATGAGGGGACACAGCTGTCCTGGTGGCTGGGATGGCTGGGTTCAAAGCCTGCCCCCCGCCCCGCCCCCGCCCCGGGATGTGGGGACCCTTGTAGGGTGCTGAGCCAGCACCTAAGGAACCCTGGGGGGGCTGTCTGGGGTCCCTCATCCTAAATAACAGCTCCAGGACTGATCCTGCCACGCATCGACCCCACTCGCTCCAGGCTGGGTCCCCCAGGGTGAGAGGGGACCCTCCTTTTCCCCCATTAGTCCTAGTCTGGGACCAGGAGCCACGACCGGCCTGGCAGGGGGGCACAGCTCCCCACACGCTCCCATGGACCCATCCCAAGGGGTTGCTGCCCTAAACCCCCCCCAGGGATTTCTCTCCTCATGGGTCCCAGACCCTCTCTGACCCCCCCCACCAGGACACGGTGCCCCTCTGTCAGCCCACCCTGGCCCCTCCCCATGCCCCCCCGTGCCCTCACATACCCTCGTGTCTCACCGGGGCCTCAGAGCAGGCACGGATAGGAAGGGACACAGCGACACAGTCTCCCACGTATGTGTCCCCTGGGGGATCCCCCCCCGTCCCCACCCTGCTCCCGAGCACCCTACAGCACCAGTAGCTCTGCCCCATGCCCAGGCAGCTGCCCCCCCCCCCCCAAAAAAAAAGGGTCACCCCAAACCCCAGGTGCACCTCCCAGGATGAGACCCCGGCAGAGAGGAGGAAGGGGCTGAGCAGCCACGAATCCACGGGGATGGGCTCAGCCCCGACTGTCTTCCTGACAAGCTTGAAGCAGGAGAAGGCTGAATTTAGGAGATTTAGGGCAAGATCTGGGTTTATCCCGGGAGGAGACCCACAGACAGGGTGCAGCATGGGGGGACCCTGAATTAGGGGGGGGGTGTAGGGCCAGGGAGGGGCAGAAGGGGCTGGAGGGGTGGGAGGGGGGGTTCACACTTACCAGGGTGCCCTCCCTGCCTGCGCTGCTGCCAGGCTGAGCCGGGACTGGAGCATCGCGGGGCGGTGGCGAGGGATGCCGGCCGGGCTGGGAGTGCCGCGCAGCCTCCTCCCCTTCCCGGGGCAGAGCCACCTGCCAAAGCCACCCAACCCTGCCACAGGCCACCAGCCTGTCCCCGACCCCACGCGTCCCACCACAGTCCCCTCGCCCGGGCCGGATACCGGAGGCCTTATGGGGCCAGGAGAGTCGGACCCTGCATTTCCCTCCCGGCACACGCTGCCGGTCACGCTTTCCTGTCCCTCCTCCATCTGTCCCCACTGTCCCCGAGTCCTCACAATGGGCACCGAGTCTTCCCCGGGCACCTTCATGCCCACTCGCCATCCTCTCCCGGAGGTGAGCCAGCTCCATGGAATGGGAATTCCCCCCCAGCTGCTCCCCCAGCTGCCTCCTTAGCCCACCCAAACCCCCTGGGGCTACGGGTGGCTCATGGGGACCCACCAGCACTTGCAGAGGAACCCCAAAGCTTGTGGGGCAGAAAGAAGGCCCAGAGCAGCAGTGAGGGGCTGCGGGTGGGCGTCAGATCCTGCTCTGAGCAGGACACGGGGACTTTTAGTCCCCATTTTTCATTTCTCCTGACCCCAAAGCATCCACCTGGCTGTGGGGGCTGCTCCCAACCGCCCGCGATCAGTTCCTCCAGCTTCAGGTCTGCCAGCAACGGGGGGTGACTCAGAAATGGCTGTGGCCGTGCCACGCACCAACAGGGGAAGGTTTTGGGGGTCCAGACTCAGGTTGGCTCCTTATCCCTTAACAAACCTGTCGATTAAAATCAGTTTATATGTGTCTACCTATAGGTTTGCATTGATGGACACAGACCCCAGTGCTGTCAGGACCCCAAGGTGGCCACATCCCTTTGCTGTGAGCCCACGCAGATGCTGCGGCCGGGGCAGCGATTTTGGAGGTGCCGACACTGCCTGCAAGGACAGACCCCGGTGCTATCGCCCCCAGCACCATGGGCACGGCAGGAGCAGGTCTCCAGCACCCACCCAGGACACATGACCCCACGCTGTGAGGTCCCACAGGGTCCAGGACAGTCGTGGCTCCTCTCCTCGGGCACCCCGACCCCTTCCCCTCCTCCTCCCGCTTTCCACCTGTGTCGCCATCACTCCAGGGGCCTTTTAACCATCATTTACAGCCTCTGATCAGTGAGTTTTCCACCCGCCCCACACCACGGCGAGGATCTCTGCCATGTGAGGATTTCTCCAGGTGCAGAGCAAGAAAAAGGTCGTTAGTCATAAAGTCTTGGGGTAAACAAACAAAGAAAGTATCAGCAGCCAAAGTTCCCAACAACTCTTTATAGAAAATCTGCCTCTTTTTATGCAGCAGCAAGGGAAGGACACTTGACCAATCACTCCCTCCTCCTCTTGTCCAAAGCACGTGTGACTGTTCACCCAAAATTCAGGATTTTGGGGGGAGAGAGGCAGAAAACCCCCCAAAAAGCACCTGTGTGGGCATTTCCCCAGCGGGTGATGGGGACGTGGTACCCTTGGAGGTCTCAGCCAAGGGATGGAGACCCGTGGGGCTGGGCAGAGCAGCCCCGACGAGGGCTGGATGTTTAAGCCACAGCCCGAACCTCGTTGCCACCATTTACAGGCAAAGCCACGAGAGCTCTTGTCTCGCAATAAAGCCCGAAGCGGCTGCCGCGCCGTTTGTCAGCCGCGCCGAAGCTTTGCCGAAACACCCAACCGAGACGCTGTGGCTCTCCTAGTCGCCGGGATCTTCGGAAAAGACCAAGGTGCAGTCAAACACTTCCTGGAAGGCGTCGAGGAAAGGCTCGAGGACGTGCTCGACGGTGACCTGTCGCCCCAGCTCGCGGCTCAGCGAGGTGACACCTTTGCCCTCCAGCCCGCAGGGGACGATGTGGTCGAACCAGGTGAGGTCGGTGCAGCAGTTCAGCGCCAGCCCATGCGAGGTGATGTAGTTCCCGCAGTGCACCCCTGCGGGGGGGCCACAGCACCCACCCGTCACCCCCATCCCCAGGGGCGTGAGAGGTTTAGTGACTGAGCTGCTCAGGCCATTATAACACCCCCCCTCCCCCTCCTCTGCATGCCATGCTCCCCGCTTCTGCCAGGAACACCCCTAACCCCCAGGCAGGCTCCCCAAACTTGGGGTGCAGCGTGTCCAGCTCCCTCCACCCCATCCCCATGTCCCGTTGGGGTTTCAGGTGGGCTTGGACACAGGGCTGTGGTGTAAATGGGGGGTCCAGGCTGCAAGACCTGACTTGGGATGCAGGGCTCCAGGAAGGGGTGCAGGACATGGGGCTCCCAGGACCTGCCTGGGGAGGGGGACAGGGGAAAAGGGGGAGCGCAAGGCTGGGGACCAGACTGCCCCGGGTGCAGAGGTGCTGGGTCTTGGTTCAGGGTGCAAGAACTCCAAATTGTGCTGCCCCCCCCTGCTTCTCCTCGGTACATACCCCACCCATGCACACCCTCCCCAGTGCATACCTCCCCCCAGTGCATCCCCCCAGTGCATCCCCCCGCCCCGGTACATGATGCCTTGCTGGTGCATGTACCCAGTGTGTGCCCCCTCCCCTCCCCGTGGATGCCCCCCCCGCCCCCCTGCATCCCCCCCTCGGTGCATGTTCCTGGTGCATCCCCCCGCCCGGTCCACAACCCCCCCGGTGCATCACCCCCACCCCGCCCCGGTCCATGACAGCCCTTCCCCGGTCCATTCCCCCTCCCCGGTCCATGCCCCTATCCCCCCGGTCCATCATACCCCCCCCTCCCCCCGGTGTATATCACCCCCCTCCGGTGCATCCCACTCCCCCGTCCACCCCCACCCTGGTGCATCCCCCCCACCCCGCCCCGGTCCGTGCCCGTCCTTCCCCGGTCCATCCCCACCCCCACCTCCACGGTGCATCCCACCCCCCGGTCCACGCCCCTCTCCCCGGTCCATGCCCGTGTCCCCCCGGTCCATATCCCTCCCCCCAGTGCATCCCACCTCTCCGTCTACGCCCCCCTCCCCGGTCCATGCCCGTCTCCCCCCTCGGTCCTTAACCCCCCCCGGTGTATACCACCCCCCCGGTGCATCCCACTCCTCCCTCCCCTCCGCCCCGGTCCATGCCCGTCCCCCCCTGGTCCATCCCCCCTGGTCCATGCCCCCCCGCCGCTCCATGTCCCCGGTCCATGCCCCCCCCGGTCGCTGCACCCCCGGTCGCTGCCCCCCCCGCGCTCACCGATGGCGCAGAGCTTGCTGTCTCCCATCCAGACGCCGGTGAAGGGCGGCGGGAGGGCGCGGGCGGCGGCCAGGCCGAAGCGGCGGCAGAGCCGCAGCACCAGCTCCTCCAGCGCCGCCACGTACCGGCGTAACGGGAGGTGGCGGCGGCGCAGGTCGAGGACCGGGAAGGCGAGGAGCTGCCCGGGCCCGTGGAACGTGATCCGCCCGCCCCGCCGCGCCGCCGCCAGCCCCGCGCCCCGCGCCCGCAGCCGCTCCGCCGCCTCCGCCGCCGGGGCTCCCCGCAGCCCCCAGGCATAGACGGGCCCCGCCGGTTCGCTCAGCACCACGCTCTCCCCGGGTACCGGCCCCGGGCCCCGAGCCGCCCGCGCCGCCCCCACGCAGCGCTCCTGCACCCGCAGAGCCTCGGCGTAGGGCCGCAGCCCCAGGCGAAGGACCCGCACCGGGCCCCGGGACATGGCGGCCCGCGGCAGGGAACCGGTTAGGCCGCGGCCGCCGGGGGCAGCCGGGAGGCGGTGGCAGGGGAGGGCGGAGCGGAGAGGAGCGGCGGGGCGGGGGGGGAAAGGCGGGGAGCGGCGGGGCGGCGAGGGAACGGGGAAGGGGGGACGGGGATGGGGACAGGGGAATGGGGACAGGGATGGAGGGAAAGGGATGGGGACAGGGCAGAGGGGACAGGGATGGAGGATGGGGGATGGTGGGGAGGGGATGGAGGGGAGGGGATGGGGACAGCGATGGAGGGGAGCGCATGAGGACAGGGAAGAGGGGACAGGCACGGGGAATAGGGACAGGGAAGAGGGGACAGGGATGGAGGGGATGGGGATGGGGACAGGGGATGGGGACAAGGGGGATGGGGACAGGGGTGGAGGGGAGGGCACGGGGACAGGGAAGAGGGAACAGGGATGGAGGAGAGGGGATGGGGACAGGGGATGGGGACACAGAGGATGGAGGACAGAGGGGACAGGGGTGAGGGAGGAGAGGGGAGGGGGACAGGGGATGGGGACAGGGGGATGGGGGACAGGGCAGAGGGCACAGGGATAGAGGGGAGGGTGTGGGGACAGGGAAGAGGGGACAGGGATGGAGGGGAGGGCATGGGGACAGGGAATGGGGGACAGGGATGGAGGAGAGGGGATGGAGGGGAGGGGATGGGGACAGGGAGGATGGGGGACAGTCACAGAAGATGGAGGACAGAGGGGACAGGAGTGAGAGAGGAGAGGGGATGGGGACAGGGGGATGGGTACAGGGGGATGGGGGACAGGCACAAAGGATGGAGGACAGAAGGGAGAGGGGTGAGGGAGGAGAGGGGAGGGAGACCAGGACATGGGGACAGGGGATGGGGACAGGGATGGAGGGTAGGGGATGGGACAGAGGGGATGGGGACAGGGGACAGGAATGGGGACAGGGATGGAGGATGGGGGACAAGCACAGGGGATGGGGACACAGAGGATGGAGGACAGAGGGGATGGGGAGAGGGAGGAGAGGGGATGGGGACACGGATGGGGGCCCAAAGAGTGCTGGTGAACAGCACTAACTCCAGCTGGCAGCCGCTCACACGTGGTGTTCCCCAGGCCTCAGTACTGGGGCCAGTTCTGTTTAAGATCTTTATCAGCGATCGGGACAAGGGGATCAAGCGCCCCCTCAGTAAGGTCACAGACAACACCAAGTTGGGTGGGAGTGTTGACCTGCTGGAGGGTAGGGAAGCTCTACAGAGAGGTCTGGGCAGGCTGGAGCAATGGGCTGAAGCCAATCATGTGAGGTTCAACAAGGCTCAGTGCCGGGTCCTGCACCTGGGGCACAACCATCCCCTGCAACGCCACAGGCTTGGGGGAGAGCAGCTGGAAAGCTGCCCAGTGGAGAAAGACCTGGGGGTGTTGGTCAACAGCCGGCTGAATATGAGCCAGCAGTGTGCCCAGGTGGCCAAGAAGGCCAATGGCATCCTGGCTTGTGTCAGAAACAGTGTGGCCAGCAGGGACAGGGAAGGGATCTTACCCCTGTGCTCGGCACTGGTGAGGTCGCCCCTCGATTCCTGGGTTCAGTTTTGGGCCCCTCACTCCAAAAAGGCCATTGAATGACTCGAGTGTGTCCAGAGAAGGGCAACGGAGCTGGTGCAGGGTCTGGAGCACAGGTGTGATGGGGAGCGGCTGAGGGAACTGGGGGGGTTTAGTGTGGAGAAGAGGAGGCTGAGGGGAGACCTCATGGCCCTCTCCAACTCCCTGAAAGGAGGGTGCAGAGAGGGGGGATGAGTCTCTTGAGCCAAGGAACCAGCGGCAGGCCAAGAGGGAATGGCCTCAAGCTGCGCCAGGGCAGGGTCAGACTGGCTCTTAGGAAGTATTTCTTTGCAGAAGGGGTTGTTGGGCGTTGGAATGGGCTGCCCAGGGCAGGGGGGGAGTCCCCATCCCTGGAGGCGTTTAAAAGACGTAGATGTGGCGCTCAGGGACATGGTTTAGTGGTGGACTTGGCAGTGTGAGGTTAACGGTTGGACTTGATGATTTTAAAGGTCTTTTCCAACCTAAATGATTCTGTGATTCTATGGGGAGAGAGGGAACAGACACGGGTGATTGGGACAGGGGAGGGGGGACATGGGGGGTGGGATAGGGGACAGGCAGGGTGCATGGGGAGAGAGATGGAGGACAGGGGAGAGGAGACAGGGGGATAGAGAATGGTGGTTTGGGGTTGGGACATGGGGGACAGGGCCTGGGGATGTGGGACATGGCCCGAGACAGGGTATGGGGGATGAGGCCTGCAGAGAGGGAATGGCAACAGGGACAGGAGGTGGGGGACAGGGAGGTCATGTCTGGGGACAGGGGGTAGAGATAGGGGACAGGGGCCTGGGGAGGGGGGATAAGGCACAGGGATGAGATCAGGGGCCTGGGGGTGGCTGATAGGGCCCAGGGCTGCAGGAGGGGCATGGGGAGGGGAGATAGGGCCCCCCCCCGTCACCGTAGGGTGTGCAGGAGGGGGTGGGGTAGGCTGGGCAATCGCAGATCTGCTCAAAATGGGCTCAAATTGGGATTCTGGGGTGGCACCTCAAGGTTGGGGACTGTAAATAAAGTTATTGTACTGCTGAAGCACTGATCTGTGCTGCAATTAGTCACCCTGTGATAAGCGATAAAACGTTCCCACCTCAACTTTTTATTCCAAATGTAGAAAATACACAAGTTCTGGACAGACCGCTAATGAGTCAACCATTAAAACCTGAGCAAACCGTTCCCAGCCTGCAGTCCTTCCAACCTACCGACCCGATTCAGCGTGTGAAAGTCTGTTTTGATTTTATAGAGCAATCAACGGTGTTGATAAACTCTTGTTTTTATCAAAAATACGCCTCGCTGGTAATCTACCCTTGGTCGCCGCAGGTAATTCAGCTGTAAAACAGCATTAACTTCTGTGCGGGTATTTGCAAGGAAGGGAAGGCACTTCCCTTCGTTTAGTCATTTTCTCGATGAAAAGGAGCGAGCGCTATAATGGCTTATAAAATTAATACAGCCTGAGGAAAAAAAAAATGGGGAAAAAACCCACCATAAACCTCACCAGGTCATCGTGTCAGCTCGTATTTGAGCCCACGGAGCAGCACTTTGGGTGGGATCATCACCTCAACCACCAACCTCAGGAGAGCTGCTCTGGGTCTCTGCCCTTGGCAGGAGAGAGGCGTATTTTGCACCAACATTGTGTGTGTGTCGGGTTATTTCCTTTTTTTTATGATTAAGCGTCAACTTCTTGCCTGGAGATCAAAGCCAAATGCTCTTCCTTTTTGGCTTGCCGCGGCGCTGCATGCGTAAGATGAGGCGAGTTGTGTGTAATAGGTCTGGGATCCTCGTAAATAAGACGACAGAGATGAGCGCGGTTGCGTCGCTGGGGTATTTACTGTCAATATCCTGCTTTTGAAGCCGGCAGGAAATTTGTATGGAAGGGAGCCACGGGTGGCTCACGTTTTATCCTTCTAGCAGGGTTTGAGTATTTTTTATGTATTTTTTTTTTTTCTGCGTGATACAGTTATTTGCTGTTCCTTTTCCATTGGGTACCTTAATCGTTAGCGGAGTCTCTTGAATCCTGAGCAGTTCCTTTGATTGTGGAGCCCGTTTTGCTGGCACAAGAACATCCCTCAGGGAGTTCTGGAGCTCAAGCCAGTCAGGGCTTAATAGCAGGAAGGGGAGGGGAGGACAAAGGTGGTGGCTGTCAAACAGGTGCCTGGCAAGAGGGACTGTCACAGCTCACAGAGAGCTGCAAACGGATGCAAATGGCAACACCTTGGCTCCCGTGAAGTCCAGGATGAAATTCCTGTTGACTTTGGCAAGGCTGGGATGTCACAGAGAGGTGACCGAGGTGTCCCAGTGTCACAGGCGGGAGTGGGTGCCCAGCCTGGGCTGCCCCTTGCACCTCCAAGTACAGCAACCCCCTCCCCACGCAGCCCCAAGCCTTTCAGCAAAATCCTTTTATTTTTTTTTCCAAGCAAATCATACTCGAGGGCCACAACAACAACAGGGCTAACCACTGCTGTTTGTGTGTACTAATTACATGAATTAATTGAAGCGCACAGGAGTATGGTGCGTGGGCTAGAGCCTGGCTGGGCTACGGGCTACACAAGCTCAGAAAAAAAAGCCTGTCCCAAAGAAATCAGAGCATCCCTGGTTGCGGGATCACCGTAAGCCTCCCTTCTCCTGTAGGCTGGAAGGAGCTCAGAGGTCACCTCCTCTGTCACCCTCGCCCTGGTGGGGATTGATCCTGGCTGGCCATCCCTGCTGACGTCCTGCTGGGTCTCTAAAACCATCACTGAGGGAGAGATCTCCCGGCTTGGTGTGTGAGGGGGTGGTGGTGGGAAGCCTTAGGCTGTGGATGTAGAAGCTGTAAGGTTCCTGGGAGACCTTAGAGCGGCTTCCCAGGACTGAAAGGGGCTACAGAAAAGCTGGAGAGGGACTCTTTATCAGGGGTGTAGCGATAGAATGAGGGGTAACAGTTTTAAACTGACAGAGGGGAGATTTAGATGAGATCTAAGGCAGAAATTGTTCCCTGTGAGGGTGGTGAGGCCCTGGCACAGGTTGCCCAGAGAAGCTGTGGCTGCCCCCTCCCTGGAAGGGCTCAAGGCCAGGCTGGACAGGGCTTTGGGCAACCTGGGCTAGTGGAAGGTGGCCCTGCCCTGCCCTTGAAAGTCCATTCTAACCCAAACCCTTCTGTGATTTCATCATTTATTTTTCCTAGATACCTGTTACACCAGTTGCGTGCCCGCAGGTTCCCACGCGATACCTTGGAGGGGGCAGCCAACCTCCCTGCACAGGACACCAGCATCAATCAAATCCTGCAAGCACCAGCTACCGGTCCTGCAGTTATTTAGAAGGACAAACATTTTCACTACATCTTATTCCATAATAAATCTTTCCCTAAGGGCGCTGGGAGGGAATCGCTTGCTCCAAGATCCCCAGTTCATTCAGGCAGGATCTCGGTGGATGTGACCCACAGCCAGAACCACTCCTGCCCCCCTGATCTATTCATTGACTCAAAAAAGCATGTTCCCGAGGCTGTGACAAAAGGGAAGAAAAACAAGGAAAGGCACGTGTGAGGCTGTGCCACGGGCTGCGTGCACGGTGCTGTGCATTAAGGAAGTAGTTAAGGAAGCTCCTTGCTGTGCCTGGGGAGAGGGGTCAGAACTGGTGTGAGTTTCTGTGTTGATTGTGCTTCTCTCGGCAGTCGTCATCTTTTGACCCATCTTGGAGCCGACGTGGCAGCTCCTCCGAGCTTCCCGTGCTGCTGGGAGCTGGTGTTTCCACTCGCAAAGCTTGGACACATCGTTTTGGCCTTCACTGACCCCGGTGAAGGTGCTCTCGTCTCCGGTTTGTCCCCAGCTGCTGGCCAGCCACGCTGCCAGAGGTCCCCTTCCCCTCCGGTCCACCAGCATGACTTCACAGACCTGCTGAAACCATCCTGGTTAGGTTAAACACTTGTCACAGCTTTGTTTTTAAGAATTCTCTGGAAAAGCTCAGTTAGGGAGCAGCCTGGCATGCGGTGACGCTGGCAGGTCTTTGGGGACAGCAGCCCTGGAAGGGACACTGGGGATGTTTCCAAGTGAGAGCCCACGTGAAGTAATTCATCCAGTTCTGGAATCATCAGCACAGAAAGGACACGGACCTGCTCGAGCGGGGCCAGAGGAGGCCACGAAGATGCTCGGGGGGCTGGAGCACCCCCCTGTGAGGACAGGCTGAGAGAGTTGGGGGGTTCAGCTGGAGAAGAGAAGGCTCCGGGGAGACCTTAGAGCAGCCTCCCAGGACTGAAAGGGGCTACAGGAAAGGGGGAAGGGACTCTTGATCAAGGGGGAGGGATAGGATGAGGGGGAACGGGTTTAAACTGACAGAGGGGAGATTTAGATGAGATCTAAGGCAGAAATTGTTCCCTGTGAGGGTGGTGAGGCCCTGGCACAGGTTGCCCAGAGAAGCTGTGGCTGCCCCCTCTCTGGAAGGGTTCAAGGCCAGGTTGGACGGGGCTTTGGGCAACCCGGGCTAGTGGAAGGTGGCCCTGCCCGGGGCAAGGCGGGTGGGACTGGATAACTTTTAAGGTCCCTTCCAGCTGAAACCAGTCTATGATTCCATGACATCTCTCCAGAGCCGCAGTCCAGACATGTAGAGATTAGAGCAAGGCTGGCTGCAAGCGACAGCCATTTTAGTGTTTTACCTCCTAGCCGTGCTCATTTGGAATTGCTACCAAACTTCATCTGTCACATCAAATAACACGTGTCTTGGCTACCTGACCTGAAAGCCTTAGCACAAATCATACGTAGAGCCAAGCCTCAAATCGTCCTAGAATTCTAACTCTCCAGTGCACTTTCACATGGCCTCTGACTCGAGAGGCGGGAGCCGAAGTTGCTCAGACGGGTTGTTACGTGTCTCCAACATCCGGGAGTGAGACCTGCTTGTGGTTTTCCCTTTAGAAACTCGGCTCTTTTGAAGTAACCTTGTTTCATTGACTCTGCTTTTCATACCCTGCGGGAGCTGAGGCTTAAACTTCAGAGTTTAGCACAGCAGAGGACAAAAAAGGTGGAGTGAATGCGTATCGATAGATCTTGAAATATTTTGTGAAGGAAATCAGGATCCATTTTACCAGCGGGAAAATGGAGAGAAATCATACTGCAACCATGGCTGTGCCACAACCCAGGACCAGGAGGAGAGCCCAGTCCTGAGCCTGCTGCCTGCAGCTCTGTGGGCCACTGCAGATGCTGTGCCAGGCTACCCTGCCCTGGCAATCACAGTATAGTCAGGGGCTGATGCAGGCAGGGGCTGATGCAGGCAGGGGATTAATAAAATGAGCACAAACTGGACAGGAGTTAATGTTACAAAACCAGAAGTGTGTGCTCGTGGCTAGCCTAGCAAGGCGGGTGCCACCATCCTGGTGAGTGAAGTTCTTCACGCCCCAGTCCCAGCTTCTTCATTTTTATCTCTATCCAACACGGGTTTTGAAGTGCCTTTGATTTCATACTGTTCTCTTTGTGCTCTATGCAAAGAAATATGAAAAGTGACAGTCAGGATGGTAAAAATTGCTATTCCTTCTGTCTTCTCTTTCTGCTGCCAAAAACCTGCCAGTTCAGAATGTTTTTTACAGGGATTAATCTCCAGAGAGAAGTTATTTCTGCTTTGAAGCGGTTGTCTCTTTTAAAAGGTCTTATTTCAGACACCAGACTGGAAAAAAGATCATTTATTCCAACTGTCAGGGATCGGACCTGGTGCTTTTGGTTTCTGCGACAAGGAGCGGATGAACCCATAAGTGTCCATCTGGGAGCTGCGAGTTGCAGCAGCAATAAGGCATCTCAGAGACACACTCCATTTTTACTGGCTCACACAGATTTGCAGCAGTTGCTGTTCTAATTGTGTTTAAATCAATAATATTCTTTTAAAAGAGTGGCTGAATCCAGCTACTTTCAGGTGCAGGCTCACAGTTTACACTGTCCGTGTACTTGTTATCTGAGTGTGACTAGGAGGAGAGCGGGGTTGGCATCATGGGGGACAGACGTGGGACACAAGGCGCTGCCTTTTGCCCCAAATCTGAGCTAAAGCTGGGCTTAGAGGCCACGACCTTGCCCCAGCATCCTTCCAGATAGCAATGCGATGGCTGCCTCCGTCTCACTAGCTTGAGATGCTGATTTCTCCTGTCTCTTCCTCACCCCACAAGACTTCTGCAGGTCAAGGCCAGCTCCTCTGAATTATGGCCACCTCCTCCCACCCTCCCTGGCTGGCAGTTTTGGGGTGATCTGGGCAGTTGTTCACAGACATCCTGCCCCCCTGTCACAACCCGGACTGGAAGCCCAGAGAGTCACAATGGTTCCGTGATCCCCTCGGGTTAAATAAAGGTGAAACAAAACCAAACAACCGGTTAAAATGTTTTACTTGCAGTAGAAAACAACTAAAACTTGGAAAAGGATAATAAGCAATGTGGTGTCTTATAAATCTATAACAGGGAAGGGAAGGGAAGGGAAGGGAAGGGAAGGGAAGGGAAGGGAAGGGAAGGGAAGGGAAGGGAAGGGAAGGGAAGGGAAGGGAAGGGAAGGGAAGGGAAGGAAGGGAAGGGAAGGGAAGGGAAGGGAAGGGAAGGGAAGGGAAGGGAAGGGAAGGGAAGGGAAGGGAAGGGAAGGGAAGGGAAGGGAAGGGAAGGGAAGGGAAGGGAAGGGAAGGGAAGGGAAGGGAAGGGAAGGAAAGGAAAGGAAAGGAAAGGAAAGGAAAGGAAAGGAAAGGAAAGGAAAGGAAAGGAAAGGAAAGGAAAGGAAAGGAAAGGAAAGGAAAGGAAAGGAAAGGAAAGGAAAGGAAAGGAAAGGAAAGGAAAGGAAAGGAAAGGAAAGGAAAGGAAAGGGAAAGGAAAGAGGAAAAGAAAGGAAAAAGAAAGGAAAAAGAAAGGAAAGAAAGAGAGTCAAAGAAATCCAGATCACCACCCCTGGATCCAGGGTTGTCTCAGGTCCAGTAATCTTGGGCGGTGGGTGCACACCCAGCAAAGTTTCTGTTGCCTTTGAAGTTCATTTTATCAGCTGATTAGATGAGGAGGGGCAGGTATTCCACAAACTCATTTCCACAAGAGATGAGGAAAAAAGGTGGAGCATGGGTTCCAATTGAGTTGGTGGTCCTACTCACCCTGCCCACCTTTGGTTTTTCTGCTGTTCCCAGAGATTTTTGCTGACTTCTTATCAGTCTTATGCTTCTTATCAGTCACCCCAGAAATGCTCAGGCACACACTGTGCAGCAGGGAGGCAGCTCCCGCGGGAAGCGCTGGGATGAATCCCTTCAGGATGGCTGCACTTCAGGTGATCCTTTTTTCGCTGTGGTCTGTGACTTTCTGTTGGAAAACGAGCCAGGAGAGGTGTGAGCTGTGGGAATTTGGCACCCAGACGAGGCAGGAGCCTAGTTAGGAGTCTGAAGATGCGAGTGCTCGCATGTGGTGTGGAAACAGTTGTGTTTGCCTTTATTTATTAAGTGCTTTTAGATTCTGAATGGAAAGAGCTTTAAAATTTTAAGAATGCTGTTTAGCAGTGCTTGGTATCTTCAAGGCCTTTTAAACTCAAGAGCATAAATCTTCATTAATTAATTAAGTTCTTACCCTTTCTTCTCTTTTCTTCTATACTAGACACCTACTGCTTCTCTCATTTCCATGCTGCAAAGCGGGTACCACAGAGGTTTGTAGGATCATAATTCAGGTGGGAAGGGACCTTGGGAAGTCTCGGGTCCAACCTCCTGCTCAGAGCAGGGTCAGCTCTGAGATCAGGCTGGGTTGCTCAGGGATTTATCCAGTCAGGTCTTGGAAACCTCCAAGAACAGCAATGCACAACCTCCCCGGGGCCCTGTCTATCTGCATGGAGAAAAACCTTCTCCTTATGTCAGTCTGAACCTCTCTTCTTTCAACTTATGCCCGTCTAGTTACCTCAGAGCATGAAAGCGAGATCAGAACCAGATCCCATGGCATTTTCATAAGCAGAAAAGAAATCCTCAGCTAAGAACTTCAATAAACTCATTCTTACCCTCAAGCCAATCTGCAATACCAACACACACACACACACACACACACACACACACTGTGCCCTGAAGGTGAAAAGTGTAATTTTACAGTTACCAGGCACGTTAACCTAGGTCAGGAAATCATCCAGAAGGCTCAAAGCAGGAAACTTAAAGGAGGAAAAAACAAAAGATGAAAAGAGACTTCTTCAAAAAAAAATGATGAGTAATGTATTAAGACCTGCACACTCCTTCCGTAAACCAAACGTAAATGTCAATCCAGGAGCAAAATGTCGCAGTACAAGAATAACTACAGTGAAACGAAGAAAAAGAGAGAACAAGAGTGTGAGAGAAAGTGCATGGGACCACAAGAGGAAGAGGATGTATATAATTCTGTTACCAGCAAAACAAACACGATGCCAGCTGAGTAATGCGATTGTTGTGACCGTGAGAGAAACACTCTAGTGTGCTGCGGGGCCACGTGCGTCACGTGAGTTTATTTTAACACTTATTAAACATGTGCAATTTCCTTCCCCGACCTTGGCCAGGTAAAAAAATTGTTGCATTCAAGTGGAGATCTGTATCCGCCTGGAGTTCTCATGGAGTGAGTGACTTCGCCCAGAGCAAAGTGTGCTCCTGCTAAATGTGGCTACTGTCGGGTGGCATCGCGTGTGCCCTCCCCAGGCAGTGGCTCCTCTTTGGGGCTCTATGCCTGTTGGAGCTGCACAAGAGCACGGTTGCTCCTGGGATCACGCAACCCTGTTCACTCGAAAACCAGATATTTGTTTATAATTGGTTATTTTTCAGCTTGCTCAGCTCTTCAAGGCAACGCAGCAGGTGATTTCAGAAGTGCCAGTGGGGATCAAGGGGAGTGGGCCCATCTTGGCCATGATTTGCATGAGCTGAAGCTGCTGTGAAACAGCAATTGTGTGAGGTTCAACAAGGCTCAGTGCCGGGTCCTGCACCTGGGGCACAACAATCCCCTGCAACACCACAGGCTTGGGGGAGAGCAGCTGGAAAGCTGCCCGGTGGAGAAAGACCTGGGGGTGTTGGTCAACAGCCGGCTGAATATGAGCCAGCAGTGTGCCCAGGTGGCCAAGAAGGCCAATGGCATCCTGGCTTGCATCAACACTAGCGTGGCCAGCAGGGACAGGGAAGGGATCTTACCCCTGGACTCGGCACTGGTGAGGCCGCCCCTCGATTCCTGGGTTCAGGTTTGGGCCCCTCACTCCAAAAAGGCCATTGAATGACTCGAGCGTGTCCAGAGAAGGGCAACGGAGCTGGTGCAGGGTCTGGAGCACAGGTGTGATGGGGAGCGGCTGAGGGAACTGGGGGGGTTTAGTGTGGAGAAGAGGAGGCTGAGGGGAGACCTCATGGCCCTCTCCAACTCCCTGAAAGGAGGGTGCAGAGAGGGGGGATGAGTCTCTTGAGCCAAGGAACAAGCCAGGACAAGAGGGAATGGCCTCAAGCTGTGCCAGGGGAGGTTTAGATGGGATATTGGGAAAAATTTCTTCCCCAAAAGGCTTGTCAAGCACCGGAACAGGCTGCCCAGGGCAGGGGTTGAGTCCCCATCCTGGGAGGTATTTAAAAGACGTGTAGATGTGGCGCTCAGGGACATGGTTTAGTGGTGGACGTGGCAGTGTGAGGTTAACGGTTGGACTTGATGATTTTAAAGGTCTTTTCCAACCTAAACGATTCTGTGATTCTATAATTCATGCTGCCACTCCATCAGCACTTGAAAGTGCCATAAGCCTGGAGCAGTGTCAGACACAGCTGTGCCACCTCCTGCTGCTCCTCAGCAGCATCGCTTGTGTGACAGTGTCGAGCTGGGCTGGGGGGACTGATACAGGCTAAAATTGGTTTGTTTTAACCTAAGTTGGTTTTCCTGACCCAGTTTGCAGCACGGCTTCACAGCCGCTTAAGCTAGCTGTAAGGAGGAGATGTGGGTGGTGGGAAGCGGGTGGGGAAGAGCAGCAGAAGCTCTGGTTTGCATAAACTGAAGAGTAATGTAACTCTCTGTGCAGCTCCAGGGCTGCCAGGCAAGCGCGGTGTCCAACTGTCACCTGCTGACTCAGACAGGGAATTGCATGAGAAGAGATGATTTTGGGATTGTGTGAGAAGAGGTGATTTTGGAAAGGCAGTGCCCACACCGCCAGGTGAGGTTGAGGCCTTCACAGGCCTCATCAGCTGCCGTTGCTGTTTGGCCATTTGCAATCTCCGTTAAGTAGATGATGACCCCACTCACACCTGTAGTGGGTCTTTTCCAGAATTGCTGTTTCCTCCTGCCAGTTATCAACTCTGTTACAGGTTATTTTCCCTCAAATCGACTAACCAGGCTTTTGTTTGAAGGTGAATCTCACTAGCAATAAAGATGTACAGAGACATCAAAGAACCCATCTTCAGCCTATTCGCAGAGCTCAGATCTTGCAGCACAAGGGGTAGCTTAAATTTTCTTATCACTCCCTTTAACTAGGGTATAAGACAGGGAGGTGGGAAGGAGTGGCCCCGATTTCTCACCCTGAACACAGTATATAACACGGCTGAGCTGATGCCTAAGAGTTTGCTCCCAGTATCTCCTTGCCTGCTTGTCCCAGGGCTGCTGTTTGAGGGGATGCTTTCCTGCTCATTCTCATCTCTGCTTTACCAGTAGTCATTCTTCAGGGGATTTTCATTATTTTCTAGCTGTTACTCTTGTTTATCTTCTTTAATAGCCTGCTTGTGGAAACAGATCCGCATAGCTGCTAGAAAACAAGCTGTTCTGCCCCAGCTCCTTCTGTGCCCGTCCTACTATTGAAGAAATGTCAGATACTCCATGCTGAGGCACACTAATTATCTTGAAATCAAAGACATCAATAACAGGAGTCCATAGGGGAATTAATCCATCACTCTTCCCATGCAAACAGCCCCAAAAACATGCTCGGAATGAGATGTGGGTATTAGTTAATAACCTGAAGTCAGAAACACCAGCTACTGATGTGACTCAACACGGGAAATTTGTCATGATGCTTTTGGAGATGTTCATGTCAGTCACCTTTGTTTAGAGGTGATAACATGTACTGGGTGGTAACAGAGATTATATTCTTCTGGCTGATACATTCCCACATGGCTACACGTGCCTTTTTCTACTGCAATGCTTAAACCTTGCATTTTTATTTTTCGAGAAGGGACTCAATACAAAAGCACAAGAAATCTTGGCACAAAAGACTGCACAAAGTATAAATCTATCTGCTCATACCATTAACAATGCAACATTTCTCTTCATGAAAGCATGTGGCACTGTGACGCCCCACCAAACATGTGAGTGGACTGGGAACCCGCTCCAGATTAAGACACTTAAATTTAGGTGTCTCCACATATGCTGGGTGTCTAAAACTCTCCGTGTCGCTAGTGGAGACAGTAGTCGGTACCGTCAGCGGCGCCAGGAGTGATTTGGCTGACTAAGATAGACAGCGACCAGCTGTCTGCAGTCACGCTGCTGTTCTCCGCCGGTTGTCAGAGGGGAGATGCATTCCTTCTCACATATTCTTCTTCCACCTAAACTTATCTTAGTAGCTTCTTAGATGCCTCCCCCTTGTCAGCATTCTTGCTGCCTCACTCTTGGAGCATCTCAAGAGTTTTTGATTGTGAACACGCATAGAAACAGACATAGAAAAGGCAATTAAGCCGTGCAACTGTCTGTCTCAGGTGTAGCTGTCTCCTGCGATATCGATTTTTGTTCTAGTTTATGGACTTGCCTTTACTGATTCTAAGCCTTGCAAGCCTACAAGCAAATTCACAGAAATGTAGACTCATAGAATACCTGGTTGGAAGGGACTTCAAGGATCACCTTTCTTGGCAAAAAATTAAAAATTAATTGTGTTAAGTTTACGGCTGGACTCGATCTTAAAGATCTTTTCCAACCTCCATGATTCTATGACTCTACAATTCTAATTCCCACTGTTTTTCTGATGGTGTTTGTCCTAAGTCTTCCAGCTATGCTTTTCCATTTTGTATAGTGAAGGAAGAAGGCATCACCTTGACCCCTTCCTTAGCTATGACTCGCCCACCACACAGGTTTCCTACTGAAAAAATCCCATTAATTCTACCTGGTTATTTGTAATTCATCTTGATGGAAGAAAGGAGGAGGGTCAGGGTCTGCATCTCCTTATGGATCTGCCTTACGACTTTCATTTCGTAACTGAAATCCTCCACCTCTGCTCAGATGGGATGCATTTCTGCCCAAACCCTGGACCTTCAGAAGCCTCTAATCGATTTGATGAGCTCCGAAAGGAAATGGGTGCTAGGACCTGCATGGTTTTTGGACAGATTCAATTAACTGTGCTTTGACACTGGGATCTCTACACTTCTGTTCTCCCTTCAGCATTGCTCAAGGAAGTCCCCCCTCATACGGCATTAATTAAAACTTCAACAGAACTCCTTTCACTCAAACTCCTCCTCAGGCAGATGCTTGCCAGCGACTATATATAATAAATTTCCAGAGACTCTGCCCATTCTTTTTTGGTTTTTGGAAAGCACTTGTGAAACAACCATTATTATGAGTCCTCAGGCTCAGTTTCTGCTGGTGCTGGTGGTTTTGGCTGTGGGCAGCTGTAAGTACAAGACATTTTGTTACTAACAAGCGATTTTTGAAAGAATCCTTTATAGTGCTTTGAGAAAAAAAAGTCTGGGAGTCGGGATACTTGGGCTTTACACCTGGGAGTATTGAAAGATTCTTGGACAAATCACATAACCTCTCTGTGTCTCAGTGTCGTCATCTTTGAAATGGGGATAACACTTCTCTACTTCTTCGAAGAGGAATGTATGTTTAATGTACTTTTTTCAGGGCCTCATATGAGAGTAGTGCAAATCCTATACAAAAGAGTATTATCAGACCTTTTAAGGGAATCCTCCCGAAGTATTTTCAGCTCCTGCATTAGGATTCATACACTCTACCATCTCCAGTTGTGCAAGAGCAATCCCAGGCACATACTCTTCAGTATCTGTCAGTTTGCTGCATTACAATGAGATTATTTCTCTTGTTCCCATTTTTCCTTCTTTTAAAAATTACATATTTTAGCTGTAAAATTACATATTTAAGCTGGGAAAGATAATTTACAAGTGTTACCATCCAGGGAAAGGAGACAGGGTGGGTTCTAGTCTTCAGCTCCTCATTAAGGAGCCAGTCTGTACTACACAGCTCTACTTTAATGTACAAAAGTAAGTAACATTCACTACAGACCATAAGGATCCGTGCAGCTCATCTGTCAACTAGTGATGTTCTTATTTTCACGATCAGTGTAGTATTCAGTAGATTTCTGATTAAAAGAAATTGACAAAGTCACCCAGGTTGCAAGGAGATGTTTTAAAGGCCATTTTGTACTTTGACAGGTGTTGATGCTGGCACCAAAACCTGGGCTGTGTGTACTACCAGGGTGATTGCTGCACACCCTGCTTCCCTCAGGAGAATTCGCTGGGACCCAAGGATGGCTCTTCAGGGTTTATGCAAGTCCCCACAGCTGCATCTCTCTCCACATTTCCTTTTCTGAC
The DNA here is from genome assembly GCF_031877795.1 of Strix aluco. NCBI lineage: Eukaryota > Metazoa > Chordata > Aves > Strigiformes > Strigidae > Strix > Strix aluco. The sequence goes on along the minus strand of NC_133932.1, from coordinate 136,731,775 downwards.
TTTTTCACACACACACACACAAAAAAAAAAAAAAAAGAAGTCCCAGAGTGCCAGAGAATAAACTGGGACCTGAGCGGAACCTAATTAATTTACAATGAGATTCCTGCTGTCTACAGTGATATCAGAGAGATGCACCTGGTTTACACCTTGGATCTAGCCTGTACAACCTGAAAAGTGGCAATATGTGTCAGGCTGAAGGGCAAGCAGGGACATGAGCACAAACAACAAGCCAGGTTATCACACACACCCCTGGTTAGCTTAGCTGGAGAGTGAGGTCCAGGAGTGTTCAGTCACCAAGCTGTCTGATCTGTGCTGATCATAGAATACTTTGGCTTGGAAGGGACTTTCAAGGTCATCCAGTTCCACCCTCCTCGCCCCAGGCAGGGCCACCTTCCACTAGCCCAGCTTGCCCAAAGCCCCGTCCACCTGGCCTTGAACCCTTCCAGGGAGGGGGCAGCCACAGCTTCTCTGGGAAACCTGTGCCAGGGCCTCACCACCCTCACAGGGAACAATTTCTGCCTTAGATCTCATCTAAATCTCCCCTCTGTCAGTTTAAACCCATTCCCCCTCATCCTATCCCTCCCCCCTGATGACGAGTCCCTCCCCCCTTTCCTGTAGCCCCTTTAAGCCCTGGGAGGCCGCTCTAAGGTCTCCCCGGAGCCTTCTCTTCTCCAGCTGAACCCCCCAACTCTCTCAGCCTGTCCTCACAGGGGGGTGCTCCAGCCCCCCGAGCATCTTCATGGTCTCCTCTGGCCCCGCTCGAGCAGGTCCGTGTCCTTCTGCTGTTGGTGCCCCCAGAGCTGGACCCAGCACTGCAGGGGGGTCTCCCAGAGCGGAGCAGAGGGGGAGAATCCCTCCCCCCTCGCCCTGCTGCCCACACTGCTCTGGGTGCAGCCCAGCACACGGGTGGCTTTCTGGGCTGCCAGTGCACGTTGCTGGCTCACAGGCAGTTTTCCACCCCCCAACCCCCCCAAGTCCTTCTCCTTGGGGCTGCTCTCCAGCCACTCCTCGCCCAGCCTGGATTTGTGCCTGGGATTGCCCCGACCTATGGGCAGGACCTTGCCCTTGGCCTTGTTGAACCTCATGAGGTTCACAGGGTCCCACCTCTCAAGCTTATTGCAGCTGATGACTGCAAGATTTGTACAGGAACCAATGCATTCAGAGCACAAAGTCACAAATGGGATCAGCGCACCTTGGTTCTTCTCCTCCTCCATCCTGACCTGATGTACAACCTCAGGGAAATCTCATAACTTACCCCACGTCTTTGTATTCCTCTCTCTGGTGCTATTTCAGGAGTTTAAGTGGTTCTGTCTGTCATATCACCATTTCTTTTTAACTGTAAGAAAAATGTAAAAGGACATTAATATTCAACTGCTGCATGCTTTGGTGACGGGTTGTAATTTTTATTTCTTCATTTATCATCTGCTGTGTTTCAGGCACTGTTGGATAGGAATATTTTTGCCCAAGGACTTGATTCACGAGTTGAAGTTGTATAATGACTCTTCACCAGCTTTGGGCAGAACTGGAGACGCCTCATACTAGTGACAAGAATAACCATCGAGTCCCAGAATCTGAAAAAAAATCTGCCATTTTGTAATGAAAAGTAGTATGTGGATAATGATTTTGACCTTTCTCCTGCTCATTTTGAAAACAGAAAGAAAATCTCTGACTTCATGGAATGAAAGGTTCTTGCTCAGGACTTGCTAATTAAATATACTCTTTGCAGCACCGCTAACATTAAGGCTGGTGTCATGACCTCAGGTACCCAGAGGAACGTTTGAGATGTTAAGGCTAATTTTGTGATCTTTCCTTGCAAATGAGCAGAGTCTGCCTCTCCGCTTCTCCTCTTACAGCTCTCAGGACCAATTCAGGAACGCATTCATCTCACACACCCAAATTTCATTTGAAATTCTCCCGAGCAATGCTTCAGTCCCATAAGCCATGGCACTACATATGGACCTCTCAATTTCCTGAGGCCAGTACTCCTAGAGACAATCTATAAATCAGGAAAAAACCTAATGCTCATAAAGGTAACGTTTCAGCAATCTCTTCCTTAGAGGAACTCACTTCTGACCCTAAAAGCACATTTTTCAGCTCAGCACTGCGACCCACCTGAAAACACAGAGAGCAGAGGAAACATGCATCAGTTCTCTCACACAGAAACGGATATTGTGGCAGTGTTAGACACCAAGCACTTATTTCTTTTGTGTTGCTTTTACCTAACTGTCAGTAAAATGAAGAAAACCACCTCCATGCAGTAACAAAGGAACATGTCCCTGCCATAACAGTTTTATTTCCCCAGTGAAGGGAGAGGTCTGTGGTATTGATTCAGGGTGGTTTGATATTATAAACTATTCACGACCACTTAAATCTTAGGCTCAATTTGTAGGCAACATTTTACTAGCCTAACTCGATGGTAGATGGAAAACAGCAATTCATTGAGCTAAAACAAGCTGATAAATGTCCTGGAGACAGAAAGATTTGTGTTGATGAGGTCCACAGAGGGTGGGAGATGCCAGAAATCCCTCTCCCAGCAGCAGCAATCTCTCAGCCCCAGCACGGGACCATGCTATAAACCAGTGAGGACAGGTAAATAAGAAACATGGCAAATAAAATTTAGTATCATCCATGCTGAAAGAAAAAAACACCCTTAAAACCACCTCATAGATTTTATCAGATTTTAAATTTATCACGGAAAAGTGTTTAGAAAACAATATAGATATATCAATGAAGTCCTCATCTTACTGTGAAGCTGTATTAAAAATGGGATGCAAATGAGATGGGATTGGCAATTAAAGATTGGGAATCTCGTGTTCCGGTGTTTGCTATTTATCTCAAAAAAAAGGAAAAAAGCAAGTGTAGAGTAATATTTAGCAGGTGCTGTAAGAAGTGCTGGAAGTGGTCACTAGTGGAAATACAGGGTCAGTTTAACTGAAAGTAAGAACAGTTTTAAATAACACCTCACCCTGCCTTTTAACAATAGCATTTATTTGGGGGAGAGAGAGGCAAGACTCCAATGCCTGGTTTGCCTCTGCTATTGTGGTGAGGATCAGGCAGGGCTGGAAAAAGAGGAAAATCGTAAAAAGGGAAATCGGTGCTTCCCAACAAGTGGGTCGTTTACCCTCCCTTGCTCCACACCTTGGCTCACCCTGCCCTGGATGTCAGGGACGAGGTGCTGGGTCAGCCCACAGCAGGGACGATGGAGGAGAGGAGGAGCAGGATGGCGGGAAAGCCATGGGGATGTGAGGGGACGGCGTGAGGATGTGTGAGGGGACAGTGTGGGTCTGTGAGGGGACAGTGTGGGGACGCGTGAGGGGATGGCATGGAGCTGGCCATGGGGCGGTGAGGGGACGGTGTGGGGACGTGTGAGGGGATGGTTTGGGGCCGGCCATGGGTCTTTCATGGGATGCATGAGGGGATGATGCGGGACCGGCCATGGCTCTGTGAGGGGACACATGAGGGGATGATGCGGGACCGGCCATGGCTCTGTGAGGGGACACGAGGGATGATGCGGGACCGGCCATGGCTCTGTGAGGGGACACATGAGGGATGATGCGGGACCGGCCATGGCTCTGTGAGGGGACACGAGGGATGATGCGGGACCAGCCATGGCTCTGTGAGGGGACACGAGGGGATGATGCGGGACCAGCCATGGCTCTGTGAGGGGACACATGAGGGGATGATGCGGGACCGGCCATGGCTCTGTGAGGGGACACATGAGGGGATGATGCGGGACCGGCCATGGCTCTGTGAGGGGACACGAGGGGATGATGTGGGACCGGCCATGGCTCTGTGAGGGGACACGAGGGGATGATGTGGGACCGGCCATGGCTCTGTGAGGGGACACATGAGGGGATGATGCGGGACCGGCCATGGCTCTGTGAGGGGACACGAGGGGATGATGTGGGACCGGCCATGGCTCTGTGAGGGGACGCGCAGCGCCGGGGCGGGCCAGGCAGAGCGGGGGGGCGTGGCCTGGCCTGGCCGGGGCGGGCACAAGGCCCAGGCAGCGCTGCCGCGTCCCGAGCGATCCTTTTTGTCCCTCCGCGGCTGCCGTCGTGCCCCGGCGGGTTGCCATGGCGGCGGGCAGGCGGTCGCGGCCCTGAGCTGCGCGGGAAGGCTCCCGTCCGCCCGCGGCCTACCCGCCCCTCCCCGCCATGGAGGACGAGCTCTACCTCGAGAACATCGACGAGTTCGTCACCGATCAGAACCGCATCGTGAGTCCCGCCGGGGTGGGGGGAGGCGGGCGGGAGGCCGCCGCCGTTGCGTAGCTCCCTCAGGAAGGAGCGACACCCCCCCCCCCTCCCCCCCCCCCGCTTCCTACCCCTGCAGCGTGGTTGCCGTTGGGGGGGGTTGTGTGTGTGTCAACCTGCATGTTTGGGGGACCCCCATCAGGCCGGACCCCAAACCCGGCTCTGGGGGGCGGGGGGGCTGGAGGCGGGGTGGGGCTGCAGTGCCACGGCCTGGCAGCGTGTCAACGCCTGGGGCGACACTAGTGCGGCCCCCCTCTTCCCCCAGTCTCGGTTCAAACGGCCCAAACTGCTTTCGGTTGGCAGTCGGAAGGTGAGGCAGAGGCCCATCGCACCCACCTGCGGGACACGCCTGGGTGCCCATCCTCCTCTCGGCAGGCGCGGGAGGAAGGAGGCCTCCGCCGCTGTAGCTGCCTTGTCCCTCAGCTGTTTGCTCAAGTTTTAGTCACCTTTAGGGGTGTATGTGCGGTGCCGGGCTGCTGTTGCAGTGTTTGCTTTTCCACAGGTCACAAAGTGAAGTTAATATGGGCTTTTTGTCAAGCTGAACAGGAGGTGCCTTTCTTGTCAGGATTTTCTTCCCCTTTTCACTTTAAATTAATGTCTCTGAAGAGAATTGGCAATGGCTTATATCACAGGAAAAGCAGCTCTCCCCAAACTCCTTATGCTCCTTAATAGGTGAGCTGTTTTTCCTCAAAAAAATAAAAAGCGCTGTAGTGACAGCAGTGTTTTAGCTCCAGGTATAAGTGACAGGAGTGTATGAAACAGTGTTTTTTTTCCATGAAAGGTTGAGGCAGTCTGGACCACTATTTCAGCTTAAAAGTAAAATTGCTACTTAAGGTTTGTAGCCTCTTGAAGCCTTGCTTTTTTTTTTTTTTTTTTAGGATAATTCAGAAAAACAGTAAGCATGCATGTCTGTGTTTCTTCCAAAATAAAGATTTTTGCCTAGAAAGTGATAAAGTGAAGTTGATGCATCCTGTTTGTCAAGCAGTTATATTAACATGAGCTGCCTCTGTTGTTATAGTTTATTTCCATAAACTGCTAGGCTAATAACAATTTAATTTAACTGTTTTATTTGAGATAGGAGAGGCCTTAGCCTGAGGATTAGTTTAAAAAGGCAGAGCAGGAAGAGAAACAGGTATAAAAGACATGCCTTGCCTAAGTAGTAGAGCAAGTCAGTGGCAGGGCTGGGTTTAGAGCTGTAGTCTCCTGAGATTTGGCACGCTGTGCTGTCAGACTTTTGATGCAGATGGAAATCCCCATGACAGGTGAAGGTGGCAAAAATCCAAGAAATCCTCAGTAGTTGTTTGGGGGAGCAATAGGAGCTTCTCACAATTAAAAATTGTGCTGTTTAATTTTTTTATCTGTTGTGAAGCTGAGCAGTGCGGGTGTTTTGAAGGACTTTTACGCAATGACACTTCAAGAAGCTGCTGACAAAAACACACCTGTCAGGGTAGTTTCTTTAGGTCTTGGGGATTTAATCCCTCATTAAAATGCAGGTGGGTGGTGTCATGTCTCACTCAGACGAGAGACACAAGTGACTTAGATTTGTAAATCCCCAGCAGGGTGGACAAGGGTGCAACAAGTCTCAAAGTTCAGACATTTATTAACTTCCTACAATGTACTAATTGGATACATGATAATTGGCTAAGTATATAATGAGTTATGGGAAGTGATATGGTATGCCTTGTGTTACTTAACGGCAATGAGGGAAAAGGGGAAAAAGAAAAGGAGGGAGATCGAGAATAGAGAAATAGAGATCACTGGTCCGGGTTCCTGTGTTGGTCCTGTCTGAGTTTGTCAGGGATGCATCCATCTTCTTCGCTTCTTCATGTCTTCTTTTTCCTTTCTCCATTTCACTCCTCCCTCCCCCCTCAATTTATACACTGTCCTTGGGTCCGTCCCCTTGGTCGACCCACATTCTTACTTATCCCATGGATGGGGAGGGGTAAGGTGCTTTATGGGATGATGTAATTAGCATGATCTCGTTAATCTTTATTAGCATATTCAGGGGTGTCAGCTTTAATACGCATTTCATGGATAATGAAGCAAAGGTTGTTCACTGGACAGATGGCCTTTGAAACTTTACAAGATGCCCCAGAGCAGAACAGTCCTGCCTTCACAGGGCCCCCCCTCCAGCTGCATCCTGGCAGCCTTATCAGCTCCAGACTCCACATTATCCACCCCATGACTATAGTTTTATTACTTGTGAGTGTTTGAGACATTCCTCGGCTCGGAGGGGGCCTCCACTCCCCCCATCCCTTATCTCTCTCAGGCTGTTTTTTCTTGCAGGCCTCTTTCTCTCAGGTCCTGTTTTTGGGGAGTTACAAATCTCTCATGGGTGGGTGTCCATGTGCTCTTGCTTCTAACAGGTTTTGCTGTGGGTTTTTTGGAGGGGGGAGTCTCAAGTTTGATTTACCCATGAAAAGAGCAAAGGAGGGCAGTTTAACAAGCCAAGAGAGGTTTTCTTACTAAAGTATTGTGTTTTTTTCTTGTACAGGTAACATATAAATGGCTAAGCTATACTCTGGGAGTTCATGTCAACCAGGCTAAACAGTAGGTATTAGTGCATGCCACAAGCTTTTTATTTTGTGACAAAGCCTTTTTAATTGCAGTTTTCGTGGTTGTGGTTAGTGTTTTAACATTATCTCTCTGGAAATATATAAAAATCCTGCATGTCTTCTCAGGTACAGTCGGTTGTGTTATTCAATGTGCTTTATTTTTCCTGTGGGCAGGTCTTGCCTTGGCTTAGATGGGAGTTGTGCTTTGGAAGCAGCACCTCAGCTGGGCACCTTATACTGCTTTATATCATAAATACTTAGGTCAGAATAGATGTTTTAGCATTAAATTACTACAGAAATGTACGTAGCTCCTCAACTGGACACCTTATGCTGCTTTATATCATAAATACTTAGGTCAGAATAGATGTTTTAGTGCTCTATTACTACAGAAATGTATGTAGCTCCTTTCATCCTGAAATACAGATGTGTTTTCTGAACTTGGCTCCAGTCCTGCAAACAGAGCTATGCCTCTGAGAATCTGCCACTCCATATCCCAGTGTGGTGGGTTGATCCTGGCTGGATGCCGGGTGCCCACCAAAGCTGCTTTATCACTCCCCTCAGCTGGACAGGGGAGAGAAAATATAACGAAAGGCTTGTGAGTTGAGATAAGGGCAGGGAGAGATCACTCACCAGTTACTGTCACGGGCAAAACAGACTTGACTTGGGGAAAAATTAATTTATTACCAATCTAATCAGAGTAACATAATGAGAAATACAACCAAATCTTAAAAACACCTTCCCCCTCACCCCTCCCTTCTTCCTGGGCTTAACTTTACTCATGATTTCTCTACCTCCTCCCCCTGCTGAGCGGTGCAGGGAGATGGAGAATGGGGGTTGTAGTCAGTTCATCACCTGTCTCTGCTGCTCCTTCCTCCTCAGGGGGAGGACTCCTCACGTTCTTCCCCTGCTCCAGCATGGGGTCCCTGCCACAGGAGACAGTTCTGCACGAACTTCTCCAATGTGGGCCCTTCCCACGGGCTGCAGCTCTTCCCAAACTGCTCCAGCATGAGTCCCCTGTGGGGTCACAAGTCCTGCCAGAAGCCTTTCCCACAGGGTCACAGCCTCCTTCAGGCATTCCCCTGCTCCAGCGTGGTGTCCTCCCTGGTCTGCAGGTGGGTCTCTGCTCCCCTGTGGACTTCCCTGGGTGCCAGGCACAGCTGCCTCACCATGGTCATCCCCACAGGCTGCAGGGGAATCTCTGCTCTGGTGCCTGGAGCACCTCCTTCAGTGATCTTAGTGGCTGCAGAGTTGTTTCTCTCACATACTCTCACTCCTCTCTCCAGCTGCAATTGTGCAGGTTTGAGGTTTTTTTATCCTCCCCTTCTTAAATGTTATCCCAGAGGCACTACCACCATCGCTGTGGCCAGCAGCAGGTCTTTTCCTGGAGCCAACTGACATCGGCTCTATCAGATATAGGGGAAGCTTCCAGCAGCTTCTCACAGAAGCCACCCCTGTAGCTCCCCCACTAGCAAAACCTTGCCCCACAAACCCAGCTTAGGAAGCTGTACATTTTCCATGGATATTGCTTGGAGCAGAGTCAGGACTGATGGTAACTGCAGCTCACATGTATGGCAAACACTCGCCTGCGCTGATCGCTGCTGCACAGTGCATGACCCGTTATAAATATCTGCTTACCAGACTTGATGGGCACAGGGAAATGTTTGAAGAATGGGGAAGTCAGCTGTGCTGTCAGAATGTTTTTGCTGCTTCAAAATATCAACTTGGGGATCTAATGGAACGAAGAGATTGTTTGGTCTCTTTCCTCTGTGTATGTGTGAACAATTTAGATGATGTGTAAATCTGAGTGCGCTTCAGTGATGGTGTAGACCTGACTGGAGAGCTCTGCTGGGAACAATTCTGGTCATGCAGGAAACTAGAAGGAGCCAGAGAACTTTTTGCCCTGAAGAAGATGGCCCAGGTGAAATGGAGGCACCTTCTTATACCTTTGAAAGCAACCTGGAGGTGGAAAACTCCTGTGGCATCTTTATGCTTAAAACTCTCTCCTAGAAGCTGGAAAGTGCCTGATAACACAAGTGAATTATTTTAGTGATTGCGCTGGCTGTGTCAGCATGGTAATTGCAGTCTGTCTCCTGTAGCAGTAATAATCTTCAAGTATCTTTACAAAACACCATCCTTATGGAGTGTGTGGTTGTGTCTCTGCCCAGTTATGTGGGACACATCCTAAAGTAGTGGTTTAAGTGGGAGCTGAAAGCTTGAATCTCAATCTCATCATCACTAGTCATTCTCTTTCCTCCTGTTTCTGATCACCGTGTCAGTGGATGTAACTGGGGTTGTATAAATACACCCAGAAATGTGATTATGTACCAAAAATCACCAGTTCCTCTGTCAGGTGTTTCAGAATGCTGAGTTGTGACAAGGGAAATAGCCTTCTCGAGGGAAGACAACAAGATGCCCAGAGGATGTGAGACCATCTGCAACTATTGAAGCTTTGAGAGCTTGTATTCATTTCACCTTTGGTTTACATAGTTGTTGGACTTAGATTCTCCAGAGTGGCAGAGGAGAAAGGTGTCTCAGTAAGATTAATTTAATCCTGGTTAAAATAACTCTTCTTATGTGAAAAGTTTCCGTGTTAAGCTGGCTTTTCTTTTTTTTTCTTTATGTGAGTTTCATAGAAGGGCTGGTGATGGGCTCTTTCCTTTCTAGGTGATTAAAACTGTTTTTTTCTGTGCAGGATGCTGTATGATTATGTAGAGAGGAAACGAAAGGAGAATTCGGGAGCTCAGCTTCATGTCACCTACTTAGTAGCAGGAAACCTCATCCAGAATGGACACGTTGTGAGTATTTTATTTCTTAAAGGTGTCTGTGAGCTTTTTTTTCTTGTGTCTTCCATCTTGTTTTGTCATCTTTGGGTCAAAAGCTGAATTTGCTCTCTTTCTCCTGGAGCAGACACAGTGTGCTAGGTCTTCTGTACATGTACAAAATAAGGCACTATCTCTGTCCCAGCGTACAAATGATGGGGAGGAAGTATCAGTTGGTCATGGTTTGGTAATACAGTGCTGAATAATGCACCGGGGTTTTTATTTCATTAACTCAAATCCTGTTACCAGTCATCTCTCAATCCTGTCGCTGTTATGGGACAGCAAAGATAAAACAGCTCAGAGTGGCCTGTCTGAGATCAGCTAATCCACTTCCCAGGATCTGCTGTGGAGTGGAGAGTCGTGTTTGGAGAGAGCTTGGACTTCAGTTAGAATAGAGTAATAAAAATTAATAAATAGAATAATAAATAAAGTTGTCGTGTTAATTAAAGCAAATTTTTCATCCTGGTATACAAGAGAGACAAATTTATTAACAGTATTTTGTATTTAAAATGAATCGACTTATTTAAGCAAAGGAATCGCTACTGGTTGTTAATGTATTTATTTTTTCTTATTGCTGCTTGTCAGATTTTCAAGAATGTCATCTAAAATTTCAGGCAGGTACCCCAGGGGTTTTTGAAAAAAAGATGAGCAAATTGAGTGCCTGTTTCCCTCTGCTCCCAGAAGAATTCAGTAGCCAAACCCTAAATGCCTTTGGCATTCCTCTAGGTGTCTATTCGTATCTTTAGATACCCAAATATCTCCTACAATACAATCCACAGTCTTCATTTAGAAATAGTACATCTCAGGGTGTCCTGGCTTTTATTTTTAGATTGGAAAAAAACCCAACAAACCTTTTTTTGTTTTCCTAAATAATAAACTAGTTCACATGTGTAGAATATTCTCTCTAAATCTCCAGATCTACCTGATACTGAAGGGAATTATTTATTGCATTAATCATTGCATTAATTCTGTATAATGCCATATATTTATTGAAAGCTGTACAGATAGTGTCACATTTATAGCCTGCGTTTAACAGGTTTTCCCCCAATTTCTTTTGGAAATAACAAGGTAGCATCTCCTGGCTCGCTAGAACTGGATAGGGGTTTGTCAATGCTTTCTATTATTTTTAATTTTTTAAATGTATTTAAAACAAACAAGTGAATTCTGACATAGGAACAAATAATTTTTTTAACTTTGTCTTAGCAGTGTCTATGTTTTTAAAACAAGATCTACCGAAGAAAACATACAAAGGTCATTTTTTTCCTCTCGTTTTTTAAATACCTTATTTCTGAATACTGCAATAGCAGTGCCTGCTAAGAAGGGTGACCTGCAGGTACAGACAGTTGTTGGGGCAGAGGTGAAGGAGTGCCAGGGTTAGGAATGCCACACAGGAGTTTAAAGTTCCTCAGACTGGGTTTCTCAGCGCTAGCCAGAGCAGGTGGGAGAAGAGGTCAGGTCTGGAAGATCCTTCCAGAGGACGTGCAGGTGTTGGAGTAGCTGGTGGGTGTTACCTGGCACAAGTTAATTTTGGGTAGGAAGAGGGTGGGAGTACTTCGATGCGACCCTGTGCTTGCTGGTAACCCTGCACTACTGTCTGCTGTCAGTAGGTGTAGCCACAAGGCTGTGGATTCAACTGCAGGACTCCTCTGAAGGGAGATGTGGGTAGAAATGTCACAAATAATTCCCATCGTGTCTTAAGCACTGCGTGCTTTTTACTTGCAACTTTTTATCCACCTCAGTGAGGGACGGAGACGCTCAATCTTTCTTTACTGTTTCAGGTTGCCTGCGTTTTCTTGCTTCTTACTCTTTTGCTGGCTTGTCTGTGGTATCGGCTAAACACAAAATTAATGGTTGGATTTTGTGCAGTCTGTCTCTCTGGATACTCTCTGTATTAACCACAGCCTGTTAAATGTCATAGAGCAGGTATAGTCCTTGAAGACTGACTGTAGAGCACATTTCCAGAAACATTCATTTCTGGCTTTTAAATTAACGCTTAATTTCTCATGGTGTTTGACTTCTCTGATGCCGTGTCTGTGCTACGTTAGAGTCTACTGGCAATCTAAACATCCATGGGGGATGTGGGCTAGTGCGTCAGATTTCTAGCAGTTGGGTCATCAGCTGCATTCGTTTGCTTTTCTGCGCTGTGCTGCGCAGTTGTTTAGTTCTTGTCTCATCTGTGTCTCGTCTCCCAGTGTCAGGGATGGAGGACAGATAATTTCTTTAGCGTTGTAGTGATCTGTGAAACAGTCTGTTAGAAAAGAAGGGAGAGCTTTAAAATCTGCTGGCTGATGACTGTTTAAAGGCACTGGCAGAGTTCTCTGCAGCTATAAAGCTGCACCTATAATCTGTAGACTTTCTTATTCAACAGATAACTGAAAATATTGGTTGTATGTACAACAGATCTTTTCAAATTTTAAGATTGCCATTTATTTATTTTTTTCAGTGCCACAAGGTTGCAGTAGTGAGAGAGGATAAACTTGAAGGTAAGCAGATCGTGAAAATTATGTGGTTTTAACTTTTTTCTTTGAAAGAACAGCAAAGTGAGTAAAGCTCAGAACTTGCCATCTGCATAAATGCCTAGTCAGGCTGTTGGGTTCAGGTGTGTACTTTTTGTACTAGCTTTTTCTCAGAACTTTGAATAGCTGAGCCAACAGCTGTGTAACTTCATGGACTTGTGATTTGGGTTTGATGTGGTGTTTTTTTTTTTTTAAATGTTGAACTTTTTGGTCAATGATTCTTTTCCACCTCCCTGCCACTGACAGACAGCTCCTCCTTAAAGGCAACAATATCTGAGTAGTGTACAGCAGCATCTCACCATGTTTTAGAACAACTGTGAGCCTTCAGGCTCCCAAGGATGCTGAAGCAGATAATTCTAGTTATTGTTAAATGCAGTTGCAGTCTTTGCCCTGAGTGACATGGTTATTAGTTAAATGTCCCATGAGAATGTTCTCACTTTTGTCTGCAGTATTTGCTTTCACAGTAAAAGGTGAGAAACCCCACCACTGTAACACTGCTTTCCGCAACTCTTCTCCATGCAATGTCAGTTGTCTCTCCATCTTTCCAGGTCTGGTCCTGCTGATGAGATCTGATCCATAGCAATTGAAACACAGCTGCAGGCTCTTTGTCGCTTTGAAATAACATCTTTTGGCATTTGCGAACATACTGTGGCATTTGTGACCTTAAATATCCATGCTAATGATCTAACTTGGTTTGAAAGACTGGTGTTATTTTCCTGTTTGAAATCTGAAGTGGATTTCTAGCTAAAGTTGTCTTCATCAGGCTAGTAGATTGTCAAGCAATGCAACTACTATCTGTCATGTTTATTGAATTATGTGTGCTGTGTAATGTTCTGTTTTGCTGTGGAGGAAAGGATTGTTCATGGTTTTTGTATTAGAAGACAGGCCAAAGGTATGACTTATATTTGGAAGACGCTGAGATTTGTGATGGGAGTAGGGCTACATAGTCTAGGACTGGCCCCAAGAAATGATTACTGTGTGTATTTTTACAGTGCCTAGAAGCTCTGTCTCAGACCAGGACTGTGTGGAAAGAACAGTATCAGCAACGAACAAAGAATTCCTAAAAACCAGCCCTTGTCTCAAGGGGGTAGCAGTCTAAATAGCACAGAAGAGACAAAACATTTGTTCCAGCAGACTACTAAAGACAGTGTGACACTAGTTACTGGACACTACCTTAATGGCAGAGAACAGTTCCAGTGGGGTAGAGTTATGACCATCTGTTTTCTTCCTCACCTTTAGATAGTCATATAGATAGTCTGGATCCTGAACACCAGATATTTTGAAGGTAAACACAGAGAATGCTCTTAATTGGGTTGTGCAAGAACCAAGTGTGTACAATGGAAAACCCATTTAACAGGCTTGTGGAGTCTGTCACCTTGAATTCTCAATTAGTGAGCACTGGAAGAAGGTACAATGACACACTTTTGTAGCCAGGTCCTCGCTGTCACGTAGTCTGTCAGTCTTTCTCCATCCTTGGTAGAGGCTGATACTTAAGTTGCCACCTGATTCTGTAAAGACTGTGCTAACAGAGGACTTTTTCTCTTTTTTCCCCCCTCAGCAATGAAGTCTAAACTAGCCACGATTGCAAGTGTGCACGTCTACAGCATTCAGAAAGCCTTGCTCAAGGACAGTGGGCCGCTCTACAACACAGACTACGATATTGTCAAAACGAACCTGCACAACTGCAGCAAGTGAGTTGCCTCTTGGTTTTTCTTCTTACGCATTGTGAGCTGAGACTACTGAGATACTGCTACATAGTGCACTTCAGCAGAAGTCAGTGGTTAGCAGATATGTCTGGATTTCTAGAAACCTAGAAAAAGATATTGTCTAAGTCATGCCAGACAAGTCCCCAGGCAGCACGTTGTATGATTGTTTCGTAAACGGAGCTATTTCCAGCTTACAGTAGGTTCACTTGCTCCGTTGCTCCAACGGGCAGACGGTTCCAGTACCTTTCTTCTCTGATGGCTAGAAACCCCTTTCGCATTTCCAGGCCACACTTTCTCACGACCATTTTTATCCAGTTCTCAGTCACGTAGGGAAGAGTAAATTAAAACAGACTTACAAAAACATGAGTGATGTGCTCAGCAAAGTGCTAACATGAGCTCACCTTCTCTTTGGTGAGACTCTTTTCATCCACTAGACTCATCCAGCTCTCTGAAGATGTCTTACAGGAGTTTGTTCTCCATGTAGAAAATGAGACCCTGAGGTGTAGGGGTAGTGTACAAACCAGACCAAGCAGCACAAGTGTCCTTTGTGGTTGAGCTAGAGAAAGGTTGTCTTGGAATTCAGAGAGACTTCAGGCTCCAGGGGTCATTGTCTCCCCCTGAAGACTGCCTGGCAGCTGGGGCTTTTCATTTATATGTCTTTCCACCACGACAGCTTCAGCTTGATGTAATCAGTACGTACAGTGCCATGACCAATCTGGTTTAGAAGGGGGATGCCTGAATGTTGTGTCATAGAAAGAGTATAGAATTTGAAAGTAGAAACGTAGCCGTCGTCAAAATATTGACAAGGGAGTGGCTGAGAAAATAATGTCCTAGAAGCTGAGTGTTTCAAATGTGAATGTCAGTACCCTGGGAAGTGCTAGAAAACCCTGCTTCAGTGAAAACACGTGTCTTGGGTTTGGCTGCAGTTGCCTTGTTCCACTCTGTTTACTCTCAGGCACCCCTGAATGACGATACTTGTGTCTTAGAGGAGTCTGCCTTTCAGGCTTGTACACCCAGAAGGTTTAGACAATTCAGATTCTGAAACAGCTTTCTGAAGCCTATGTGTAAATCCCTGCCTGGCTTTGGAGCAGGATTTCCCAAGCAAACTAAGAAAAATTCAGCTTCTTCATTTGTGACCTGGCTGAACTAGATTCAGACTGACCGTGTTCCCTCTCCCTTGTCAGCTACATGAATTGTGTTTTATACTTGGGACAAGATTCCTGCAGTCCCTCAAAAAACCAGGTTTGACTCTTTATGTGTTTATAGCAGACAGAACCCACTGGCTTGTACTTCCCTCTCAGTCCGTATATCTCAGAGGCGAGGATCCTTGTTCTCTTCTGTGGTTATATGGGAGCTGTTACGCTGTGAAGACAGTGGAGGTAGCTAGATGTACTAATATAAATAACTGGATTTAATGCATGTTGCTAACGTCAGCTTTCCAAGCGGGAGCAGCTCCTTGCTTGCAGAGCGTAGTCCAAGCATTGCTTGCTTTTTCAGTGATTATTTAGTGAATTTTGGATCAAGCCCATAAGCTATAGTGACGCAGCAGCATTAAGGCAAGCTAACGTGGAATGTGTGAGGTTTAGGTGGGCTTGCTGCACAGCCAATATAACCACTGACAATAAAACATTATTTATAATCTGGAGGTTTGGTGGGTGTGTTTGAAGTAGGAGTGAAAACTGTCCAGAGCACGGTGTTGACCATGCTGAAAACAGATTGAAAGTAGAAAAGAAAATAGGAAGACTTTTTCTTCAACGTCTTCTTTCCTTCCTTTAAAGGTTTGAAGGTCAAGAGATTGCTGCTGCAACCCAGAATTGCTGTAGGGATGGTGGTGTTTTGTTAATACATTTCAGTTCCTGATCTGAGTAGAAGTGGACTGTGCATGTGAGGCGCTAATGCTGAGGCACAGAAATTAATTGGCAGAAGACTGGTTTATTTCTTATGCAAATAAAAATACGCTGTGTAATTCAGTGGATTGGAAGGCGTGAGTCTGTGCTCTTTTGTGGCATTTCTGTAGGAAATCTGGAAAGCCTCGCCTGTGATTTGCACAGTGGGGAGTAGAGTTCAGTTATTTTTGGGTACTGCTATTCCTGACTGTCAACGAATTGTATTGTAACTGTGAGCACATCATTTATTTCTTATATCTCCGCATCCCCAAACAATCACGTTTCAGACTGTTACAAGCTGAAATGTATCTCTCTCTACCAGTGATTCCATGGAAATGACTTTATATAGTTAAGTCTGAATGTCATGGATATCTTCTGAGCCACTTAAGTAGTTGTGATTTACTTACCTGGCGGGTAGGAGTGTGGCTGCTTGGTGCAGCAGTAGTGGACTCTTGTCAAAGCATCTGAAAGTTGTAAATGTTTTGGATCATCAGACAGCCATACAATTTATGCTGCAAACTTTAGAGAGCGTAACCCGTTTAGGAATAAAATGCAGCCTGCTCCATCTCCACCCTGGGTGTGGAGACGGGCTTTCCCCCCCCCCATGAAATCTAAACAGCTTGTTTAGCGTTTGAATGCTCTGGCTCTGGCTGACAGGTTCAGCTGATCTTTTCAGTAGAGGTCTCCATCTCTCCTTCAGTGCCAGCCTTTCTTTCTTGCCCCATGCACAAATTAAATTCCTCTCTTTCCCATGACAGGAGAACACAGGACCAGAGAAGCAAGGCACTACCAGGGAGGAAACCGAGGTGAAAAATAAGAAGTTAAAAGGCTAATTAAATTTTTCACTCCATCACACAGGTTTAGTGCCATTCAGTGCGCCGCTGCGGTCCCCAGGACGCCGGCCGAAGTTTCCCAAGCGCAGACGTCGGCGCAGGCTGGTTCCCAGACACCGAGTGACACGAACGGTGTCACCATACCTGTGGTCAACGGCCATGGCCCATCGACCGCTAAACAGACCTCGCAGCAGCCCAAAGGGATCATGGGAATGTTTGCAGCAAAAGCCGCTTCCAAACCCCAGGACACAAATAAAGAAACTAAAGCCGAGACTAAGGAGGCCCCAGGTGTAAGTTACCTCAGACCCTTTGGCAGCCCTCTGGGTTAATAGCTTTAACGAACCACTCGTCTAGCTTCGCTCTTGCTCAACCTAAACAACCGTAACGAGGCGTAGCGCAGCCTCGTCCGCTGCTTCCAGGGCTAAACCTGCTGTCCACTGCAAATGCTCTGTCGCTGTTCTGTAAGTATTTCACTGTGTAGTACAGATGTGCCTTCTGCCAGTCATCTCGGGCAAAAATATATTGTGCTGCACTCTTGATCTATCCACAAGTCTATCTGCCACAGCTGTGACGCTTCGCCGTTTTCCTTGAGCCGGATCTCCAGCAAATATAAACCAGCATAGCTGCGTTATTGAGACAATTGTTCCGTTGTCTTCAGTTAGGCCAATATATACACCAGTTGAGGATTTGCTCTCTCCATTGTGCTTAAAAGGATTTGTTTTGAGCAATAAGTGAAATGTGAGAAGTCCAGGTCTTAAAAGTAGCAAGGTGTTTAAACTTGGCCTGTGAGGGAAGTTTCAGAGCCTGACCTGTGCAAGACTAAATTGTTTATCTTCTCAACTGCTGGTTTTTCCAGGATAGGGTTACATTTTAATTTTAATTAGTATAATTGTTATTAAAGCAATGTGGCCAGTAAATGAGTATTAAAAAGGTAACATTCCCTGCGTATGGTTGGCTTTTTTTTATACCAGCTGAGTATATTTTGGTTCATTTTTCTGATTTTTATAGTGATTTTAGAACTGGTAAAATATGCATGTCTAAGTGTTTTGGGAACTTTAGTGTCTGCTTGCCTTTTTCTTTTTTTTTTTTTTTTTTTTTTTTTTGCATGAAAATGAAGGGGATTAAGAGGCCAAGCTTCCTTAGGTGGGTTTTTTGCCTGTGTGTGATTTTTCACTTTGGTGGTGGCTATATTAATGAAATAGACCAGTGATATTTTTTGCAAACGGCTCAGCTGAGCAGCGTACGTGCCAGAGTAGCTGGATAAAGTCTTCATGGTTTGGCCAATCTGTGTTCTTTCCTCTGTCAGTTGCTGTGAATTGAGGCACTGATAGTTTGCAAAAATAATAGTTCTTTACTGGGAACTGACCCAACTCAGCCATCAGATGGGAACGTGACCCAAGTTAGATTTGAAGGCCTAGCTAAGGAGTCGTAAGTAACTCTACTCTCAACTCTTTAATGCATGTAATACTTAATATCTTCCAATTCTTTTAAACAGATACTCAAATCTAAGATTCTGACTAGTCAACAAATGATATAAATTTCGTTTGCGTGTCCTGTGTCCTGTGCAGTACTGTGCATTTTGAGGGCTTTGTTGCATGAATAATTCCTGTGGTCACTCCTCTGTTTGCTTCTAGGTGTCTGCAGTGAGCAGCAAACCACCACCAAAGGGCAACATAATAAACAACTTCTTTGGAAAAGCTGCCATGAGTAAGTGGTTTAGAACATGCATCTGTTTTCAGAAACCATTGTGGTCAGGGACCAGCCTGCTGTAGTTTAAAAAAAAAATAAATAAAAATCCTGAGGGATACTGGAAATCTCTCTTTTTCTTTTTTTTTTTAAGCTAAGTAGCAGGCATCTTCTCCTGAGTTAACAATAATTAAGTTGTGATGGGAGGCATAAACAGAAAGGAGCAGAACTCTTCCTTCCCAGCCCACCAAACTTCTTGGATTTTCTTTATATCTTTTCTTATAGTTTTCCATACTATTCTTCCACTCTTTTGGACTCAGCGGGGTTAAGGGTTTTGTATGCAGCTCTTAAGGCAAAAATTAAAAGTCGTAAGTGGAATTTTTCAGACAAAAAGCTTGCTGGATGGAGATCAATTAAAATGACATATTCGTGCAGACTAACCCAGGAAGGATTTTTAGTGCAGAAGAAATCTGATTTAAAGTGAGTACTTCTGGCTGGAAGATTAGCTATTGGTAAAACGTTTGCCAAAACCTGTTACGCAGGGTGTGTTAATGATGCTTGCTTTTCATCACAAATCACTGAGGAGTCTATAGATAGATTTAGGGTTAATTTCTTCACTGAAAACTGAAGAGCTAATAACTGGAGGACAAAAATGAGGAGTGGCCTTCCTCTTTGAGCAGGGGTTTGGACTAGGTGGCCTCTGGAGGTCCCTTCGGACCTAAATTATCCAAGTCTAAAGAAAATATGCTGAAACTTTTAAATAGACATTGGGAAAGGACTGCAGGACTTTCTTCAAAGATGCCCTTATAATAATGAGTACAAGAGGATTCAAAGAAGAGTTACAGGGAGAGAGTAAATAGCAGAGTTTGCTTTCTAACAGACATCTGTCAGAGCTTGCAGGGTACAGTTCCAGCACTGAACACACAAGGCACAGTACTGTTGGGCATCTCTGAGTTCCTGTTTTTGTGAGACTGAGGGAGCTGAGGACGCTTTCAGCCTAAGCCTTGCAAGCCTAAGCACAGTTACTACCATTAAGTAAATTCTTAAGATCTGAGAAGAGCCCTAGACCAAAGTTTGTGTGCTGAAAACCCAAGAAATGGAAATTGCATGTTAAAGGTAACCCAGTGGTGATGGAGAAAGCTTTGTGGATGCATTTCCACGATTTCTAGTGGGGTTCACTTCCCTGCTGAGTCCTGACAGGGAGCACTTCGAGGAAACTGGTGAGGTGGCCACAGAGAAGGAGCAAACCGAGCAGAACTGGAAATGATTATATGTATAGAAGAGATAGGGCCATTCCAGGAGTAAGATTTATTCCCTACACGTTGTACGTCTTTCCTGGCTTCAAAGATTTCACCATTGCCAGAAAGTCCTGAGTTAACAATAATTGGGTCCTTCAGCTTTCTGCTGTTGCTCATAAATAAGAGAGCTGTCGTTCAGGTTCTTATGGGCGAGATGTTTTCCCTTGCTCAGTGAAGCAGCCAGCCTGTTCTCCGAGCAGTGTCAGAAAGGCATTGGCATGCAGTCTTAGCCCTCCCGGTAGCCTCTGTTCCTATTGACAATGAGATGATCTCATTGTTGTGTATTTTTTTTCTTCGCTCGGGCATCTCGTGCTTGGGATGATACAGGTTTCTAAGGTGTCTGTTCCTCTCTTCTGACAGGGTGTGTGTAAAGCTGCTGAATGAAGCTCGCAGATGGTAATTAGGTGCTAGTGTGCTAACAGTACCACCTGTCAGGCTGATAAATATTATTTTGCTTTCCCACCTCCTATCTCTTCTTTGGTACTAGATTAAGCCTTTTGAAGCAGAATTGTCCTTGTATGTGGTGCTGTGTGGGCAAAAGAGGCTGGTTCTTGGTCATGTTGGGGTGGGGTGAGAAGCCACTATAATGCTGAAAATGCTGATCACGGGCTCTGATGGTGCACAGGATGGGGACTGCACACACCTTTCACTGCTCTTCATCAGTCCTGACTCTCCTGTTTCTGGGCACTTTTGTGCTTGACTAAAACTCTTAATTTAGAAGGGATAAACTAACTGTAATGATGGATGTGGTGTTATGCCAAGGGGGCTTCCTAGAAGTGGGGCTCCCAACCCTCCTGCAGTGCCTTAGGCCCTGACTGTAAGGGCTTCAGCTGCTGCCTCCTAGCCCTCTTCTGCAGAGTTTCTGCAGAAACCCTTGCAGCACGCTCAGCTTGCAGCATGCTTGGGCTGTGCCATCAGGAACAGAACCAAACTGGTACATCGGCTAGAAACTGAAGGGTGCCCTTTCTTCATGTATGACGCAGCTTGGTCAGTCTAGATCCTTTAATGCTTTTATGTATCATCTGTAGTGTCTTCAGAATTCTTGGTGCAGTGTTTTGTTTAGCCAGCTCCTTTGTAAGTTGCTGTTCATACTGAATGCCCAGTTTTTGTTCTCTTTTAATGGTTTATTTACAGATCATGCTGAATTTCCCGGGTTTTGTTCTTTTTTTAATGGTTTATTTACAGATAAACTCAAAGTCAACTCTGTGCCTGAGCAGCCAAAGGAGGAAAAAGAAGTAGTCAAGCCTTCGGTTCCTGTAGCAGAACCAGAGTCATCCCCTAGTATTACTGTAGTAGAGAAACCTGGGAAGAAAACAGAGTCTGCTAGAATTCAACAAAAGGACAAAAAAAGGTGGGCCACACCGTTCAGGGTCCCTGTAATCTGTTAACCTGCTTGTTGGTGGCCTGCATGGAGCTGGCTGGTCATACAATGCTGGCACACCTCCTGTTGCCAGCTACTAAATTGCATTAAACCTGGCTAAAATTATCTCTCTTTAGAATTCTTTCCTAATATTTCTTTTCCACTTAGTGCTGTAGATGCCTCAGGGCCATTTGTGCCATTGCAAAGGGGAAGGGACATGGTCCAGGTAGTCTTCAGTGGGAGGGGGTGGCTTTCCATGAGACAACCTCACGCTGTGAGCAGACTTAGTATAGACCCCACAGGCAATCTGTGGGGGCTGGCAGGAGCACCTGTACTGCGGGGAAGGTGGTATATTCCCAAGCTTATATGTACACAGCTTCCAGCACACAAAGTTCTGCTTGTTGATTTGCATAGCTCATGTACTGCTGCTTTCAATGCACTGGTTTACTTTGGGCTGAGACTCCAAGTAAATTTCAAGTTCAGCCCTTTGTGTTTAATCCAACCCAAACTGACAGAGACAAAAAATCATTACAGTCTGATGGCTCTCTGGTGGCCTATGAGTAATTAATTGGTGGTCTCAATCCATTTCTAACTAACTAGGTAAGCACACCGGCCAGCCCACCATCGCAGTTAATGCTAACTGGTCTTCTTATTGATAGTCTTGTTCAACAAGCCAAGGGCCTGGAAACTGCGTGTTGGCAGTGTGGTGTTGGGAAGGCCACTTGGGCTGTACCAGCTCTAGGAGGATACGTGGGCCTTTAGCCTCCAGGCTTGTTAGTCTGACACGTCTCGCCAACATTAAAAAGAAAGAAGCTATTTTATTTTTCCAGTAGTCTTTAAAAATGGCTCCAGGATTCTGAGACACTACCTCATAGTCAGTTAGTGGCAAGCAGTCTGTCAAAAGAGCTTCTGAGCGATGCTGTTGGGGACATTAGTGTTTGGGAGCCTGAGCTATAGAGACAAGATCAGAAACGCCCTCTTGCCAGGTTGCTGTGGCCAAGCTAGGTGAGCAAAATGCTGAACTGCAGAGGGGCTGAAGAAATCCTCCTTGTTTTGGAGAACTGCATATGGGTAAGGACGAGAGGCTTGAAAACCCTTGTGCACCTATGCCTGATTATATAGGTGAGTATACTTCAGCATATGTGATGCTCATGTTTTTAAGAGGTACAGAGGTATTCGATTCCGTTGCTAGCAGTAGAAACGTGCTTGTCTAAACCTGCCTGATGCTTTCATGCACGCACAAGGGATAACACACATTCATTCTTTTTTTTTTCTTTTGTTTTTGTGGCAGTAAAACAAAGAGAGTGGACAAGTCTGATAACGAGGAAGAAAGAGATCCCGAAAATCTAAAGAAAAAGAGGAAGCGAATCAAACAACTTCACTCTGACAGCAGTGACGAGGAAGGTAAAAAGATGTGTAAACAACCAGGCATGTAGGTCAGGGGCCTGATTTCGACAATATTACTATCCCAGGCTGTTGGTCAACGATTGAGGGAATAGTTTAGAGGACTAAAGACCGTGCAAATGGCTGTAGCTTGAGCTTTCTGTTTATCTTGTGCTGCAAGCACTTGGGCGTACAGTTGAGATGCCTCAGTCATTCAGTCTTTGTTTTAGCTTAGCTCAGATCTGGCTGTCTCCTCACCAAGTGTGCTGCCAGTCACACTGACGTGGGGGAAGGAGGTTCTCAAATCTCTTGTGAAAGATATCACGCCTTCCAGAATTGTAGGACTGGTCATAACCAGTTATTTGGTGAGTAAACACTCACAAAGTGACCTCCCCCCTCCCAGGGTCATTTTTAGTATCTTTATTCTGTCTGTTTATAGAAATGGTTTGGAAGACAGCATTGGAAGCAAGACTTCCAAAAAAAAAAAAAAAAAAAATTAAGATAATAGAGAAACTGGAGGCAAAACAGTTGAGCCATATCCGATGCGACTCTGCGTCTCCTCGGTGGCTGTTGGCTTTGATAGGAGTAGGGTGCCCAGAACGTCACAAGATTCGGGCTTATAATGAGGAACAGCAGGGCCAGATTCCAAAGAATTTGGATAATTGAGGTGACAAATGCCGTTCAATATAGATAACTGGAAAATAAGTTGGGATTGAGCTAGGGAGTATGTGCGAAATGGAACAGTCATCCAACAAGCTGATCGGGAAAAGAATTTGGGGATCATTATGGACAAATAATTGAAACCACCAGTTTGGTGTACGACTCCAGTAAAAAAAGGTGAAACAGCGAATAGGTTGTATTAGCAAGGAGGTGGACTCCAGCAGGAGAGCTGAAGCTGTTTGCTTATTTACTGTGCCAGCACGTGAGAAACAACCGTGGAATTAGGAGAATCTGTAAGACAAGTTAGAGGGGTGAATACTGTTGAATATTTTAAGACTCTCCATGCCACCTTGGGCCTGTTTTCATGGTTCCTTTTCTGCCCAGCATAACTTCAAGTGATCTCTGTCATCAGGCATCCATCACTTGTACTCAGACTATTCCATGGGATGATAAATCTCTCGGGAAGCTGTTCTTCATGATCAGCCTTAATTTCATCACATTCCTGTGTGCAGCTCCTTGTTTGGCCATAAAAAAAATATATATGCCCACACTCTTTGGTATTTATTTCTTTAAATGTAAGCTATTATCTGGTCTTTCCACTTACTCATCACTCAGCCTACTGACAAGCTGTGTTGTTCAGCTCTGAAGAGGGGAGGTTGGAATCAGCCCGTTTAGCTGCTTGAAGCGCCGCTCCTTGCTGGGCTGGAATCTCTCAGCTCGTCCCTTCTGTGCTAGCGAGAGCAGGCAGAAATGAGCCCCGTGTTTCAGGTGCACGGAGAAGCTGCTCTTTGAAACACAAAGGCTTGTTGGTTCAGTCTTTCTCGTGCTGCTGTGAGGTGGGGACCTGCAGCCTCCTGCGCTCGTGACAGTGCGCTGAGCACACTGCAAGCCGAGAGGTGACTGCACAGTCTTGTTTTCTTTATCTATTTCTGTTAGAGCTCTTTTAATCTCCTGAGACTAAGAGCAGTGCCATAAGACTGTCATAAATTGAGGAGCACTTTTTACAGAGAGTACTGCAAACTCCTGCTTGCTGCGTATCCACTTTTGGTTTTGAATATTAGAGCTCTGGTCTCTTGTTGAATACCTGTATTACCTCAGTGTGTGTTGAATAATTAACACCTTTGTGGTGCCTTCTGTTTTCATGTATTCCAAGGTGGGGTCCAGAGGCTGTGCGTATACTCCTACCTCAGTGCACGTAGTAGGTCTGATCAGTTGTTCTGCCTTGTTTCAGTTGCACTCTTAAGCGTGAGTTAACTGGATTTGCAATTGGAAACCGTGGGTCTGGTCCTCTGCTCGGGTTGGGAGCCCAGTTGTCTTGTTAACCTCATTCTCAGTAGCTTTAGACATTAAAAATAAGTAAGGCTACCTAACCACTCATCCGTGGAGGGTTGGATTTTTGGTTTACCCCTACGTAATCTACTGGCAACGCAGGCAGAAAGTTTGACTTTCCATTCGGAGAATTTTCTTGTCACCGCTGTTGCTCCTCCTGCATTGTAGTCCTCTTTGTTCTTTATGTATCATCTTTGTGTTGTGTATTAGAATTGTAAATTTATGCAAATTATAGCTTGTGTATACAAATTTGTCTGTTACTCCGATCAGCTTCGTACTATTCCCCCTTTCAAAAAGGGAAGGATGAGAATCGAGAGAGTTTCTTCTTCCTTTTTAAGCTAATGGCTATCTAAACTGCCCTGATGAGATCTGTGTTCAGCCATTTAGTTGTGCTGCTTGCCCTTCTAAATCCAACCAGATGAAAGAAGATAGATTTGAATTCTTTGAAATATTCCTACTGAATCCAAACTGGTATTATAGGCCCTATTACATTCTGTATTCAAGTATAAGACGACAAATAATTCTTAAAAAAAACATACAGTAGCTGGACTTTGAGAGCGTTTACCCTTGGAAAGGTTGGAAACAGGTTTCTCCAGAGAGTGGGGACAATTTTAAGCAGCAGCAGTGAGGAAAAGGGGGCCTGGAGGGACATTGTTCCACACTGCGTCCCCACAGGAGCAGGGAGGAAGGTGCCACCTGCTACCCAGCATTTGCAAATCGCTGCCAGACAGGACACGGTTCATCTGCCACCTGCATCATTCATCCGCAGATGATCAAGGGGTAAGTTTTAAATATGCAAGATGGGAAACTGCCCCACCAGAGAAGGTTTCAAAGGCTAACAGTCAAGCTGCTGCTTATGCTAACGTGCCCCGCTGACCTCCACTCGAAGCAAATGAGGAGACATGGCCTTGGACAGGGGTGCTAACCTTTCCTGGGGATAAAAGGGGAGGCTTGTGGCTGTGGTTAAATGGTATTCAGACAGGGCTCCACCGGTGCAACTGCTGGTAAAACCCCTACCCTTCTTCTTTAGGCAGGCTTAGCAACATTTTGTGGGTTTGAAACCAGGTCCGTACGATTGATGCGAAGCGCTGTATGGGTGCTTTTATGTCGGGGCAAGTCTTCTGCGTTGTTCTATATTGGTCTGCTCTTAATGTACTGAAACTAGCCCAAAATAAGCCATTCTTACATGAGTGTCAGCACATTGTACCAAGTCGAAAATACAGAGAGGGCATAAGGCACAATCCTCTCCATTTAAATGATTTTTCATTAAAAAGTTATATTGGTATGAGGGTGCCTTAGTCACTGCAGGTTGTTTTGCTTCCAGTGCCAGAATAAACTACACAAGTGTGTCCACAGAGGACAGGAGGTTTTGGCAGCTTCAGCTATACCAACACAGGCAGCATTTCGCAGTGTTGACAAGTGTTTTACAGCCACTTTGGAGGGTGATTTCAGTGGCACTGTAACCTACAAACTCTATCGGTTTCGGAGAGCCGCAGCAGAAGCACTAAAGCTTCTCACAGTTTTTCCAGGCAGGGTCAGAGCAAACCGAACAAAGCCAGGATTTACATCTTTGGTACATCCAATTGCCCAACTTGTATCCATTTCATGCAGCTGTTGCTGTTGAGTAAACTGTGGGCAGCAGCTAGAGGTTGACTCAGGAGTTATCACATGTCAGAGGGCTGTGTTGGCTAGAAGAGGATAATAAAGTAATAGAGACGCAGCTTGATGGTAGTCCCAAACACTCTGACGTGGGGAGAAGGTGCCTTCTGCCTGCCAAAAGCTGGGGGAACTTGTTTGAAGGAGGCTGAAAAAAAAGCCCAAATTTCCCCCAAGCAAGCACAGTGAAGCTGACACACTGAAAATACCTTCAGCAGCCTCTGCTCAAGCACGGCAGAGGCGGCAGTTTTTCACCAGGCTGGTTTTCAGCCCTCTTTAGCCTGTGCTCTCTTAAAAATATTTTTAAATTGATGTGGCCAGCCTGGGCAGCCTGTGAAGCAGGTTTGGTGCTGTGCAATATATGGGTGCTTCAGCCTACAGTTGCTGTGAGACTATGATAAATATTGAGAATTTTGAGTTCCCTGCAGCTCCTCGGCCATGGTCCTGGCTGCCCTAGCAGTTAGCACCTTAGAGCAGATCCGTTGTTTGGTTTTATCTTTGCACAGCTGCCAGACCCAGCTCTTTGGAGCAAGGTGAAATACCGAGTCATGTTATCCCACTCTGTTTGCATTTCTGTGCCTCGCTTACTGAAGTAGTTAGGAGGCTGAGTCCTTGTTTGAAGAATGTAATTTATTATTTAGCCTTGGCAGCCAACCACTGTTTCACTTGAGCCCTTCTTAACCTATGAAGGTCAGTTGGCTGTGTGCCTGGCACAGTCATAACTCTTAACACTGACCTAATCGGTTGGGACAGCTACAGATCCAGAATTCGTGTTACAACGACAGGATGAATGCAGTGCTACAGCCAGCAGAGCTGGGAGGAGAAGCCAAGCAGGCACTCTGTCCTCCTGTCCAGCGGCATCGTTGTTATTATTAAGCAATAGGTCAGATGAGGAGTTTCTTCCCCCACATTCCTATCTCTCCCCCACATTTGAGGACTTGCATGGCAGCGTTTCTTGCTTGGATTTGGAAAGGATTCCTTAAAGCCATTTAAATTAGTCACGGTGTGTGCTGCGTGGTGCAAGGTGCTGCTCCTTCCCCTCTCGCCCTGCACTGATTTTTCTTCACCGGCACAGCTCTGTCCCCCTGCCAGCCCCACAGAAGAATGACCCTGGCTTCTCCCTTGTCTATAAGCCCTGCTAGGCTCGCTAAAGCCCTGTTTGACATTGCTGGTAGAGGCTCCAGAGCTGATTTGGCTCTGTACAAATTTGTGAAGCTGGCCTTGACTATTTCAGTCAGTTTTGGCATGGAAAGGATTCCAATCTCTCTGTCCTTGCACCCAGAGGAGAGCATAGATGATGGCAAATAAGAGAATGGGCTTAGTTTTTGGGGTGGTTTGGTGGTTTTGTTTTTCAAATGAAAGGTTGGGGTGTCCTTTAACAGTCTTTTAGGATGAGTAATAGTATATTGCACTTAATTCTTGGATTAAGGTAGTCCCGAGATAATAGCATGGATTGTTTGGGATGTGTAGCACCGCCTGTGAAGCAATGACTGTTTTACCAGTGGGGGAGAGGGAGAGAAACTAAGGTCAGATTTGGGAATATGTAGGCTTAAACCCTGACTCTTTCTAATTTCTCAACAAATGATTGTCCTTCTTTTTAATGAGCAAGTGAAATATATGGCTAAAACACGCCAGTTTCTGTGCCTATTTTGACAGTTTCATTTGATGGAACTTATTTTTGGCTTACCAAAAATCCCAAGTACACTTCTCCCATCCTCTCCCACCCTCCTTCCTTTGGGAACTGCAGCACATAGCCCAGGGTGAGCCATCTGGCCAGAGGCTGACCGCTTTGGATGATTTGTCCTGGCTTGAATTAAACAAAGCTGAGTGAGAACTTGTAAACCTTGATCTAAATACAGGTTACAATCAATTGCTCAGAGTTAAATCATTTGAGGCCAAAGGGTAGCTGCAAGGGGGCATTAGACCTGTGTGCTATCAAGATCTTCATCTTCTTAGTTGATGTCCTGCCATCTCCCACACCTGAGGAAGAGAAAGCTCCATCTCCACCTCCTGTACCTGCTCTGAAAACTGAACTGGAGCCTGCATCCATGGAGGTAAGAGCATATCAGAGTGATTGATTTCTGGTTTTATCTGACTCAGTGGGGATTGCCCAACCACTTTTCAGATGCTAAGGGAGAGATCCTGTTTGCCTGTCAAGTCCATCACGTCATTCTTCATGAAAGAATCCACCACGTTCACTCGTTCATTCATTTTCTAGACTATTATTTAAACTCCAGCTTTTCTGCTGATGTCACCCAGTTTTGTCATCTTCTCTTTTTCCCTCTTAATGGTTCTATGAATTGTGACTTGTATTTGAATGCTCTTCCCTCTGAATCTTGGCCTCAGGAGTCAGGGCAGGGCCAGAAATGAAACCAGAGACTCTTGGTATTCAACCTTGTATCGCAGGGAAGCTGCTGCGTAAGGGAGGTGGGCTGCGACTGGCAAGAAGTTAACCTCTGAGCTGAGAAAACAAGCGTAGTTTTACTGAAAGTGCAGCTGTTTCTTGCAGCACGAGTTCTGATGTCTTGCACACCTCATTATTTCCTCATTCTTCAGATGAGACAACCCCAGTGCCACCTTCTCACATAACTAAACACATTCCAAAATGTCGCGTGCCCCAGAAGTGGAATGTGTCCCCTGTGCTGGCAGTCAGGGAAGCTTGCTGTCTCATTTAAGTTGTATTTTGTTTCTCTGCAATTTGTCCTGGTAGGATGAGGAGAATTGTGGCATTAGCAAAAATGAGACCAAGATATCCTGGTAAGGGCCAGGATTAGTTATCAAATCGTGCTCAGCTTCATTAGAGAGACTAGAGTTCACTCCTGGGGCTGATGCTTTTCTGACCTGTGTATGTGCATGGGATCTTAACTCTTGATTTCTCACAATATTGCGATGTCCTTCAGGTTTCAGCTGGAGGGAGGAAGAGGAAACGGAAGCGTGTGCTGAAATCCAAAATGTTTATTGACGAAGAAGAAGGCTGCATGGGTAAGACACCTCAGCGGAACTAACTTTATTGAAGATGTGTTGAAGTTTTTTACAGGGCAGCCTCTCCCAGGCTTTGAAAGAGGTTCACAAAATTGCTTTGTTATTCCCCTTCCACCTCATGCTCCCAGATTGAGGTAACCGTCCTTTTGGTGAAGGCCTGGGTAGGGACTCATGCAGCTGTAGCTAAATCCTTATTCTTTTTTGATTATTCACAGATTTTCTTTCAGTTCTTCTCCTCCTCCTGCCAGCACCATCACCTCCTTCATTTGCTCTCCTCTCCAAAGATACAAGCTTTTAAAGATGATGCAGAGAGAGGTCTAGGTTTGGGGATAAATTCTGGCTGGGATGAGTTGTTTGTTGGTTTGAGGTGTTTGGTTTGGGGTTGGGTTTTTTTTTTGGGGGGGGCGGGGGGGCGGGCGGATAAATCCAGACCTTGATTAGATGTTAATATAAGCTTGAAGTATCCCAAATAAACAAGGAATAAGTTGGGACTTAAATCCTTCAGAGGGTTTCTGTTTCTGGTAAGGATGGCTCTGTTTTCAGGAGGAGAGAGAGTCTGTACAGAAGTACTGAGAGCCAAAGGTTTTGAATTCCAGCCTGAATGGACACTGCTTCCTCCTGTGACCTGGAGAAAGCTGTGTAACACCACTGTACTCGTTTCCTCCTCTGTGTCCTGACATTGAAGTAGAGCTGTAGGAGTTCAGAATCTTTTTCTTTTTTTTTTTTTAAAAAGGCTCTAAAAATTTATGAGGGTGGAATGTGTTTTTTGTAGCGTTGTTGTCAGCTCAATTGTATGGGATGCTTAACATTCTCCAGCCTTGCTGATCTGAGTAGATGTCAAGGGAGCTCAGCCAGTTCTAGGAGAAGATCTGTTGCTGTTGTACAGGTTTGTCGTTGTGCACAAGCTTGGCCTAGATTTGGAGCTGCCTGGATGCGAGTCAGCTTGTGTCTGTTTGCACCTGCCTGTATAGTTGTATCTTATGTTTCCTATTAACTTTGTGTGTCTCCTTTAAAGAAATATAAAGCTAGCACTCAGCAACTGGCTATGCTAGTAACTGAAATCTTAAGTACTGGATTATTGTCAAAGAATTGGACTTGCACAAAGTTATTGACTGCTTTGGCTAGTTGTGTTATGGGGTGTTTTGCTCTCTCATCCCACATAGAACCATTAAAACACTTGGAAGCAAAACGGAACAAAAAAGCATTAGCTGGGGAGTTGAGCTGAACAAGGGCTGCATCCAGAGCTCGCAGGAATGACTCTTCCGGGTTCAGCTTCCAGCAGAGTACTCTTCTTTCTGCTCAGCCTCTTCCAAGCGTACCAAGGCTGGGAAGACTGCCTTTCCTTTCTCTTCTCCCCACCCCCAGGGGATTTAATAGTCTCTTGTGAAATCCAGAGCTTTGGCTTTACAGTTCATATCCACAACCATTTTATGAAAAGGGAAATGCAAGCCCCTGTTGCGCCTTTGGGAGACAGATCCTCTAGGAAGGAGGGAGGGATGGAGCTGGAATATTGAGGAACAGGGTAGGGAGGAGATGCTGCTAAAAACCTACCAGTCTCTTGTGCAGAACTTGCTGTCTGGTTACTGTCCGGTTTCTACCTTCCCCACCTTTTCCATGCACAGACCTAATCATTTGAAGGCTAAATGACTTGTAAATCTCCCAGGCTAATGTATATTGTTGTTTGTTCTTTGAAATATAGGGGCTTTTTCCCCCCTCTCCCTGCTGTCTTCCATTTTTTTTGTATTAAACAAGGACTAGGTTTTAAGAGCCGTTAGATCCTAACATTAGGATTAGGCTGTACTCTGTATTTTTGCATGATTTTAAGTGATCATTTTCACAATAGCTGCAATAGCAAGGAATTGGTGTCAAAAAGCAAAACTAATTTAGGGATTAGCCCCGAGGGAAATTGAGCAATTAAAGTATCTGTGGAGTTAAGCGTAAGGCATGTCACCATGCATCAACTGGGACTCAGTCGAGTGCCTGCTCTTAGTCTATAGCAAAGGGGAATTACTGAGGTTTAAGCTAGTGCATTTCTACCTTGCGCTTTCTAAAGCATGAAAGGGGACATATAGACTTGTATATTGGAATATATATTATGTGTACATTGTAGGTAAATTCGTCTTATAGCACTGGTTTAAGTTAGAGCTCACGTAATTTGAGTTACTGTGATCTAGCAAGTCTGGCTGTGAGCTGAGCATCAGTAACTGTCTATCTGCGTGCCCGTTAGCTGCCACAAATGCAGAATTTTTAAGTTCAGCTGAGATGTCGGTGAAAGAAAGTTGATCTAAGCTGTGTTATCTTGCAGTAGGAGGGGACTAAGAGCATGCTTTTGGAGTTCCCAACAATTACTGACAGGGGTGACAACATGATGACTTTTTAAGGCTCAGTGAATGGCCGGTGGTCTGTTTAAAGCTGCTCACTGAAAAGCCAGTTGCCTCCGAGGGGAGGTTGGCTTGGGTTTACAGTCCCTGCTTGAGCATCCACTAGCACTGCGGAGCAGGATTTCATACCATTCCTCTTCCCGGTCTCTGGTTACGTAGAAAACCTTATTTAATTTGATGCATTAATACAAGGGAAAGCCAGTTTCCCAGAAGAAGGGAAGTTAGGACATCTGTTTAAAAGAATACAGTTGCTAAAGAAAAATGGCTTACTAGAAGAATACCAGAGCACTGCTGGGAAAGCTGATACAACAACATTTACTAGTATCTAATGATGGCTTACATCAGCGGAGCTGACTCCAGTTTAATTTCCGTGAGCGTTGTTTTATATCCCTTAGCTTTCCATCACTGGACGCTGACAGCAGTGAGCTGGCAATCCCATTCAGTCATAGCCCTTGATTTCAGTCACGGGTTTGGTTTTATTTTTTTTAAGGGATTTCTTTAGATTTGCCCTGCTTGCCCACCTGTGTAGGAAGAAGCTGCCCCCGAGGTTTTGTGCTCCTTTTCTCATCTCTGAGATGTGTTACGCTTGCTTCGCTCTTCCCCAGCTGTCTGATATGTGTGGTGCTGGTGAGGGAAGCCTGGGGTTGTCCTGCCTGGATTTCAGGACAGTCTGACTGCTTTGACCCCTGTGGAAATCAGACCAAGTCAGAGTGGTGGGTTTTAACTGTAAAATAGATGTTCCGTCATCTAATGCTAAACTGCAGATTCTGATCTCAGATTCATCGCTTTCTGATAGCTGCTTGTCAGCCTCTGCAAGATGAGCTGATGGTCTTCAGCACCGTTAGGCCTTGTTTCGAGAAGAGGGCAACGCCTGGATGGGTTTGGAGGGGCAACTGGTCTCTTGGGGTTCCTTCCCAGTGAGGAGCCCTGGGCTGCTGCTCTTTCAGGCGTGCATGTGGCCTGCGAATGAGTGTGTGTGGTGACACCAAGCCAGTTTGAAAGAACTGGATGACATTAAAGCTCCCAAGTTGTTAACCTGCCATCCTACACTTAAGAAAGAGGGAAGGAAGTTTGACTCAGTGTAGGGAGAGCCAGTCCAGTCATCTGGATCTGCTGCATAACCTTGAGCAATGGACTTAATTCCTGTAGCTGGCATGTTGAACCCAAAATGCTCATTTCCAGAAATGCAGTGGGAAGGCGGCAGGGGGGAGGTTTCTGCTCTTCGGTACACAGGCTTAACCATCATCATCTGTTCTTCTTTTCTTTTAACCAGTGACTGAGAAGGTTTACGAGAGTGAATCCTGTACAGATAGCGAGGATGACTTTGCCAAGTCCAAGCCACCAGCTGCACACAAACAGCCTGCGCTGCCTATGAAGAAGGAACCGAAGGAAGAAAGGAAGAACCTGAAGAAAGGGGCAGCTATTGCCAACAGAGCCAACAAACAGGTCTCCATTGTGGGGTTTTTTCAGAAGAAATGAACTGGGTCTTTCTCCCGGTCCTCTTGGCAGCTTGGAAGCATTGCTCTTTTTGTGTGGCTTTCTGAAAGCTGCTGCGTTGGAGGAGAACAACATGCAATCTTCAGTTACGTAAGATATCTTGCTTACTGTGTAAGTAAGCCCTCTGGACTAGATTTTGTATCAGAGTAAAGTTTTATTTGTAATTGCAATAATTTCGATTGTCTTTACTGTGCAGTATGGGATTCAGCAGCTAGAAGCAAAATCTAGAGGAACTCTTGGAAGACTGTTAATCTATTCATGTGAAATTTTATTTTTTTAATATGGCCTTTCACCTGTTCAGTGTTGAAGGCCTGTTCCATGAGTGGTAGATGGACTAAATTAGGAATCAAGTTACAGCTTTTTTTTTTTTCGCCCCTCTTCTTACATCCCCAGCTCTCCAGATTGATCTAAATGTTCACGTTGGTTAGAAGCTGTAATATAGCAGGTCTTCAGGCATACACACAAATATTGAACATCTGCTTCAGCTTTAACTGAATGAAATGAACTTAATTTTCCCCCTAAGACTGGTAAATAGTTTTTGCTCTGCCTTTCATAATCTCTTTTTGGACAAAGCAGTGCATATAAAATTCTCTTACTCTTTTCTTCCTTGAACATATCCTCTGTAAATTGCTCAGATGCCTAATTATAGACCGGGACACTGTTGGTGCTCTGTCTTTGCAAAAACATCTTTGAGGCTTCCCACACAATTGGCTCCAGTGTAATTGGGGGAAGGCTTTGCTGTTATTGGGAAAGCAACTGTATCTTTAACCTTGAAAGTTAATGAGTCAAAGGGAAGGGTGATTAGAGGGCACTTCTGATAACACCAGTCAGGTACCTGCTGCCTGTGAAGAATTGCACGCCACTTTTTGCTTTTGTAGGTTTTGGTTTGCCTGAAAGGTTCTTTTTTACAGGCACAAACCAGACAACAGAAGAGTTGTTTTCTAGGACATCTCGTCATCTGCCTGCTGAAGGAAGTGTGTCACAGCAAATGGTCCTGAGGAACCAGTTATTGGAGATGAATAAAGCACTGCAGTCTCGTTAATCAGAAATGAGTCATCGTTTTGGATGCCTTCTGGTTTTCTGGTGCTAAATTTGATAGATATATGTAAAAGGCCCGATTTTCCAGAGAATGGGTGCTGAGCGTTTCTGAAGCTTGGCCTGGTGAGGGCTCCCAGACGGGCAACTGATGTCATCAGTGGTTGTTTCCAAGTGGTGTTAGGCCAATGTACGTATGGATATGTAGGTATATGTTGGTTAATAAAGTGTCTGTGGTTGGCAGAAAGATAAAGTCTGAAGAGTGTGACTGAGGAAGAAATGTCTTCAGGCACCCAGCTGAAATTATTCCGACCTGTGGCTGGTCAAAGGCCAACTGGGTGTATTTACACGGTCATTCTGACCAGGAGATCAGGTTGGTGACTCGAGAAATTTGAGCATGCACCTAATAGTGACCAGCAGCTGACTCGATGGAAGTCATGTCGCCCTGGGCAGCTCGCACCCTCAGCCCATGTGAGAGGATCTACTTAAAACCAGCAACGTCTGGGTTTGTGCCCGGGCGCGTGTCCCGGCAGGGGGGGTTCAGCTGCTGTCGGGGTGTTCACGGGTAACCTCATCACACCCTCCCCATGTAGCTCCCCATAAGTGTTAAGAGCTTAAACTCTGGATTTTCTGAACTGGAGATTTACAGGAAAAATAATGGGAAGCTGGGTGAGGGAAGGCAGAACTGGCACAGTACTTGCAGACATCCAAACACAGAGCCTGCTGCTGCACAAGCTGAAAAAGGTTTCATGCTCTCGTGGTTTGTTGGAGTGAGGTGGGCAGCAGAGGTCGGGGGGGAAAGAATGAACCACCTTGTTCTGACTTTTATGAAGAAAATTTAACTGTTCAAAAAAAAAAAATACTGCTGTAGTGTTTCTGTTTTTCTTGGTAGAATTGGGGGTGTATTTTGAATAGTAATGATAAGTAGCAAAACCCATTAAATGCAGATTTTTCTTTTGTCAGGATGTGCTACATCCTGCTTTCTGGTGGTTGCTGTGACATTTAACTGCGTGGAAGAATATCACTGATGAAGTGGGTAAAGAATTCTTCCATCGAAACCAGGGCTGGAAGCATTAAACCGAGCATTTTAGAGCATCTGAAATGTGGGTGAGAACATCTCAAACTATCAGGATCTGTATTGAATTGACCCTTTGAGTCTTATTTCTGTGACAGATGTTGACAGGACGTGGTGTCCCAGTGCTCTTGCACCTCACCTCTGCCGTGGTCTCGCTGGAGCTTGCTGCTCCACCCCGACTCCCTCTATAACCAGATCAACGTCATAGGCGACTTCCTCAGGAAAATGACTTAATGTCTGAAGAAGTAGGACATAGGCGAACTTCAGACTTCCAAAAATCATGATCTCATACTCCCCGCTCCTTCCACTTCATGGGCTGCCAGCCCCAGGGGAGCCTCAGGTCCCTGGATGCCCCCTTGGCGAGGCCGGAGGGTCCCCGGGCGCCACGTGGGACCAAGGGACGGGGCTGGAGCCCCGAGCTGCGGGTTCAAGGGAGAAGGTTCCCCCCCATGCTGCCACGGGCCGGTGGCACCCGCGGGCTGGCGGGGGGTGAAACGTCTGGGAGATGGTGGCAGCTCGGAGCAAGGAGCACAGCTGCCTCGCTGTTATCGATGGTGCTCAGCATCCAAAATCTCATCCTGGAGAGGAGATTTAGGGATTTCCTCCCCTTTTCCCCCTGCATTTCCCTCCCAACTGCACTTACACCCTCATAGTGCCGTGGGAGAGGATGTTTCATTTAATATTCTGTGAAATTATGCATTTATAGTGTTTCTTTGCTCAGCCTCCCTGAAAGCCTTTTTTCAGACAGTGGGAGCTTCATCCTCATTTTCCCGGTTTCTTTGCTTGGGCTCCCTGAAAGCCCTTTTTTTCAGACGGAGGGAGCTTCATCTCTGTTTTCCTGTGGGGTGAGAAGCTGAAGAAGTTGCAGCGTCAGCTGCTCTGGGGTAAAACTTGATGCACCAAGCTCTTGTTGAACAAGGTGCCCCTGAACCAGCGACTGCGTGTGCCCTGGGAAGGGGCTGGAAACGCTGCTCCTGTGGATGAAAAAATCCCCATCCCTTGTTCGGGAGACAGCTGAGCTGATTTACAACCCTCCTTCCCGCCGGGAAGAGCCTGCTTGGGGAGAAAAAAAAAAATAATCCCAACCACAAAACCCCTCTGTGTTTCCTGCTCTGGGGTCGGCCAGGCTTTAATTAGAGAAAAACAGAGGAGGGCTGGGAGGAAGCGGTGGTGGGTGCTCACAGGATCAGAGGAGGGTGTCCTGGGGGCGCGTGGGGAATTGTTTTGCTTTCCCAAGGGGCGATGCCAGCTCGGCCGCAGATACCGGAGAGGGGAGCGCGGAGCAGCAGGGCCTTATAAGGAAGCAAAACGCGGCTCGGAGGGGAGAGCGGGCGCTTGCCAGGGCCCTACGTCAGCGCCTCGCTTTGCCCCGGCTGTGGGAAAACGGGGTGCCTATGGGGTGTGGGTGCTGCTGGGCTGTGTTTGGGGCACCCCACTGCCACGTCGGGGTCTGCTTCGGTAGCAGCAGGTCATGGCGCCTGCAACCCTCGATGCCAAATTCCCCGTGGAAGCTCGACGGTGGCTGGGGAAGGATTTTAAAAGCATTAAAACCAGGGGTGCGAAGCAGCCCCCCGTGGTGCGATGCTGCTGGCTTTATCTCGCCTCGGGTTTTTGTGTTTTGTTTTTTTTTCCAAGGCACATAGAGCGGAAGGGAAAAGGGGTTGTGCCTGTGGCACGGGGTTGACAAGACCCCATGTCTTTTCTGCTCTCCTGAAATCAGTCCCTTTTTTTCGGGTTTCAGCTGTCCTCCATCAGAGCAAAAGGCGAAGCTGCTCATGGCTGGAGCACCCCCAGCCCGAGGAAACTGCTGCTGAATCGGTTGAATCCTTTGAGCCTTGGAAAAAAAGTGCTGGGGGAGCTCGGGGAGCGCTCCTGAGGAACCATCATCTCCAGCCCTTTAGGGCTTCTGATGCCTTTAAAGACCTAAAACCTCCTTTCTGACACAAAGAGCTGCCACTTCACCACCCAGCAATTCTCCCAGGGTAAAGGCTGAGAGAAATTCAGGGTTAGGGCTTGCTCCTGGGGACAGATTATTTCAGGGTTTTTTTGGTGGCTTCTTCTGAGAAGATGGAGATGGTTCTGCTGGTCCCGCTTGGGCGCTGGGCAGGGACTGGGTGGAAGGACGGGGTTGAACGCAGGGCAATGGGGCTGAAGTCCAAGTGTTTTGGAAACCCCCCCTAAGAGACTCTTAATCCTTGTCTCGGCTCCAAGTGTCACTCCAGGGCAGGGAAGAGGGGTCAGTGCTGTCCCTGGACCAAGATGGGCCACATTGGCTTCTGACAAGGTCCCGTTCATCCTCCCCTCCTCAGTCTTTGATTGTTTTAAGGAGGTTAGGGGTGATTCTGCCCATATTTGTGGCCACTGGCTGCAAGACACCACAGCTGCTGAGCTTCAGCAAAACTTCTCCCAGCGTTGCTCGTGCCATTATTTGATGTTTTCAGCCCATGTCCTACCAGGAACCATGCACAAATTACATGTCTTAATTATTATTTGATTTTTTTTTTTTTTAAATTAAGAATGCTTCCCGTCTTAAACCACATCTTCTGCAGGGCTCGGAGGAGGGGGTTCAGTGCCTGGAGCATCCCAAAAACTCCCACTTTGGCAACCAACGGCACACCAGGGCAACTCAGCTGTGGGAACCCTGAGCCTCTGCTCTAATTCTGGAGCTAGATCTCACATCAAAGCTGGTCCTGCTTTAGGGCTCAGACCTGAGACCGTGAGGGGTCCCATCCAGCATCCCCAAGGCTGGAAATTAAACTGGCAGCCATGCAAAATCACGGCAGTAATAATATTTAAGCCCTGATGTGGCGTTCTCTGAGGTGGGCCTCTTCCCTGGGGGGTGACCCCTGCCCTCGCCGCTCTCTTGGGCTGCAGGGGGGAGTGTTGGATTTCTGCAACAACTCCCAGCAAATATGCTTCACTGGGTAAAAAACTGGCTGGATGGCCGGGCCCAAAGAGTTGTGGTGAACAGAGTTAAATCCAGTTGGCGGCCGGTCATGAGTGGTGTCCCCCAGGGCTGGGTTTTGGGGCCACTCCTGTTTAACATCTTTATTGATGATCTAGACGAGGGGATCGAGTGCACCCTCAGTCAGTTTGCAGATGACACCCAGTTGGGTGGGAGTGTTGATCTGCTCGAGGGTAGGGAGGCTCTGCAGAGAGATCTGGCCAGGCTGGAGCGATGGGCTGAGGCCAGCTGGGGGAGTTTCACTAAGGCCAAATGCCGGGTGCTGCACTTGGGCCACAACAACCCCCAGCAGGGCTACAGGCTTGGGGAGGAGTGGCTGGAGAGCTGCCAGTCAGAGAGGGACCTGGGGGGGATTGATTGATAATAAGCCAGCAGTGTGCCCAGGTGCCCAATGGCATCCTGGCTTGTATCAGCACTAGCGTGGCCAGCAGGGACAGGGAAGGGATCTTACCCCTGTGCTCGGCACTGGTGAGGCCGCCCCTCGATTCCTGGGTTCAGTTTTGGGCCCCTCACTCCAAAAAGGCCATTGAATGACTCGAGCGTGTCCAGAGAAGGGCAACGGAGCTGGTGCAGGGTCTGGAGCACAGGTGTGATGGGGAGCGGCTGAGGGAACTGGGGGGGTTTAGTCTCGAGAAGAGGAGGCTGAGGGGAGACCTCCTGGCCCTCTCCAACTCCCTGAGAGGAGGGTGCAGAGAGGGGGGATGAGTCTCTTGAGCCAAGGACCCAGCAGCAGGCCAAGAGGGAATGGCCTCAAGCTGCGCCAGGGCAGGGTCAGACTGGCTCTTAGGAAGGATTTCTTTGCAGAAGGGGTTGTTGGGCGTTGGAATGGGCTGCCCAGGGCAGGGGGGGAGTCCCCATCCCTGGAGGGGTTGAAGAGTCGGGCTGACCCAGCGCTGAGGGATCTGGTGGAGTTGGGAACGGTCAGGGTGAGGTTCATGGTTGGACTGGAGGAGCTTCAAGGTCTCTTCCAACCTCGATGATTCTGTGATAAGGACAGGGAGGGGTTCCTCACCCATTAATCATCACAGGCAAAAGACAGACTTAGGGGAAGAAAAAGAATGTCACTTTAATTC
Source organism: Strix aluco (assembly GCF_031877795.1). Classification (NCBI taxonomy): domain Eukaryota; kingdom Metazoa; phylum Chordata; class Aves; order Strigiformes; family Strigidae; genus Strix; species Strix aluco. Next base: position 136,692,827 of record NC_133932.1, on the reverse strand, counting down.
AAAACACCAACAGTAAGGACACTTAACAGACCGAAGGGGACTATGAGAAGACTTACCCTGTCTTAAAAACTTCCCCCCACCCCTCTCAGCTTTCCCCTCTTAAATTCATTATCGCAGCAGTGTGGCCACCATCACTAATTGTCTCGGCCTTGGCCAGAGGTGGTTCTGACTTGGAGCTGGGGGAGTTTCAAGAAGCTTTTCACAGGGGCCGCCGCTGTAGCCCCCTCCCTGCTACCAAAACCCTGCTGCACAAAGCCAGCACGCTGGGTGCTGAGCATCCCCCAACCTCAGTACTGAGCACCCTGGGGCCCTCGGGGCTGAGGATCCTTCCTCAGGGCTGAGCACCCTCCCCGGGGGCTGGGCATGCCCTTGGGTGCAGAGCATCCCCCTGGGTGCTGAGCACCCTTCCTCAGGGCTAAACATCACCCAGTTTTGGTGCTGAGCCCTGTGGCCCTTTCAAGCCACCCTGCTGTCTCCTTGCAGCCACGTCCGTGGCTCGTGGTGGCCCACGCTGTCCCCGTCCCCACGAGCATCCTCGGAGCCGCGGCTCCCGCGCCGCTCGGCACGTCCCGGCGCTTGTTTACTCCTCGCGTCCCGCCGTGTCACTTCACCCCAGCGCTTCCTGGGCTGGTGTCTGAAAATAGATATTTTTAACCTTTTAAAAATAGAAAGTCTCGCAGAACAGCAGCTCCTGTTTTTCCATTCCCTTCTCATTTCGTCGTACGGTGAAGGAACCCGAGCCGGGCTGTGCCGGGGGTGGCGGGAGCCCGGCCCCGTAAACAGGCTCCTGCAAAACGGGCACTGGGGAAAACACACGTGCGTCTTGCGAAGGAAAAGAAAGGGAAAAAAAGAGAAAGGGGGGGAAAAAAAAACCAACCTCAATAGAAAGGCCGTCCACCTTTCGCACGGAGCCTTATTTGGTATTTTCATGAAAAGTTATATCTTCACACTGTAAAAAGTGCCACTTATTACTCATGCTTTACTAGGTAAGTGTATTTTCCTTGGCATCAAGTGCATTGGTTTTTTTTTTTTTTCTTCACTACTCCCGTACAAACTATTTCGAAGGTCTCATTAGTTTCTCCATCAGAACTGGCACTTTTTGCCGCTGTCTGGAGGACCGGACTATTAAACCCGAGACAGAACCGCTGTTTGTTCAGTAAATATTAGGCTTGACTTCGCGGGACTGTAAAATTACAGCGCGGGTGTCCCGCGACGGCGCGCACAGGGCAGCCTTTCAGCCCCAGTAACCGGCCGCCGCGGTGCCAGCGGCTGCGTGGACGTGGATGTCACCCTGTCCCCGTGGCACTGCGTGGGCACCACCCCATCCCGTGGTCGTTACAGCTGCAGGGATGTCACCCCGTCATGGTGTTATGGGCTGGAAATGTCACCCTGTCCTCATGGGTGCTATGGAGATGTGGTTGTCACCCTCCCCCTTGTTGTCACTGCAGCCATGAAGGGATGTCACGCCGCCCCTGGTGTTGCTACACACGTGTGGATATCACCCCATCCCCGTGGCACTGCTTGTGCGTGGCCATCAGCCGTCCCATGGTGCACCCCATGTGTGGATGTCACCATCACGACACACACGCAGTTGTCACCTTGTCCCCTGGGTCACAACTTACCCATGGACATCACCATGTCCCCGTGTCACTAGTGCACAGGCATCACCCCATCCCACGGGCACTACAGCTGCACGGCTGTCACCCTGTCCCCACGATGTCACCCTGTCCCCGCGGTCACTGCATGTAGGTGGACATTGCCCTGTCCCCATGTGCAGGGACCACACCCTGTCTCTGTGGCTACCATGGACAGATGGACACGGCCCTGTCCCACAGTCACCATGCACGCACGGGTGTCACTGTCACCAGGCACACAATGATGTTGACCTGTCCCCGTGATCCCTGTGGACACACATGCACATCACCTTCTCCCAGCATCTCTGCACACACATGGATGTCACCTTGTCCCCATGGTCACTCCGTACACATGTACGTCACCTTGTCCCAGGGTCCCAGCACATGGATGTCACCTTGTCCCCATGGTCACTACATGCACATGGATGTCACCTTGTCCCCATAGTCATTCTGTACACATGGATGTCACCTTGTCCCAGAGTCCCTACACACATAGTCATCACCTTGTCCCCATGGTCACTCCCTACACATGGGTGTCACCTTGTCCCCATGGTCACTACATGCACATGGATGTCACCTTTTCCCCATGGTCATTACATGCCCACAGGTGTCACCTTGTCCCAGGGTCCCTGCACACACAGTTGTCACCTTGTCCCCATGGTCACTCCCTACACACGGACACCGCCTTGTCCCCATGGTCACTACGTACACATGGATGTCACCTTGTCCCAGTGTCCCTGCACATGGATGTCACCTTCTCCCCACGGTCATTACGTGCCCACGGGTGTCACCTTGTCCCAGGATCTCTGCATACACACATGGGGGTCACCTTGTCCCCATGGTCACTCCCTACACACAGACATCACCTTGTCCCCAGGGCCACTACATGCACACAGATGTCACCTTGTCCAAGGTCCCTGCACACACACACACACAGACACCACACTCCACCTCCACCTACCCCAGAGCCACGCATCCCTCCTGCCCCGCCATGGGGAAAACGAGCAGCTGAAAATCCTCCCCACCAGCCCCGTGCCCGTCCTGCCGGCCACCACCGCCTGCCTCTGCCGCCCCGCGGCCGCCTGGCCCTGGGCCCGGGGCTCGGCGCGAGCCGCGGTTCCCAGCCGCTCTAAAAGCCAGCTTTGTGTTTTACAGCCAGGCCCTTGCTTGGCATACGATTTTAATTAGAGTCTGGTTACACGGCTCGGCAGATGTGGAATGTATTTCTTAGCCCAGGTGGAATAAATCTATTGCCATAAAAACCAACCCCCCTGTTATTAAATTCTCCCTTCTAAATAGCCCAGTATTGAGATGCCCACCCGCCCCCGGCCCCCTGCCCACACCCCCTCAATGCAAACCCTTCTCTAAGTGCTTAATGAGCTTTAATTTTATTATATTCCCCCGCTGTATGAAACGGGCTTCTGGTCCCAGCACAGGTTCCCAGCTACTGGCCCTGCTGAGAGAGGGGGTGCAGGCTGCCAGGGAGGACCCCAGTGCGGAAGGGGTGGGCTGGTGAGCCCCAAGGCCAGGGGGAAATTTGGGGGGCTGGCACAAGGGTGTCACCCTGCCCTGCACCCAGAAGGGGATGCTTGAGCCTGGGGATGGCAGAGCTCAGCACCAGCTCCTGATGGACCATCATGCCATCCCCAGTGACAGGGATGCTCGTGGGGATTGGTCCCCCCCAGTTTGGAGACCTGTGTCTTCTTGCGGGGGGGCCCAGGGACCCCAGGGACATCCCTGCTCTTCCCAGGTCCCCTGTGGTGCACGGGACAGCCATGAGCATGTCCCAGGGGCTGAGCTCCATCCCCATACATACCGTCTGTGGCTCTTGAAACACCCCAGCATGGGCAGAGCCACTGGAGGAGGCAGGCAGAGGCATTAGCGGGGGGACCTGGCTCCCCAAATCCAGGATGTCAGCCCTACACTGGCTCTAATCCCCCTGCATCCCAACCACGATCCCCAGCGACCGCTCCACTGTCCCCAGACCACCCCCAAGGAGGGGACACAGCCCCCAGACAAGGTGCCTGGCATGGCTGTTGCCGATGCAGCTCCCTCCTCGTCCTTCACCATGGGCACGATGTCACAGAGGGTCTGGCTCTGTGCCACACGATGCCTGTCCCATGCCAAGGCATGAGATGGCAGGACGTAACTCACAAGGATGTTCTCATAACTCCAGCAGTGAAACAATCACCCCACGGTCCCAGCCTCACCCTCCCCGGAGCTGAAACACCCATCAGGGGATGCAGGGGTGAAATGGAGTTGGGACACAGCATCCCACACCTGGGGAATTAAATTTTCTCCACCTCCCTTTCATGTTACCGGTGCCAGGGGGCTGTTGCCAGGTTCTGGGGAGTTGTTTCCATGGGTTTGGGGGCTGCACCCAGCACCCAGCCCCTGGTGACACTCGCTGACACTCACCGGCATGGCACACTGTCACATAACCACCACAGCACCCACTCACAGTGTCCTGCTAAATTTGGGGGTCACCCAGCTTGCTAAATTTGGGGTTTTGAAGACTTTTGACTTGTTTATCCAAGAGCAGATCTGATTCTCATCATCATCCTCCTCCTTCTCCTCCATCGCTGCTCCTGCTCCAGCTCCTGCTCACCCACCACAATCTCTTCTGCTAGGGTGGCCATCCTCACCGTACATTTTAAATAATAATATTCAAATAAGATTATTGTTATAACGATGGATTTCTGGCATTCCTCCTGTCCCACATGGCCCGTCCCAAGGGACCACATCTCTCCAGCCCTTTACCCACACTCACCGTGTTCCCTGGTGCTCAGCATGGGGCTGCGCTTCCAAAAGGACTTTAGGAGTAAATTTGGGTGGGCTGAGCCCTGGCTGAGCTGGCAGACGTGCTGCAAAGGAGCCCAAAACAGCACCTCAGCCATCCTCACCCGCTCCCAGCCTTATATGCCAGGGATACCTGCTGTAGGGGTGTCCCTATCACTCCATATCACCCCAGTTTTGGCCATGAGGATGCTAGTGGAGCTGTTGTCAAAAACTTTTCTAAAATCCCAGTGTATCCCACCCCTCCTCACCCCCCAGGCACACAGCCGGAGGTCAGGTTGAGCCTGATCCACACTGATCGTCCCCATCATCTTCTCATCCTTCGCCTGGAGGTGATGTTCTCCAGTAGTGGTGGCCAGAGCGGGATCTTGGGTGCTTTGGCCCCAAAAGCAAACCCTCTTCCCTGCGCAGGGGTAGAGCAGAAAAGTGGTGCTGATGAGTGGGTTTGGAGGCACACAAATCCTTGCCACTGCCAAAGGAGGGGACATGCCTGCTCCCGCTGGCTCTGCAGTGCTGCCCACTGTGGTCCAGGGATGGTCCACCCAAGCCCATCCCACGCCAGCATTGCCGGTTGGGTGGATAAAGCTGCTCTAATGCTGTTAAAAAGGTTTTGCCATGCCGGGACTGGCCAGATTCTGGGTCAGAGCCAAGTGCCGTAGAGAAAAATTTGGTTTCCGCAGGGTGAGGAACAGCATTTTGGTCTCCTGGGCTGGTCAGACATCCCCCCATGACACCCCACCGGGCTGGAAAAAAGCCTGTAAAGGCTTTCTGAGATGGAAACTCAGAAACATTGTAAAAAATAAGGCAGCATTTATTTCTAAACAAATCCCCAAGTGCTGGGGGTCTTACCTACTCAGATGCAAATCAGGAGTAATTAGGGGCCAACAGGTTGCAGCTGTGAATTCAGGCCTTCTGCAAGACCTTGTGGAGGCCAAAATTATGGGTGGGTTCAAACAGGGACCAGGTGAGTGCATGGAGCTGCTGGTGGCCATTGAGCACAATGGTTTTGGATGTGACATCCACCTTCAAGCCCTGACCCATCCCCTGCCAGGTACCAGGGGGGCAACCCAAGGAAGGGGCATCTCCCACCTGCCCTGTTTCTTGTGTTTTTCCTCAATTTAGAGAGACAAGGCTGGTGGGGAGGTTGTCTGCACGCTCCCCTCCAGCAGGCTAAGCAGCAACTTCAGAATTCATTGCAGGGAATAAAACCCCAAGCAGCAGCATCTGCTCCCCAAGATCCCACCTCTCCCAGCAGGGACCACAGGATGGAGAGGGGAGCAGGTTCAAAACAAGGGCTGGAGCTCCTGTCAAAGCCTGGAGAGCTTCATGAACCATCACAACACTCTGTTGGGCCTCTAAAAATGCTCTAGGATGTCTAAAAAAACAGAGGAGAGAGGGAAGAAGAGGAGGACACAGGAGAGGAGCACACACGGTGTGACGGGGCACCCCAGTCCTGCTGAGTCCATCCCACAGGGACACTGGGATGTCACTTCCCAAAAATCTTCCACTGACGTATCCCACTGGACTATCCCCAAACCAAGATGTTTGAAGAACAAAATCCCAGGGTTTTTTTGGTTGCAAGAGATGCCTCCTCCCTCCCCTTACCTTGGTGTAAAGGGAATAAAACCGCAAGCTCTGTGAAAAGCAGAGCCTGAGCCCTCCCCACCAATTCCCGGCTGGGAGACTTGGCGCTGGGCTCACCCATAAGTTTTCCCCCAGCTGGCCTCTCTTCTGGCCTGCTGGCTGGTATTTTGCAATCGCTTTTGTGCCAAGGAGCTGCGGATGACGTTATCCCTCTTCCCCAGACCAGGTGTGGGGAACACGGCTGCTCCCCAGGGGTGGAAAACTTCACAGGGGAGGAGGGACCATCCCCACTGGGAAAGGGGACCCCGGGACTGGTAAGAGCATCACCCAAGGCTTGTTTTGGAGCCCCACGTGGACATCGGGCTACTCTACTGCTGGTCTCACAAAAAGGAAGAGCAATGAGCTACAACCGAGCTGTGGCTGCAAGTCCCAGCTCCCATCACTTCTCCACATTCAGCTCAGCATCTGTCTTCTCCGAGGACCTGCAACATGACCCCAAGGGGCACCAAGTCCCTTGGAAGATAGTCAGCAGCCAAGTCAACCCAGATATCCCCTTCCCAACCAGCACACATGCTGCCTGGCTGAGGAAGAGAGGTAAAACTCAAGCTTTGGGTCACAGGAAAATGATTCCTCCAAGGCAAGGACCAGCTTGAAAGGGTTAAATTGCCATTTCAAAGACAAAGAAATTGCCATTTCACAGGAAAATGATTCCTCCAAGGCAAGGGCCAACTAGAAAGGGTTAAATTGCCATTTCAAAGACAAAACCTTCCTCAAAATCCTTTTGGATGCGTAGGGTTAAACCTTGGCCATGCCAACATGAAGGACAAAACTCCCTCCGATTCCAATGTGCCCTGATTTTCACCAGAGCTGCTTAGATCTGCAGGGCAGGTTCAAGGGCAAGAGGCACCCAAATGCCTTTGGGGATCTGGTCATCTTGGGTCAGAGGTTGGCAAACCTGATATGCAAATCCAGCGGCAGTCACACGATCTCTTGCTTATTAGGAGATCAGTGCTGTCTGGAGAGTTTGTTCTAGTAATTTTGGGTATCTATCACAGGCTGGTGGTCATTTAGATGAAGGGCCAAATTATATTCACCTCTAACCGACGTCTTTTGTTGATTTTGGTGATTCACATTCAGCTTCAAATGCCAATAATCCGTCTTGGGAAGTCAGCAAAGTAATTTGCAGTTTTCCCCTGGAAAGCTCTTGGCCCAGGTAACGATCGCTAATAGCCGTATCACGTATTGATGCAACTACCATCACGTATTGAAAGCCTTCGCTCGTTGTGCAACTGGGTCTTCCTGACTTCCAAGGAAGGTCATCGAGGGAAGGACAATGTGCAGCTCTCCTCTGTGTCACGTCTGGGCTGATACGTCAGTAGGCTCCAGATTCCCTCACTCCGACGAGGAGGAGAAGGAGCCTGCACCGGTGTCTGCGTAACTTCTCGGGACGTGCTAAAAGCAGCCTGGAAGGGGATCAATGTTTCTGTTCATTATTTAGTGCCGATCCTCCTGCCACAGAACGGGAGCCGGAAGCCTGACTGGGTTCGGAGGAATCTCAGTGGGTCGCTCTGCAGCCCCCTGCCAAACCCCTCTTGCTGTCTGGGGCAGCCCCCCGGTCAGTAAAACTCTGCTTTACCGGGTTTTCCTGTGCAAGCTGCAACCTGGAGCACTCGGCACCAAGCAAAAACCAGCTATAGAGCCATGCAGGGAAAAAAAAAATTTTTAAAAACCTACATTTGGCCGGTTTGGATGGACACTGACATGGTGGGTGGTGGTGGCGGGGTGGACACACTTGCCTACATTTCCCATCTAGATTGGTTTCTTGGAGACCTGCCTGTCCATCCCACTCTGGACCTGGGGGTTTAATATCTTGTGGTTCCCTTTGTTTGCAGAAATGCCTGGAGGTTGGAGCAGTGAGGTTGGAGGTTGGGTGCTGAGGTTGTCCTGGAGTTTTGCCCTTCCTGCATCCCCGACCCATCTCACCACAGCTGTCACTGGGGGAATAACCACCCTGGGGCTCCAGCAGCCAGTGGCCCTGCCACCCAGTGTGGGAGAGACATGGAGACAAGCAAGAAAGAGCTCCCAACCATGGGAGGTGGCTCCTAGGACCTTCCTCCCATGGGATGGGAGCCAAGCTTGTGGTTGGGCTGGGAACAGACAATGGGTTCCCACCTGACAAAAGCCAGTATGCAAGCCCATGGTGACATGTCCAGCTTTCTCCAAGCAGGACCAAGTTGTAGAGGGCAACCAGATGGGATTTTTCCTAAAATGTGAGTCTTCATGTCATGAAAAAAATGAGAGATGCATGGCATAGTAACAACAGGACCAACTGATGAAAATTATCTCCCACCCAGACCTCAGCAGTCATTGCGCTGCTTGATGGGAACCCCGTGCCAAGAGCCCAGCCTGCTCCAACCCCTAATAGTGCTTGGAAGAACCGTTGCTGAGCACAAACATGAAGAAACATCTCATTTTCTGTTGCAAACAGCCATCACAGACACCATGTCGGAGATGGAGGCGCCCCTTCCCAGTGCAAGCAGGACTCCTGCTGATATGGATCGCTCACACACACATGTCCTTAGCATGGCCACTCTCTTCAAAGACAATTTTTTCCATCCCATGGGAGGAGAAGACCTGTCTTGTGCTGCAGGGCAGCTGCAGGATGGTGAAAGAGGGACAAGGGGTTGAGAACGATGTTGTTCATCCCCCTGCAGAGAAGAACAATCTCATTCCAGGGCTGCTGGACGAAGCTGGTGAGATGGGGTGCTGAGGGTGAAGGAAGCCGTCAGGACAGCCGTACCATGAATCAGTGTCCAATGCATGCTGCAATGTTCTCCCTGCTGCTCAGGACCTGGGAAGACCCTTGAGACGTGGGTCCCCTGCCCCGCCAGGTGCCCTGGGACACCATGAGTGGGGTCATCCAGCCAAAAAGCATGTCCAAATGCAATGTCCCCTCCCAGGCTGGTCACACTGGCTTCCCCCAGTGACCCACAGGGAGAAATGGTGCTGCAAGGGCAGAGCTCATGCCACTGGACAGCCACATTTCACAGCAGCCCCTTCCATCACTTTGTCTCTGTCCCCTTTTGAACTCATTCTTGGCCATTGCAAGAAGCCGTGGTGCCCATTCCAGCCCATGGGTTGAACCTCACCACCCCAGCCCAGCTGAGACATGCACCTTCCCAGGACAAAGAAGGTTAGTTGCCTTCCTCTGACCACTCAAAATCCACCCCTCTGGGCCCCTCCAGATCAAAAATCTGTCACACAACCACATTTCAGAGATGTCCAGTCTATCCTGAGGAGATGTATGGCCAGATCTGAGCACAAGTCATGCTGCTGTCCAGTCATGCAAGCAACTGCCCCGTTGATGAGAAGTTGATGCCTCCAGTTGGCATAGCTCCTGGTGCAAGCTGTGGTGGTCATGATAGTGCTCCATGGAGGAAGATATGGCCCACATTAGTGCTCCTGTGGCTATGGCAGAGTGCAGAAAGCCGGGCACCATGTCTGCAGAAGACATGGTGGTGTCTGTGCTCAGCACAGCCTCCACCAGGCATGGCCAGACACCCAGATCCCCTGGGCACAGCAAGCGTGTTGCACTACAGAGATTGCAGCAAAACCAGGGCTATAAATCCGTGTGTTGTTCCTACCCAAGACCCCATCTACACCCAGACCCCCCCAGGCTGTGTGGCTGGTACAAGGTGGTGGTGATGGGGGGATGGAGAAGTGCATGGTGCCACCACTGTTCCTCCCATGATGTAGGAAGGGGTTTGATGGACCCCAGGGATTCATGCCCAAGCATGAGGAGGAAGGAAGGTGCTGAGACCCCAAGGGAAGAGCATTTGGTGACTGTAGAAGACAATGTTGAGGGGATGGACCAAGAGTGGGCAAAGGAAGGGATGAAGGAGGTCTGGGGACAAACAAACATGTGAAAATAGAGGGATAAGGGGATAAATGGGCCAGTTCTGTCTAAGTAGATGGACTTGTCCCAAATCAGCGCAGTTTTTGTCTCATTAATTAGACCCCATTTCCTCATTAAGCTCCATTTCTAACTGTTTTCCTGGTTGAGGGGCTCTGTCAGGCGTGTGCATGTGTGTTTGGGGATCCGGGTGCCAGCAACATGGTCAGGCCACAGGTCACAGCCGGGTGTTGGAGAAACTGTCAGTCTGGGATGGATATTGAAGAAACTGGGAGGGGCTGTGATATGAGACTGGTGGGACTGGGAGGTCCAAGCCAGCTACTGGAGGGACTGTGGGACCTGGAGGTTGGCTGCTGGGAGGGCCATGAAGGGTGTACAGGGGCTATCAGATGTGGCATCTCCTAACTTAGATGACATGGAGAGCCTCATTTCTCAGGTGGCCACCCAAGGATGAGTCTGTCCTGAATTTCCAGCAGGTTCTGAGCTCCTCTCAGGGCAGCTTTGGACATGGTGAGCAGCCACCCACTCTTCAAAATCAACAGTGTTCCCTGCTGCCTTCCCAGCTTGGGGGAAGAAGAAGCCCAACTTGGCAAACCCTCAAATCCATCTTCCAGTGCCCACAAGAAACTGCTCAATCTCCGAAGCAGTCCAAGTCCTGAGCAGCAGCAGAGACCTCTGCACCCCCCAACCTTTCCATGGGAATGCCTCAAGCTTCACGCACTCAAACTCAAACCCCAAAGCTTGTAGAGGAGCATGTCCAGGGCAGAGATCTTTGCTATTTGGACACGTGGCCAAGCTCTTCTCCCTTGCTCCTTCCAAGGCCACCACTTTCCCTTTTGGGGACACTGACCTGCAGCTCAGAGGGGCATGGCAAGATATGGGGTGATGTTTGCTCTACAGTCCCTCTGCCTGTGTCTAATGGGTCTATCAGGATTATTTTCATTGTCTGTGCAGCTGGGAGGCAAAAAGGGGCGTCCGGGCCAAGCAATCCTTCTTACTTCATTTTCAACTGTTTTCAAAGCCCCTGATCAGACGACCCAGATGGTGCTAAATGGCCATGAACAACCTTTAAACAGTGGGTTATTGTTGTGCTCATTGAGTTAGATAATTGTGATGGGCCTGAACTAATTAATTTCTACCCAAAAAAAAGCACTGAATCATGGTCTTTTGGCAATGCTGGTGAGAAGGACTCGTGAGCAGTTTCCTTCGGATTTATCCAGCCTGTACAAACAGGGATGTCTGCTGGGGACTGTGTGGTCTCATGGGCAAAAAATAGGAGAGCAAGAAACACCATCCCAGTGCGCTGGAAAGGGCAGCTGGAGGCAGCGTGGGCAGCTCCCTGCATCCCGTGGGGCAGGAGGACCACGAATGCTGTGGGATGCTCCACCAGCTCCTTTATACCATTGGTTTGTCCTGCTTTTCCCTTTGGAAACCCCTCGTTTGGGGATGGTCACGTAACACGTACAGGGCAGAGAGGCCAAGCATCGTGCCAGAGGAAAGAGCCCCCAGGGCTGCGGTGGTGCCGCGCTGGTCACATTTCCCCCACCTCCCATCCCTCCTTTGGCTCCAGCCCCACCAGCCGTGGTGTCCGAGGATTTCCCTGTTTTTCTCATCACCCCTTTCTCAGCACCCATCTTTCAGGCAGCCAGGGACTTTTTCCAGTGTCCAGGTAGTCCTAACTTGCTGGCAAAGCTTTTCTCTGCAGGGATTTTTTTCTTTCCCAGTTTCAGGGGTGTCAAGCTTTGACAAAGCTGGAGGCAGGGAAATGCAATCTCGTTTCCCCAGCAGCTCGGACAACCCAGCAGATTAGGTACATCCTGAGCTGCTCTGGCATCCAAAAAGATGCAGAAACAGGAGAAAAGAGTGATTACAGACACATTTCTATGTGAGAAGAGACAGGAAATATTAGGACTGTTTAGTCTGGAGAGGAGACAGGTCCACAGTGGCACGAGAACAGCCTGTGAGCTGTGCAGCACGGATCATCTTCTGGGTTCTCCATTTCTCATCACCAAAAAAGAAAGGGATGTGTGAAGGAGAGCAGGTGTGGGGGAAACACTCACCCAGCGTGGCGTGTGGGTCTCTCTGGAGAACTGCAAGCATCATTTTAAGAGAAATCCCAACCTTTGGGGAGAAATCCCTGACTTTGGCTGGGGGAAGGTGATATGAGAACAGACATCCCAGATCATTGGGAGATGCTTTATCTATGAGACAAAAATTGAAAACACCTCCAGAGCTGTGGGCTTCATACAGGATTTTCAGGGCAGCACCAAACCCAACAAAACCTTCTTTTATGTGACTTCATTTCCCCATGGCAGAGCACTAATGGTGCAAAGACACCTCAAATTGAGCGGTGCACGTCACCAGCACCAGCTCTTCTGTCTTGCCTGTTGGAGAATGAGGCTCCAGCAAACGTAGCCGAGAGGTATTGGCTTCCCCTTCACTCCTGAGCTGCCCACGGGGCAGGGGGGGTTCATGCAGATTAAGGTGAAAGTAGATATTTTGCATGACTGAAAATCCGATGCAATGGAAAACAGCAGGAGCCAAGGAAGTGAGTGTAGCTGGCAATTATATAGACATATAGTTTAGAGAAGTGTTTTGACTAACCTGATAATAGAGCATGAAATAGCATGGCTCTGACGTAAAAAAACCCTAAGACCCCAGCGGTAGAGCCAAGATTTCTGATGGTGACTTGCCATCCGTCCCAGACCACACAGCCACAGGGTAATTCAGGTTGGACGGGACCCCAGGAGGTCCCTGGTCCAACCTCAGACTCCAAGCAGGGACAGCTTTGAAGTTACATCAGGTTGCTCAGGGCTACGTCCAGGCAAGGGCTGAGTTTCTCCAAGGATGGGATGCCCCTCCTTCCCTTGGTCCCTGTTCCAGCGTTTGATCAGCCTGAAGGGCAAAAATTTTTTGGCGTAGCTTCCAGCTGGACTGGGTCCAGCCTGTCACTGCCTGCCTGGTACTGGGGACCCAAACTGGACCCGGTGCCCAAATGCTCTCTGTAGAGACCAAAGCTGCCTCAGCACAGGCTGCACCAGCCGTGGGCTATCTGATGCACTTATTGAGCACAAAACAGATCAGAGGAAGAGGAGAGAGGGATTGCAGGAAGTCTGAGAGGAGATACAGGTCCCATAGAAGAAGCAGCAGATGTGGGTCCTGCAGAAGAAGCAGCAGGAGATGTGGGTCCTGCAGAAGCAGGGGCAGCATGTAATTAAATCACGACAACTTCTCCCTGAGGGTCAAGAAGGGACTGTGGTGAGGAGACAACTGCCCCGGCCAGGGAGGCTGCAGTAAACACCCCAGTGTGTTGTGTTGCTCCTTGGAGCCAAATTCCTTCCAACGGGAGAGATGCTGCCATGGTCTAATTGCGTGGATGCTCCTGCAAATACCCCAAGGACCGAGTTCAATGGAGCAGTTGCCCAGCAGTGTTCAGAATTAGCTGTGTTTAATGCATGTACAAAATTCTGGCAGAGACAAAGCAGATGCAGGCAGGATGGCAAAACCCATCGATGCCACCTCAGTCTTCATGTAAAAGCCCTTCTCCTTGCAGGTCTGGGCACACTGATGTCCCCCTCTCCTCCTGGCTCAGGCCATGGTGGGTGTCTGGGTCCATGCCAGGTTCTCTTGGACAGGACGTTTGAAGCCCCAAAGCCCTCAGTGTCGTACAAGATGCATTTGGGTGTTTGCTCTGAGTTTTTCTGCTCTCAAGACATCAGGCAACCTCTGCGTGACAGCATGAAGACCTGTGCTGCTCCTCCAGCTCGGTGGTGCCACCAATGGGTGCTGGCTTTCTGCTCACAGGTTTTATTCACATCAGCAAAGGTCTGAGCTGGCTGAAACTCCATCTCATGCTCTGTGGCTAATTCAAGACAAACATGGGGATGGCAGCCCGAGGTGGGGGAACATCAGCCAGGATATGCAGGGAGGTTTCGGAGAGCTCCATCTTTCACAAACTGCATCATCTCTGCAGCCACAAGCTGTTTCTCCTTGCTCGTAGATGTGCAAACAGTCAGGATTGCAAGGTTTTTTTTCTGTTCCCAACCCTTAAACAGATCAGGAATGAGTCACAACCAGCACAACTGGACAATGACAGGTCTATAAACCCTGTTAAGAAGCTGTGAGGAAGGTGGCCCAGCTGTAAAGAAAGACTACAAAGGTGCTGAGCCACCTGGGGGTAAGGTGGTACTATATCATCATTTCATAAATGACTATATATCACATTAAAATGACTATATCATCGTATCATTAAAATGACTATATCATCACAATCACAAAATCATTAGTGAGGGCTCAGGGACACTTGGGTCTATGTGTGGCAGGGCAGGGTGGCCTCAGCCACGGTGGGGTGGGCACCCACATGGTCCGGGCTGCAGCAGAGGTGACAGTGAGACATGTGGGATGTCCCCAGGGAACAACCCCTGCAGACCCCAGGAGCAGCCTCCTCAAATCCTCCGCAGAAAGCCCAGCCTTGCCCTGCAAACTCAGTGTTGCAAGGGATGAAAGGTCCCACGGCGCTGTGCCGTCTCTGCCCCCAAATCAACCCCGTCTTCACGGCTCGGGGTGGAAACGGGGTGATTCCTGCAGAGGCAAACGGACGCAGGGAGGAGGAGCAGGGCGAGGGAGGCGATGCCACCAACCGCGAAATGTTGGCTTCTGATCTGTGGCTGCTGATCCAATTAAAAGGGTTAATCCCCAGAGATGCCCCCGCAGGGAAAGCAGCCTCTAAGAGGTCCCCTGCGGGGAGATATGGTCATTAGGGCAGGCTCCTGACACGTACGGCTCCGGTGTATCACTGACACCATTGCAGGAGCTTACCCACCGCTTGTAGCCCCGTCCAGCAAGTCCCTCTGCCCCTCCTCAGCCACACGTCACCAGCCCATGTGGCCCCTGTGCATGTCCCCAGCGCTCCTCTGGGATGTTTTTTTACAGTCCTGGAGAAATGATGGTCTCTGACACTGGCCAGCACTCAGGAGAAAGCTGATGTCTTCTCCTTCCCATGCCACCGCAGGGAAGAAAAAGCCAGAGGGCCCAAAAGGTTATGGGTGGAGAAGGATGGATGGATGGATGGATGGATGGATGGATGGATGGATGGATGGATAAATGGATGAGGATGGGTGTCCGGGGAAGGGTGAGGAACCCAGGTAAGAAGCCCATGGTTGCAGCTCTGCCATCTGAAGGGAGAGCTGAGCCCACGTCTCCTATCCCCGCTGGCTCAGGGATCGCTTCAGATGGGTAAGAGCCCTTCCTGCCTCACCCCAGGGAGCAGAGGGGAGGCTTTTGGGGGTCTCTTCGGGCGGAGACAAGCTGTCCTGTGCCAGCTGTGGCTGTGCCCCTCGGACAGCAGACACCGTGCAAGGCGAGGTGCCTCCAGGCTTATTCCTCCAACCAAACCAGCAAAAATCAATGTCATCCCAATTTTCTTTGCCAGGAGCCGGCAGCCGAGATACGGCACTTGGCTCCTGCCTAACTGGAGCTCGCCCCTTTGGTCTGTGTTGCTGCAGCGAGTGAGGGAGAACAGCAGCCAAGGCGAAAATGTTTTATTGTTCAATATAAAATTTATGGGGTGCCTTTTATGACAGCGTCCCAAAGCAGGGCTGCAGTAAAGGGATAACTGAAAGGCAGCAGAAAGCCTGACTCACAACAACAGAAAGCTGGCAGTGGCGTAACACCCGACAGCGGGGGAGAAGCTGACACCAGAGAAAACGAGATGCTGCTCGGAGGCAGCCAGGGCCAGGGCGTGCAATGGGTCTGGGAGATAAAGAAAGTTATGGGAGGATGGGACAGTCACATCAGGAAAATAACATCTTTGGAGACTTCCACATCTTTCTTTCATGGTGGGTACGCTCAGCACCAAACCCTGTTTGCTAGAACCAACTTCAGCACAAGGACAATGGCAGAGGCAGGGGCAGAGGATACCCAGTCCAGTTCAGAGCACCAGGGCAATGCCATCCATGTTTCCCAGGAAGGGACCAGGCAGTAGGATCATCTCTTGGTGGGAAGTTCCTTGGGATGGGCCTGCTTCTCCATCTCCATCTTGTGTCTCCAGGAAACCTCTCTCCAAAGAAACTCCCTCTTGCACATTGCTGTTAATCTCCATATGTCCCTGCCCAAAGCAAAGCTCAGCTAGGGGGCCAGGGCGACACCACGCTGAAGCTCTGTGGTTACTTCAAACCCTCTTTTTTAGAGAAATGTAAAGCACCACACTCAGGGTGGAGATGGCTCAGGGAGGGATGGCAGGGACCTCACCCCAGGCAGGCAGGCAGGGCCCTCCAGCGCTGCTCCCCAAAGGGTTTCTCCTGGCCGTGGAGCAGCTGGCAGCACCCACCACCCTCCTGGAGATAGAAGAGGACCTCTGGGCACAGCCCTCAGCTGATTTGCACCCACGAGGTCTCCTGCCTGTGTCTGAGCTCAGTATAACCTATATGGGCTCAACAATTTATACTGGGCTCAGTAACCTATAGCTACTGGGAGGAAACCTTGTCTTGGCCAGGCAGGACAGGGTTTGTGCTAGTTTTCTTCAGGCCTTCCCTAGGAACCCAGCTGGGCAGCTTCATTTCAAACGCCTGCCGCTTCTGGTAAATGAGTATAAATTGGGCCTCGGCTCTGCTTCAATTAGAGCACGCGAGAGTGAGTTAATTAGGCTGACGAGCGAGGGTCAGGCGTAGCGCGGGGACTGGCAGCGCCCTCCCTGCCAGCAAGCAGCTCCAGTCTCCCTCCCTTCACCCCACACCACGGGGAACACCCCTAACGCCCAAAGCACCGCTGGGATTTTTTTTCCCCCGGGTAAATTTAACCAGACAGGCACCGTTGCCTGGCTCGTCGCGCGGCAGCAGTGACCGGTGCCACGGCAGTGCCCACCGACTGCTCCCCTTATCCCCGGTTGCTCCTTGCCGCGGGTTGGCTGGAGCTTTGCTCTTTCTCCCCTCCGTCCTTTGGCCACGGACAGACCTGGTTTCCATCCACATCCCAAGCGCGTGGCAGAAATCCCTGATTTTTTATTTTTTTGGAGCATAACGAAGAGAGAAGGGGAAGGCACGGCCGTCCCCGGGGTGGGAGCTGCTCGCATTGATCCTTTTATAGCCCCACGTGAGCCGTTGCCTGTCCAAGAGAGAGCACCTGCACTCACTTAGCAGCTTGCTCGGGCGCCCATCCAGAGCACCAGGACCTCCCGTTTCCTGGCCCGTGTTTGCCCCCAGCCTTTGCCTGACCCCCCCGTACCCACTGGCAGCCCCCAGCTCCATTTTCAGCCCCAAATTGCCTGCGGACCGAACGAAAGTGGGACGGGATGATCCCCCAATGATGAGCAAAGCATCCGTGGGATGCTGTCGCCATGCCTCCATCCCGCATCCCAACCCTGAGGACGTTGCCTGAGGGGATCAGACCCCACTGGGATGGGGGTCCCAAACGGGGCCCCCCCCCTGAGCCGTAACACAGGGGGAAAGAAGAGCCAGCAGAGGAGGCTGAATCAAGAAGACGCTTTAATCAGATTTATCGGACAGATCTGGATCTCCAAATAAATAGATTTATCAAAACAGAATAAAACAAGAAACCAGGGATAAATACATGTACCAAAACAACCTGAAAATCCCCCAAAGCTATTTCCAGACAGGGGGAGGGCGATGCTGCTGCACGTCCTCCTCCCCACACTGCAGAAATGGTCCTGTTTGCCCTTTGGGAGATGCCCCTCCTGTGAATACAGCCCAGTAGATATTATGTAGGATATATATAAATATATAGCATAATAACAGGCTTAGTAGCGACCTTAGTGCAGTGTTCGGGGTCTCAGACCCTGTCAGCAGGTGGGTCCTCCCAAAAACTACGTCTTCCAGTGACCTGCAAAGAAGGGAAAAGAATCCTCCCAGGTGAAACAAAGGAGAAAAGACCCAAGATTTTTCACGAAACACCCTTTGGAGGGCATTCAGCCAAAGAAACCCTTTGCAGATCACAGGGGCTCCAAGAAAAGAAATCGGGATGATTTTTCTCTCCTTGCAGGTCATCTTTACGCCGGCGGTTGGTAAAAAGCATGGTCATGTTCTGCTTTACTGCTAGCTCCTGGTGCTCTTCAGAAATGCCAGGGTGTCAGGGATGTACCCCACCTCTTCACGTCGCCCCAGGCGTCGCCTCGCCGCCGTCTCTCCCTCCTCCCTCTGCACACCCGACATCTTCGGTAGCAGGAGACAACAGGCGGCCTCTCGCGCTCTCCCGCTGGAGAGAGGCACCTCCACGGCTGTGGCTTCAATGCGGTTCAGTTTGGTTCCTTTCCTGGAGTTTCTGTAATTTACACTAGTGTATCCTTTATTGCTGTGCCAGTCTATTTAATAATGCAACTTTTTTTTTCCTATATATGTGTATGTGTGTATGTGTGTGTGTGTGTAGATAAATCAATAGCTACGTTAAAGTTTTTTCCTTACAAGTTCTTCGTTTCTTTCTCTGGGCTCTCTGTCATCCTCAGCTCTGATGTCTGGGCTCGGAAAATGTTCCAGTGACCTGGATGAGCAGAGATGGACACTCAACAACAACCCTCAGAGCAGGAAAACAGAATTTACCTCACACGCAGCACCCTCCGCACTGGACGGCCCATGAGGACCATGATGGGAGAGAAATGGGGGGAAAGGTCTCCCCACAACACTGGCCATGGCTGGAGCAGCTCATGAGCAGCCCCGTAATCTGGTCCTAATCTTGTAATTAAAATGGTATTTGAGGTCAAGAGAGGCCCTATATACATCTTGCAATGCAATTAACAGCTCAATTAACAGCAATGCCAATGCTTTCCCTGGAAACCACTCCTGTGCGAGCAAAAGAAAAGAGATCGGTCTGAAATGAGGGTAAATCACTCCATCTGCTTCCTCAAAGTGCGCTTTAACGTGAGCGGTTAGGGCCGTGTTCTCCCCGGCATGCCTGGGCTTCGGGTGGACTCCCTGCCTCTCAGGGGGGAGAAGCATTTTGCTTGTCCTCTGATTCATCATCAGAAACCCCAAATTCACATTTTTGTGGGCCATGGGTGTGTGTGGGGGGTATGTTTCTCTGCTCTCTTTGTCAGCACAGGGCGATGGCTGTCAGCCCCCATTCTTTGGGGTGGGTTGCTCAACCCCCCGCCATTTATAATAATTTTTCTGCTGCTGTCCCAGCCTTGCAGGGCTTTGCAACCACGTATGGTCAGGGAAAGTCCTGCTGCAGAAGGAAAAGAAACTCCCCAGGTGCCCCCACAGCCTCACAGGTGAGCTGCAGACTCCCTGCAAAACAAATGCACTGGAGGAAGCTGGGAAACACCCCAAAAATGGGCACAAAGCTCCCCAACCCCTCTCCTTGCCCCCCCAAAACATCAGCATCCTGTAACTGCAGGAGGTGGCTGGAGGTGTTTTCCCTCTAGGTGGTCACTTTCCCCACAACCCCAGCAAGGATTATGCAGCCCTAACATCGTCATCCCCGGGGGGGGGTGTATTTTCTAGCTGAATTAATCTCCTGTTGTGAAGAAATCACCGGCAAATGCTTTCATAGAACCTGCAGCAATGGCAGAGGGATGGTTTCACAACAGGGTTATTTGTCAGGGGAAACTGAGGCACAAAGAAGGAGGCACATGCCAGAGACCACATGGAGATGCAAAGCCCAACCTGGGAGCAGGGACCTGAAAATCCCCCAGGGTTTGGGCAAGAGATGTTGTCTCAAACGGATTGGAGGTGAAAACAAATCTCCACCCTCCCTGGGGCACTGGGTGTGCTGGTATGCACTGGGCAGCAGCACCGTTCCCGGCTGACCCGGTGACCCATGGGTGCTGGACAATACGGGAATGGCTCCAATCCGAACCTAACCCATTAAACTCTAACCCAGCCCGGGCAAAGAGGCAGCCAGCGGGAAATAGCATGGCAGTTTCACTCCGCACAAGCACTCTCGGCATGTGCGCTGGCATTCCTGCTTTTTGTAACATTTACGCACATCCAAGAACATTAAGAATGATTTTTAAAAATATTTCAAGAGTTTATTTTTTTCGAATCCCTTGCATCATTTTTTTTTTTTCCCCCCGTAACGCCAGATGGATTAAATATAAAAATCAAACAGTTTTACAGGCTTTGGAGAGACAAAGCCTTTGGATTTCACAAGCGTGCATCCACTTTTAGAAAGCTGGCTGCCCTTTCTGATACCATAAAGCGAAAATGTGACTGCTAACCAGGAGTGTTGCATATGCGTGTGAAGACAGGTCAGCCCTGACCCGGCTATGTTTGCACAAGCCTTCTCCCTACGGTTTGCTCCCCACGTCATGCTGGATTTATGCAGCAAAACATGGGGTTGTTTGGGGCAGAGTCTGCTGGTGGAGCAGGGAAATGTGATTTTTTTTTCTCTCCCTACCTTCATTCGTCCTGGTGATCAGCCTGAAGTTCTGTGCTTCTTGCTTGAATTCTTGTTTGCTGATCTTCTTGGTCTGTATCAGATGAAATATTCCTGCAGAGAGAAACACAGGGCATCAGACTCTGTGACGCTCAGTTTAAGGCTCAGGTTTGGATGCACACCTCTCTGTCCCCTCCTGAGATGCAAAAGGAACACTGCCTGCACTGGATGCCCCGGGGTCCTGGTTTGGTGCAGAACCTGCTGCTGGAGCCTGGTGGGGGTTTGGGAGTGAACCCAGGGCTGGCCAAAACCTGGGAGAGATCTCATTTGAAAACAGTAACTGCTCGTTAAATCAGAATGTGGCAGGGACAACACCACGAAGCAAGTGAAAGAAATAAGATTTTGTTGCTCCAAAAAGCATCTTGCACTGGAGGAGCTCTGATCTTCCCTAAAACCTTAAGAGAAATAAGGGTGAGACCAATGGGATCCTGGTATCACTGTTCTCTCTGCTCACTCTTGACCACCTATCTTCCCCGACCACAGAGGACTCTCCATCCTCGGATGCTTTCCTTTCCTGGAAGTAGTCAGGGACCAAAGTTTTCCATCTCTTTGCCCCCTGAAACTCCTCCAGGACAGAAAAAAAAAAAAAAAACCACAAACAAGTTACCTCAGCAGAGATTGATATTTCTGCCTGTGCCAGCATTGTCCCATTAACAGAGGTGTCTGTCTCAGATGTTTGACCCAAGAAACCCAGAAGTTGCATTTAGCAATGGAAGTGATCTTTCAGTGGGATTAGGGGTTATGATATCCCTATTTGCCCGCAAAGCATGACAAACCGGGCAGGTATGCCTGGCATATCCTTCCCCACCTCTCACCCAGGCTCCCTGTGCGTCCAGCTTCTCGCTGCCGGCAGTTGTGAGAGGCAACGTGGTCCCCCTTATTTGGTTAAGAAACTTTCCCCGATTCCCAGCAGCAATTACACACAAAAAGCGTATGTAACAAAAGGGAACTGGGTAGCAATCTATATAAACAAGATGTTATGGACTGTGGAAAATTAATACAGGAAGTCAAAGACATCCAGAGAAATATGTGAATATTTGGGCTATTAATAAGTCCTTTAAGTGGGTCAGGAAAATAAGTCCTACCAGTAACAAAAGGAGATACTGAATGGAGATTATAAAACTGTTAATGACGCAAGAAAGGCACAAGTGTTCAATAAATCCTTCTGGTCTATACTTAGAAAGGAGCAGGAGGCTGTGCTTATAGTCCCCGTGGCTGATGAAGCGCTTTCCAGTACATTAGTAACCAAGAGGATATTTTAAACAAGAGCTACAAGAGATAAACATCTTTTAATCAACCGACCTAGATAATGTTCACCCAAGAGCCCTTGGAGAGCTGGCTGAGACCTTTGGCCCCTCGCACGGTCGTTTCTGACAGATGCCAGGAGCTGGGGAGCAGCAGAGGAATGCAGATGATGCTTCAGCACGCACAGGGAGAGCATGAGGCGGCGCAGATAAGAATAGCCCACTGCGCCTGCCATCCGCCAAAGAGGCATTACGGGATGGAGCTGGTAAAGGGTGATGGCATTTCCCGGCGAGCAGATCCTGTCCAACAAACAGGATCGTCTCCTTTGCGAAGTTTAGGATGAGACGGAGGGAGGTGGCGGGGCTGTTGGGCACTTACCACCTTTCCTGGTGCTTTAAAGGGGGCTTATAAGAAAGATGGGGACAGACTTTTTAGTAGGGCCTGTAGTGATAGCACAAACAGTAAGTTTTAAACTAAAAGAGAGAAGATTCAGTGTAGATGCAAGGAAGAAATTTTTAATGATGAGGGTGGTGAAACACTGGCACAGGTTTCCCAGAGAGGTGGTAGATGCCTGGAAACATTCAAGGCCAGGTTGGACAGGGCTTTGGGCAACCTGGGCTAGTGGAAGGTGTCCCTGCTCGTGGCAGGGGGGTTGGACTAGATGATCTTTAAGGTCCCTTCCAACCCAAACCTTTCTGTGACTCTATGCTTTAGGCACTGCCTCAGGACCAAAAAACAAGCAGAGTTCAGTAGAGAACAAGTAATGAATTAAGGACCAGCCCCATCTCCAAGGGAGCAATTCATCTTCCCTAATTTTGGAGAGGCAAGGGAGAGGCAGGCTCTTCTGCAGTGCCTAAAACACTAAAACGGGTGGATGGGACGTATCGTAACTTCTTCTCTCTGCTGACTGTGTGGGGAACCAGCATGACTCTTTAAACATGGTACTCAATGCTGGGCTGGGGAACAAAGAGAGTGAGGGTCTAATTCAAGAAACTGTTCTCAGGATTTGCTAAACCACTTGCAAAACAAAGCTTCGGCAGGTGGATGGAGATGGGACCGTGGGTGCACACGGGTGTATGAGACCCATCCCAGCAGGATACAACCTTTGACCAGAGCCTTGCTCCCCATTTTGGGCTCTTCAAGAAAGACATAAAGAACCCAGAGCAGAGCTATGGGAAGGACCAAAAGAAATTTCGAACATCAAGGAAAGACTGAAAAAAATCAACTGCTTAACCTGTGTAAGAGAGGGAAGTGGCAGGAGCTGATGGCATCTTCAGATGCATCAGAAGAAAGGAGTTTGCTCTTCACACCTGTGGTGGAGAGTATGAGAAGGCACGAGCTTGAGCTGTAGGGAGGCTGTACATTGGGCAAAGTCTTTCCTTAGGAGGTTTGTGGCTCTGGAAGATATTACAAGGGCCACAGAGTCTCCATGACAGGAGATCTTCAAGCACATGACACAATAGTGTGGGGACAGCTGGTCTGGACCACACAACTCCCCTCGAGCCAGGGTATGAGGGTACATCAGCATGATGAAACACTAGGGATCACCAAAGGTCCCAAAGCTCCAGGTTTTCAAGAAAGAAAGGAGTATTTTGGTCAATGTCTAATCACCAGCCTGGCAGGGTAAACGTGGGAAAGAGGTCCAAGGGGGAACCGCACCTCCAAGTACAGCCCAGGCCTCCAGTGAGGCAGGCTGAAGGGCAGGAGTCAATGACAGAGCCCCCAAACCGTGCTGCTCTCTCTCTGATCCTGCCTGATCCTTTTTCGTCCTCACTCCCAGCAATAATTCCTGCTCCAAACCATCAGAAAGTCACATTTCAAAACTCCTGAGTTGTTCAGACCCCTAAAAAATGTGGGAAAGCCCCCAACTGTCACTCATTAGGGGGCTGGTCATGTACCACCAGCAAGTTGGGTAAAGCTCCTCCTGCCAATTCCTGCCTCGTGGAGGAAACTATCCCGGCACAGAAATAGATGAGGCCACGTAGGTATTGCAAGCCCATACAAAGGCAGATGGACGGGCTCCAGGCGCAACTTGCAGCCTCTTTTCTCCACACTCACTGCTCTGTTGGTAGAGTGATGGACCATGGAGAGGTGGAATCCATATGTGACTGAGCTCATGCTCTTTCCCAATAGTAACACTTTGCTCTGCCAAGCAAAAGAGCTGTGTTGGCCTCGGGGACAAGGGCCTCCCCTGTCCTTGGCTGGCAGAGCTCGGGAGCTCCGTGCAGACGTGAAGCTTTTGGCCTCAGAAGGTGGCGAGAAGGTTTGGGTGGCGACCTCTGCCAAGGAGCGAGGAGAGGAAACGGTGGGGCCCAGACAGTGCAGGCTCAGAGCTGTCCTCCAGCTACAAGGTGCCATTGTGAAGGAGGCTTTGCTGAGGTAGGGGGGAGGACAGAGAGAGGGGCACCGTGGAGGATGGAGGATGGCAGGGGGAGGATGGAAACATGGTGGCAGCCAGGGCTCTGTCTCTGGACTTAATTTCTCCGGCTATTATCCATGTGTGCCTGCCCCTGGCATCTGGGAAGTGCCAGCCCCAGGAGAGCTGAGATCTCCTTGGGGAGTGAGGTGAGACATGAACATACACAGGAGACCAGAATATCTGCCTACACATGTCCAGAAGACACCCAGCTACAGGGTCTGAGGGTCACTGTATCCATAGGAGGTTGCGACCAACCTCAAGAGCTCAAGGTACAAGTTTTTGCAAGGGGTAGAGTACATCCAACGGAGACTCGGGGTTGGGGAACTGCAATGCTTTCCCAGACGCAGAGAAACACAACACTAATATCTACTGGACCAAGTGGCCCTAGTAGAGAGAAACTCCTCTGGTCCATAAGAGTGTTGCACAGCTAAAGGTGCAGGGACAGAGAAAGAGATTGGTGTCATCTGATGGTGTATTTGCTGTGCTTTGATCTCTGGAAGACACATCAACCAGAGCATCCAAATCCACCCATCCAAAAAGCGAGCTGGGGGCAATTCATCCCCACCCTGTGTGCATCTTTGCAGCAGCTCTGCAAGCTTTGCTCCCAGTGATGGGTGTACCAGGGGAAAAAAAAAAAGCAAAAAGTAAAAATATGGAATGACCAGAACAATTTTTTGTTTTGTTTTCCATGTCCGTTTGGCAGGTTTGGAGGAACAGCCCCATGGCCCTTGCCTTGTTTGCCCACGTGCTGTGGCTCCGGATGGTGTTGCAGCTTGTGGAGGTGTACACTGGGGCCAAAAGTGGTTTCCAGTCCCTGGTCTGCATGCAACTGCAGCAAAAGGGTGTGAAACGGGGGAGTCAGAAAAGCCAGCCTGCTGTCAGCAGGTTTTGACTCACCATGCAAGGTCTGGAGCACCACTAGAAAAGCCTGAAAAATTGAACAAAGCTTGGAAAGCACCAGGTTTCCACACTCACCTCCTCCGTTGCTGGCTGGTTTCGTTACAGTACTCACCTTTAATCAGCTTCCAGTTGTAGATTTCCACCTCTTCCGCAGGCTCCTTCTCAATCGCGATTGTCCTGAGGATCTCCTTGGAGGTCTCCGAGCTTGGTGGCACAAACATGTACACGAGGACGCGGTTGGGGTTCTTGCCGCACCAGGTGGTGATTATTTCATCGGTGGGTTTGACTCTGGTTTCTGGGCAAAAACAAGGACAGAGTTCATTAAATAGGGACAGGAAGGAGTTTGAAGGAGATCATCTCAGGACCCAGGCCAAGGGAAACGCATCGCGTTGGGTGGCACAGCCGTGTCTCTGAATGGGATCCTGGCTCCCAGGGTCTGCTCCCCAGCGCCAAGATCAGCAGCAAAGGGAGATGTTGATAAAGGATCTGTGGACCTGCTCATCCCCATATTTTCCATTCCCTTTGATTCTGGCACCCTCTGTGACAGCAGGGATGAGGAAGGGAGATTTTCTCCACCTGGATCCCCCGTACCCGCTGCAGGGACCTTGGTGCCATCATCACTGCAAAGCCCAGGCTGGATTCCCCGCTTCCCATCGCTCCCGCTGCCATCCAGGAGGAGCAACGTCAGCAAAGCGAAGGGATGAGCCCACAGTGCGGGAGCCAGCGCTGTGGCTGGGCTGCCTGGGCAGCGTGCCCGGCTCAGCCCCGCTGGTGGGCTCAGCCCCAACCCGAGCCCCCTCCCCACATGGGGTGCAACAGCGGGGAGACCCACACCAGGGGCACCAGTGGGACCCTGTGTGACTTTTTCAACATCCTTGCTAAGGGAGAGTTGCTAATTTTTTAATTTTTTTTTTATGTATCTGGAGTAATTAAGAATCCCCCATGGTTTTGGAAGGAGATTTATTGCCTTTGGTTGTGGTCCTTGGAACGCAGAGGAGCCCAGCTCTGCTGAATTTAGCCTTGTTCTCCCAGTCATTTTGGATGCTGAAGCTTTTTACACTACTCAAAAGAAAGTTTGGCTATAAATAGACACGCGGGGTTTATTTTAGTAGGACAGTTATTTTAGGCCTGATTCTGCTCTCCCCTGTGCTTTCTGGGGTGGTCCTGAGCTACTTTCCTCAGAGAGGGGATGGAAATCCCCATTTAAAGGGATGCAAAGCAGGGTTTTTTCATCAATGGGAGGACAAGTGTTCAGCTCTGCAGGCTCAGCATGATGCAGAGGGGGACAATCACAGCCCACCACCTTCACCCCTGCCACCTCGGGGTCCAGGTGCAGGAAAATCTCTATTCCAGACCATTAAAATTCACCCACTCTAGGGCTGCATTGACTGAGGAAGCCCCACCTTCACGACAGGGAAGGAACCACACATCCTTGCAGGTACAACAGGTATTTAACAACCTCAGAGCTTCACGCTGGAGCCACTCAATGGCCAACAGTGTTGGGGAGGAAGAGCAGGGACCCAAGAGTCCCAGCCACCAGCTCAGCCCCCAGCAGCTGTGATGGTCTCCCCATCCGACCAATGCATTGCAGCAATTCCCCTTCGATTGGGATCCCTTTTGCAAATAGAAATCACTCAGCGTTTCTCTTCAGGCTACTGGGTACGAAGGAGGAAGAGGAGGACAGTCATGGAAACTGCCTGGAAAAAGAAGATGGGCGAAACCTCCGTGCAGTGAAGCAAAGGACAAGCCTGTAACTTGGCTGAGCAATGTGTATATGTGTGTGTGATTGCTATCTATGAGTACTGGAAAGCAAGAAGAAAATCACTTTGGCTGGGTCAGAGTGTTTAACTGGAAATAAATGAAGACTGAACAGCAGACAAGAGATCCCAGCAGAGAAAGTTGTAGACTTTAAACCAGAAAGACCGTCTATAATGGGAATGCAAGACTGGAAGGGCTCTGCTCAGTCATCACATCCCTTTCCCACCAGGCACCACGTCATAAATCCTGCTCATAAACATATCAGAATCCTTATTAAAACAAGCTGAGCTTCTGCCCTTCACTCCCCCAGGGAGGCCATCCCAGAACCTCCCTGCTCAGAGGCTGGAAAACCTTGAAAATCCCAGCTGAAATTATTTTGCAGCCTGTTTGCCCCCTTTCTTAAATGTGGCAATGCCTCTTGCTTGATCTCCCTGGTGAGATCCCTCCACAAAACCACCCTGAAGATGCACCTCGGAGGAGATCACCCAGAAACTGCTGCATCTGCAGTCAGGCTCAGAGACAGTCAGGTATCTTTAGTCTCTCTAGGGAAGCAGTGGGTGGTCCATCATCTGAACATCTACTGCTGAATGGCAGTACAGAGGGGTGTAGCCTAGAAAACATTCTCCAGTGGGAACAGGAGAAGATCTCATGCCCTGCCACATCTTTGCCAGGTCTGTGGTTTAAGGTAAACAGCTTTCCAAAGACCAAGAAACAGCTGAGAGACCCAAAACCCATTAAACATGAAAAAAAAGAGGTTCTCTCCACCATGTCACAGTCCCAGCGCCAGCCCAGTTCTACCTGGCTCACCCCAATAGCCATGTGCTTAACCCTCCCCCTTCCAGGGACAGGGTCCTCAACTCAAATTCAAACAAACCACGAGTGCCACAGATAACCCCACACCTGGAAAGTGTCCTCTTAATTTCAAACAACATTTCAGCTGCCACAATTTAACCCTGTGACTTCTTGTCCCAGATGGAGGTCTGGAGAACAGACCGTGCCCTCTCCCCAGAAAGCATCTTCTATCTGCCTGAAGAATCTTAGCATGTTCCTTCTTGGGCATCTTTCTCCAGATTACACCCACCCAACTGATACAACCTTTTGGTATCGGTGCAGCTTCCTCACCTTGGGTCAGTCCTGCTGCTCTCCAAGACAGGCCAACCCTTACATCAGTGCTTGCCCTGGTGAACTCACCCAGTGTGAATTCAGGCTACCAGTGATGTGAAACCCTACACATTTGTCTTTACACCAAGGCTAAATGGAGGAACTGGAAGGCAGCTGCAGGAGCAGGTGGGATCCCACCTACCTGGACATATTTTACAGCATTTCCCATCTACTTTCTCTGGATAGTCACATGGATACTCCTTGGGGCACGTGATCTTCTGGCAGTCCTGGACACCGTCCCTACAAGTGCAGAGGATGCAGGGCAGGAGGCCGTAGAGCCGGAAGATGGGGTGCCACACTTCCCCGTGGGAATAGGTCTTCCCATTGTAAACACAAGCTGGAGGAGAGAGAGAAAAGAGTTGCTGGTGGAAATAAAACATCCTCCTCTTTGCACACCCAAGGTTTGGTGGAGCTCAACACATTTCACCACCTGGGAGCATGGTCCTCCGGCAGCACATCCAGCAGCAGCGGACCCTGGGATATTGCAGTCACCCCACCTAGGAGATGCCATGGGGCAGGGGGACCAGGGTCCAGGAGATGGAGGCTGCTGGGGTCAACCACCCTGGTGGGGTGGTAAGTGTGGGCAGGACCTTGCCTGCCTCCAAGCCTCTGCAAGCCCAGGGTCTCTGCGAGGCTGTCGCAGGCATGAAGCACAGTGAAGAGTGCCACCTGCTGACTCCTCCATGAAAGTTTTTGGAGGTCCCAAAATTTCCTCCAGAGCTTCATCTCCAAGGACTGGAAAGAGCTCTTCTGAGGACACAGTGGTAGGAGAACCCCCAAGAGGAGAAGGAACCTGTCTTTTCCCCTTTTGCTTCATGGGGTTGCCTTCTCATCTGACTTTCCTTCTGTCTCCTCCAGGAGGAAGACCACAGCACTGGGACAGACCCGGCACATGCGAGTAGGTGCAAGGAGGAACATCCTGTCTCTCCAGGGCACTGTCCTGGAAGGACCACATGGAGTCTTCCAGCTGAGAACCTCCCTTCCCAGGTCCCAGATCTTCAAAACACCCCAGAGACCAATCTTCTTCCAAACTTTTTTGGAAAGTGGTAGATTCATGCAGCCAAGGGGTCAGCAGGGCTGAGATAGTTGGGTGAGGCTGGCTGTGGAGGAGTGGGAGGTGGGACTTGGTGGTGGAAATCTGCTGCTGAAACAGATTCCCTAGAGAATTCAGAGTCCTGGATAATTCAAAGTCCTGGAGAAGTCACCTTAGGCCACGTAGAGACTGCCTGGCTCCTCCATCCCTTACCTTTCTTGTGCTTCTCTTTCAAGACGATCTTCACAGTGGTGCCACCTCCTCCCTTGGGTTTGAAGCTCCTGGGAATGAACTCCAGGGAGGAAGTGAGAACAGTGGATGCGGTGGCTCCAGGTGACTTCTTGCCCATCGCTCCCCCCAAGCACTGGTCTTGCGAGTGCCTCTGTGAGCAGTCAGAGAAAAGAAGGGGGCTCAGACCCAGGCAGTCGGGTCGTTCTCACTCCAAAGCATGCTGGAAAAAGCCATGCAGTGTCCCACACACCTTCCAGCAGGAGTGGAATGTCCAGAGACCCCAGGGATGAGCAATGACCCAGGAGACATCTCGGTGCCTGCAGCTGGCTAAGGGGTCCTGAGCAGTTTGTGTCATTGCCCATAGGTCACCCTCATTGGGGCAGCACCTTTCTCATCCCACACTCAACCCAATGCCCTCAGGTGAGGTCCTGCACCACTAACTCAGGCAGGGAAATGGGCTGGTCTTTTCTACATGCCTGTTGGGAAGCAGGACCGGCATCTGTGCAACCCAACCAGGCTCAGAGAGGTAAGGACGGGCCGTATCCTGCCCTCTCACCTGGCTGGCACCAGGAGAGTTAGTGTGGGGCTGCCAGCCAGCAGGACTGAAATCCTGGGAACATCCTGGGCTTCCAAGAGCAAACTGCTGGGACAAGACATGCAGCACAAAGAATCCCCTTGTGTCTATTTTAGAGGTTTTATAGGTGGTGGAGGTGTGATGCTGGCGTTTCACCCAGCAGTATGGAAAAGGGCAGGGCCAGGAGCTGTAAGTGACCTAATCCCACAGACCTGGCATGGGCCGCCCAGCTCTGAAATGTCACCGTGAATCAACCCTCAGCAGCCAAGGAGTCACTTTTTCCTTGCTGGGGCTGCCGATACAAACAGCCTGGGGAAAGCACGCTGGTGGCCAGCTCCAGCACTGGCTGCTCTGTGGAAGTTACAGCTGGGAGGCAGGATACCTCTGAGCCCAGGGCAGGGAGGAGACACCATCTCCTGAAGCAAAAGCCCCCAGAGAGAGATTTGGGCCATCTGATTCTATGGGTAAGGGTCACATCTGGCTGTCGGTCACCACTGAGCCTGCTCTGTCCATGTTCCTTGGCTGTTTTAACCTACTGGCCAGCCTCAGCCAGGCTGGCCAACAAGAAGAAGTGCCCAAGATTTCCAGTTCCCACAGGTCTTTTGCGCTTCCAAAGACATCAGAGATGCTTCAGAGGAAGGGAACAAGAGCCTTTCCCTGGTGGTCTGAGGTCTCAGCTTATGCTGATAGCCCTCACCTAGAGTCAGTTCCAAGACACGATTCATCTGCAAACCAGGTGTCTGTGGTTCTGCTATCCAAGGAACTGACTGCCCTCCTAGAGCTGCTGTGGGTCGGTTCTTTGTAGAATACTATGGCCAAGGGCAAATGGCTTGCTTTGAGCTGTTTAATGGGGCTGTGCTAGAAGCAATAATCTGAGTTTTAAAATGCAAACGTCACGTACAACACCTCTGTTTAACTGCAGGGGTTCCTCTTCTGTGGACTTCTCATATGAGCCATCTGCAAGGAAAAAACATTGTCCTGTGAAATGCTGCAGGGCTGGATGAAGATTTGCTCTCTCTTTGACTGAAAGCAGCTCTCTTCAGGGTGCTGGCCCACCTGCAAGGTCTGGAGAGAGAGGAGCTTTGAATAGCTAATTCACATCACCCGAAGCAAATGGGAGCCATACCCCAAAAAACCTTTGTATCCCCACTATTAACAACAGCTCAGCTCCAGGAAAGACATGGCCCGGTAGCTTCTGAAGTTAGGTGGCATGAAAACATCCCAGAGGCAGAGTATGAGGTGATGGGGATGTTTAAAAAGAAATCCAAAGACATTTCTCACTGAGTCAATGACATGCCCCAGCTGCACCAAAGAAAACTAGGAGAGAGGAACACAAATTGCAGAAGGGGAGAGTTTGGAGGAGGCACCTGGAGGAGGTCATTCTGTGTCCATGGCCAGGAGACCACCATGGCCCTCCAGCTTCCTAAATATTTCTCATATTAAAGAGCCATTTTATGCTGTGACTTCATTGTCAGCAAGGTGTGAACCTGCCCATTCGCTCTTGAGTCTGTCTCATCTGGAGACACGGAGCTTGACTCTTTCCTCACCCTCCAAGGTGTCAGTCAGGGGAAACAGCAGCAAATTCAAGAGTTTCTCCCCCACGGAGAGCTGTGGGAGTGAAATTCAGCCATGCTGTGCTCAGGTAGAAGGTGGGGATTTCCCTGACTGTCCTGGAAACTTCCCTGGAGCAACAGGCAAGAACCATCTTTACATGGTCCATACAACCATCTCCATCCTGGTGGGTGAGGGGTCTGGAGAATTTTGCCTTCCATGCAGGCCACATCTCCTGCATGACACACGAGTCGCAGGGCAAAGAGTGGCCCTAGCCACCATATGGACTGCAGGAAGGCAGGACACAACTAGATGTGGGAAGGGATGCACTCAAGAAAAAAAAAGGGGCCGCATCTTTTTTCCTGGTGCAACCAAGACATAGCAAGTGGCCTGATTTACAGCACAGGTTTCCAAAAGCCTGCCAAAGTGGCTTGAAATGGCTCCTGCCAGCTGGTGACAACCAGTTGGGGGTCTCCCAGCCCTCACAAAATCACAGAATCATAGAGGTTGGAAAAGCCCTTGAAGCTCCTCCAGTCCAACCATTAACCTCACACTGACTGTTCCCAACTCCACCAGATCCCTCAGCGCTGGGTCAGCCCGACTCTTCAACCCCTCCAGGGATGGGGACTCCCCCCCTGCCCTGGGCAGCCCATTCCAACGCCCAACAACCCCTTCTGCAAAGAAATACTTCCTAAGAGCCAGTCTGACCCTGCCCTGGCAGAGCTTGAGGCCATTCCCTCTTGTCCTGATGCTGGTTCCTTGGCTCAAGAGACTCATCCCCCCTCTCTGCACCCTCCTCTCAGGGAGTTGCAGAGGGCCAGGAGGTCTCCCCTCAGCCTCCTCTTCTCCACACTAAACCCCCCCAGTTCCCTCAGCCGCTCCCCATCACACCTGTGCTCCAGACCCTGCACCAGCTCCGTTGCCCTTCTCTGGACACGCTCGAGTCATTCAATGGCCTTTTTGGAGGGAGGGGCCCAAAACTGAACCCAGGAATCGAGGGGCGGCCTCACCAGTGCGGAGTCCAGGGGTAAGATCCCTTCCCTGTCCCTGCTGGCCACGCTAGTGCTGATACAAGCCAGGATGCCATTGGCCTTCGTGGCCACCTGGGCACACAGACACTCAGGAGCAGCTCCTGGGCCCCTCATTACCTTTGCAGACCTGGCAGCAGGAATCCGGCACGGTTAGGGGAGAGGAGCACAACAGCTCCGGGCAGGTCACCAAGCCACAGTAAATCTGGCCTTCCTAGGAGGGCAGGAGGAAAAAAAAAAGCATTGTCAGCATTATAAAGATCCGGACAGGGCTGTATGTCCCCCATGTTGGGGGGCCAGCACTTCAAATCGCAGGCATAAATCAAAATCCCCCCAATAGTCCATCCTCAAATATCACCAGGCGTCTAGCAACTGATGAAAGCTGAAAATCTGTCCCTGCCACACTCTCCATCTTGCGGGGTGTATTGCGGAGGGTGGTGTCCTCTCCTGGCACGGCTGGTCCACTGATTGCCAGTCCACATACTAATGAGTGGAGCGGTCTTCCCCAAAAAGGGGGAGGCAGCATCTTCCTCTCAGACATTGTTAGTGCTACCAGATCTGAGATAACAACCACACACCTCTAAACATTGCACAACACCCATCAGTTCAAAGTGGCACGAGAAACTTTTCTCTGACACCTCCCAGGACAAGGACTTGAAGACAGGTGGAAAGGGGAAGTGGGGGGCTGAACCCAGACGCAGGTCTGTGCCACAGCTCTGCTCTCCCTCTGTTGCGGGTTATTTGATAACACCAGAGCCAAGCACACATAGACACCAGGTCGAGAGCTGTGGGTGGATGTTCAGGTGTAGACTTTCTGCCACTGGCTTGGTGGTTAGTTTGGAAAACATCATTGCTGTAGTGATTCAAGCCGAAAAACACAGGTGAAGGCCAGTCTCGACCTTAGCGCATCCCAGTCCCACTTCAGTCCATAGATTTGCACTTGTTTGCTGCAGAGTTAAGTTTTTGCTGTTCTGCAGAAGGGTAGAAAAGGACGTTCAGCAGCCCAACAGCAGCCAGGCCTCAACAGCAAGGTCCTCTTCTCCATGCAGCAATTTTCTCTGGGGTGTCCCCAACCTCTCAGTCAACCAAAACCAAGAGGTTAACCAAGGGTATCCTTAGAAAACCAAACCACGGCAGCTTCTACCATCAGGAAGCCAAGTTGCTGTGCAGGGGACATGAAGAGGAGGAGGAAAGTTTGGTAAATGAGAGGATCTGGTGGAGGTCGCTGCAAACCGAACCGTGCTCTCCTCTTTAGGGACCTCCATGGTGTCCAGACCTGCAGGGAGAGGGGTTTGGCCACGCAGCCTCTTCCTTCTTTCTCGTTCTGACCAGCAGCTCATGCATGGCAAAGACCTGCCTCGGGCGGGAAAGAACAAATGTCATAAAAAGAAGGATTTATCCCAGAGGCTCTGGTCTCAGGGCAGTTTTCAAAGAGGTTTAGACCAGCTGTTCACGCAGCTGTTCTAGCAGCTGACAACATCAGACACAGCCCGGCGAGACCCCGCTGCTGCAAGGCTCCACAGCCATCCTTTTATTTTCCCCTCGTATCCAAGGCATTATCCTGCCGAATAAACAGAGCCTGAGCGAGAGCCAGTGCCTCCGAGAGGGACACGGAGCTCCACAGGCGCCTGGGGATGGTGGCAGATGGGGTGGGAAAGCAGGACCAGGTGGGCACGTACAGTTGGACTTGAAGACTCCTTCCTGGCATTTGTCCCCAGCCTGGTGGGCTGGCATCCAGTTGGGGTCCATAAGAGAGGAACCAGCCTCAAAAGCTGTATAATTTCTAAGTTATTCCTCTTGCCACCTAGCTCCGAGGCATGCACAAGCACCAGAGGCTCAGACCAGCTATCCTGGTATCACAGATACTTTACTATCCAGCATCAGCTGATGGCAGCCATTGTGTGCATGCTGTTGGCATGAGAGGGGGGGTGGCTTGGGCTCTCCCACCCCTTTTTCTTTCCTGGTCAAGCTTAGTCCAATTATTTGCTGCAAACAAATCACACACCAGTGGAGCCTGGTCCCATCCAAGGGCTCTGTACAATGGGCAGTGAAAGCCACTTCAACCCTCTTCTTTTTTATGGCAGAGACTGCAGCCGGTATGTGCAGTTCCCCACAGCTTCCAAGTCCAGCGTCGGCACTTTCAATCCTTCTTCCTCACTCCCTCTCGAGGAGGAGGAGCTGCTCCATTTATTTCCCAACACTCAGCTCCTGGCACGTGCAGCCCGTGCTCCACACACCTTCCCCATCGCCACTGGCCAGGCTGCCTTGTGCCTCCCAGACAAAGTGTGAGGACGTGGTTTTTGATGTTTTTTTGCAGGATCCCAGCAGAGCGGAGCCAAGCCCTGTCTCAGGACATTGCTGGAGGCTCACAGAGAAGGAACATCCCTCCGGTGCTTGGCAATCCATCACAGGGATGCACACCGAGGACCACACAGCACCTTGGCCGCCGTCACAGCCCTCAGGTAGGGCAACCAGGACCATGAAGGAAGATGAGCATGCAGTGGTCATAGCAACTTGGCGTGAAAGGCAGATGCTTCCTGAAAATGCTTTTTGTAGACAGCTTGGAAAGCACACGCACAGCCCTTCTCCAGGGCACAGCTCTGCACGCGATGGCCCAGAGGGCTGGTGAACACACTGGAGGAGTTTCCAGACGAGACCAGCTCTTGGTGCCCATCTCAGCCCTGGGTTCAGCTTCCACTTAAATCCAAGCAGGGGGGGCTGAAGATCACTACGTGCCTGCCCATTGCCAAGTATGACTGCGAGGCTCCACTGCCCCTGGCTCCCTGCTGTCATCTCCCCGATGTGTCGGGGGATGAGCTCCAGTCATGCAGGGCAGGGCAGGAGATGGCTGCTGGAGGCACCCAGCAATGGTTGGGAGCCACCAAATCCTTTCTGGAGCTCAGCTCAAAACTCATGAGCTCAACACCAGGCTCAGCATCCCAAGTCCAAGAGCTGGCACTTCAGGTCCATGTTGTCTTGCAGGCACATGGAGCTCCCCCAGGTTCACAGAATCACAGAATCCCAGAATCATCAAAGCTGGAAAAGTCCTTGAAGCTCCTCCAGTCCAACCATTAACCTCACACTGACCATTCTTAACTCCACCAGATCCCTCAGTGCTGGGTCAACCCGACTCTTAAACCCCTCCAGGGATGGGGACTCCCCCCCTGCCCTGGGCAGCCCATTCCAACGCCCAACAACCCCTTCTGCAAAGAAATCCTTCCTAAGAGCCAGTCTGACCCTGCCCTGGTGCAGCTTGAGGTCATTCCCTTTTGTCCTGTGACTTGTTCCTTGGTTCAAGAGACTCATCCCTCACTCTCTGCACCCTCCTTTCAGGGAGTTATAGAGGACAATGAGGTCTCCCCTCAGCCTTCTCTTCCCCTGGTTACCAATCCCATCTGCTTTGCAGCAAGCACGTACAGGGAAAGGCTCCTGGTTGTCCTCTCTGCCGGTCATCTGCTGTACAATGCCTCAGTGGGGCAGGTGGGATAGCTGGATGCTGCAGGGACAGCCCCAGAGCCACTGGTCCTCACAGCAGGCCAATGCACCCATTGGTGTGCTCAGTGGGGATGTCCCCTGCTCACCCCAAGGAGCCCCAGCAGGGTCCACCCAGAACTGGCCAATGGGATCTCCAGTGAATAACCCACCCTCAGAGCAGCTTGTTTGTGCTCTTCCCACCGGGGAGGAGATGCAGGCGACTGCTTCGTGCTCCAACCCCAGGGCTCAGAGGACATTTGCAGCACACCCTGCTCTGGGTTGAGGCCAGACCATGCACCCAGGCAGAGGGGGAAGCACCCAGCTCTGCCGTGGTCCCTAGTCACTGGGCAGGGAGGAGCCAGCACCTTTTCAGAGGAAGCTCAATCTCCTGCACTGATAACCTGATCCTGTCAGTAAACCATCCCACCATGAACTGGTACCACCCAATGGTCCTCATATGATTTTTGACCTGGTGGGACACTATTGGGGTGCAGGAGTAGACCCCGAGCCCTCCCCACCTCCCGTGGGCTCGCAGGTAGCTTACGGAGCAGCTGCACTGCACACACTGGTTTGGTTGGCGGCTGGGAAAGAGCTCACTGGTGGTGAACATCTCGCCTTGCTGGTAGGTCGTCCCGTTGTACTGGCAGGACTTGACGGGTGCCCGGAGGCCAGAAGGGGAATGTGGCTCTGGAAAAGAAGATGAAAAAGCAACGGGATGAGAGACAGCCCTTGCCTGGCCCCAGTGTAGCACCGATGCTCAGCAGATTCCCCACCAGCCCAACCCAAAAGGACAAAAGGCCCTTTACACACCACAATTATCATGAAGAAGTGGCCGGGGCATTGCACAGCCCGTGGCAATTTACATGCCCAAAAGCTTTTGGAGGATGGGACTGACCTGACCATGCTGAGCACAGCACAGAGGTAAAACCTGGACGTCCGACCTCCCACGGTCTTGTTCCCTTGCCGTGCCAGAGTGGTGGCAAAGCCAGTCAAAAACCACTGGTGATTTGAAAAATTAGAAAAAAAAAATAGAAAAAAAGCCTATCTCTAATTTTTAGCTAATTACCCATGGGAGAAGCCCTTTTGATCTCACTCCAGCTGATGCTGGAGGTCGTCACATCCAGGGGAGGGGAAAATTGCAGAATTTTGTTTAAAATATTCAAAATTTTTTTTTCCTGTATCCAACACATTTTGCTAGCAAATGATCTGAATAAAGTGTAGCTTCTGGTTTGTCACTGAACTATGAACTGACATTTTGATCCTACAAGACTTTCAGGATGGGGGGCAGTTGAAGAAATTGGTCTGGTAGAGAGCTCTTTTCCATCAAAATGACATTTTTGGGGGGAAAAAGCAATGTGAGCAGCTCAAGCTGCCATGGCTGCCATGACCCCATGAGCAGAGCCAGACCCAGCACCGTTGTGCTGCCCCAGGTGTGAGCATCCAAGTGACTGCAGTTGAGGTACGTCCCGCAGGACCACGGCCACATTGTCACCCCCTCCCTGTGGGTTGTCCACCTACCGAGACACCGCGGGCAGCACTGCTGGGGGTCTGTGACGGGACTGGCACACTGCAGAGCCGGGCACTGGATCCGGTAGCACCTGATGTTGGCGTTCTGGGGAGAGACAGAGAGAAAGACAGTTCAAGAGGAGGGAGATCTTGGATGATGGCCACATTATCACGACAGATTGTGCTGGTGTAGCTCACCCAGCCAAGGATGTCTTCATCCCCAGCTCAAATCCAGCCAGCTCATGGTCTCATCTCTCATCATCAAAGATCACTCATGGTCCTACAACAGCCCTGAGCCACTTCCTCCCACAGCCCACTAACAGTATTGAGACAGCTCCCTCACAAAGTCAACCCAACACCCCCAGGGGGACAGGGGGCTTTTTCAGAAGGAAAGAGATTAATCCAACGTCCCTATGGGACTGGAAAGGACTTTTCTGGTCAAATTAGACACTAGAACCAATCTGTTTAAAAGCTGTCAAGGCAACACCCCAACGCAGCAGCATCCCCACCACCTCCCGCGGCACCTCATGGGGAACGTGCCTCGGAGCAGCTGCAGCGGATGCAGTACATCAGCCCCTGCGGCTCCAGGTAGGGGTGCCAACTGTCGCCCGGGCTGTACTTCTTGCCGTTGAAGTCGCAGAACATATCTGGCCCTGAAAATCAACCAAGAGAAGTTATGTAAGAGAAAAGGATGGTCCTTGGGAGAACTCTCCTTCCTTCGTGATGAGAAGAGCAAGGACAGCTCTGTGCCTTCATGCTGTTTCCCATGAGTAGTTGATGGCCACATCCCATTCACCAAACCCCAGATAGAATACATTTCCCAAAAGCCTTTTTTTTGCCATAATTTGTTTTTTTTAGGCTGGGACCTGTCTGACCCAAATGGCAACTCCTTTGAGCAAGCTGGGCTCCCTTTGCAAGCAAGGAACATAACGAGTGTTTCTGAGGCAAAAATTAGAGTTCTCACTATAAAATAGGTCAGTAGAAGCGCTCTCTGGAAGATGGAAAGGAGATTTCAGGGTGATGCCAATGGACTGTATTTCCCCCAGGGAGACCAGAAGGGCTGGGAATGGTTGGGAAGACAGGAGACCCTGAATTTAGGAGACATTTTCACTGTTACCCACAAAACGAAGAAAAATAAAAGACATTTTGAGGCAGAAACACTTTCTGAACGAAAACCTTCTGCTCCCCGAAGAGCTTCAGCTCATTCTCTCAAGGATCCCTGGACAAGCACTGTCAGCACATGGGCAGCCAAGCACAAGCCCTAAGGA
The DNA here is from genome assembly GCF_031877795.1 of Strix aluco. Classification (NCBI taxonomy): domain Eukaryota; kingdom Metazoa; phylum Chordata; class Aves; order Strigiformes; family Strigidae; genus Strix; species Strix aluco. The sequence goes on along the minus strand of NC_133932.1, from coordinate 136,654,366 downwards.
GCAGGATTGTGCTGGCTTGGCCCATCCCACCAGGCTCAGCCCCTTGGCTTTACTGGGCTCAACGCGGCACTGGTCTGGCTGGAGTGGGTTGAACCATGCTCTTCATTTATGGGCATAGCAAGTCCATCTTGTCCACTTTTTGGCCTGAAAAGCATAAAACCATGTATTTTTCTCTTCTGCCTTGATCCTATTATCCTGAGAAGGAGCAAGTTTCCAGCCATGCTCCTGAACTGGAGGTGTCCGTCCCATAAATGAACCAGCCCTGACTACACTGGCATGCGTTTAACCTTGCGGCAGTACACGGAGAGGGATGAGATGGTGCCCAGCACAACTGGGATCTTCCCTCTCCCTGGATTTTAGAAGGTTCCTATCAACCCCCTCCATCTCCAAGCCCTTGGTTACACACCAACCCTTTATCAGGATGAGGCCAGCCTGCAGCAGAACCCATGGGACAAACCATGGCCATATCACCACCAAAAACCATAGGGCTTTGGCCAGAAAGCCCAATTCAGCCATTCTTAACGTTCACATCAAAAAGCATCGCCTGGTCCTGCAGAACTGAGTCTGGCCCCAGTTGGACCTGCAGGAACCTGGACTCTGTAACTCCCACCACAGACCAATGGCTGCTCCCCCCTCTCCTGTGCCGTGTCCCCAAGCCCTGACCAGCTGGAGGAACACGCCGGGGCTTAAGGTCTTTCGTAAATAAGCACACGCCTGCCCGTGTGTGTTATTAGTGGTTTAAGTGCTCACAGCCCCACTAAAAAAACTGAAGGTGATTTAAAAGGTTATGTCATTGAGGGGATTTGAGGTAGTTTGGGTGATTACGTTGCTCGAAGGCAGCAGAGACATTTATGCTCCCTGAAGCATTTATGAGTCTTTTAAAACCTTGCGGTGCCCTGGGGATGCAGGGAGAGGGGAGAGGACTGTTTGAGTCACGGTAACCAGCTCCAGGAGCCCGCCACATGAAGTCAGGCAAGCTAGTGGGTGCTGACCCCATACGCTGCTGGAAGAACTCCTCGATGAATAGCAGAGGGTCCTCAAAATGAACCTGGTGGCATTCACCACTCAAATGAAACTAAAAGCCATCCCATGCTCCGCTCTCTCACCTGGGGCAAAGCAGTGGTTTAGAGAGTCTGGCTGGTGTTGTCCCACCTTGCCAAACCTGGAGATGCCACCTGCTTAACGTGTTTCTTCCACCAACCAGGCAAAACTCATACAAATATGCTGTGGTGGGCTGCCGTCCTTCCTCCAGTTCCTGACCATCCTCAGGATGAACCCAAGCGATGCTCTGCCATGGTCAGACCTTGTGGCCATCAGGAAGGGCAGCCCTACGGGTCTGTGATGTTCCTTATGGGTCCCTTCCAACTCAAGCCCTACAGGTCTGCCAGCAGCCCTGAGCTCCTCGTTGATAGCTTCAAGCACATGATTCTCCAAGTTCTACCTTCAAAGGAGGTGGCCACCAGCTGTCCAGACCACCTGGCCCAAGCACAGCGGTGCGGGGCCAGTGTTGCATCTGCAGAGGTGGAGATTTGCAATAATTCTGGGGTGGATGCCATCAGAAGGACAGGCAGAGGCATTCTCCTTCCTTTTCCCTACTCAGGTCTTTACATTGTCCCCACAGCTTGCTCCAAAGCTCTTGACAAGTCAGCAAACTCATATTCCTGGCCATGCACAACAGAAGCTTACAGCAAACCACGCAAGAATGGGGAGCATGTGGCTGGAAACTGCAGAAACCCAGAAGAGAGGAAAAAAAAAAATCCACAAAACTAAAAAAGAAAAAAAAAAATCATCATTTTGCAAAAGGGTGAGAAAATGACTTCATTTTTCCCTGCTTGCAGCATCTTCATGAATTACGCTGAGGGTGAAGAAATCAAGTTGCCTTCATGTGACGCGGGGCCGCTCAGCTTGCAGGCTCCCATGCCAGTTGGCTGCTTCGTTCAAACATTTAATCACAAGTGGAGCCCTGGTTTGGGTCCAGCCCTCGAAAGCAGCCTGATTCATGTCTGCAAAGGGCCCGCTGGTAAAATTAAAGCCGACTGGCAGCGCTGGGCAGCAGCAGACACTTGTCCGCATCTCAGTAGCACTATGCCGCGTATTTGGCAAGAGGTGCCGGCATGTTTGGTTAAAAGCAAGCTGGGGATGGATGGAAGGAGGAGGCTTAAAAGCTGGAGGCTCTGGATCATTTTTTCCCATGCCAGGCTAATAATTTAATTTTCAGAGGTCAAACTTTGGATATCTTCCCAATTCACTCAGAGTGAAAAGCCATTTGTGGCAGTAAATTTCTCCCATGCCATTCAGTCTCCTTATTTATTGCGTCTTCACCAACAGTACACTCACAAACGTCATGTTGTTTCACTTCTCGTTTTCCAGAGAGGGCTCCTGAGCTGCGGAGCATTTTCAAGACTGAAAAAAAATCCAGATGAAGCCATCACCTTGGTTTCCTTCCCAAGAACCATGCCATCCCTAGGCAGGAGAAGACAGTGGGCCAGCCTGGTCCACACCACCTTGGAGACACAACCAGAGCTTGCTGATTGTGAGTCAGAGGCTCCACGCTTGGAGGTGGCCCTAGGGGACCTGGAAGCAGGAGCAGAGGTGGAAAGTGTTCCCATTATGAAACACCTCCAAGAACAGGTCCCATCTAACTAGTTTCTTCTCAAATACAAGAAGCTCCCGATACAAGACCCTGCTCTTCAGAGTACCATTATGGGTTGTATGAACCAGAAAAGCCAGCTGAAAGCCATGGAAATGATTCCCCTGCCACTCAGCAGCAAGTCCTGTGGCCTCATGTCCAGAGGGAGGGTGGGAGATGCTGCCGAGAGCGGCTCCCGCACATGGGAGCTGCTCTGCCTTGCCCACCCCAAAGGGCTCTGCTGGGGACATCATGGAGGAGGAAAGTTTCTCCCTGTCTCCCCATCCAACAGCCATTTTCTGCCATGGCTCCAGTATTTTCTTGGGTGAGGACCACCTGGTTACATCCAAATCACCGAATACCCCAGGCCAGGGTCTGGGACCAGTGGCCTGGCCCTGCTTATGTCCATACCCATCCACTGGAACAGCCTTGATCCAGCTGTCCCCCGGCATTTGGCAAAGCCCAAGTTGGCACAAGCCAACACCATGCTGGAGAGTGCACCCGCAGCAAGAGTCTGGACACTCCCGGTCAATGTTGAGGCTATGCCCGGGCCCTGGTTTACTTTGATTATCATTAATTGTCATTAATTATTAATGGCATCCTGGATGGATGGAAATATGAGATGGAAAGTACCACAGGAAGGCAAGGAACGAGAGAGCTGTTACCAAGAAAAGGGTGATCTCTGGCCATGGCAGGGACAAGAAGAAGCAATTACTTTGGGGCAAAGCCTGGAAAATTTAGGATAAGTATTGCAGGAAGCTTTCCAGCTACCAGGAGATTGAAACCCCAGAAGAGGCTATCGCGGAGGCTCTGAGACACTCTATGAACCTGCTGGAACAGCATCTTCATAAGATGGTCTAGAGACACCAGTCCAAACTGAATGGCATGGAAAAACCCATCTTGTGCTGCATTCAGTGACTGCTGACATCTCTCTCACACCATGAGAACGGCCCCAACACCTCTTTAGGATGTATCTCAACAGCTTCATACACCAGTCACCAACGAGATGCCATCTCAAGTCTTCATGACCTGCTCTAGAGCCAGTGAGAGACCGCAAAATGAGGGGAAATGAGCAAGACCCCACAGCCTCCTTGTTGAACCATCAAACTGGCCAACATTGGTCAGACCACCTCTGGACATCTCCTGGACTTGGATGCAGACAAGTCCCCTCGGGCCAGCATGTCCATGAGACCTGTCCCCTGAAGCTCTCCCACCCACAGGCACAGCCTATTCGAGCCAATTCCTTGCACCCCTCCACATTTGCAGTGGACAAGGATGTCCCCATGGATTTCCCAAGGTGGTGTGACTTGTCCCACTGCCTGGGCGCTTTGACCATGGCTGAACCAGGGGCCAAAACAGGTCAGATGGTCTCCTGCACTGATCCCAAGCATGGCAGCAGGAACCAAGGTGAGCCATTAAACTTACACATGTGATGGCTACTGAAATACCATGTTCTGCTGCCAAATTCTCCTTTGCTCAGGCCGAATATCCCTCTGGATACAGGGACTGATGCTCAACAAAGTTAAATCACATACACATACGCATGTGCAAGACCCTGCCCCTACATTCCCCACTCCCACGTCAGGGTTTCCCAGATGTGAGGGATGAGTCATGGTTGGTTTTAAGCTGCTTTTACATCACTGCTCCATCAGCCCCAAGGAAGGGCTCCCATTAAGACACCCACTGCCCAGCTGGGTCTCCACATGTGTGGGATCACCAGACATCAATCCTGACTTACATTGGAGCTCCTCTACGCTACAGGACACTGAGGAGTCCCCAGAGGTGAGTCCCTGCTGCAGGTAAAGCCTTGACCCATGGTTAGAGAGGGGCTAATGCACCTGCAAGACCCCAAAGCATAGAAAATGAAGGTAACAACCTCTCCCAATTTGCTCGTCCACCACAGAAAGCCTCCACCAGCCCCATGCCTCAGTTTCCCTAGCAGGGACTTTCACTCCACGTACCAAACTGGCTCCAGTAGGGATGCTACCGAAACATTCCACAGACCTCACCCCGCTTCTCTCCAGTTTCATCCCGTGGAGTGAGGGGTTTCCTCCATCTCTGCATCCCCAGGCGGTCCCCCCGCAGCTCTTCTCTGAGCAGGGCACGTCTGAGCCAGGCTCCCGGCCCCGACAGCTTTTTTGGAGGTCACGCACCTGACTGCCAGCACCGCGCCAGGCGTGTGGGGGTGTGTTTATGCAAACCAGTTTGTGAGTTTTAAGAGCGGCCATAAATAAAGTGTAAAAAGCACTGTCTGGTACAGAAAGTCCAGGCGCTCCTATGACAGCCCTGTATTTATGAAGGGCTTAAAATGCAACTTAGCTGTGAAGGGACTGGTTAAAACACACCGGGCCCTTGACATGTGGCATCCTAATGACTCCACTCACATCCAGATCGCTTCCCACACACTCGCCTCGCTCAGTCCTGGGCTGGGAATTTCTTCTTGGGATTTTGGGAGCTTGGAAAACTCTGCAGCTCTGCGAATGCAGCCTCATGAAGCATCCCTGAGCTCCCCGGGGTGGAGGAGCTAAGCAAAGTCCCACACCCAGAGCATCCCCATGGGCTCTGCGAGCAGCAGACGGGGCCCCATTTCCCTCCTCTTCTTCCCAAGGGGATGCTCAGTTTTCTAAAGCGGGGTGTGCAGCCCTCACCTCTCCCTTACCATGGCCGCCAGTAGGATTTGCTTTTCATCCCAGTCTTTCCCACCTTGGACCACTCAGTCTGTCATCAGGCTGGATCCAAACTCATAGGAGAGATGGATCCCACAAACACCCTTTTCTCCATGAACCACATTAAAAAGAAATTAAATGGCAACTTCCAAGCTTCTGGGGAAAACCACTGCCCCGCACTCTCCAGAGATGCTGGTTTTTAAATGCCTCCAGCCAAAATATCATTGCATTCAACTATTGCTGCTGAATTACTCATAGCGGCCGGGCTGCAGCACATTCGGCCCAGTAACCTGTGCCTCTGATATTTTTTCAGCTGAGAGTGTAAATCCCCTAAAATAGCCTGTTTCTGTGGGCAAATTCTTCTTTTCTGACTTGCCTTCAAGCCTAAGCGTTTCTGCTTCTCACCTATTTTTAGCCACGACACTGTAGGTCTCTTGGCTGATGAGCCCGCTTGTAACTAATTTATTCCTGTCTTCATTCTCCCTGAGCGCTCAGCCCCGAGCAAAATGTGAGGCAGTGAGCTGCAGAGGTGGATGGTGGAGAAAAGTCCACGATTCGATGAGGATCTTGTCACCAAGACCCCCCCTGCCCTCGGCCACAGGGCACCTGGAGCCACAGCCAAGCCCCCCATGCCGCGGGATGTGCCCCACAACAGAGCCAAAGCGATACGGAGCTGGGGGCGATCCTGGACCTCCCAGCTCCAATCCTGCCCCGGTCCCACAGCCCCCAGCTCTTTATCACCATTATAAAGCCCACAAATGGACACCAGCACGTCCTCCCAAAGCAGACAAACCCCTAGTACCCCCATTCATGAGGCTTTATGCCCAATTTAGGGGTTCTGCTACCATCAGCAGGCACCTCTGAAGAGCAAACACCTCACCTAGCATCTGTTTCACCTTCTGGAGATGTCTCCATCCTCCTCCTAACCTGAGTACCACAGTTAACACAGCCCTGGCAGAGGCAGGGAGTCAGACTCACAACCCTCGTGCAAGAAACGGCCACTGTGGTCTGAGCTCGGCGGCTTTCAATGAGCCCAGGGAAGGGAAAGTAGCCAAACTCACCCAAATTTTGCTCTCCAACACAGCCCCATCCATCCGCCTGCCTTTCTCCCCCACTGCCGGGACAAGAAATCCAGCGCTCACATTTTGGGTCAGCGCTCCAGGAGGACGATTATTTGGCGAATGCCTAATGCACTGCTGGCAGCGGGCAAGTCGTAAATCACCCTAACGCAGCCACCGACAGACTCCGCTGGGATTTTGGGAGATTAAAGGGGAGAATAAAATGTAGGGACACGACGGGTCGTGCTCTGGTTTGCTCAGTGCTCAGGTGGCTTTGCAATGTAGTAGGGGTGCCCAGCACCCACTGGGGGGGGTCCCAATGCTTTGCCCAAGCCAAACGCACCTCCTCACCCTGATTAACACCTCCAGCACCCTCCAAGATGCTGAAGAGCCCTGGCCAAGTACTTCAAGCCTTTTTATACAAGGAAGTGCTGAACGTCCCTTCCTTTCCCCATCCTTAATTTTATCTGTCCCAGTCAGCCAGATGGGAGCAGGAGCAAGGAGAGAACAAGGGATGGACAAGGGAGGGATGTGGAGGAAAGCTCCCAACTTGGTTTGGGGGGGGTCATTTCCCCAAGTTGCCCATGTCCCCGTGCACCCTCGGAGGGGAGATGCACCCACGCAGGGTGGGATCTGTGCAGGGGAAGGGCTGTAATTCACGCCCCTGCCCTGTGTGATTTCTAGCCCACGGAGGGGGGGGCGGGGGAGAGCGTCCCAGACCTTCAGCACATCCCCACCAGCCCACCAAAGCCCACAGCCCCCTCAGCAGCGGTGTGCTCGGCGCTGTACGTCCCCGCAAAGCAGCCGGGGACAGCAGCGGGTGGAGGGGGACACAGCCGTGTCCCCAATAGTGCAGGATGGGGGACCTGGCTTGCTGGGACATCCTGGCCGCGGAGGACCAGCACCCGCCATGGCGAGGAGCCTCTCCGTGTCCCTAGCCATGTCCGCAAAGCCCCCCTACAACTTTCTGGGGAGCCCAGCGATGGGGAAACTGAGGCACGGAGGGACCCAGCGCAGCCGGGAGGGGAGCGGGGTGTGGAGGGGTGGGGAGGGGGGACTTACGAGCCCGGGCTCGGCTCTCGGAGGCGAAGAGGAGCAGCAGGCACCGGAGGAGGAAGGCGAGGGGACCCGCCCCGGGAAGCATCGCAGCCCGGCGATCGGCGCCCGGGGGCTTCGGTCCCGGTGCCCGGGGGTGCCGCTGCCCGATGTCCCGCTGCTTGGTCCCGGTGCGGTGCCCGGTGATGTCTCGGTCCCGCTGCCGGGGCCGCTGTCTCGGGGCCGGGGCCGGTGCCCGGGGATGCCGGGGCCGCGGTGCCGGTGCCGGTGCCCGGCGGGGCTCGTCTCGCTCCGATCAAAGGCGCCTCCTTTAGGGAGAGCCGAGGAGTTTGTTTGTTGGTATTAAAGGCGGAGATGGGGGGGTGGGGGGTGTTGAGATCCGCAGGGTGGTTTTGTTTTTTTTTTTTTTTAATTATTATTTTTTTTTTCCCACTTTTTTTTTTTTTTTGGGTGTTTTAGGAAATTCCTCGGCGGCAGGAGGGCGGAGGGAGGGAGGGCGGGCGGGGAGGGGGTGCGGGAGCCGCAGGTTTAACCCCTGCCTCCCTGCAGCCTGGAAGGACCTGCCGGGCTGGACCCCGTCCTGGGGTGCTACGAGCCGGGAAGTGACACTAATGGGATCTATCTCACACACACACACACACCAGACAAAGCCGGGCTACACCCCTTCTCCCTGTTAAACCCCACTTGGCTCTGAGATGCTTGAGCCCCCCACGGGAGATGCATCCACCCCATCCCGGGGAAAAGCCGGCCCTGGCACAACCCCGAGCATCCCACGCTCCGAGTGAGAAAAACCCGAAATCCGGGCTGCAGCCTCCCCTCCCAGGGCTCTGATCCATCCCCAAGGTCCCCCAGTGCCCTGATTCCCATCCCAGTAAGTTCCAGTTCTCTTCCCAGTGACATGAACAGGCTCCTTCCTTCCTGGGGCAGCAGGGTGCAGCTATCCCCCCTGCACCCTCAGGGGCAGAAGTTTCAGCCAGACAAAGCGGTCGAGCCCCCTCTGCCCCCCCAGGTGCTTTACATTCCTCCAGCTGCATAAAACCATCTTAAATACCTGCAGGAACCCCCCCACCGGCCCCCAGCCACGATCCCAAATCCTCCTCCCGCCACCCCAGCAGAGCAGGTGACACCTCGGCTGTCTCCACAGGACAGAGGTGCTGGGCACGAAACGCCGTTGGTTGGAAAGCCACGGGCCATGCAGTCACCCCTGGAGAAGCCACCTCACCACACATGCCGCTCCCGTTCCCGCCTGCTCCCCAAATCCCGCCTGAAGCCATCCCGCACCGGCTGCCAGCCCTGCTCTGCGTGTTCGTGGGGCTCAGCTTGCTGCTCTCCAGGACCCTCATGGAGAAGTTGGGCAGCACTGGATCCTCCCTGAGCAGCCGTGACCACTCCGCAGCGCCGCTTCCTGAGGCCAGAATAACCCAGGGCCACCAGTTCATCATAGAGATGGTCTCCTGCAGCTTCCTTAGACCCCCAAGGCCAGATTTTGCGTGGATTTTTTAACCATTTCTCCTGCTCCACCTTCACAACTCACACTTCCAGGGGTGCTTAGAGCAAGACACTTTATTAGCCCAAGAAATATGGGCTTTACACAGCACTGAACACCTTCATGCCCATATTCCCACATCAGGCAGGCGTGGATGGAGGTCCCAGACCTTCCAGGAGCTCCGGGCTTCTCCTTTGCAAACGTCTTCATCTCTACACCACCGGGTCTCTCCCTTCCCCTCATCTCCTTCAGCTTCCTCGCACCACTGGCCGGGGAGAGACTGTCATCACCTGCGATCCCTCTGGCACCAGGTGACCGGAGATCTCCTCCATCAGCCAAGTTATTATTTATTTTTCTCCATTAATTCAAGTTTGGGATCAGGTGTGAGATCTTTGTGCCTGATGCCAACCCACTTGAGAGTGGCACCAAGCCACCAGTCTGCCGACAGTTCCAAGGTGTTCCCACACCCCTAATCCTGGTCGCATCAGCCACGTGCCTCATTTGGCTTGGAGAAGAAAGCAGCCAAAGGGAATTTCTGCAGCAAAAACTCTTCTTTCCTTCCATCTCTTCTTTCCATCTGGCTCTAGCCCTGCCCCAGGAGCCAGACACCACACCTGTACCAAACCACATCTGCAGGTGCCTGTTCCTGGAGCTGGATATGGGAGAGGGAAATCTCCTTTGTAATAAGAAACCTGTTTTAATAACAGTTTAAATCATCATCTTTGTTATTTTCTCTTTAAGCTGCTGAGCACAAGAAGTCAAGATGCATTTCCACACCCGCACGGGCTGGACTCATTTCCTGGGAAGAAGGTGACAATCACTGAGCCACGGCTAGCAAATGCAGATGAGTCTTCAGCCCACCTTGGCTCTCCCATATGAGAATATCTGTGATCCTCAAAGAGCACAGCCCTGTGCGCAGAGCAGGAGACAGAGCTGGGTTGTCTGGGGAGGGGGACTGTCACAGATTGTTTACAAGCTCTGAAAATAATTTTACCACTCAGTGTCCTCCCCTGTGAATTGCCAGTGTGATTCTGCTCAAGGACCAAGGCACTACAGGGGAACGTAGGAGCCCAGAACCCAGGGCTGCTCTGTCCATCATCTGGCACCCAGAAAGCCCAAGCAGTGCCGTTGCTGTTGCATTTCAGGGCTAACTGGAGCAACCCTGATGTGACCACGCATCTTCAAGACAAACTACAAAGCTGGTTTTTAGAGAAGTGTCATGGTTTAACCGAAACCAGGACAAGAAGGCAGCAACACGCCTTGTGGATTACAATATCTGAGGTGTCAGAGCAACCCAAAGCCTGGGATGGTCCACGCTGCCCACTTCTCCTCCGAGTGATGGGTCAGCACCCCCGCAGACTCCGTGTAGGTCTGGGATGAGGATGTCCCATGCTGTGGTTGGAGGACCCAGTTTTTTTGACCATCTTACAGTCCCCGCTGCATTATCTGTGCGCTGACAGCTCTGTGCAGCACAGATTCACACTGGCCAGGTTCAACTCACCCAATGGTCCCAGTTTCACAGAATCCCAGAATCATCAAGGTTGGAAAAGACCTTGAAGATCCTCCAGTCCAACCATTGTTCCTTGGTTCAAGAGACTCATCCCCCCCTCTCTGCACCCTCCTTTCAGGGACTTGTAGAGGGCGATGAGGTCTCCACCTAACCCAGCTCCCCTTGTTTCACTTGCTCCACTCCTTTCCAGCTCCCTGTAAAAGTTGCTAGAAATGCCCCTCTATTTTCTTCTCATGCCTCGATAAAGATATTAAAGGGGTTTGGGTAAACAGCAGGCTCCTTCCAGCTCCCACCAGGAACAGCCGGTACCTCCTCTCCCAGCTCTTCCCTTGCACCAGGCAGACTTGAAAAGCCCATTTGTAGCGTAGGTCTGCGGGCAAGTTATGAAAGTGCTTAGAAAAATGGGGACGCGAAGCCCAAGTCAATGAAGTTATTTTGCGTCTCTGCTGCAACAGCAACAGCTGAATTCAGGACTGTAGATCCTGGCCCCGCATCAGGGCTAAAACTTATGGCAAAGTTCAGCCATGTCCTAAGCGCAGACCCAGGAAATAAAGGCCAGCCTTGTCAGGAGCAAGGTGCTGTGTTACATCTCTGTTGCATCTCATAAAGAATACATTCACCCTTTGGCAAAAACGAGGCTCTTTATCTTCATCTGCGAAGGAATCCAGCTGACAGTCCGATACTGCCAACATCAATCCATCTGCGATCATGAAACAGGCTCCAAAAACCATGGGATTGGCTTGCAAATAATAAAACTTGGGTCCTTTTTATTTGCCTTCTGGTTCCTGAGCCTTTAGGTCAAACTCACTTCATGTTTTCTGGGCAATCAAGAAGACAAGACGATTCCTTTTTTTATTTTTTTTTTTCAAATGAAAACCGAGATTCTCCTACAAACTACTGAATAAACAGCGTGGGCTCCAATAACATCCCCCACCACGCAAGCCTCATGGCAGGATCGTGAGCTGGCCAGACTGCAGGCTGGAGGAGCTGGCTGCACACTGTACCTTTCCCTGGAAGTTTGTAGCCCAGCGTCCCTAACGTTTGATCTGGTGCGCGTCTGCGGACCAGGAGAAACGCACATGCGAGGGCTGCCAGCTGCAGACAGAGCTGGAAACCTGCAGGATCGTGAATCGTTGCAAGGCGGACTAAAGAAATCTGTCTGCAGGAGTGAGTCCTGTCCTGGGGACAGGGGAGATGCTGCTGCACTTGACATGGGGCTACAAAAACATGTAGCCTCATGTGGTTGCTTCCACTCGGGCATGAAGTCTGCCTGTCCTGGGGAAGGCAGGAGTAAATCCTGATTATCAGTCATCCCGCAGTGAAAACCACAGTCCCTGTTCAAACGCTGCAGCCAGCCCACTCCACCGACCCTCAGCCAGCTACACAATCCAAGCTGGCACCAAGCAGGGAAAATCACCTCCCATGAGTGGATTCTGCTTTTTTTCTTTTTTTCTTTTCTTTTTAAACACAGGCTGTGGCACGAGACCCTGAACAAAACCATCACAGCCTCATGGGAACTTCAGCCAGTGGGAGGGCAGATGTGCTGGCACCTCAATTAGAGGTTGCCCAAAGCAGAGGCAAGATTCCTGTTGTAAGTCCATAGTCTTCCTCCATCCTTGTCGATGAGTAGTGACCATGTCCTTTATTTTTGGCATGCGTTCAGGGAGGAGTCGCTGCATCCCACATCAGTGTGCCAGAGGTCCAAGCTAGACTCAGTGGAGATGGAGCCATCCCATCCCAGCAAGATGGACATGAAATGGGGTGATGCCTCTTCACCATACTCCACGGGTATGGCTAAATTGAGCCAAAATCCAAATTTTCTTCGTACCACAACTTCACAAAATTCCCATCCTATGCTTGGAGCCTCGTGGGTTTCCTCTCATCACCTGAGGATTTCAAAGCTGGTTCATGCCACTTCTGCAGAGACACAAAACTCACAGTACTTCCCCAGCTCCGGCCCAGCCTCCCAGGAGGGCAAGAGTCGTATCTTCACATAATCACAGAATCATCGAGGTTGGAAAAGACCTTGAAGATCCTCCAGTTCAACCATGAACCTCACACTGACCGTTCCCAACTCCACCAGATCCCTCAGCGCTGGGTCAGCCCGACTCTTCAACCCCTCCAGGGATGGGGACTCCCCCCCTGCCCTGGGCAGCCCATTCCAACGCCCAACAACCCCTTCTGCAAAGAAATCCTTCCTAAGAGCCAGTCTGACCCTGCCCTGGCGCAGCTTGAGGCCATTCCCTCTTGGCCTGCCGCTGGTTCCTTGGCTCAAGAGACTCATCCCCCCTCTCTGCACCCTCCTTTCAGGGAGTTGGAGAGGGCCATGAGGTCTCCCCTCAGCCTCCTCTTCTCCAGACTAAACTCCCCCAGTTCCCTCAGCTGCTCCTCATCAGACCTGTACTCCAGACCCTGCACCAGCTCCGTTGCCCTCAAAGTCCCCAAAGAGCAGAAGACACGTCACCGACACTGGCAGCCAAGCCTGAGCCCTGCTGCAGAGTTCAAACAGGGCCGAGGCACAGCCCTGATGGATCCCCTCTATCTGCTTTCCCACACCACCTTGTTTCGGTGGGCTTTATCCCTCCCTCCCGCTGCCCTCCTCAGGGAGGGCTCTTCTCACTGTTGTCACTTCCACGCAGCGCTGCCATTGTGCTCTCTCTTTGCAGAAGGATGTTGTCCTGCTCAAAGAGCACCAGCCACAAACTGGATACCCTGGAAATGCTTCCGATCAGCCTTTTTCCTCTGTGTCTCTCTTTTTGGTCTTGTCAACAGGCAGCAGCTATGAATTCTCCTCCATATCCAAGGGTGGCCACCACAGAGAAGTCAATCTCCCCCACTTCTCAAAGCCTTGAGCCCATGCATGGTCTGGGCAGGAGGGTAAGAGTCCTACTCCTGGCCCATCCTGCTTGACAGCCCTCCTCTCCACAGGCACAGAAGCCACCAGGAGGTGGAGAGAGACATTTGGATAATTGGGGCTGATGGCTTGGGTGGCTCCATTCCCTTCTGGTCCCTCTGGACACCATGCAGAGATGGGGAGGCAAAACATGTCTCTCTGAGCTGCAGAGTCAATCTTGCCTCCCTGCACGATGCTCCAGGAGCTCCTCACACCACTGGCTCTGCCGCTCCAATTGGGGTGGGAAGAGGAGAGCTGGCAAAGATCCTTCAGGCTGAGCCTTGGCCTGGTTTTATGCTGTTTCTTCTCCCGCATTAAACTACCGGTGGAGTAATGCTGTAATTCACAGCAGTGAAACCACAGGAGAGGAGCTACCTCATTCCCACGACTGACGGTGTAACCCTTGAACTCCTTGCCGGGCTCGTTGCAGCCACCTCTGCAGCCAGTCTCCTGTGCCACCCCGACCCGGGGCCTGGCTTTGGTTCAGCGATGGCAGGAGATGTGCCTCCAAGCTCCAAGTCAGCACTGGAGCTGCAAGGAGACACCTTGCCTGCAAGCAGTCAGCACCTCCTCATGACGCAGCAGCTCAGGGAAGCTGCCTCCGGCTGCAATTCTAATCCAGGCATCGCTTTACCCAGCATCTGATTTCCTGCTCCCAGCCTGATGAGTGATTAACGCCGGTGAGAGCTCCTCCCGAAGGTCTCTCGAAGGCAGCTGGGTTTGGGGGACGTTCAAGCAGAGCGTTCACTGTGGAGCAGTCTCGGAGATTGCTCTGTCCAATGGACCACACGTGAAACTCAGCCTCACTCGGGAGCTTTATCGCATCTCATACCACACCCCTTGAGCTACAAAGACTGCCTAGAGAGGACATCACCCTACTTCTCCTGAGGACATCACCCTACCTCTCCTGACTCATGCTTGGGGAAAAAGGAGGAGCAGCCTTTACATCTATCACCCCACAGCGATCTAACGACCTGCAGGACTTGCGCTGGAGGCAACGTAATTTGTTGCGGCACCTTGAATGCAAAATGTGTTCCCAAGGGCTTTGTGGAGTTGCAACAGGATCCAGTCAAACGCTGCGAGAGCACACGCCAGCATCTGTGAACGTCTGTTCTCCTCACAGACAGCCATAACTACCACAGGCAGCGGTTATTTTTGCATGAATCTGAGTGCTGGAGGACTTCCAAGAGCTCTAAAGCTGCACTTTTGGGGGTTTAAGGCAGTCAATGACTGATGAAGCTTAAAAAGATAATTTACTAATGGGATCACATAGTCCAACCTGGAATGGGAAATCCAGTAATTTTTTTAGTGCCCAAGTGTGTTGCCAAGCACAAGACCAACGCATGGTAAATAGCCTATACTCAGCCATACAGAGAGGACAGTGGGTAAGAGATTCTTCTCCAGGGATGGAGATCAGCAACCAAATAAGAGAGAGGTGAGGAGAGGCTGGGCAAAGCGAAGGGGGAAGGACAGAGAGGAAAAATGGGGGAGCACAGTGCCACAGGTCTGTCCATATCTCCTGTCTCCTCTGCGACATATCCCCACCTGCACCCCATGGCAAGTGTCTCACCAGGGCTGGCATCATCGCTGGGAGGACCACAAAGAAAAACGGTGGTGGCAAAACCCTGCCAGTTCCTCGGGAGGGGTGAGAAGCAGAGAAATGTTCCTCGGCAGGCTGGGCAAGGCAGAGGTTTTGGCTTGGGGTGGCGGGATGTGAGGCTGGAACCTTGCACGGGCTTAGGATACCCTCTGCAGGCCAGCGCTGAGCTCCGCACGTCCCGAATTGTAGAATCACAGAAGGGTTTGGGTTGGAAATGACCTTAAAGATCGTCTAGTTCCAACCCCCTGTCATGGGCAGGGCCACCTTCCACTAGCCCAGGTTGCCCAAAGCCCCGTCCAGCCTGGCCTTGAACCCTTCCAGGGAGGGGGCAGCCACAGCTTCTCTGGGCAACCTGTGCCAGGGCCTCACCACCCTCACAGGGAATAATTTCTTCCTCATATCTAATCTAAATCTCCCCTCTGTCAGTTCAAAACTGTTGCCCCTTGCAGGGGTTTGGGTTGGAAGACAAACTGGAGACACAGCCACCAAGTTTTCTCCAGGGTGGGCTGGATGTGCAGAGGAATTTGGGAGAACATTTGTCAGAGATCCCTTTCTGAATCCGCTGTCACTAGGACCTCTGCAGAGAGCTAAAGCTCTGCACAGCAGCTAGTCCCACGAATGGCTTTGGTGGGGAACTGTCCCATCTTCCCATATTCTCTGCTCCTCCCCAAGGGCTCCCCAGGCCCCAGCTCCCAGGTCAGGCTGATCCTGGGGAGCAGGCAGCTTTCAGGGGGGGCAGGGCATCCGTGGGAATAACACACCCCACCTGACTCTGTCTAGCAGCAGCATCTACAGGACAAGCACCTGAGTTGCTGGACTAAGTCCAGTGCCAGCACCAAACCACTACCTCCTTCACGTTGTCGTTCATCTTAATAAAGTCACTACAATCTTTTTGTTTCCTGGAAATTAGCTTTTTTGTCACCGGTGTTTTGTGGATCCCCACAACAGCGGGGATCAATGCACCAATATCCTTTTAGTCATATAACAGCTGAAGTAGGAACAACCAAAGATAGAAGTGTGGGTGAGAGAATAAGGAAATGATAACCCCTAGAAAGTTCCTGGCACAGATTTAGATGCTGTTTTCTTGGGCACGGATCTTCCCTTCCTCTCTCCAATCGTGGGTCTTTCAAGGTGTTTCCCTGCACCCACATTTCTCTGCTGCCAACCCAATGTCTAGGGTAGATGAGAGCCTTCATCAGAGGGACCTGACACTCAAATATGGTGAAAAGAGAGACTGTTTTAGTGCCCCAGTAAATAGATGAAAAGCAGAAAAGCACAAGAGATTTCCATAGCAACCAGTGCAGAGGCTCTGCCTCCTCTGATTTTCTCTGATTCCCCTTCCCTGCACACAGATAATCCAGGGGTGCTGGTATGATCACTGACCTCGCGGGAAAGGGATGGCCTGGCAGGAGGTGCGGTGAGTGCGAGATGGAGCCAGGCTGACAAAAATCCCCTGCACCAGCTCCTTTGCCAAAGGAAGCACCAAGTTCCTCTGGAGGGGGATTCCGAACCTAAGGCTTGCTTAAAAATGCCCCAAAAAATCAGTTCAAGCTGATTCAAGCCCTGGAATGAATAAACCTGCAAAGCCAAGTCATGCTCTCAAAGGCCTGAGTACAATTGCCATCACAGTGACATCCATCCCAAGCATTACTAAAATCTGTGTTCTGGGCAATACACAAAAAGGCAAGAGTGCTGTTTGACTTTAAAATAAAGCCACACACAGACTCGACACACACTTGGTCTTCCCAGTTAAAAAAAAAAACAACAAACCACAAAAACATAAAGTCACCCTGGCCAAGCTGAGGGTTAAGAAAGTTCTTACATTCCTGAAGATGAACCTGGTAGAAAACAGGGGCCTGGGGGAAGCTGCTGAAGCAGCCAGGCTGGAGAGCAGAGAGAGTGAGGGGCAGCAACCGGGAACATCAAAGCAGGACCATGGCTGGGGCAGCCCCACGAGAAGAAATATGTCTTCTGTGCTGCGCTGGCATTGGAGATTTCCTCCTCTACTTATCATAGAGATCTGTAATAGAAAGAAATACTTGTTCAGACAGGATGGCAGGTAGGGGGAGACATCCCAGCGGGACCGGACAAATCCCAGGCTTAAATTTCAATAAAAGAAATTCAGGTAGAAAAACAAGATACTAAAAGATTGGGACTGATTGTTTGGGAAGGCTTCAGGGTCCCCACTGCTGGAGATCTTTGAGAAGAGGATGAGCATATCTGTCAGCGATGATGTACAGAGCTGATCTCACCTTAGACCGAAGCGTAGGAGCAATCTGAGTCGCCATCTCCAGCCCTCTGATCAAAGGCTGCCACGCAGCAGAGGCTTAGTTCTGATGGTCAACAGGGCATCCACACCACGTGCCATGCTGGGACGCAAAACAGTTCCCAACATCCCATCTAACGAACCGATTAACACCCCAGGAGAGTGTCTCTGAGCTCAAAGATCTCTCCTGCACCTACAACCCTGAAGCAGCAGGGAGTTTGGGTGAAAAATCAATCCAGCACCCCTGGTTGTCTGGACTGGGGTGAAATTCCCTTAAACGCGTTTGCTGCTGGTTGTTAAGGGCATCAGGCATCAGAAAGCAGGACGTGCAAACCCAAGGCATGGCTCCTCTGTGCTCTGTCCTGCTCAGCACACAGCTGTGCAAGGAAAAAAAGTAACTCCCCAAGCAGATGCCCCCAAAAACACACACATGAGCTGATGGTTTTGTGGCATTCACTGATACCTCACACGTGTCCCATACAAACCCTCCGACCTGCCCTTCCACAACAGCTTCCTGAAGCCTTTGAACATCCCTGTGTGAGCGGGTGTCTCTCCCATGAGCACTGTCTCAACGTAGAGGTTCCCAGAGGCTCTGCTACCCTTGATCCAAAACTGAGCGCTCAGCTCAGCTGCAGATAAATAAACTCCAACTATATGGCAGTGATGAGGAAGTGTTGAAGGTATCCAAAAGATGGAGAAGCACCAGAGAGATCTGGCGGCCACAGTGACCTAAAACCAAGAAAGAATGAGTGGTGTTCTTCAGGGGTCGGGGTTGGGACTGTTTAACACCTTTGTTGGGGACATGGACAGTGGGACTGAGCGCACCCTCAGCCAGTTCCCCACCAACACCGAGCTGTGTGGTGCTGTGACACGCTGGAGGGAAGGGATCCATCCCGAGGGACCTGGGCAGGCTGGAGAGGGGGGACCCTCTGAACCTCATGGAGGTCAACAAGGCCAAGGGCAAGGTCCTGCCCATGGGTCGGGGCAATCCCAGGCACAAATCCAGGCTGGGCGAGGAGTGGCTGGAGAGCAGCCCCAAGGAGAAGGACTTGGGGGGGTTGGGGGGTGGAAAACTGCCTGTGAGCCAGCAACGTGTGCTGGCAGCCCAGAAAGCCACCCGTGTGCTGGGCTGCACCCAGAGCAGTGTGGGCAGCAGGGCGAGGGGGGGATCCTCCCCCTCTGCTCCGCTCTCAGGAGACCCCCCTGCAGTGCTGGGTCCAGCTCTGGAGGCACCAACAGCAGAAGGACACGGACCTGCTCGAGCGGGGCCAGAGGAGGCCACGAAGATGCTCGGGGGGCTGGAGCACCCCCCTGTGAGGACAGGCTGAGAGAGTTGGGGGGTTCAGCTGGAGAAGAGAAGGCTCCGGGGAGACCTTAGAGCGGCCTCCCAGGGCTTAAAGGGGCTACAGGAAAGGGGGGAGGGACTCTTCGTCAGGGGGGTAGGGATAGGACGAGGGGGAATGGTTTTAAACTGAAAAAGGGGAGATTTAGACCAGATCTAAGGCAGAAATTGTTCCCTGCGAGGGTGGTGAAGCCCTGGCACAGGCTGCCCAGAGAAGCTGTGGCTGCCCCCTCCCTGGAAGGGTTCAAGGCCAGGTTGGACGGGGCTTTGGGCAACCTGGGCTAGTGGAAGGTGGCCCTGCCCATGGCAGAGGGGGTGGAACTGGATGATCTTCCAACCAAAACCATTCCATGATTCTAAATCTCCTGCAAAAAATCCCTAAATCTCTATTATACCCATCTTTTCCCCATTCTCAGACAGCATGAGAACAGTCAAACTTGTGGCAGGTGACTAACAAAGTCCCAATTGTCCCATGTCCCCCTTCCCTAGTCTGGCAGAAGAACCAGCCTCTCCCACTCCTTGTGTGAGTCCTAACACCCCAATCTCAGCCCCCACAGCTGGTGCAGGAAAGAGAAAACTCACCCCAGGAAATGTTTTAGGGCAATGTGACCAGGATGGTTCACCCCCCTCTTCCTTCCCTGCTATCTCATCTCCCAGGATGTTGATATGTTACCAAGTGTCCTGTGTGCTTGGCGCTGTACAAATATTGAAGCAGGGCTCCAGGATCAACTTAAGCAGAGAGACAAGACGCCTTCCAGACCCAGCACATGCGATAACCTGGAAAGCAGAAGAGCTGGTGAGATGGCCAAGCCTCCTGCCTGCACGGAAGGCACGGAATCTGTAGTTGCTAACAAATTAAATAGTCCTTACCCAGGCTAAAGCCACACTATTAAGTGCTTTTATCCTTTCCAAACAGGGTGGCTGCACCTAAATCACTTTTGAAGAACAAGTTGTGGCCGCAGTAAACCCAAAATCATGCCTGGGGATGGGCTGGGTTAGGATGGGACTAGTTGTTTGAGGCCAAAACTGTGCCAAGGATCTTTCTAACTATTCACTGGGGATGCTCTGGGGTGTAACACAAACCCCTTCCCTGGGATCTGACTCACCCCAGACTCAGGGAGCAGCTGTGCTAAGGTGGCTCCTAGTCTAGACTCTGTTACTTGCCTGAGGCAGGAGGAAGGGATGTGGGTTAACGGGGACACCAAGACAAGAATTATGGAAGATTTACGTCCGACAATGGAAAAATAGCTTTCTGGTGACAGGAATAGGCTCAGCCAGTTGCCGGGGGGGGGAGGTGGGTTGCCAGCAGTGGAGGTCTTTAAGAACAGGATGAACAAGCATTGCTCAGGAATGACTCGGGCTGAGCTGATCCCACTGCAGGGAAGGGGGTGACAGAATAATCCCTTGGGGACCCTGGCAGCTCCATTTTCCATGAGTCCTGCACCCCCCTGGGCAATGCCAGGGTGTGATATCACACAGATCTGAAACTCCACATAGCTTTTTGTCTGTAATAACCAGCCGGTCAGCTTAGTCCCCTGTCACCAGCAACGCGGCAGGGAGGTTTGCATTCCCCCCCAGTTCCCGAGGGAAGCACGTGCATCTGGATGCCACAGCTCCTCTCCTCAACTCCTGGAAGAGTGTCCCTCTGCAAACCCTGCCAAGAGGAGTAAGGGAAAAAGAGGAGCCACCACAAATCAGATCCCAGGGATCTTCTCCTAAGGCAGCTGATAACCCCAGAGGGATGGAGGTGGGGTTCACTGTACACACAGAGCTCATCCCGACCTGCAGCCAGCACCCCTTGCTCATGCCCACGCCTCGCTGTCTTGCTTATTTTCAAAGCCTGTTTGCCTGGCTGTTCGCTGCCTCCTTTTCCCTGCCTGCCCCGCTCTGGATACACATCCCCTCTACGCCAGCTGTTTTGCAACCTCCTTCCCACACCCTCCCTTCCCCGAAAAAAACCCATGATGACTAAAGGTGATTTTGCATCTCTTCCTCCGAGGCTCCCCCATAGGATGTGGCACCTCTCAGGAGGAAAATAGTTCAAAGCCTTTCTCTCTCAGTAAAAGCTGTATGTATTATCGTCAGTCTGTTCCACAAGCACTGAAGCTCTCCTCCTCGATTGCTAATCGCTTAATGCTGCCAGCCAAACGCTGTCGGTCTTCCTTCAGAAATGACTGTTCCTCATATTAAGCCTCTGAGGGGTTTTGTTAAATGTTGCTAATGAAAATAATCAACTCTGCATCGCTAAACCTTCAAACGCTGACAGCAGTGCCGTCCCTGCAGCTGCAAGGCTTCATGCAGCACCATAGGTAGGACTGCAGCTTCGTTAAGATTTTTAGCCCGGTTTCTTAGCTTGCAGGTCTAATCACCAGCTGGGCCTTTCAACTAGCCTGACAGAAAGATAGAAATCTCAAAGATATTGTGCATCAAAATATTCTGTGCAAATAGGAGCAAAATGTAAATTAGCACCCGGCATTAAATGGGATTCATTACTAGACACTGGGGAATCCACAAGAATCAGAGCTCTGTGTAGAAGCGCATCGCTGAAACGATGTGATTTCCTAAACCTCCCTGCCCTTCACCTCCCAGCACCTCACACCCTAAATTAGGCAAAAGTAGGACCTGCCCCACCACCCCTTTACCCCTCCTCGGCGAGTTATTTAGCAGAAGACTAGAGATTAATTTTAAATCCCAGTTTCAAGCAGCAATAGAAAACGATGGGTTAGGGGTGACCTAAAAGTTTTGTGACATGGGTGGGGAGCTGGGAGGAAGGGGTTAGCCTGAGGCTGCGAGGTGGGGATTTGAGTTCCTCCAAACCTCACGGATGTGGAACTGAGCACTACCATCACCGAGCAAAAACACTGACTGAGCACCTACAAGTATATATTCTCCAGAAAGGATTAAACCGGAGGGTTGGTGTGGCACTGGCCGCTGTGATCTGCTGTTTTACAACCTGCTGATCTCATCTGCGAGCTCCTGGACCTTTAGAGCCAGCCGGAGAGCTGAACGGGAGTTGCCCACTGCTTGATGTCACAGAATCATCTAGGTTGGAAAGGACCTTGAAGATCATCTAGTCCAACCGTCTTAAGCACCGAGTCCAAAAAGGAGCATGCGCTGTGGATGTGAGGAAGAAAAGCTGTAAGTAACAACAAATCAAGATGGGAAAGGTTCATACAGGGGATTTTGTGGTGTCTTTTTAAAGACCCACCACTGGATCTTGTAGGAAGATGGTTGAGGAGGAGGGTGGAAGTGGCTGGAGGCTGCGTCGTGCCCCGCAGACACAGATAAATAAAAGATACCCCCACACAGCCAACCGTGGAGGATCTTCCCTTCGGCAGGCCACGGCCTGGGGCCCCGCAGTTCACCGAAGGGGCACGCAGCCGCCATGCCCTAGGGCCACGGCCGAGGGGACGCGGGGCCGCCACACACAACGGCCTGACGGCTACTGAGGGAAGGGGGAGGCGGGCCCTCCTTATATAGGGGGACGCTTCTCATGAATATTCAATAAGAGGCGTGGCCGGCGCGGGAGGCGGGGCTCGAGAGTCCGGACGCGCCGCGGCGCTCATGAATATGAATCGGGGATGGGGGCGGGGCGTTGCCCCCTCATGAATTATGCGAGAAGGGCGGGCGGGGCCGCGCGCCCCAACGTTCTGTCCCTTCAAAGTGTGAGAAGATGGCGGCGGCGGCGGGGCCCGGCGGCCGGGCCGCGGTGCCGGCGCGGCGGCAGGGGCGGCGGCGGCGGGGGCGGGCCGGGGCGGCGGCGGCAGCGGAGGAGGAGGAGGAGGAGGAGGAGGTGGTAGTGACGGTGGCGGAGTGCCCGGTGTGCCGCCAGGCGCTGGTGGAGGCGGTGACGCCGCCCTGCCGCCACTCGCTCTGCTTCGCCTGCTTCCAGCGCTGCCTGCAGGGCCCGGGCCTCTGCTGCCCGCTCTGCCGCAGCCGCCTCTCCACCTGGGCCCGCCGCCAGCAGGCCCGGGCCGAGCCCGCCGCGACGACGGCCGCCGGAGGAGGCGGGGAGCAGCGGCCGCCGGACCAAGGTGCGGCGGCGGCGGCGGCGGGCGCCTGCCCCTTCCCCTCCCCCCCGGTTCTAACCGCCGCCGGCGGAGCGAGGAGGAGGAGGGAGGAAGGAAGGGGGGCGGGGGGGGAGAACGCGGGGGAGAGGGGGGGGCTCGGCCCCGAGGGGGCGGGGCCGGCGCGCGGGAGGTGCGATGAGCCGGCGGGGGCTCAACCCCGAGGGGGCGGGGCCGGCCAGGCCTGCCAAGGAGCGGTGCGATGAGTTTGCAGGGGCTCAGCCAAAGCTATTATATGGAGGGGAGAGGAGGGGGGGGAGCCCACTTTCCTTTGACAGTGGTGGGTGATGGGCCCCCCCATGGCAGGGAGGGACAGGGTGGGGGGTGTTTCCCCACCTCACCATGCCTGGATCAGTATCTGCTCCATGTAGTGAGTGCGTCTGGGCTCTTCTTGGCAATGGGAAGAGGAGGGGGAGCAGCAGGATGGTGCCCCCCCCCCCCATCCATAGCCCACCGGCGAGATGGCGGGCTCGGGAGGTGCGAAGGTTTGGGCGGGAGCAGGCTGTCGGCAGCATCTTGCCCCGTTCTCAGCCCCACACTCATCCAGGGGCTTTAAAAAAACACCCGGCATGGGGCAGGTCTGGCCTCTCCTTCAAACGCCTGCTTGAACCCCGAAATGGCGAATGGCCAGGTTTTTTTATAAGAATGTTGCCCAAAAAGTGAACGGTTATGACAGTAAAAGCCGGGTGGGTTTCTTTCAAGAGGAAAGCTTTTGTGCTGCGGGAGGACCCGGTCCTTGTCGACGTAAAGAAAAAAAAACATCCTTTCTGAGTTCGTGGCTTTTTATCATGCGTTTCCTCCCCATCTCTCAACTCCTAGAAAAATAAATCCTCGTGCGAGCTGGCGGCGTTGCTCTTTCCCAGTGGGAGCCGCGGTGCTGCGGAAGATGCCCACCTTGCTGCTGTCAAAACTCCCGGTGTGCCGGGATCTTCTGCCGGTGCCGCGGTGCGGGTTGGTTGGCGAGGTGATGCGGCAGCGCTGGCGGAGATCAGCCGCCTCCGCTGCACCTACAAGCGCGCTTCCCCGACGTAGTGGGAGCCCTGTAGAGCAGACAAGGCTTTAAGCTACGGATAAAAGTCCTTTTAGCCATCCGGCTGTGCCCTAACCATTCCTTTTCGAGTGTGTTACTGGTCTCCCGGTTCATGCTTGTGTCAGCACCCTCTAATTTGCTGCGGGGAAAAATTGGCAGGATGAGCTTAAACAGCTTAAATTGGTGGTTTGAACTAACCCCGCTAACCTTTGCTGGAAGCGAACTGGGAAGGCTTCGCGCAGAAGGATTTGCTGAATCAATGAACAGACGGGCTGTCCGGAGGGAGCCGAGCCAAACGGCTGGGATCGGTTCCTCCTCCGTGGCCCAGCCGGAGGAGGGACAACAGAAACTCCCCGAGTTGCTCTCTGCTCCAAGGTAGTTGTGTCAGTCGTGTGTTTAAATAGACTCAGCTTGCTCCAGCCTAGCTGGAATGAGAATATCCAGCCATGCTGCAGCAGTGCTTATGCAGTGCCTTGGTGGGGTTTTTTTAAGAAAAATGAGTTTTAATTCTCTGCTTGTCTTGAATTGTCTGAGATGTGTATATTTTGCAGCAAGGCACGCAGGCATCGTGTTGGTTGTTATTTTCTCCCCGCCCGAACTTCCTAAAGCTCTGGAAATGTCTTGGAGAGGGTCGTGGAGGGTCTTAGCGCTGAGAAACGTGGGGTGTGCCCCCCAAATGCGGATGGACACATGCACCTGAGTGTCACCTTGTACACCTTGAGCGTGGCTTTGTCATGAGCGCTCTGAATTGGGCTAGACTAACCCTTACTCGCGCTGTACTCTGACTAACCCCTACTCGTGCTGTATTCTGATTGCATTTCATACTATAGACCCCGGCACAGTAAAATTCCACTTAAAGCTGTGGGGTGGTTGAGTTAACAGCTGATGAGGTGAGCTAAAATGAGCTGTAATCTTGAACAGCATTCCTGCTGCCGTTCTAGCCTAGGCTTGAGCTTGTCCTTAAGCAGCACCAGATGGCTGCGTCAGGCTAAAAGCTGTGAGGGTAACTGGCCACTTATGTTGTAAGTTGGGCTAATAGTGTGGAAATCAAAGGTGGTTGATCCATTACAAATGGGAACCTACTACGTGCAGAGAGAGAGCGGTGGATGTGGTTTATCTTGACGTCAGTTGGGCTTATCGGAGAACCACGGAATGGCTGAGGGTGGCAGGGTCCTCTGGAGACCCAACCCCTGCTCAAAGCAGGGTCACCAGGAGCAGGTTGCCCAGCACTGTGTCCAGTTGGGTTTTGACTGTCTCCAAGGTTGGAGACTCTGCAGCCTCCCTGGGCAACCTGTACCGGTGCTTGACCACCCTGACAGTCAAAAAGTGATTTCCTACGTGAAATAGAACTTCTTGTATTTCACTTTATGCCCATTTCCTCTTCTCCTGTCAGTGGCACGACTGAGAAGAGCCTGGCTCTGTCTTCTCTACTGTCTTCCACCAGGTCTTTAAACAGATTTTGGTGAGATCCCCCCAGATCTCCAGGCTGAACAGTCCCAGCTCTCTCAGCCTCCACTGTATGTCACATACTCCAGTCACTTAATGATCTTCATGGCCCTTCAGTGATCATGATAAACAACATCCACTGCTCTCCACTCACCCATGAGCCAGTCATCTCATCATGGAAGACTACTACTTGGGTCTTTTTATGCTTTCTATTCTGTAAAGCCAAGCTGACTACCTCCCAGACACCTTGTCCTTGTCTAGCAGCTGCTAGGAGTAGTTGCTCCATCACCTTCCCAGGGATTGAGGTGGGGCTGGCTCTGTTGTTGTTCCTCCTTGCCCTTTTTGAAAGGGAGGAGTGACATTTGCTTTCTTCCAGGCCTCAAGAACCTCTCCCAATCACCATGACCTTTCAAAGATAATCAAGAGTGGCCTCACAATGTTCTTGACCAGCTCCCTCAGCACTCGTGGGTGCAACCCATTAGGTCCCATGGACTTGTATATGTCTAGTTAGTTTAAACATTCCCTAACCCAATCCCCCTCCAATGAGGGTGGGTCTGCTTTGCTCCAGACTTTCCCCCTGGTCTCAGAGGCCTGGGATTCCTGAAGCTGGTCTTAGAATCACAGCGTGGTTTGGGTTGGACGGGACTGGTGTATTTAATTAAATCACTTAAAATCTGCAAGATCTTAAAAACTGCATGCTATGACCTCTTGACATCCCTTGATTATTCCAGCTTAAATTGGCTAATTAATCACGGTTTCAAGTCTCAATTTTTGTCGTTCACTTTGGATTCGTACGTAATAGTGGCCTTAAGGAGCTCTCAGACCTTGGCTGAGATTGGGGATTCTGCATTAGGTGCTATACAAATATGTTTGAAGACAAAGTCCTTGTCACGACACTTGTCAAACAAAGCTGGATAGAAGTAAGCAGAGACAATTTATACTCGCTGCCTGTGTGGTGTCTTAGCGTGGGCTGGGTTTACTTGCCTTCTCCTGGGCATCTGATGCCCTTCGAGCTGCCCTGCTGCCTTCAGCCTCCAGCTGCAGCTCCAGAAGGGTGTGGGTGGCCCGTAGGTCCCACGTCCTCTCTGCCTGCTCTGTGAGCATCTCTTAAGTACCATATAGCCCCAGGAAAGGCACCCTAAATGCTGGTCTAAAAGCAGATTTTGAGCTGAAGATGCAGTACTGACTGTAATACTTTGCTAAGCAAGGTTTCTTATATTAAAACAGTTGCCTGGTGAAAGTCTTGGAAGGCAGATAGGTGCAGCAGATGGGAGGCTTGGAAACTGCGGGTATGTGTTTGAGGATTCAGCTAGCCAAGAAGAAGAAAGAACATAACATGTTCATGGCGAGGTGCTCAGCCTGATTTGTAAGAAAATAAGTACATTCACATCTCTCCCAAGGAAGATGGAATACCCAGTGAATCAAGACAAAAGAAAAGGGTCTTGTGAAAAAGGACAAGCACATGAGATCGTGGCTGTATCTTCTCAGACAGCAGGCACAAAGCCCACCTTCAGTATTTTTGCCTGTCAACCCTGACATTACCATCCCAGATTATAGATGACTTCAGGGAGCTTGGAAAATTGCTGAAGGACAAGTGTTCCTCCATGAACTGGGAAAGAGAAATTCAGTTTTCCAAGGAAAGGGCTTGTTAAGCTGGTCAAGAGCTTTAAACTCCTAATGTGAAAGTGATCTGGGAGTGTCGTGGTTTAACCCCAGCCGGCAACTAAGCACCACACAGCCGCTCTTTCTCCCCGATGAGATGGGGAGAAGAATTGGAAAAAAAGTAAAACTCGTGGGTTGAGATAAGAACAGTTTAATAATTGAAATATTATAGTCATTAAAAAGAAGATAACAAAAAGAGAAATAAACCCCAAGAAAGACAAGTGCACAATGCTCACCACCCGCTGCCCGCTGCCCAGCCAGTCCCTCAGCAGCGATCGGCCCCCCAGTTTTCATACAGAGCATGACATCCTATGGTATGGAATAGCCCTTTGGCTAGTTGGGGTCAGCTGTCCTGGCCGTGCTCCCTCCCGGCCTCTTGGGCACCTCCTCACTGGCAGAGGACAGGAAACTGAAAAGTCCTTGACTTAGGGTAAGTGCTACATATCAGCAGCTAAAACATCAGTGTGTTACCAACACTGTTCTCATACTAAATCCAAACCACAGCACTGTACCAGCTACTGGGAAGAAAATTAACTATCCCAGACAAAACCAGGACGCTATCTGCTCCTTATTCTGTACATTTACGTCATGCCCAGGTCCCACACTTTCCAGTACATCCCAACTAATCACCAGCGTCTTTCCTGTCTCTGATATCATTCCCTTAGTGTATGGGTCATCCCTTTAAAATGTCTGTTGAGTTCATTTAGTCTGTGGCTTTGGGTTCCATCTGTCATAACAGCCTTTCAGGGCAGGAAGGTTGGTGTGTGCTGTTGGATTGTTGCAGGCTGAAGCCGGTTCTGGTTCCGTCACCGCTGCACTTGTCCGGTTCTATCATTGCTGCACTTTGCTCGGTTTCAACAATGTTCATTCTTCATTAATCTGGGTGATTTTTTACTGTAAGACCCTTGATATGACATACAGCCACCATAGAAATGATGATACACAGTGTTATATAGCAGTTAACATCATACAATGTAATTCGTTGGCTGTTCTCACCCATAATCAAATTTCCTGGAGGTACACATGGGACTTCCCCATCCTCCCGCATCACCCACCAAGTGCACCCAGGTTCTTGGGCAAAAGCAATCCCACGGATGGGTTTGCCTTTGTCTGAGGCAGGAATAACCCAGACTGTTTTCCCTAGCATATTTTTTATGTGCACTACAGGGACTTTATCCCTTTCTACAGTTTCTGGGAAGAAGATTAACTCTATCCCAGCCAAAACCAGGACAGGGAGGGAGAAAATAAATGCCTGCTTATATAATAGACCCCTCGGTGATTCTGGAAGGGACAGGGGAAATCTGCTCCCCTGTGCTGAGGTAAGATTGAGTGTACCTAATCTATTCCTCGTAGACACCCGAGTCATCCGTTCATACACAGATGGCCAAAGAGGATCCCACGGCCACCTTTGTTTCAGCCTCTGAACACTTGGAAAATTTTGCCTGATAGCTAATCAAAATCTCCTTTGTTATAAACACAGCTGATTTCTTTTGTTTCTCTTCTGCCCGGTAGCTATGCAGAACAATTAATAACTGATGCTCTTACAAGAGGGGTGGGGTGTTTTTGCCAGACTTCTAACATGACTTCCCCCTCCTTCCTCCCAGTCTTTTTTTGGCTGTGGTTTCCCTCTTTCCCTGCTGGACCAGACCAATCTAGTTCTTGAGCATTTCCTGGTGATTCCTTAATTTCCTGTCATTTCTGTTGTTCTGTAGCCTGTCGCCAGTTTTTTTGTCTCAAGACCACAGAGCTAAGAGTTTAGAAACAGCAATCCCGATGAAGCTTCTCGCTGCTACGTGAAAAGCAGTGATT
Source organism: Strix aluco (assembly GCF_031877795.1). Lineage (NCBI taxonomy): Eukaryota > Metazoa > Chordata > Aves > Strigiformes > Strigidae > Strix > Strix aluco. The sequence continues at coordinate 136,625,846 of NC_133932.1, read as the reverse complement.
TACTCCCCACGTCAAACTGATTAAAATCAACACCGCCTCTTTTTTCCTCCTCGTCGCAGCATTGCTGTTGGATGGCTGCTTGATAGGATGGGTTAAATTTAAGATTGCCCAGGAAAAGAAATAAGGTGGGGGTGCCTCTTCAGGGGCACAACTGTGCCATGAGACTGTCAGAGTGCTTGTGCCTCTTGTCTCCCCCCTCACTGCTCTCTCTCCAATCATCCACAATACTTAAATTATTTTTAATCTACCATTCAAGCTGTTAATGAAGAGAGTGATTAGGACCAGACCCAGAGCTAGCCCCATGGCCAATGTGAGAGGCTGTCCTGGCACGACAGTGGATCATTAACTCTTGGAAAATAATTTTTCAGATAGTTGTGCATCTATCTGAATAGTGGTTATACCTAGGCTAGTTTCTTTTAACCCTCACTGTTCTTCTCCATGAGGACTCTGAGCTTCTTCTCTCTGATACCTTCATCCCACACTCCTGCCTCCCCAGCCAGCTCTTCTCCTTTTCCACAGAGGCATAATGGCAGGATTTTGAGTTCCTTTGCAGTGGTTCCTACCCTCGTGTTTTCTTGCTTTATTTCCTTATGCATTTCCATCCAGACCAAGTTTTGGACAGTGGAGGAGGCAGTTCTTGCATGGGCTGCTCAAAAGTACGTCCGTGACCCCTATCACAGCACATCCTGATAGTCCTTAACTTTCTCTGTAAAGAAAAATTGTGGATAACTTGGTCTCTACAGCAGGTAAAATACCCTCTTACCCCCAAGAGATGAACTCATATTGTTACTTGTTCCCCCCTTATCCCTAATTATCCCATCAGAGAAGGAGGTTGGATTGAATTAATGCGAGCTGTTCTTACAGAGTTGATGTTAGTTTGTTGTCTGCCCGTTACCTTCTAGATACTTGTTAATGAACTAACAATCGGTTTTAGTACCCGTTTGCATATTAAAACTAAGCCTGCTGTTTTACAGTTTTCATGTAGCTGCTTCCCCTCTCATTCTCCTACTTCTCCATGACATTAAAGAAAACCCCTTTGCTCCAGGAAGCCTTGAAGACAACCACAAACAGTTCAGAACTTACCAAGGGGGATTTCACCAGCCTTCTAAAGCCATCTCTTCTCTCTCCCCTCACATCCCCAGACAACCTCTCCATCTTCCATATTCCTTTGTTCAAAGCCTCTTCCCGGAGGTTGCTACCAGCAGGAACACATCTTTTGGATTTATACCCAATATGGCTTGAACAACTTCCCATCTTCATCGAGACTAGCTCTCAGCACACCATGCAGAGGCATCGACCGGTTCTCAGCCGTGTCCCTGGAGAGGTCTTTCCATTTACAGTCTATTGTGTTCTTGAACTTGGTACATTCCTTTTAGCCTAAATTGCCTTTCATTTATTTATACCGCTGTACGACTCACAAATTTTATAAATCCTATCACAAGACCTGTTTACTGTACGTGCATCGTGTGAAACCCGCAGCCTTGCATTCACTGTTAGCTGTCCATAGAAACTAGGCAAGACAGATTATTCATATGGGTGAGAAAGAGTTTTCAAGAGAGTTCTTCCAAAATACCTCTTCTTTGCACTTTTTGTGCCATCTTTATTTACTTCTTGTTTCTGTGCTCCTGTTGCTTGAAGTGCCTGATCACAGTTAATTTTTAGTAAACACCGAAGTATCATTCTTCTGAACACTTAAGTTTTCACTGTGTCAATTATTTCTCTGCCCTCTTCCCAATAACTGATGGACTTTTTAGTTTTCTCTCTTGCTTTTAATGCGTGCCTAGATCCTCTTTTTGGTGGCTTTGTGCGCCTTTTCCCAGCTCCCCAAGCCAAGCTTTTGAAAATGAAGAAACGAAACAAGAGGTGCAGGGGAAAGCAATACTTTCTGTGCCCCGGCATCAGTGCTAGGGGAGCTGGGTCGCTCCGTTTTGAACATAAATCAAGCTAAATTAGGTAATTCTCCTCCTCTACTCCGCTCTGGTGAGACCTCACCCGGAGTACTGCATCCAGCTCTGGGGTCCCCAGCACAAGTAAGACTTGGACCTGTTGGAGCGGGTCCAGAGGAGGCCACCAAAATGGACAGAGGGCTGGAACACCTCTCCTGTGGAGAAAGGCTGGGAGAGTTGGGGTTGTTCAGCCTGGAGAAGACTCCAGGGAGACCTTATTCCACCCTTTTTACCAAGGCCTGTAGTGACAGGGCAAGGGGCAACGGCTTTAAACTGAAAGAGAGCAGGTTTCGCTTGGACATAAGGAGGAAATTCTTTAGGGTGAGGGTGGTGAGATACTGGAGCACATTGCCCAGAGAGGTTGTGGATGCCCCATCATTGGAAGTGTTCAAGGTCAAGTTGGACAGGGCTTTGAGCAACCTGATCTACTGGAAGATCATAGAAGCATGGAATCATTCAGGTTGAAAAAGGCCTTTAAGGTCATCAAATCCAACCATAAACTCAACGCTGCCAAGTCCACCACTAAATGTCCCTGCTCATGGTAGGGGGTTGGACTAGATGATCTTCAAAGGTCCCTTCCAACCCAAACCATTCTGTGATTCTATGAAAATCTGTTGGCAATCCTTGTCTCAGAGAGATTATTGACATTATTGGCACTAGCCTGTTTAGGATGTAGCAATTGAGGGAGAAATGACAATATGTTATTAGCTATCAACCACATTAACATTTTTTCTGGTGTCGTCTCCTGCTTGAGCTGGAACTCCAGGCTCAGAACTAGATTAAATCTATTTTTGTTCCATTTGGCTGTGCAAGAGAACTGGTCTGGAGCCTGTTGTGGTACAGGAGCTGCTCTGGAGTGAAAAAACTGTTTTGGAGGGTTGCCTTTTTTTTAAGATTGGTTTTAGCTTGACTCAGTTTCTGTCCCCGGTTTGCTGTGACCACAGGTGCCTGCAGCAGGGCAGGAGAAGGGGGTCTGGTGATGCCACATGTTGTCTTACTGGTATGTGACAGCCCAAAGTCTTCCTACAGCTCCAACCTTACTGATTCTTCCACTTAAAGTGGCAAATCTGTGGCCGAAATGTTCTGAGTTTTAATTTCTTGTTTCCAAATATGCCCTGATCCACAGATGCCAAAGGATGGATGGATGGATGGATGGATGGATGGATAGATAGATAGATAGATAGATAGATAGATAGATAGAGTATGCCATTGGCATATCTTTGTGTAATTTGGTTAACGTCTTTTTAAAAGAACTAGAGTAACTACTCTTCTTAGAAAATTGTTTCCAAACCTCTCCGTAGTCAGAAAACTTCTAACTTCTTGTTTTGTGTTTTGAAAACATTAAGATCTCATCTTCATCTGCAAGTATAAACACTAACTGCTGGAAGTTAAAAAGAAAAACACTGAAAACCTCAAGGTTTTAATTATCCCTGCCAGGAATAAAGAGTAGAAGGAAGCTACAAAGTCTGCTCTAAGCTTCCGTGGAAGCTGGGGGTGAGGGGGATTCGCTGCCGTGGATGGCAGAGCTTTGACTTGCTGGATGGCATCAGTTTGGCAAAACGCAGGAGCCTCTGAACGACAGACAGGGAACCGAAGGGTTTCTGAATCGAGTTCAACTTATTTTTATTCAGCCCGTGTTGCTGAATTCACCAGATAGATGTTTCTGAGTCTTTTGCCAGTAAAGATAAGATCTGCTGGTCAGGAGAGCGGATTAACGGTGACAGTGTGTAATGCACACGTCTGTGTGCTAACGTTGGAAGGATGGAGTCATTCAAGGGGATTGAGGCTACAAGTCAAATGCCTCTTATAAAGAGAACCAGCGTTAAATAATTAGAAAATCTTTTGTCCTCTCAAATAGTACAGAAATCAATTGTTTTTTCCAAGATTGAGCACAATAGGGTGAAACTCTTGTCTGCCAGCATAAAAGAGCAGGATGCCAGGTTTGATCCTGCTGCTGCGACTGTTTCGGTGCTATCACCGTGCTTGGAAGGAGCATCGCAGTGCCAGCCTTCCCAACAGCCCTTCAAAGTCAGCTTCATTTAGAAACCGTTCCTGTTGACCCATGGATCACTCGAGAGGAAGAGCAAGCAGGAGCTTTGCTGCAAAATCAAGGAAAAGGCCGTTTCTTCCATCATCCTGCCCATTCCTGTTGTTCTCCTAGGCTGTAGCACATTGAAACAGCCAAGCAGCCCTGTCCTGGACCTGAACATCCAGAATTAGCATGTGGAGGTGTGCTGGAGGAACTCGTGATGCTCTGATCATCTTGCCTTCCTCCCCAGCTGCATCCCAGCGCAGGGACCAGTCTGGTTCGATTTGCAGAGGTTTTGTGCTGATAGAAGTATCCTTGGCTGGGAGCAGCCACCGTGCAGCATCGCTCCACCCCCAGAAACTATAATGGGGGGTTGTAAACATAGCTATACACTTGTGAATACATTTTTGTTTTCATCTCTTCTACACAGAGTTAGAAATTTGGGGCCTTGTCTCTTTTGACCCATCTGTAAAATACACAAGTTGGTGCATAAAGATACTATAGATAAAATTGCCTCCACCTGGTGTTGGACCACTTTAACTAAACCAGCACAACTTTATAGATAAACGTTGTTCCATTATTTAAAATCTCTTCTGGCTTGCTGAACCCATGTAAGCAATGAAACAGTTGATGTGCCTTGTCTTTACTGCTGCATGTTTCCCTCGGGTTAGCTTGTACGCTTTTATTACCCTGGAGGGAAAAAAAATACACCTTTTTAGCAATGAAGATAAGGTCTGAGACAAGCCTTAAACATTCAGAAGTAATTGAAGTTTGCTGCGGGCACGTTACAGATTGCTGCTGCTCTTGGGACTGTCTCAGTGGAAATTCAGCTTGATAAAATTCACAAAGAACTGGAACTGCTCAAGGACACAATTGAAAAAACATTTTGAGAAGCCGGTGGAAGGTTTCCAGCGCGGCCGGTTGCAGGCGCAGAAGCAGGAGCGAGGAATGCAGCCTGGCCTCCCCAGCATCGCCACCGCTCGGGGTTTTTATCACACATGTTGGGACATTTTGGATGTTTTCCTTTAAAAATAAGCCTAGCTCGCGCAGGCGTGCGAGTAAGAGAGAATAGCAGCTCTTTTTTAATTAAAAAAAAAAAGCCTTATAATCTATATGCTTGATGTTTGATTGCAAGATAATTTTTTTCCCCCTTTTAAAGCAAGTAGCAAAGAAATACTTTGTGATTTGTTCAGCTCTGGCGTTGGCAGCATTCCCTCTCCGGAGCTCTTTGAGCAGGAAGCTCCGGAGTCTTCACTCACCCTCACCAGTGGGGTGGGAGTGAAGTTATGGGGCTTTCCCCTTAAAAGCAAACTGGTAGCAAGTGGGAGAGGTGAAAACAGGATTTAGTTGGTCTGTAAATGGCCTTTTTCGGCACCAGCACTGTCACCTGTCCCAGGAAGGAGGCAGATGTGGCCGTGACCCCGAGGATGCCCACCCGGGCAGTCGGCCGCCAGCCACTGGGTGTTTGATTTACTTACCCCACCATGAACTTTTCATTTCAGGCCAATGTGTTTGAGGAATAAAAACGCTTCCTAAACAAAACATGTGGTGGAGCTGCCGGTTTATATCCCTTAATTTTAGCGAGATGGGAAAAGGAAACACACTGATGTTTCCTCCTTGCTCGTACCCGTTTCATGCCGAGCGTAGCACGTCAGGATGATGAGCTGTGCTGCACCCTGCCTGGAATACTGGTACAGACTGAGCCAGGACAGTTGTTCAGGGGTTGTTGTTTTATTCCGGTTGTTCCCTTTTCCATCCAAGCTCCTCCGACTGTGGTGCAGCTTGCCCAGACTTGCGCTGCACGGGAGCAGGAGGGAGCTTTGAGGCCGACATAAAGGGAGTCATCTGGGGAGTAACAGGCTCCAGGGATGGAGGTTAAACTATAACCCCATGCCAGTATGCTTTTGGTTTCTGAATTGCCAAGGGAGAAGGGAGGAAACGGGAGCAGGATGGGGAATTCCTGCCGGACGGAGCAGCCCGCCCGCTTGGCTTCAAAATAGTGACCTCAGGGAGCACATTGCAAGGGGAATAAAAAATAAAAGCTGTGCTTGCTGCGGACCAGAGGGACAGCCCTGTGAACGGTGGCAAAGGTGGAGGGGACGTGGAGGAGTGCAAACACCGTTTATACAGAAAATAGAGAGCGTTCTCGATGTGCTCATTTAAATGGCAGAAGGGCACGGGTGTGAATTCGGGGTGTTGTGCTGCTGCTTCAGCCTGTGTTTCTTGGGTGTCTGGCTGGAGCGGATGCTTAAAGCCTGGTTTTATGTCTAACACTCCAATTCCCTGTGACATCTCAGGGCTGTTACTTAACCTCTGTGTTTACATCCTCCTAATACTCCCCTGATTGCTTAACTGCTTGTTAAGAACTCTTGAGAATCTCCAAAGAAACTCTAGAAGTGCAAAATGGTATCACATGGCCATCCTCCTCCTGATATTTCTGTATGTTAAACAGAGCTTTGATAGCAGTGTCGTAATATAAACATATGTGCTTGAAAAAATGCTGCAGAACCTCTTGTGCAGTCCGTGGAGAGCTTACCCTTTTTTGGGGAATAATGGACAGCCCCAGTCATGGTGCACTAAAAAGTGTTTCCTTTTTTTTTTTTCCTTCTCTTTCCAGACTTTATATTCAGAGCACCCATTAAATTAAGCAAACCAGGGGAACTCCGAGAAGAATATGAAAGCCAGCTAAGGAAGGTACGGTATTCTGTGTAATTGCAGTTTTTCTTCCAAAATAATTTGGATTTCCTGCAGGAATGCCATCCTACCTATAAGGAAACTTGAAGGGCTTTTTATTCCTGCTCTGTAACAAAGGTCGTTTATTCCCTTTATGCTGTTCAACCAGTTCAGGAAAATATTGGCAGTAATTGAGCATGTAGAAGCCAGATTTTGCTGTCTTAGGCTGCCTTCCAGCACATGGAAATGTACCTTCCTTGGTGGACCTCGAGCAACTATTTGGTTGTACAGGGTTTATTACAGCATCAGTGTTTGTGGATGTAATTCCATAAAGGCTTTTTCAGCATAAGGCATCTCCTGCAGTAACATCCCTCTCAGAAACAACCTATTCCAAACTAGAGCTTTCTGTCTGGTTTTAGGCAAGAAAAAAATATCGTTTAAAGTCAAAAAACTGCGAAGGGGAGAAAAACTTTTCAGCTGTTTTGGAGTTAAAGCCTGGGAAAATATTTTCTGCATTTAAAAAGGGATTTTTTCTTAATCTAAATCATTGAAGTATCTCCAGTGGCTAGTCATTTCTGGAAGTTGGCTGCTTTTTAAGTGAGAAACATTACTGTGAAAGCAATGACTGCTGCAGCCGAGCGGATAATGATTTCCATTGCAACCCCTCTGGTGAGAGTTGCCCATAACTTGCTAAAATATTCATGTTGCCACTCATAGTTCCTGCTTTTGTCGTCCCTTCCTCCACCGGGACCTGCGCACCGTCCTGCCGAAACAATGTGGACTCTGCCCTGCTGCTGGTGTCTCTGTCAATAGATTTAATCGCTGTCCCGGGGCCTTGATCTCTGTGATGGTGTTTTTGTTTGAGATGGGTCCAACCTCTCGCTGATTAGTTTACCTGCTGGAGAAAAGGAACAGGGAGGGGTTTCATCATTGAAGAATTTTCTTTAGGTTTTCACTTGAAGATCTCAACAACCGTAGAAAGGGCTGAGAAGCTGATGTTTAGTTAGAAAAAGAGCCTTGTGCTCTGAGTGATGGTAAGTAGGGAAATACTGTTTAGATGATATTTAAGGTAAATAACTCCTCTGGGAAATGCCTATTTTTGAGGAGACAACCAAAAAATAGGGAAGGGTCTTCTCTCCTGCTTCTCCATGTGTGGAATTAGCAGTGGCACTGATGGGCAGTGTCACTACAGTTTATTAGGATAACTTTGGCTGACTGTGACCTTTCATTAACTGATATTAAGATGCAAACTCTTCTCTGGTCCAGGTGACTTTCGCTTTGTGCATAAAGTCTTGCGACTTGTGGCATTTTTAGCAACGGTGAGACACGTTACTGAGAAACAGTTGGTTTAGGCAGCGGTGTAAGTGCACAGAAATCTTATACCTATAAAAATCTAGTTTATCAATTAACTTAAACATGCATCACTGTAATTGACAGTTTAATTTTTTTTCACTGAAACCTTCAGGATGAGTATACTCAGAGTATCTTTGGCTTAAAGAAGAATTAACTGTAAACCTTGCTAGGGTTTTATAAATCTCTCCGTAAGAGCGAGTGGGAGGCTTTCTGTGATGATACTGGAGCCAACTCATCACTGATCCTTCAGACTTGTTGCTTGATGTCTTCAGTCCAGCTGCAAGGCCTGAATTTCCCAGGTGTCCAGAGGAGCAGGAACCTGTTGAGCTCATTGAGGCAGGATCTTAGTTCTGCAGTTCTTCCAGGTGCCTCCGGACTGATGTATATCTGGATTTTCTGGAAGGATTAAACTGTCTTCTGGAAGGATTAAACCATCTTTGCTCCTATGGGCCATAAAACTTTTATAGGAGCATTGCATCTGTGCAGGACAAAGTGAGAATTTTGTCACCACCTGTTAATGCTGATCACTCCGTTACTGACTTTAAATATTATATGCAAAGTTCAAGTAAGCACATTTGAAGCAGAGTCAGTCTGCAGCTGAAGAGGTTTTTGCATCTACCGCTTGACTTCAGCAAAAGGATACCACGTGCAGCCCAGCACCAGCACTTCTCACTTCCCCACCAGTCAAAAGGAAATACTTTAACATGTTTCTGGCGTTTTGGGCATGTTTTCATCTCGTTCCTGTTCAGCCTGCTGCCTTCCCCTTTTTGCTCACTGGCAGATGGGAGATAGGTTTTTTTCCCCTACCAACTTGAACTCATTTTTTATGAACTTCGTCTGAAAGAGCTGGTGTGGGAGGGGGGAGATTCTCTGAATCATCATCTAAGAGGAAAGGGCAATGTAATTTTGCTGACAAAATGGCAACTGCTGATGCATTTCTGCTTTCTTATTCCAGGCAAAATTGTGACTGTTGCCACTTAGTGAGAGCTTCTTGGTGTCTCTGAACTTCAGAATTAGGCAGGAGGAGACGAGAGCTCAGGTCTGGGAATCGAAACTTGTGTAGAACTGGGTTTCCCTCTGTGTCTCCAGGCAAGAGGTTTCATCTCAGCTTCCCTGCCCGTGAGACGGGGGTAACCCGTGCTGGCTTTCCTCCAGAGGAGGGGAGAGGAGCGTTCAAAAGCTTTCACATCTCCCAGATGTGAGTTGTTTTATAAATCCTAGCTCTTAACCTGCTTCCCAGCCTTTTGCAGTTGAAAACAAAGTAGTTACCATAATTACGTACTGAAGAATTTTTATTTGAAGTGGATAATCTCATAGTGTAATTTTCTCAACTGGCTTTCAGAGTGAGATGAAATGTTTGCTGTCTGTACAGGACAGTGAGATTTTTTTTTCCTCTTGTACGCAGTGCACTCGCTGCTCTTGTATTTTATATTTTTCAAAAGGAGAATATCATTCCTGTGCGCTAAAAAGCTAACTCATCCTGTTAAACTGTCTTGCTGTCACAAGCAGTCTATTGCTTGTAATCACACGCAATCAGGAGGGAAACTCCTACCTGAGGCATGTGCTGACATGCAGCTTTCCAGCAGCATGGGTAGACAGAGCAGGCTCGGGGAGTGAGCAAGCAAACCCAGACAGTTTATGGAGTGAAGAGAAGATACCAAACGTGAGTTTATCAAACTTTTGGAAATAAATGTTACTATCAAGAATAATGTTCCTGAAATGGTCATTTCTTGAGCAATTGTTGAGCAAAAGAATCAGCAATTGTTTGTACAGCTTTTTTTTCCTGCAGTTCCAGTATCCAAAAGGGCTACAGACAGGTTAAAATGCATTTTCTGATAACCATACTGCTAATAGCAGCAGACAGTCCCGCATCCAGTATTTCAGAGATACTACTCAGATAACATAAGATACTTCTCCCAGGGTAGATTTCACACCAATTTATTTCAGTTTCTAATCCTCATGTCCTGGCACAGCAATGCCACGTTTGTAAGTAAATTGTCCAGGAGATAATTTATATTCAGCTACTTAAAATGATTTTTTTTAATTCGTACAGATTTTATCATTAGAGTTTGCTTTTGTTTGCAACCTGAATTCTGGACCTAAATTCCTTTTTTATCCCGTTAATTAGGATCCCGTTGTTGCTTTTTTCACTCTTCACTGTCGGCAGAGCTTGTGCTTGCACCTCACATTAACCGTGCCATGGGTTTGCTTAAAATCCGTAAATATTCCTGTGTGTTGTTACATACTCTTGTGGTTTTAGATTTGGGAACTGAGTATAATTTTATAAGTTAGACAAAAACGTGAAGAATTCCATGTAGCTTTCTTTCATGTGAGAAATACAGAAGGGACACAAATGTTGGATAGTATTTCAGCTGGCTAAAAAAAGTAATCATTGTGATAAATCTCGATCTGAAATTGTTTTTCAGATACTTAAAAAAGGCTCCTTAAAGTACAGAAATATTGTTCATGAAATGTACAGCAGACTATTCATCATGTCTGCATCATGTGGCCATAATTTATATTAGTCAGACACGAGGTTGTAGTTATTGCTTGAGATTATTAATAGATCAGGAATTTAAAGATACATCCTAAACACTCTAAACAAGAAGTCAGACCAGTCTTTGAAAACATTTGCTAAACACCCACAATCAAGCAAACAGTGGGTTTTTTCCTGGTTTCTACCTTCTCTCCTCCTACCTCTCCCTTCCTCGTCTCTGGGAGTTTGTATTCAGTAGGATTCGGGTCCTTCCCAGTCTGAAAATCATGATGTGCTTTTTGTGTAATGCATCGTGAACTCTGTTTTCTTGTCATCCATGTGTCCATGTTTTTTTTTTTTAGGCAGGGAAGAAAAATACTAAGTATTTTTGGAAGAACGAGGGTTTGTTGCAACGTTGCCCACTGCCTTTATGTACAGTGCTGTAGGATCGGTGCTCAAGCTGCCTTGCGGATGCCTTGAGCTTTACTGGAGGGCACCAGGTCCCACAGCTTTGCTCTCCTGGGAGGCGAGGGGGAAATTGCGGTGGTGTGAGAAGATAGGACAGAACCTAACAGGGCAGCTTCTTAAGCATCTGAGATGCCTACACTCCAACGGGAGGATAAACAGAAGCATTTGAATTCCTAGTGCTTAGCCATAGCTGTAGCTCATCAGCATGATGGACATCTGTCAATCAGAGGGCAGGCTTGTTGTCCCAGGCAAGGATGCGCAGAGGTTGAGTGCAGGAAGAAGGAAGAACCTGGTATAAATACATTTTATAAATACAGACTTTTCATGGCCTATGTGTCAGCCTGAAGTTGAGAAAGAGGTGAGAGACAAGCTGGGTGAGACTGGAGCTGAGTGATGTTATCCTGGGCAGGGACAATCGGGTGGTGTTATTTGAAGTATGTACTGCAGAGCCTGTTCATTGGGAGAAGACGGCAGAAAGGAGGAGGAAAGGCAGGGCGGGGGGGGGGGTTGAGTAGCAAGTTGGCAGAAAAGAGGTCCTGGCAGAAGTGGGGAATTTGATTCCTTAGGTAAGGGGGAGCAAAATAATGCAGCAGGACAGGCAGCCCATCAGAGCCACGGATCATGCTGGGAATAATCCTTTGGTTCAGGAAGAAAGAAATCTCTGCAGGGAGAGCCTGGCCACGAGGAGCTTGTGGACACAAAAGTCAGCCTTGGTTGGTTAAAAGGGGTCACAAAGTGATGGATTGTGCTTTTCGAAGGGAGGGAAGGAAAGCGTTTGCCCTTCTCTCTTATTGCTGGACTTCCACAAGCTCAAGAATGAGTAGGAGATCTTCTGGGAAGATAAAGGCCTATATGGGGACTGGCACTTCATGGAAGGCCCAGCAAAAAAGCCTCCAGTGCAGAAAAAGGATGGGAAGTGCAACAGGACGCAGCTGGGGCTGCCCAGGCAGTACGGTAGGATTTCTTGTGCAGCCTTCAGGTCTGTGAAATGCAGTAGTTCAGCACGTGTGGATAAAATAATGTTACATCGTAGTCTTTTTGATTTGCCAGGGTGGTAAAAAGTACAAGAAGACATCTAAGAATGTATTAGAGAAAAACAAAAGGAAAGAGAGGGGAAGTATTCCTCATAGGAAGTGATACCAAAAAGGCTGGAAGTGCTCGATCCCTCCTTTGGATCAGACTTCTTAAATTGCAGGAATGTATCAAAAAATCCAAGGGTTTTCAGTCAGAGGTTAATGCGGGGCAGAGTAGGAAGCCAGGAGGTAAAAGCAAGTCCGGTGTGATGCGCAGGCAGCGGCTGTTTGATGTGCAGCAGGCAGGATCCCCTGGGTCCGTGTACCTTGTGTCCTGGATCCTGGCATTTACTTGCACTTCTCATCTGCATTTTCACTTCAGCTGATAAACTGAACTCAAGCTTTGGGCCTCCGCTTGGCCATCGGAGCATTAGCTAATCTCTCTGCGTCTTCTCCATCCCAACGCATCAATGAAACAATGGGATTTCATCCAGCGTGGGAATTTTTCATCCAACGCGGGAATTGCTGTATCTAACCCATTTTAATTTAGGTGATGCTGTCCATATGTCTGCCAAACGGTGTGTATTGTGTCGCAGGCCGTTTGAAGACTAAAATTGAAAAGTTATGGCTTGCATGAAACTACCGTTGTGCACATTTTTATTTGTAGTGTGATTATCTACAAGTAGACAAAAGCTTTTGTCTCTCTATCTTAGAAAATAGTGTGGCAGAGAAGTCTTTGTCAAACCCTGGACCTAACAGTGCCTTTGCTGTTCTGCAAAGAAAATAATATCCATGATATTTGTGTACAGTGCATGAACGTGAAAGCACCGTAGAAACAAAGTGATCTTCACGTTATTGCGAGAGAGAGGCTCTACTCTAGAGTAGGGAAATGAAGACACAAAATTAAATTATGTGGCCAGACTCTTAGAAAAACACTTGTCGGCAACCAGGTGTAGGATTTAAACCATTTTAAATACACTGTCTCTTTTGTCATTATTTCCAGCTGAGAGAAGAAAAACTGCAAGAAGAAAAAGCTCCCGAGGATCTGATTCACAAGTTCATTCTAGATGACATGGATGTAGGAAAAAGGAAAATGGAAGAACAGAAAAAAGATGAATCTTTAGCACTTAAAGCGAACCAGGAGTGTGTAAGTAAGCTTGTGCTTCTCTTTCCTAGCCACATCATAGACGCTGACTGGTAGGTGAAATGCTGCTAAGACTCAGTCCTGGAACAAGAACTAGTTCTTTTAAGACCTTGACTAGCTGAGCGTCTCCTGTTCCTGCCCGTTGAAGCTGGGAGCTTTCATCCTTTGACACAGGGAGCTTTCCAGGATTCCTTGATTGACTTTGTTGTAGCCCTTGAAAAGCCATGAGCTAACAGATTATAAAGATCCATGTTAATAAGAACTGTCTTCTCAGATTTGTTACGACTAACAGATGTTCTTCTAGAGGTTTTCCCCCCTTTTACCCGCTTTACTCATGAGTGGAGGTGCAGCCCTTCCAAAAGTATCAGTTAAATCAGTAGAGGCTTCTGCTCTGCTTTGCGTATCCTTGGTCTTCAGGCATATGAGCATTTCCATGAACATTTCTTCATGAATCTTCTACAGTGGAGCTGTAGTCCAACAGATTCTTCATGCTGAGCTTTGCCTATTTCTCATTTCAGTTGTGAGACTCCGCAGGAAATGCTCTTAAGTTTTAAAGACTGCTGGGCTGATATATGGGTACTGAATAACGTCCCGTAATACCTTTCTTGTAGGATTTTCTCATGTTTCCTTGATCAATAAATTAACTTTCTTCTATGACTGTCAGCTCTACAGAGGAGCTGTGTGTTTATTTTTGCATTATTTATGCTTTTGGGGCCAGCCTCTGAGCTGTCACAGCCCCAGTGGAGAGCGCCGCAGGAGCACGTCTACCTGCCAGCAGGTTCCAGTCTCGGTTTATGTCCTCTAGGTGTAATCAGGACGGGGGCTTTTGGAAACTTTCATATCTTTGCAAGAAAGAGATTTATTTTCCAAGTGATTCTTTTTGTTGTACGTGTCAGCTAACTCTTCCTTGATTGACTTCAGTTTCCTGAGCGTCTCTCGGACTCAGAGAATGAAGAACCGTTCCAGGGCAAGCAAACACATCGGTCAGCTTTTGTTTCCAAGACCAGTGCCTACTCCTTTGCTTTCCTTTCAGGGTAAGATGCTGAGGCTTGATTCAAGCTGATTAACGTTCATTAGAGATGTAAATCTCATGTTCTTTTGACTATTGTTCTAAACCTGCCTGAGATGCTTTAAATTTAATTTAAATGGTTGTTCCAATCCAAAAGAAGTAATAATTTTTCTGGAATTTTAGAACAGATGAATTGGTAGAATATAGTGTCTGGCTGATTACCTCCTACCTGGGGGTTAACAAAGTTAGTGTTGATCCCATGAAGCAGAAAAGTCATTGCTGTGGATTTAAATGACAGAAATCATTAAAGTACGGAATTCTGTGAGATGAACTTAAGAGTTCTGGATCCTTCTCCAGCACAGAGACTTAAGAGATAACATCAGCCCCAAACAGCTTATCAGTGAAAGCTCTTGCACGATGCAGTGGAAGCAGCTGAGTAACTTAAGTGTGTCTTCACATGAGAAGCACAGAGGTTTACTTAGCGTCGTCATTAGCTCTGACCTCAATTAATTATAAGCCGTAGGTGGAGGTGTCAGTGTGTTTAGCCCTTGAACGCAGACCAGGATTCTGCGGCAGATCCAAGATTCCTGGATCCCTTTACCCCGAGGGCGTAGGAGGCATCTCTTCCAGCCGGGTGCTGCCAAGGCTGCTGCCTCCCCCACGGGTAACTGCTGCCAGGGCTGCTGGGCCGGTTGTTCGTAAGGTCATGAACAATCTCCTCGTTTCACCCATCTGCTTTTCAGGAACTTAACCGCCAAGGTGGAAAGGAGCCGGAGCTGCAACGACACCATTCAGGAGAGATCAAAGAGCAGGCAGAGATCAGCCCCAGCCAACAAAACAAAGGTACCGGCTGCGTCCAGAAACGTCGGGTTTCTGTGTGTGAATATTCTTATCTGAGGTTACACAGCACCGGTAATCTGGAGATATAAAACCCTGTGTTTGTGGTGCTGCTGCTGCTGTGTTATCGCCATGGGGCCAATCACTTCCTTGCAGCTCACAATAAAAACCTGCTAGGTTAGAAATTACCAAGCAGAAAAGTAGACAGCTTGCAGAGTTGTTTGTTAGCGTTGGAGGATAATTGGGAGTTGGAAGGGTACTTACCATGCCTTTGTTTTGTAATTAATTTTCTTTTCGAGGCTAAATCCCCAGCTGATTAAAGAAAAATCTTTTAGAAGTTTAGAAAGAAAATCCTCTCTTCCTCCCTTTTTCTCTCCTGTTCTTTCCAGAGCTGTTTAAAGAGCAAAACTCATTGCTCTCCTGCTGTTAGGACACTTCCTTTTGCACTTCCACGATACGGGAAGAGCTGGCCCGCTTTTCCTTCCCTTCACATCCAGCAGCCCAAATGAATTAACTGTATCCGTGCAGCAGGCCTGGCTTTTCAGCACACCGCAGTGCTTCAGGATGAGCGGTGACCACGAAGCACCGCTGAAAATCTGAGCCGGGGGGGGTTTTCAGGCTCTTCCAGCTGGGAACCTCCCACTCCCTGGAGTTGACCTTTGCAACAGCCTGGCAGCACTGCTGACCCCTCTGTCTGACCCTGCCAGCAGAAGCAGCTTTGCCCACTCGCTCCTGGACTGATTTCTGTCTCTGGGGCCATACTCTGCCTCCTTTCCGATGCGCCTCTCTGGCCTGGGGGATCCTGGTGGCTGGAACAGCAGCTGAAATCATGAGAGCTGTGAGTTCTCAGTGCAGAAAACAGCTCCAACGCTGCTCCGCTGGGGCCGCTTGCTAGGATGTTCCACTGCCTCGTGCTGACACCCCTCCTTCTTGGGCTCAGTTTCATCCCAGATGGAAAGGAGAGGGTTCAGTTCCAGAGATCCCATAAGGAATAAAAGCCTCTGCAGTCCTTTGGAAGGACAGTTTAGTTGGTGCATATTGCTTGGAAAATGGTAAAATCCCCCCTGGGCACACTAAGTTGACCCTGGTGATCACCATCTCTGAGGTCATGAGCGTGGCCCATGGTCCAGTTCCCACCTAGGCTGACAGGAGCTGGGCTGAGCTCAGAGCAAGGGTCTGTGACTGACTTTCCTTCCCAGGACTTTTTTTTTTTTAAGTCTATGGCTTATGGACCTGACCAATTGAGAGTTGCACTGCAAGGGTGTTCCACAAACTCATTTTGACCTCAAAATAAACTAGTAGAAACAACTCTCTTTTGGGCTAAGCAAGGAAAGGCTATCACTGTCTCAAACTAACTGCTGGATAAAATAATTTAATCTTAGAGCTAAGAATAATACCATTTGCAGTTGTGTATGTGCAGCTTTTATTTCGGATTTATTTGTGGCTGGATTCTGTTGCGTTCCAAATGCAGCAGCGTTAGGGGATGGTCTTGGAGATGACAAGAAACTGGCTCGTTCGCTCTGCGAGAGGCCATCTCCAGCAGTGGCCACAGTGTGCTCTGGGACCGCTCACCGAGGTTGTTCCACCTCAGGCACATACACACCTTTTCTCATGATGTTTTGCAGCACAGTGGGTTAAACCTGGGCCAAGTATTTATTCTTTCTTTCCTACAGCTTGGTAGGGAGCTAAAAATCCTTTGAAGATCATTTATTTCCCTTGAAGAGCGTGGCTTCCTGCAGCCAGGGCGGTGCAGTGCTTCTTGGTTTCTTGTCTTGCCTTGCTTCAAGTGTTTTGCCATTGGTGTTTTGCCATTGGAGTGGTTGCCATTTGTGGCAAGAACAGCTCTTACACTGAAATAAATCTGAAATAAAACTCCGGTGTCCTCTGCTTACATTATATATCGGCCATGAAAGGTGCCGTGAGCAGCAGAGGCTGCCATGGCTGTTCTAGGGAGCCCTCCAGCTGGTCTGCTGCAGGACCTGAGCGTGGTAGCCTCATGTTCTCCTCTTCTCCTCTCGCGTGCTTGCCCGTATTCTTCTCACTGACAAACTTTTTGAGCTGTGGTGCCTTGCCTTGCAGGTGCCACCCGTCACCAGCACGTCAACGCCGCTGGTTGGAGTTTTGTCATCCACCCAAAACAACCGCTGCCTCTCCGCCCCAGACCTGACGGCAGAGAAGCGCCTGGTTCTCAACCCCGTTTCGTCCCTCTCGGCCCTGCACAAGCCAGAGCGATCCATCAGCCCCGAGAGCAATGACAGCATCTCAGAAGAGCTCAACCACTTCAAGCCTATCGTCTGCTCCCCGTGTACTCCTCCGAAGAGGCTTCCTGACGGCAGAGTCTTGAGCCCTCTCATCATCAAGTCCACGCCGAGAAACCTGAACCGGAGCCTGCAGAAGCCAACCACCTACGAAGCCAGTCCTAGAATACTGAAAAAATGGGAGCAGATATTTCAGGAGCGCCAGATCAAAAAGACTCTCTCTAAAGCGACCCTTACGTCCTTGGCTGCAGAGCCCGGGGAAGACGTAATAGTTCCTGACATCACCAACTCCAGCGCTTGCCCTAAAGAGCAGCAGCCACAAGTGCAGGATGATCATCTTCCACCTGACACAACAGGAGACCCTCGCCCCGAGCTGGATTTTTTTCCTTCCATCAGTGAAACAAAGCTGGGAAGAGGGAGTGAGAAGAGCAGGGATTCACAAGCCTTAACAACAGACGACAGCGCTGCCGAACCAGATGCAAGATCAAACGTCGCCTCCCTAAACACACGAGTGTCCGAAGTCCCTGACCTAAAAGTGAACACGTTCATGGACAAATCCTGTCTTAGTCTCGGCCCGAAAATGCTGAGCAGAAGACTCATGGGCGTCAGCGCATCGCTGCCTGACAACAGCACCCTAGGAGTCCCCGTCAAGACATCAGGAAAAAAGCAGCTGAAATACCTGAACAACAGCGAATTGATCAACGTGCAGAACAGCACCTGCAATTCCGTTGAGAACATCATCGGGGAACAGCCCCCGTCGCTGAGACGGGGCCGGAAGAGACGCTGCAAAACAAAGCACTTGGAGCACAACGGCTCCGTCAAAAGACTGAGGCACGCGGCGGGGGAGGTGGGCTTGCCTCCGGAGGATCGCTTGGTACGGGAGATGGAGCAGAAGCTCCAGCAAGAGGAGGAGGACAGGAGGTTGGCCCTGCATCTGCAGCGGATTTTCGACAGCGAGAATAGGACAGTGGATAGGCGGAAAGTCAGAGTCGATCGGTATCTGCTGCGGTCGAAGAGCACTCTGGGTGCTAAGTAGCACTAGTGGACGATGTTGCCTTTCTAGAGGACAATGAGGTTTATCAGATTATCTTATAGGAAAACTATTTTTTGTCATATTTCCACCCACAGCAATTGTTTTTTCGTTTTGGTGGTAAGACATTTGTAGGTCCAGTTCAGAGAGAAGCCAGAGTCCTTTCAGATTAACAAAAAAAAAAAAAAAAAAGAGAGAGAATGAGAAAAAAATCCTCCAGCCTTTCTGGTCCATTGGTCTGAAAGCAGTGCCCATGGTCCCTGTGAATACACTGCAACACCTCTGCATGCAGTCGGTGACATTTGGGGTCCCCAGCTAGGAGGGTTGTGTGAGCAGCACGTGGGGTACAAGATAAGAACCCCGTCCGTTCCTTGCCTTGTCGCTTCAGTATGCCAGGAGAAATCAGAGCTCTACTCACAGAGAGGAAAGGAGGCGTTTTCTGTCCTAGAAACAGTCTTTTCCTCTTCACATGCCCCGTTTTCTCCCTTAAGCTGCAGCGGGCTGTGGTGGGCAGACTGTTACTGATGTCAGCGTGTTCGAATGACCTGACTTGAGGGCTGTTGGGGAGGGAGCCTGGTCCGTATTTCTGCTAGGAAGTACCAAATAGATCCACCCGTAGTATTTACAGATGAATGTATCTCACTGTCTGCCCCGGCAGTGCGGATCATAGGTTACTTTCATGAAGCAGAAAGGCAAATGCAGTGAAGAAAGACATAAAATAAGGGTTTTACTGAAAAGCCTTGTAGGAACTTGTATAGTCATGTTAGTGACAGAGCAGAGAGCTTGGGGGGAGCAGCTGGGTGCTGTGTCGCAGGGAGCAAATGCAGCTTTTCTCCTAGTCCCTGCCTCTTCTGAGGCAAGAGGGCTTCATGCCCTTCCCATGAACGTTGAAATCTAGAAAGGGAAACGCTGGCCGGGAGATTTCAGGAAGGACGTTCTTCCTGCTGACATGTACCCTGCTCAGTTAAGAGATCTCTCAGCACACCTAGGACCTGTCCTTACACATCCCAGAGTGGCCCGAGGAGGCATCCCGAGGTACCTGACACATCGCCGTCCTCTCCCGGGCACCCCGTGGGTTGGCAGGAGAGCTGGGACAGGAGCCCGGCCCTCCCGGCCGGGGATGTGGGCACTCGGGGCGATGCCGGCCTGCCCTGCCCCTGCTCTGAGCTAGCTGTCTTCAGGTTCAAACCACTAAGCAAGCTCAGGTGAGCGACGCACTAAAATTTCCGCTTAAAAGCATGAAGTCGGGCACGGCAGCCTGGACCAGAGCTAGCTCAGAGCCTGGGCTTTGCCATGTTGTCTGCACAGGTGTGGCCTTCAGTGGCAGCCCACCCTTGGGGCTCTTCGTGTTTCTAACTCTCTCCCCCATCAGCCATTAAGAGCGCACTAATTTCCTTGATTATTTCCAATAATCAGGCTCAAAAACCATCGGCTCAACTTGATACTTGAAAGCTGCCTTGCAGAGTATTCACCGGGGACCCTCGGTGCCCGCAGGGACTTTTGTCCGGGGCGGAGGCTGCGGCGTTAAGGATCTTGCTGACCCGGGTGCCAGATGACGAGTGGTATTTTCAGGCTGTAACCGAAGCGCAGTGCTGGGGCAAACCTGCCGTGACCCGCAGCGGGAAGGGAGGAAGGCCACTGCACTCAAACAGATGGAGCTGATCTAAGAGAACAGTCGTTGCCCAATTTCCTCTATCTAAAAAAACGGTTGAATTTCTCCCTCCATCTTAAATGGTTAAAAAAAAAAAAAAAAAACGGAACTGGTTTTCTTTTTCTCTCCCGGCATACTTGCGTAACTGCAAAGGACCCTGGCGCTTTTTTTCCTAATTGAACTGGATTTTTTTTTTAAAAAAAAAAGAAATCTTATATTTTAATGGATAAAATTTATATATTTTAAATACTATATTTCAACAGATTGACACTTTCGTTTTGAGAAATCTTATAGCAATGATTCCATAATATATATCTATCTATCTCTGTATCTCCTTAACACACAAACTACTGGATGTTTAAAGTCGTACCTAGGGCTGGCTAGACCTGGCCTGCTCTGCCTGCCTGCTGCGGCTCATGGGCGACGGCTTTCCGTGCCCTCTCACGTGCCACAGCCTCGTTAGGTGCTGATTGAAGCAGGCGCTTTTGACCCAAACTGAATCCTGCTCCTGTACCCAGCTGTGAACTGGAAGGAAATTCAGTAATTAGAGCCTTGACCGGACCTAGAAGAGCAGCGCAGAGGGAAGGAGCGGTGGCCTAGATCTGCCCTTTGCAGTGAAATAAGCTCAGGAGGGAAACCCACAGCTTTTTCTCATTATTCATGCCATTCTTTCCCAATATTTTGAGCTAAAGCGTGCACTTTTCAAGTGCATTTGACATTTTTTTTTTTTACGATTAGTTTTAAAATATTTTTAAATTATTTTACAGGCCCTCTTCTCCCTGCCTCTTGCCCGTGGTTAATCCCTTGAGCCCGAATCAGACTTCCCTAAACAGTTTCCTTCTTTATCGCGACGCTCGTGCGGGTTTCATCCAGGCTTGGGCTGCCAGGTGCTCTCTGAGCAAGCCGACACCACAAAAAACTACATTTACATGCTGAATGTATCCTTTCTTTCCCCTCTTAAAATAGATTTCGCAGTCCAACGCACCAGGCCAGTGTCTTAAATATCTTCTTTTTAAAAGATTACATAAATATTTAGTTTTTTGTGTGTTAATTTCCGCTCTCTAAATCTGAGCTGGGTGGAAGCGTGGGAGGCAACGCCTGAGCTGGAGCTTATCCCCAGCCAGAAAAAAAAAAAGCTTAAGGGGACCCCTCGCACCCCCGGCTTCCCAAACCTCGCCTTCACCGGGCAGCCGGCTCCCCCCAAAAGAGACGCCCGGGCCGTTGCATCTGCGTGGAAGGAGACCCTTGGACGTGGCGTCGCAATCGTGTCGTGGAAGGGTTGCGCTCGCAGCAGCTTTCGCTAAAGCATCAGGTCGGGATCGATCATTCCTCACGAGGTTGAGCACCCACAGGTTTTTAGTCCGATGAAGCTGCTGGCTGTGTTTCTACATTCGTTTTGCTGTTTAGATGCTCAAGGACTGAGGAGAACGTGGGCCGTTTTCCAGCCGGCTTTGCTTAGAGCCTCTCACCTTCTTCCTGAGCTAGCGAGAGCGCAACCGCCCTCGGCTGAAATCCACCCGAGGCGGTGTCGGGTTCGAGACTTGAGGCGACGTGAAGCTAGGATGAATGTTTTATTAATTTAACACTCTGTAAGTTTGTGTAAGCTTGCACAAAAAGAAATAATTGTATATAATTACACTTAAAAGAGCAGGAATTCCCAGCCTCTACCCTTTAAAGGTCAGGTATGACGCTACCTTTGCCACAAGTAATGCCAGCTGAGAAGTAAAATACCTCTTGCTGAACGGTGGATGCAGCACAAGATCTGCAGAGGCACTAAGATAAAACCAAGTATTTATTTACACTTACATGAAAGTCATTTTTAACCCTCCTCTTTTCTGCAGCCACCTTCTCCCCAGGATGAAGGCAGTCCTTGCCGGCTGCGGGACAGTGCGGGCGTGCGAGCATCCTCCCAAAATGTGAAGCTGTCTTCTCTTGTAAGAAAACAAAAAAACAGGTCAAGAGATTGCACTGTCGGTAGCGCTGGAGGGGCTGGGGTTGGTTTGATGACAGAAGGACCGTGTCTGCCAAAGATGCCACCGACTCCGGAAAGTTGCGTTCTGACCCTCCGGAGCTCTCTGCCCGGGAAAAGCCGTACGGAAAGGTCCGTGTTTGGGAGTCAGTGAGATCAGATAAATGAAGGAAAAGTGCCAAAAGAAGGGATCGTGCCAGATGATTGTATAATGTTGTTCTATATTGTCAGTATTTTTCTTCAAATGCTATTGTACATGCAGTGCACAGTAGTCATGAAGTGTCGCTTGAACAAGCGCTTCTTTGTATTTTCTCAACGAAAGCAAAGGGGGAGGTTGAAGCCTTAAAGACTATCACTGATTTTAAAAACAAGCCTTTAGCAACGCTCTGAGGACAGACCCCAGGGCTCCGCCTCGACCCGCCAACAGCCCCGCACCATCATCTCCCAGTTGTCCAGCCAAAGGTTGACAAGGAGCTTGTCCCGTGCGCAGGGCGGGGGGAAGTGTTTGACAACAACGACTTGTTGGATGCGACGGTCTCGCGTGGCACCGCGACGGAGACCTGTGGGACGTCCCCGTGGATGGCAACTGGGTGGAACTGGGACGTGACGCCGGTTTGACCTACAGCGCGGAAGCTGCGATGCCCCCCACGCGTCGCATGCGTCAGACACAAACCTTTCTCTTCCCCGTGTCTGTAAAACACTGCGAAGCAGCAGCTCTAGAATTAGCTCTTCACTATGCAAACAGGAAAACCTTCCGCTGGTTACAGAGGGGGGTTTTGTATGCCTGGTTTCCTTGGTGTTTACTGTCAAACTGTTTAAAACAAATCTAGATGTTGCTACACTTTTTTTTTTCCCCAATAATGCTTTAAATCGTTGTGTTTTCGTGTTCTCCTCAGCTCGCCAGCGGAGCACCGGGGCGGTAAAGGACTACGGTCATTTTGGGTCTCAGCTGAACCAGCGTGGCTTCATCTGAATGTTTTAAAAAGCGATGGAAGTTACTGAAGGACTGTTGACTTGCATGTGTAAAATGTGTGGGTAAAATGACATGCAGGCGTCTGTCATGTTGTGGCTTCTGTTATTTGGAACAGAGTAAATCCTGCTTGTGAAAAAATTTGTCACAAACCAGAAAAATGCCAACTGTGTACAAATAACGTGTACATTTTAACAGCAACGAGGACTTTTAACTGCAGGACAAAGGCCGAGGTTAAAACAGAATAAAACCAGGTTCTGACAGTGAACTACCTGTTTCTGCTGAAGTTGCTGTGCTTGGAAACAAGCAGGATCCTACTGCTGCCTATCCCAAATGGGTTACAGTGGCCCCTGGCTGAATGAGGTTGTTGATTAATGTTTTATAGGGGGAAAAAAAAAAAAAGGTGAAGGTGAGTATAATGACATTTTTCATGTAGGTAAGCAGCCAGGGGGAAATGAGTGTCCCAAAAAACCCCAAATCCCTGTTCCAACCCCTTCCAGCACCGACGCAGCTGTTTTTAGGGGTGCCAGACTGGGGAATGAATTGGGGTTTTTAATAACTATTATTTTTATATATATATAACTGAGTTTAAATAACTGAGCCCACTTGGGTCCAGCTGGTCGGGCACGTCCCTGCGGCAGGACGGGGCTCCGTGCTCAGAGCTGCCACAAGCGGAAGCAGCGCAATAGTTTTTAAAAGTCAGTTTTTGCACAGGGATGGGGGAGCACACACCTTATTTTCCAGGAACCGCAGAGCACAACGGCGAGCAGACACGGATTTCACGTGCTGTCATTGCAGCGTTGTGGCTGCGTCGGTGCTTTCAAGCTGGAAGTCGCTGCCTGAAAGCCTGAGCTGAATCTTGTCACCGCACTGGATTTTCCAACCTCTGAAGGGGAAAAAGGGCTCCAAACAAGTTACAAAACAACGTATGTTTTATCCAAGAGGACCAAGGTGTGGGATGCTTTATTCACCCCCTGGCTATACTGCAGACCAAACTTTGGGCACCTTCTTGGCCACTTTCTTCACCGGCAGCTGTTGTTGGGGGCTCCCCTGCTCAGATGTCGCCTCTTTGAGAAGGGCTTCCACCACCTGAGCCCCAAATGAGGGCTTGGCCACCTCCTCGCCCATGGTTACGGGTTTCCGGAAGGATCTCAAACACCTCCTGGAATTCCTCCATCAGCCTCTGCGCCTCCCAGTATGTCCTGGGGCTGGATTTCCTCTTTTGCAAAACAGATGCTGGAAAAGGCCAAAGGGGGGGAGAAGAGCGACGAGACAGCTCCTTGGCTGCAATATTTGATCTTCCCTCCCATCCCTCTGCCCACCAGCAGCCCCAGCTCTCTCCCGTCCCCCGCAGCATGGGGCATGTCACCGTGGCAGGGACACAAAGGTGGCTGCTGGGATCCAGCTCTATCCTGGACCCCACACAGGAGCCCCAAAAGCAAAGGCACAGGTGGCCTTGAGCAACTCAAGAGCGAAGAGAGAGGTGCCACATTCGAGCCTGGGCAGTGGCTCTTACTGTAGCCTGCAAAAAAGTGCCTTAATTTCTTGCCTCTCTTTCCTCCCCTCTTCCCCAGTCAGCGCAGGGAAAAGAGACAGCACAGGGGAGGAGCCAGGTCCTGCTCGCACTCGCAGTTCAGGGTTGTGCCACCCTCAGGGCTGGGATGGAGATCAAATATGGCCCGTGCTGGGAGACCCAAGTCCTGCTTCATCTCAGGGGCAAAACCACTTTCACTCTGAGGCCATTTCCCCAACAGCTGGCTTGGGGGGGGGGGGGGGGGGGGGGATGATTAATCCAGCTGTGGATCCAGGTGACCCCCGCAGTGTCTGTGTTGCATTTTCCCCTCTGCTAACCTGTAGCCAGAGCATCAGGGTCCGGTCTTGTGGGGGGCTGAGGGGGTTCAGCAGGTGAAGGCCTTGTCCTCTCCGTGGGGACACGGGGACCCTCGTTCCCACCCCTCAGCCACACCCTGGGGCCCCACCAGCTCAAGGACACGTTTATGTTCAGATCCTGCCACTGCGGTGCCGTCAACAGGAGAGACCGGGAACGCAGGCACGTACCCAGGGGGACCTCAGTGATGGTCGAGGTGTTTCTCATGGTCATCAGGATTCCCTCCAGGACCTCTGCTCTTGTCTTGTGGGTGGGAGGGCCAGGCATCCTCCCACGCTGCAAGGAAGACCGGGAGGCTGCAGTGTGCCTCCCCTCCACCCCCCAGGCTGATAATCCACCACCTTTTCCTGCCTCTTCTCCCAAATTAACATGGCCCTGTGCTTCTGCATGAGGTAGGCGAGACAGTCTTTTTTTTTGTTTGCTTTTCTTGTTGGACCAAGCTGGTCCAGTTTAGACACCAATTTAAGATTATTGAGCAACATTGGATCAGCTTTCCGCAACCCCGGAGCAGCACAGTGGATTCAGGGACTGGAATTCTACTACAGCTCACCCCGCAGAGCCAGCTCAGAGGCCATTTCCTCCACCTCCCTCAGGACAGGGCTGGCTTTCTCCGAGCGGTTGGTGACAGGCTGTTCCCCAGGGGCTAGCACGGCTCTGGGCCGCTGAGCAGAGAACTGTGGCCAAGGCCACGCTCGGGCTCTCGGCATCCATTCAAACATGTGGGTTGATCCAAATACAGATGGTCTCCCCTCGGAGCTTTGGCTCTTTACCTTTTTCCGAGGCACGTAGGGCTTCTGCACACTGTCCAGTCGTGGCTTGGCGTACCGATAAACCAGGGGGTGTTTCAGGATGTTGTGCAGCGCCTGCACGTTGTTCTGTATCCCTGTGACCCGGAAGGAAAATAGGACAACCAAAACCTTCGCTGCTTTTTTCTTGGTCAGAGTGGACCATGCTGCTCACCAACCCACCAAGGCTTTTCTAAGCAGGAGCCCTCTGCTATCTTCCCTCACCAACTGGCTCGATAAAATCTGGATCCATGTCTCCACCAAGCAGCTCCTCGTAGCCTCTGTATCGCTCTGGGACCACCTGGGAGCTTCCTTCCCCACTCTGTTCACTCTTCTCCAGCCTGTCCTCTGCCACGGATCTCAGCAAGGGTCTGAACACATCCTCCACCTCAGAGCAGCAAAATAAAGGAATTCACAGCAGCCCTTTCTTACCACTACAGCTGATGGAGGCAGCCAGAGCCTGTCCTGCTGTGGCCAGAGGTCTCTCCCAGTGGCACTGAGCCACACAGCCACCATCTCATCCCGCTGAGCACAAAAGGAGAGAGGGGCCATCCCCATCCCAGTGCAGACTTTTCTTTCCCTGATAATCCCAAGATTTTCAAAGTCCAAAAGCTGCCCTGGTGAGCTCTAGGAGGGAGTTTTCCAGCAGATTCTGCAAGGGGCAATGCTGGACTGATGAGCTCCTGTGGTTGGGGCTCCCCACCAAGCCAGCACAGCCCCGTGCCACCCTGCAAAATAGGCCACCTATTCCTGTTCTTGGTCACAACGTTGCATTTATGCTTCTTTCCTTAAATCCCTTGCAGTCAAAGGGGGGTTATAACCCCTGGTACCCCCAGCGCATGCACACGGTTCGTTCAGTTAGGAAATGAAGATCCATCTATGGACCATTTCTGGACAAGCTGTGGAGTCCTGAACACTTACAGCCCAGCCTCACCTGTGTCATGAAGAAGGATGCGATGTCCTCCTTGGCTGAGCCAGGAGGAGGCCTGGAATCACCTTCCCCTTCCCCCAGTGCTGTCTGCCGGCTGCCAGCTGCGGTCACAGAGCTGACGGGGGGCAGCGGCTGGACCAGGCTCGGAGATGCAGCATCTCTCACAGCCTCTACCACAGCTGGGAGAGGTTTCCACAGAAAGGTCTTGGCAGGTGCTTCCAGCATCAGCAGCCGCTTCGTGACTTTGGGGAGATGCGACGTGACCTGGGGGGACACAACAAATGGCCGTGCATGCTGCCATGAGTGTCGGTGTGGGGTCAGGTTTGACGGGTGGGGGGGCTGGTCCTTGAGGGACAGGGAGTGTCAGGGACACCCTGGCAGCATCTTCAGTCCCACAGGATTCCTCCACTAAGGCCGATGAGCAGGACTGAACCCAAAAGCCCTGTGACAAACACTGCCTGGGGCAGCAATAAGGGGGTGGTTGGACTCGCCAGCCTCATCCTGAGCAAAATACCTCCAAATCCTTCCCAGCCTTCTCTCCATCCTTTCAACCCTGTTGGGATCCATGTGTCCCACGAGCTCTTCCCATACTCCCCAGCAAGTCGGTTTCTGGGCAATCCTGCCCTGAGTAGGAAAACCCTCACACTGCCAAGGCACATCGTTACCTTGCGACTGGCTTTGAGAGGGATGGAGAAGTGCCACCTCTCCGTGACTAGGCTCTTCTGTCACACAAGTTTAATCCCCAGATGGTGCTGGAGGAGCTGGCTCAGCAGAGGTGACTGCCCTGGAGAAGCAGAGGTTCACCAGAGCTGCAGTGGAGAGCCCACGACCAGTTGGCCTGTGCCAACTAACCCCAGGCTCAGCTCAGGGACCAGAGTAGAAGCCACCCGGTTTTGTAGGAAGATGCTTTAGCCCTAAGGACACACACTGGGCTGGGCTACGTGCCACCGAGGCCAGGGGAGCATCCTTGACCCGTTTTATTTACTAGTTTAAATGCAGCTTGTGCAGGGAGAACACAATTGCAATGTTTCATCAGCATTGTCCTGCCTGTCGAGGCCACAGGCACGCTTGGGGTTTATCCCCCCTGCTCAGGAGAAAACCTGGACCAGCTTCAGACAAGCCCTTTGTGGGAAAAACACCATTTGGGGAGCAAAATTTAGCCTGAGACTCCACTGCCGCAGTCATGGATGGGCTGTTAGGGACTTTCACGGGACTGGGAGCAGCAGCAGGGCATTAGCAGTGTTTGCTCATCTGTGTTGTTCTTTAGAGAGCAGCAATGATTAAAGCACCTCCCTGAGGGCCTGGGCCAGGGCCAGCATGGCAGGAGTGTCCCAACACTGAAAGACAACATGGTCCCTGACCCCGAGAGTGAACTGTGAAGGAGGGACAAAGCAGGAATCCTGCCGCGGAGCCGGGCTCATACTGTACCGCTGCGGGTGGTGGTAAGAGGGTTGTTGTGAAACGTCAGCTCCTTCAGGCACGGGAAGAAAGCCACGGGTAGGAGAGCTGCCTCATCTGTGATCTGTAAGGTAAAATAGTTCACTCTTTGCTCTAAGCACTGAGTCATGGTGGAGGCTGTAACGTTTCATCCCAACCCTCCCACCAAAGCACATCCCTCCAATGCGCAGGGACCCTGGCGCTGGGCAGGTACGTGTATCACAGAATCCCAGAATCATCTGGGTTGGAAAAGCCCTTGAAGCTCCTCCAGTCCAACCATGAACCTCACCCTGACCGTTCCCAACTCCACCAGATCCCTCAGCGCTGGGTCAGCCCGACTCTTCAACCCCTCCAGGGATGGGGACTCCCCCCCTGCCCTGGGCAGCCCATTCCAACGCCCAACAACCCCTTCTGCAAAGAAATCCTTCCTAAGAGCCAGTCTGACCCTGCCCTGGCGCAGCTTGAGGCCATTCCCTCTTGGCCTGTCGCTGGTTCCTTGGCTCAAGAGACTCATCCCCCCTCTCTGCACCCTCCTTTCAGTGTAGTGGGGAGGAGGAGGGAAATGGCACCCCTTAACCAGAGATGCTGCCCTTAACACTCTGCGATCATAGACAACAGAGGCAGTGCTCCCCTCTCACTCCAGCACGCTGCAGCCAGAGGACTGGTGCCTCCAGTGCTCAGAAGAGCTGCAAGGTAGAGGCAGGACTTTTTTCCTGCTCAGAAGAGCCACAGCTGCAGAAGAGCCCTGGGCTGCAGCTGCGGCTCTTCTGAGCGGGAAAAAAGGTCCTGCCTCTCCACCCTGCAGTCCAAACCACAGCCTGGCCAGGGCATGACAGCCAAAAACCAGCTCACCAACAAGGCAGTGACCTAAACCAGGGTGATGACACATGGGGAATGGCAGCAGAGCTCGCTTTGCAGGCACCATCACGTCCCAGAGGATGCCCCTTGCTGAGCAGTGGTAACGGCACTGCCAGCTCACCCGGCTGGGAAGCAGCGTGAGTTAAGCCCTGGGCAGGAGCCAAAAGCACCAGGAAGAGGAGCTCGAATGTTGTTGCGTGTTACTTGTCCGTTGGGGCATGCTGAGAACCCGACGTGGCTCAGCAGACAGGTATAACCTGGCACTAAACCAGCAAAGTCCTCGATGAGGCATCACCATCCAGCGGGCAGCTCCAGCAAAGGATCAGTCCAGGGGGAGGGCAGTCTGTGATATATTCTGTGATGAAATCCCTGGATTTGCAGGGGTTTAGACAAGCTGAGTGCAATTCAGCTGCCTAAATAGGTGTCTTGTCCCCCCTGAGGGATCCTGGATATCTGGCACGTTCCCCTGGACACCAGGGAGAGATGTGCCCTTCTGCAGTGGCAGCTAAAGGCCAAGGGTGTCTCCCAGGGAATTAAGGCCAGGCTCAAGCAGCTGAACCTTTACACTTATCTGGAGCCACAGGACCCAAATCACCTTGTTGAAGGCCAGGCTGAGGCGTTTCAGTTCAGGAAAGGGAGCACAAACATCCCGGCGCATGGAGGAAGCTGGCAGAGTCTTCAAGACGGATGATTCTCCCTCCCTGGGAACAACCTTAAAGAGAGGAGGAAGAAGAGCGTGAGCAGAGACACCGCTCCAGAGGCTCTGGGGGCAGGAGACACCTCCAGGGGCAGGATATCACCCTCCTGAGCCCAAACACAGCTCTGATTTGAAGAGGTTTTGGTTCAGACCCATTTCAGAGTGGCAGATTGCTTTGGCCTCTGCATTACTGTGGGAGCCCTGCAGGGAGTTATGTCAAATGCACCAAACTCCATCAATTCAGCACAAAAAACACGTGCACAGGCTCAGGAAGAAGCAGATGTGCTCTCAGGGAGCGTGCGTGTGCATGCACATGTGTGTTATGCTAGAACATGCTGCAAGTGCTCAGCATCTCTGAGGCTCAGCCCCTTACTCAAGTTCTAATAAAAATCAGAGTCTTGGGCTTCAAACATTCAATTCTGAAGAGCATCACGTAAATAAATGCAGGGGAAAAGATTTTAGTGCTAAGAATGAATGAACTCCCAGCTCCGAAGCTTCAGTCCCCACCTGAGCTGCAGAACACATGGAGGGATGGCACACAGGCACGAGCAAATGGGACCCAGCTTTTATTTGAAAGTAAGACAAGTTTAAGCTTTGGGGTCCCTCAGTTATAGGAAAATTTGCTCCTGATCTCCCTGATGAGTGACAATACTCACTGCAAGCCTTGCAGGCACCCAGCGTCCTGGCTGTACCCACCAGCTTCTTGAAACTCAGCTGAGAGGCTTGGGAAAGGGAAGTTTTGGAGCTCACACCCCAAAAATCACAGATCAGGCAACAGTTCTTACCAGTGCTGGGTGTTCCTGAGAGCCAGAATCCAAAACGACCTCTGCAATGAAACACAAGCAAAGTGAGGGTTTCCACGTGAAGCTGAGTACTGGGCCAGCCCCAGCCATGGCAAGGCTGGAATTAGCCTGGAAAAGTAAATCAGCATCAGGCAGGATGTGGCTCGATGGCAAAACGTGCCCAAGGTGGGGGGGTTTAGGCCCACTGTAGCAGGTTTGCTGACAGCCCCATCGCCCCAGGTGGGGTTCACATCCCTCAAACACAGCAGAAACTGTGTTACTGGCCTCAGGGCAGCCAGAGCTGCCCACAGGTAGATTTTGAAGCTGACCTTCCCCCAGGAAGGCAGAGCTGTGCGTGGGCTACCCACTCACACAACCTTCCTGCCCTCTGCCTGTCTGGGATCCACAGTAATCCACTTCCTAACCTGAATTATTTCCCCTTTTTTGCCAGTTTTCCTCCCAGTCAGCATGATAAGCCTCCTTTGGAGCAAGCTAGCCTCAAGAAATCCAGGAAAAAGGGGCACTTGGGAGATGCCTGCTTTAGGGTGATTCATGTCCAGTAAGTTCCCAGTAATTATAGAGGGATTGTACAGGTTAGCTGAGATGTCTAAAATGGTTCCATGGATCCCTCCCTCACTGTTTTAATTTTGTCAAGCTGCTTCACTCCTGCAGATCCTCACCCTGACATAACTGAACCCTCTCCCGCTGAAACACCCCACGGTTTCAGTGTGGGGAGGAAGAGGCAGGTGCCGCTCACTCGTCCTGCCTGGATCCCTGTTGTTCTGTAACACGACATATTGAAGCTGTCCTTTCTTCGCTTCCAGCTCTGCTGGCACCTCCGTGCCCTCCTGCTGCGGTGCCTGAGACTCCTGCCAGAGGCTGCTCAGGGCCTTGTACCACTCTGCCCTGAAGCCATCGCCATCCAGCACAAGGTGGAGGAAGAACTGCCCGGTCTCTGCTTGGTGCAGGTAGGGGACAGCTGAAATCCTGTTCTTGTCCAGATTCAGCTCCCTCAAGCTATAGGAAGAGGAAATGCATGAGAAACTCCACGATTGCTGTCCGTGCAATCTGTTCACCCTGGTGCCCACAAGGCAGGGAGCTGGCCCTCCACCTGCCTCCTCGCTGGGCTTCCCAGCAGCAGCGCGGAGCCGTCCGCGACA
The DNA here is from genome assembly GCF_031877795.1 of Strix aluco. Classification (NCBI taxonomy): domain Eukaryota; kingdom Metazoa; phylum Chordata; class Aves; order Strigiformes; family Strigidae; genus Strix; species Strix aluco. The sequence continues at coordinate 136,594,482 of NC_133932.1, read as the reverse complement.
CCCGCATCTCATCACCCTGTTCCCCCTCCTCTCCAAATCCCAACCACAGGCTCAGTTCTTGGCACAGCCCGGCGTTGCCCCTGAAGCCTGTGACTTCGGTCACCTAGCTCTAAGCTCATCTCCTGATGAGAATTTAACAGGCAAGGAGACATCCTGGCAGTTCATTAAATCACCCCAGGGCTCTGACGAACTGCAGTCCTACTGGGATTCCCTGACAACATTCCACCTTCTCATGGAATTATAACATCACCAGTGCACTTGCCCAAGGTCACGAGAGAGCTTAGGGAAGAGCAGAAACCCAAACCTCCACACTCCAGCCCTGCAGTCTTGTGCCTAAACCTTGCCCACTCCCCCTCCCCTCTCAAAAACTCTGCGGACAATGTGCAGTTTCTTCCAGGAATGTCTTGGCAGAGCCAGGGCAACAAGCCAGATCCAATTCCCACCTCCAGTTCACAGCACTGGAAGCACCAGGGGAACACCACAAGGTCTCTACGCTGTCCCCAAACCCAGCACAGCCCAGCTGAGGGGTATGTGAGCTGCCCCCCTTCCTGGTGACTCCTCTCCAGCTGAATCACAAAAGCCCACATTAAACAGAGGGAGCTGATCTGCAGCCTTTTCTAGTGCTGCTGCACTGAAATAATGTTGAATCTGGGGTGAAGAAGGGAAAATGGAGAGAGCCACTACCGTTTCTCAAATCAGACCTGGAGATCAGCAAACACCCAGGGCAGGAGCTGAATTACCAGCCACCTGCCAGGTTTGGCCAGCTTGTGCTGTGCAGCTGGCTGTTTGCTTCCGTTCAGTCCCATTTGTAATACTAGAGAGACTAAACAGGGAAATATCCAAATGAATCACAAAGATTTTGTTTTTCATTTTAAGCCTGCTACTGTGCAACAGCTGATGGAGGCAGCTGCCAGCCCCCAAAAACTAGAGCTGTCTGCTGCCAGGTGCTTCCTTACCTGCGGAGATGAGACAGGCTCACAAAGATGCTCGGGTCTGACAGATGATTGTCATCCAGCGACAAGACCTCCAGAGATGGAAACCTTAAATGAGCAGAGCTGCAGATACAAAGAGGCTCATTAATAAGACGCTCAAGCAAAGACGGGTGAAAAACGCATCATTTGCTGTCACCGTGGGAAGATGTATCCACTGGGAGACCGGACTGGGGCTGTTTTCATTCTTTTAATAGAAAACTGATATCCTGCCTCAAAGCAGCTAAATTGAATCAGTCCAAAGGACCATCTAGCTCAGCTTCTTTTCTCCAACAATGGCAAACAGCGGATACCTTGGCATGGCAGCTGTGGCTGAGCTATACGTGAAGGGTCTAATTACTTTGGAATAAACAGCATCCTACTCACATGGCTCAGCCACCCGACACGGCTGCTGAATCGTTGTCCAGAGGTTCCTCTCTCGCTGCTGGTGACAGCAGGAACCCTGGGTGATCTGGGGCTGAACTGGGATAACACTTCCCTCCCACCCAGCACCGGCCATGAGGTTATTTGATCTTCCAGTTTGCAAAGGAAGAGCTCCGCCACCTGGACTGATAAATCCCAGGTTGCCCACCCTGCCCCTTGCCCTCCCCGCTGCTCCCTCCCCGGCGCATCCCGGCAGCTCCCCGCCAAACTGACGCAGCCCTTGCTGCGTGTGCTTACTCCCAGGAGCCTGCCAGGTCCAGAGGCAGGGACTGAAGCCCGTTGGCCGTCAAAAGACTTTGAGCTGGGACAAATCTCCCAATGTCCAAATGGCCTGGGGGGACAAGTTACTGTAGGAAAGATCCAGATCCTGAAGGAAACAGAAGAAACAACCGCCTGGAGTAAATAAGAATCTCTGTCGGCTTTCCCTGGGTAAATATGAACTATTTACAGGAGACTTTCACCCACTCTAGAGTGATGCTGTGAGTGTCTCTGACTTACAGGGACTTGTGGGACTCTGCACCTCAGCAGAAGTGCTCAGGGCTGGTCCCCCTCTCACACATGTGACTCACGGGACAACAGCCAGGAGAAAGGCAAGGAGCAGACCCTGCTGGGAGCAAGGATGGGGGTTTCCAGGATACGTGAACAGGAATAGCCTTGCCAGCACATTACAATAGGCTACATTTTCCTGGGAGATGCTCAAAGCGTTTTCCAAATCAATTTAATATAAATTTCCAATTCCCGTGGGTAATTTCTCCAGGCTGTCAGCAAACAGATCCTGGACATTGGTTATGGATGAAGCTTGGATCCATGGGAGCACAGCAGGAGTGGGTTACCAACAGTGTATGGGAGAAACATGGGAGAAGATCTCTTACATTTCATGGATTTACAGGCCTCCCAAAGCCTGCAGGCAGGAGGGAGGCCAGGATCTGAGCGTACAGAGCTGATAGCTGAGCCACCAACAATTATTTGAATAAGACAAGAAAGAACTCTTTTAAGACAAAACTTTATATCCAGCAGCGATCAGAAACCAGAGAAATCCAGGCAAGGAGACCTCCTCAAAGGGAGCAAACCTGTATAATGTCAGTACAGCTGAGCCAGAGCTTGGGCTCTTTACAACAGAGACCCACTCCAAGCTGGAGGGAGAGGACAACTACAGCCATCATGCCAGGCATGGTTGCTTGTTCTGAGGATCTACTTTGTGTCTTTTTTAAAGAAAAAAACCAAACTGACCCCTTTGCTGTGCTAGAAAGGCAGCCCATAAGTTGGAGAAACTGCAGACACCTATCTGAAGAGGAGGAGGATGGAAGGCAGGGAGGTAGAGCATGGTGGGGATGAGAACAGGGATCTGTCGGGGACCACACAGCATCAGGGAGGTGAGAGATGCCACGGGTGACTGACACACTGCAGGGAGAGGATCCTACAGCAAAGGGGGGAACAAGGAGTCCCATGGCAAGGGGCTGAGCACTGGGGATCTGCAAGGGATTGCTCTGCGGGAGGAAGCAAGGTCCTCGAGGGACACAGCAGAAAGGACTTCCTGGAGCCACAAGGAAGCAGGAAGAGAGAACTAAGCTGCAGTTTAGAGAACTGACGCTGCAGGGACGTATGTCAACACTGCGTGTAGGCTTCAGCGTGACAGTTGGGAGGAGATGAATAAGGTCTCAGAGCCCCCTCATCTTACTTCCAAATGCAGGAAGTCTCCAGCAGTGATTTTCAGATTTAGTCCGTTCAAGGAAAGTTCCAGTTCCCGCAGCCCTGGAAACTTCCGAAACGGCTCTGCAAGGGTGGAAAAGAAAACACTCCAGTGAGTGAGGAACAGCAGTAGCAGAACAAACCATGTCTTATCTGGGTCTGGAATGGACCAAAACCAGCAAGAACGAGAGCACTAGTATTATCAGTAGGCATGTTTGAAAGAAAATGCCCGCTCAGGTAGATGGTTGTCCATAAAATACACGATGCCCCACCAGCCTACTCCTTAGACATCTGGTTTGCTTTCATGCGTTTGCTCCCACCCCAAATTGGATTATTGCTTGAAGCCACTGATGGCACATTTAGCTTGTATGTTTTACTAGTTATAAACAGATTTCCTTTTTTCTTCTTCAGATTAACTGAGCCCATGACACTGGATTTGGATTCACCTCCCAGCCCTACCATTAACCTTCTGAGCCTTTGGGACAAGTCATTTCATTATTCCATGCTTCTATATATTAAATGGGGATTTTCTTTGTAAAGAGCTTTGTTTCCTAATAATGAAAAGGATACCACAGTGGCACACAATTATCATTTCAATAAAGGGAATTAGCACAAGGATTTCAGCTCAGTAACAGGAAGGAAGCAATTCTGCAAAGAAGTGCTGCACGTGTATCTTAAACCTCTTTGTAAAGCTCTAGACCTTTGTTCAGACAGGCGTAAGCTTCCCCAGGTTGAAAAGCAGCATCTATTTTTTGGTAATGCAATCCCTTACCTAGTGTCAGCAGGTTCTCAGCAGCGTTTATAAAAGCAACACAATCAAATTTCCCAAAGTCATCTTCTTTAGCCTGAAAAATACACAAAAGAAAAATCATTCCACTCCAGCCCTAAACTGATCTGAAACAACTGGATCTCTCCTTTTCCCAGAATGCCTAAATCACAGCATTTCCCATAATTAGGACTTCACTGGTTTTTCTGACTCTGGAAAGCACCCCTCAGAGTATGCATTTAATGCCCAGCTGCCTCAGTAAGCAACATCCAGAAGACCTGAATTAGTTGAACCCCAAAGCAAAGCCCCCTCTGTGTCCTCAGTGCTGACCTTGCTCCCCTTCGTGTGTCGCAGGGTTTCTGGGAGTATCTCATACCTACGTGTGTCCCATCAAACACAGCCACCCTACAATTTAGCTCATCTGTCCTTCACAGGGCCAGGACAGAACCCTAAAAAGATGCTAAAAACCCATCAGCACCTCAGCTCATTTTGTCTTTGCATTGCAAGTTAGTCGTGAATCCAAATAAAAGTCAATTCTCAAGCTGAAGCTGAAGGTAAAGTTTTCAACTCTTAAGGCAGTTCCGTAATACTTCTTGAGTCTGATACTCACAGAGACCAGATTTTGGCTGCTTATGTTCACAGAGCAGAGGTCAGAGGGGTTCTTTGAACAGTGGTGCTTCATCTGGGAAAAAAAAAAAACAAAACAACAACAAACAAACAAAAAAAAACAACAAAACAAAAAACAGAAAGAAACACAAATGGTTAGTCCTACAGCAATCCTGTACGTCATGTCCTGGGACCTGAGCCCCAAAACCAGACCTCAGCTGCCCCTGGGTGAGGGGGCACCTGATGCCTTGGATTGTGAGAAGGGGAAAGAATAACAGAGGAAATCTGTACTCACCAGAAATGGCTCATCTAGGACATTGTCTTCATTATTTTCTTCCTTGGAGGCAGACTCCAGAGGCTTTCTCCTCTGCTGTGGCCCCTTCCCAGGGGTTCCCTTCCCAGTCCAAGCCCTCGGGGTCGCTCTGCGTGCCAGCACCAGCGCCCAGACCCTGGCATGATGATGGACCAGGGCAGAGAAGACGGCAGGTGAGAACACAACCCTCCAAAATGGGCCCTTCTCAAAGTAGCTGCGTTCTGCCTGGTGTTTCAGCCTGACAGTGGAATCCATCATTTTAAAATCCCCTATATGGGGAAATACTGAAGTATAAAATACTCAGTGACCATGAATTTAAGACAGGAACATTAAAGCCACAGCCAGAGCCATGGAAGAGGAGAAACATGCTACTTCCTAGATGCTAATGGAGCCATAGGCTGCAGACATGGAAACATGGACTGGAGGAGTCTTGTGGAGACCTCCAATCCAACCTCCCAGCCAATCCAACCTCCCAGCCAAAGCAATGGTGGATCAGTCAGTCGTGACCTTTTTTTTTTTTTTTTGCAAGTCAGAGAGGGACCTGGGGGTGTTAGTCAACAGCTGACTGAACAGGAGCCAGCAGTGTGCCCAGCTGGCCACAAAGGCCAATGGTATCCTGGCTTGTATCAGCACTAGCATGGCCAGCAGGGACAGGGAAGGGATCTTACCCCTGTGCTCGGCACTGGTGAGGCCGCCCCTCGATTCCTGGGTTCAGTTTTGGGCCCCTCACTCCAAAAAGGCCATTGAATGACTCGAGCGTGTCCAGAGAAGGGCAACGGAGCTGGTGCAGGGTCTGGAGCACAGGTGTGATGGGGAGCGGCTGAGGGAACTGGGGGGGTTTAGTGTGGAGAAGAGGAGGCTGAGGGGAGACCTCCTGGCCCTCTACAACTCCCTGAAAGGAGGGTGCAAAGAGGGGGGAGGAGTCTCTTGAGCCAAGGAACCAGCGGCAGGCCAAGAGGGAATGGCCTCAAGCTGCGCCAGGGCAGGGTCAGACTGGCTCTTAGGAAGGATTTCTTTGCAGAAGGGGTTGTTGGGCGTTGGAATGGGCTGCCCAGGGCAGGGGGGGAGTCCCCATCCCTGGAGGGGTTGAAGAGTCGGGCTGACCCAGCGCTGAGGGATCTGGTGGAGTTGGGAACGGTCAGTGTGAGGTTCATGGTTGGACTGGAGGAGCTTCAAGGGCTTTTCCAACCGAGATGATTCTGGGATTCTGTAAATTTGTCTAGTGATTCCACCACCTCCCAGGGTCACCTGGCCCAGAGCTGCACCTCCTCCCAGGAGAAGTTCCCCCCAACGTCCAGCCTAAACCTGCCAAGGTGAAATTCTTGGCTTAGTCATGCCATCTGCCACCGAGTTTGTAGTTGTAAGCCACAATCTCCCCTTGGACTCGGCCAGATAAAAAACAAGCTCAGCACCCTCAGCCTCTCCTAGAAGGTCCTGTGCTCCAGACCCCTGACCAGCCTAGCAGACCTCTCCACCACTTCTCAAATGTTAGAAGACATTTCTGCCATTTCTAAGCACTTCACAGATGTGACTCTCAAAGCCCAAGAAAAAAGGAGAAGCTCTAGCTCAGAATAGCTGCTGGAGAACGAGGCAGTGCTAGCCATGTGCCTGCCTGAAGCTTCCCTCCTGCAGCATGTGGAGATGGCTGCTGGACCCCTCGTTTAATGTGTGCCCTAGACATCCTGCCCCCTTCATTTTAGTGAGGTTGAAACAATTTTAAGACTCTCTGGGCACTGTTTTAAGTTCTCTTATCAGCCGTGATGTTGATACAAGAAGCCACAGCTGAATGTACCCTCTCTCTGGCTCACTACCAGGGTGGATGGTGGACCCACCCCTACAGACACGACACTATTCTGCAGGGAGACTTCACCAGCAGCACTGAAAGAGGTGTCACCTTCCTTACTTGTGCACAAAATGTTCCTGGCAGGGAAGCAGTTAGTTGCATAGTTGCTTCCATCACCCATTTTATACAGTCCTGTCGTAGCCATCTTGACTGCGGCATTCCTGGGGAGAGTGGGAAAGAAAGAAATGGGTTAAAATTTTCACTGGCTCTAACATTACTTTGCCTTAAACAACTCTTTCCAAGCATAGCCACAAATGAAGTGTCAGCCTGTAGGCAAAGGAATGCTGTCAAGGACACGAGGAGCGTCACCTCCTGAAACGGAGAAGTAAATGAGGTGCCAGGAGTACGCGCGTTATTTTCCAGCTCAAGATAGCAAAACGCAGACACCAGAGTCTGCGTGAGTCGGACTGTGTGGACCACGACTCACGGGATTTCTGCTTTACCCTTCATTCCTCCTTCCCTTGTCATTTGTGGAGACTCCAGGAAAAAAACCACACCAGTCACTGCTCCCCAAACCTCGGAAATAAACTTCAAAGGCGCTGCATCGCTCTTGTCCCGTGCGCTGTAGCAGATGGTCTCCCAGTGCCATCTGATGGTGTCTCCACACTCGGACACCGCTCTGACATCCTACAGTACAGTGTGACTACGGTGTTCAGCCCGGTGCCTGTATTTGGGGTAGCTGTCCCCTGCAACAGGCGCACGCTGTGTGTTCACGCAGTGATATAAGTGGGAGGGCAGCTGTGTGCGATGTTGTCATGGCACCAGCACCGGCTGGGCGAGATGCTGCTTCGTGTGACGGGGACGCTGGTGATGGCAGCAGCATGGGGTACACCAGGACACCGGCTGGGGCACACACCCGCATGTCCCGGTACACACACAGAGCCCAAAATCTCCACGTGTCTGTACAACCCCTATACACAGGCTCCCCACACATACCCCACTCACACACACACACCCCATCAGGAACACACACCACCTTCACTCCTGACATACGTCCCTGTACCGGTTCCCCTACCCTGACACACACAACCACCACAGGTATACACACATATACCCTCACGTGAACACCCGCACACACACCACTCACACAGCCTCCCACACATGAGCCCATACACCCACGCATCCAGCAAGTACTCCTGTAACTACACCCCCCTAACACACACCCGTACGCCCCAGCTACCCACAAACACCCTCACACACCCCACTCCCATACAGACTCACTCTCATCCCATTATATCACACCTCCACACACAAACGCTTTGCATACGCATATCTATATGTCCTCCTGACACGCAACCCTACTCACACACCCACAGTTACAAATCCACACCACCCACCCCAACAGCCTCCACACACCCCCAAAACCACCCGTGAACACCCTCACACACCCCACTACACACATACACCTTCCTCACACACACGCACATAACCACCCATGAACGCCCTCACACACCCCATTCATATACACGTATACACCCCACACACACCCAACACATCAACACCCACACGCACTCCTCACTATACCTCCTGAACACACCCCAGCATGCTCACAGCCCACGTCCTTAACACCCCAAAACACCAACACCCATGCACACCCCACACAAACACCCATGCACACACTCCCCACACTTCCAGACACCCACAACCACGTACCCCCCACACACACACCCTCACATGCCCCACGTACACCCATACACACCCTCCCCACAGTGGCAGGCACCCACACCCATGTATCGCCACACTAACATCCTCAAACACCCCAAATACACCCACACCTACCCCTCACACACTCCCCACACTAGCAGACACCCACACCCACGTACCCCCACACAAACACCCTCACACCCCTCACGTACACCCACACCCACCCCTCACACACACCCCTCGCAGACACCCGTGGACACTCCCACACCCCACTCGCACGCACACCCACCCACGACACCACAGACACTCCCACTCCACACACACGCCCCACCGCTCTCCCCCCTCACACCCGTTCCGATGACCATAGAGTTCACGGTCCTCCACGGCCCGGAGAGGCTCCGCACACGTCTCCCCCTCACCCTCCCCGGGCCCCAGACCCCGGCAGCCCGGCCAGGTGGCTCTGCCCGCCCCTCACCCCGCGGGCCGCCCCAGCCGTTCGCCCATCCCCGCTCCCCGAGAGGGCCCCGCGCCGCCTTCCTCCTCCTCCTCCTCCTCGCTGCCCCGTCGCCATAGCAACGGGGAACGCGGGCTGGGGCGGACTACATTTCCCAGCGTGCAACGCGTCGGAGGGGCCCTTCCCGCCCGCCCGCTCCCGTCGGCCCCCGCGCGCGGCCAATCAGAAACGAACAGGTCGCGCGGCGAGGGCGGGGGTGGAGGGTGGCGAGAAGATGGCGGCCAGAGGCGGCAGGGGCGGGTTGCTCGATAAGGTACTGTGGTGCGGCCCGGCTCTCTGGGGGTTTCTCTTCCTGGCGCCGCCGCTACTCGCCTCAGCGGTGACCCTAGAGCTGCCACAGCGCTGGGCCGAGCCGCAGCCACCTCAGCTCGGGCCTCCGTGGGCCCCCACCCCTTGCTGAGGGGCAGCCCCCGCCTCAGCCGTTGGGCTGTGGGGAGCAACGGCCACCCGCTGCTGCCTCCTTGTAGGAGCCGGGCTACAAATGGCAGAAAGGGCCCTGGGGAGGGAGGAAGCGTCCCGCGGGCAGGCCCTGCCGCGGCACCGGGCGAGCACGTTCGGCTGCGAAAGCAGAAGCCGCTGCCTGCGAGATCGCTTTTTTTTTTTCTTTTTTCCTCCCCCCCCCCCCCCCCCCTTCTTTCTGCCAGCGTGGCTGATTTTAGCCCAGCCGTCCTGACAAAAGCCCGGCTAGCGGTACGGCTGCACTCCTCCCGGTGGGTGTTCTGTCAGGAAAGTAGCGCTGGACGTGGCAGAGATGTCAGGTGGAGCAGAGCGTACCGTAAAAGTCTGTTGATAAGCCCAGCCTTGTCTCGGTAGCTAAAAGAAACTTGTTTGTAGAGCGGCTTTGATCTCGGCTCCGTTTTAAGCAGTCAGGTGCTTGTGTCACAGTTCTTTGTGGTATTTGGCAGTCTGGTAGCAGAAACTAAAGACCTGGAGGCATTTTTTTTCTGCAAGAAGATGGAAACAGTGTGTCTGTGTCTCTGGCTGCAGAATGGTGTATTCAGAGTGGTGCATTTGGCATCTTTTGCTGAACTTCAAAATATGGATGACTGCAATTGAAAACACTTTGGTTTTCTTTGAGATGTGTATATTCGTAATTTCTAAAGAGTATAGTGTTCTTGCATCTGAGATGAAATTGTTCTTACTATCCCTAAGAATTTGGTGTTTTTTCTTTAAAACAGTAGATTAAATTGTTGAGCACATGTTTTTAGGGGAAGGTGTGCTAATGAAATATTTCTAGATATCTTGTGCAAATGTGCTCAGCTTTCAGTTTTGAGATGACAGTGCTTTGTAGTTAAACATCACAAATTCTGGAAAGTATCATGCTCTCGAGGCATTCCTGCTCCTCCTACCGTGTTCTGTGGATGCTGAGGAGTAGTTATTTCAGAAGGAAAAGGAGTCGTTGGGAAGGGAAATATGCTGTTGGTGTGGGACATGAATTCTTTAGTGAAAAACCATTTAATAGTTTCAGCAGGGCTTCTACACTTGATAACGTTCTATCTTCTTTTCCCTCTGTCCCCATGCTGATCTGTGTGCCTTCATTTCCTCCCCCTGGATGACTTAAATGAAATCTGGTCATTTCTGTGAACCGATGTGTATGTTACTGAGGTATTATCTGGAGAGTTGCGGCCTTAGGGCCATAATTTGCTCAAGCTTTTATCAAACAGAGAAATAACAGGTTATTGGTGAGGCTTTAAAGTCTTAGGATGAGTTGCTTGTTTAGCATATCTTTTCATACTCTGCTAGTAAGCTAAATCAGGGTGGGTTTAGGGAGACTTGTGTTTTAACTGTCCCATTTTTTTTTCCCTTCTCATGTTCTTCTAGTGTTTGTGATAATCAGGTAGCTCCTCCTGATCTCTCCCCACTTAACCAGGGCCACCCAAGAGCGTACTCCCACTGAGTTTAAAAGGGTGTGCAGCAGTGGCTACAGTCCTCTCAGACACCTTGAGATTTCACCCATTGAGCACAACACTAAGTTATTAACCACGCTTTGCTGCTACTAGAACAAAACCTTCGAAGGTTTTGCAGGCCCCAGGACTAAAACCACTTCCTGGCTACCAACTGCTGCGACTGCCTTCTGCTGCTGTGCCCCAGAAGGAGCTCTCTGCTACCAGGGGGTGCTGACTGTGAGTACAGTCAGGCAGCGCTGGTATTTTGGGGAGAGTGAGCTCCAGAATTTCTTCCTTGAAGGCAGAGACTGAGCTTGTTGGAGCCAAGAACAGCTGTGCTGACTCGCTGGAGTTTGCCACAACTCTTCCTTCAAGAGGAAGAGGAGGGAACTGGTGTGCAGCAAGATCTCCCTGGATTCTGCCCCTTGCAAGCCCCGCTTCTGCCAGGCTCATGGTGTGCAATGTCACTGTTATTTTAGAATTTATGTGGGGGGGTGGAGATCCGCGGTTTGGGACTCGATGTTCTGTTGGCTGCAGCCTGACCTACAGGAAGAGGCGATCAGCTGTCTGTGCCTTGAGGGAGTTGATGTGCATCTGCTGAGGCTCCTCCAACCTCCCTCGGCTGCTCCGGTTTGAAGGGTTTCAGATTTTAGGTTTTAGGAACGGGAGGTTACTTTATTTTCATCCTTATAATAGAAAACACAGATTAGATGCAGAAACGTTATTCCCCTTGAAGTGTTTATATAGTCTACGCTGGTGCTTCTCTTGTAGTAGTCACAAATCTCTTTTACTGTATGATTTGATTATTTATGTTTGTAATACTCAAAATGTGCCACAATCTTCAGAGCAATATTTGAAGAGACAAACTAGCTACCCAAAAGATGTTGCAGGTTAAGACTGGACGTGATATAAATGAGGCTGACAGTAGCGGCAGAAGGAATAAGGCGGGGGAGAAAAAAAGTTCAGTTTGTGCCGTGTCTGACTTCTGAGATGTGAACATCTTGAAATTTCTCCCGCAGGATTTTTCTGTGCCTCCCGCTTATGAGAGCGCTTTGTGAAGGGATTTAAATGAAGGTGATGGTTTGACAAACAAGCCTTGCCGAGCGCTCAAATCCTGCGGTGTCTGCTGCGAAAGCAAGCACTTGTTTTGCTTTCCCTTTTTTTTGGAGCTAACAGCAGAATGCTCCCCTACTGCAATCCAGCTGCAGGCAGCATCTTTACTCAGTGTGAACAGCTGGGGCCCTCGTGTGCTTCTAGTGTCAGATTGGTTTTGCGGCTTTCTGAAATTGCATTTCTGATTTTATTCTTTGTTTTTTAGGTAAGGTAACCCCTGGCTGTATTTCAGCCTTTGCTCTGAAGCCTTGTTCTTCCACGGGTACACTTTCAGGTACCAAATCCGCTTCCCAGCTGTGCCTGGCTGTAGACCATATTTGCTTCCCATTCGTAGTATAGGATGTGTTCAGGACAAGTATGATAATCTTTCACCTGGTTTTTAAAATGAAGGAGTCAAAACACACCCAAACTAAAAAACTGTTCTGAACTGGTGGCTTTATTTTTTTCCTCCATCAGGCTGGAGCCAAACTCTGAGCTTTTCTGTTGAACCCTTTGGAGCTCGCACCAGAAGTGCTCAAGGTGACTAACTGGTTGAAAAATACCGTCTGCTAGCCGGAGGAGCAGCCATGTTTGCATCTGCCAGGCTCCGCAGGACATGGGTGCAGCTTCGCCTTCCCTCCCCAGCTCTGCAGCCAAGGCAGGGCTGCTCGCAGACCCAAGAGGGGGTGGAGGCTCTCCCCTCTTGTTTGAGGGTGAGCACTTGGTGGTAGGGGCCAAATCTCTGGCTCTCTTCCCAGCTGAACGTGGGGGCGGCCGTCAGTCAGAGGTGTTGCCCACAGTTGCACTGGTGTACGGACATAAGTGTCCAGATGTGCGTACGTTTCTGTGCACATCTGGACACAGCAGCAGCATGGATGTTGATGGTTTTCTTTGAGCACCTCCTTCTGCTCCTCTTCCCTGGCACTGGCACTGCAGGCGTCAGCGCAGCGTCCCAGCCTCTCACTAGCTCTTTGATTCTGCAGATCGACCTGGAAGAATTAAGAGAACCAGCAGCCACGCTGCAGTGCTGTACTGTGTTAGGAAAAGTAACCTCATGGAAACATCATGACCAAGGTAAAGGGAGCGTTAAAGCTTCTCCCTGGCAGAAGTCCCAAACCCACAGAAGTGTCCTCATTACAAGGTCCCTTCTGACATGAACCACCCTGAGATTATCAAGCTGTTACTGTCTTGAAGCAGAACAGCTGCAGTCCCAGGGAAGTCTGAACAAGAATTGCTGGTTCAGCTTGCTGCTTTAGACAGTCTAAGATTAGATTTTTTTTTTTTCTCCCCAGTAGCAGCTTTATTTCAAAAAATATGTCATGTGGGCTTTACATCTACCTCTGAAAGTGCTGGTTCTCTGTTAGAGATCAGTATCAGTTAAATATCACTGATGTTATCTGCCAATTCCAGTGTCAGGTGGTTTGGGACAGAGAGCAGGAAGCAAGAATCCAGTTCTCACTCTGTCACGGGTTTCCTGGATATACATTATTATGGCAGCATCTCATATACATTATTACAGCAGTGCCTTGACTCATTTTACTCACTGATATTCCCCTCTGTGCAAATCCCTTCTGCGAGGGAAGTGTTAGGAGTCCTGTGCCTCCAGGGCTGGTTTCCAGGGCGCCTATAAAATAGCTTTAGAATCTTGAGGGTTGGTTTTTTTGTTGGGTTTTTTTTAAAAACATAAAAGCCTGGGGCTTTATTTTCATTTATTTCTCTATTCCTAAGTTTTTCTCATTGGTGTTTTCCAACTATTCTGTCTTTAAATATGTCTAGAAAGCTGTTGGGTTTATTTGGGAGAAGAAATTTTAGCATAAGCCTTGATTCCATCCTCTCGGGCTTTAGGAGGAAAATACAGACATAACAACATTGATTAAAAACTTGAGTGTTGACAATGAGATAGATGCAGTGTGCTTTAACACCAGGTAAACCATGCTGTTGCCGAAAGCAAAGATTCCAATATTAAATATTTAATTGCAAAATATATCGCAAAAATATCACTTGAGTGATATCTTTTGAAGTATCTCTGGATTCTTGCTCTCACTTAGGAACAAGCTGGAGAGCGCTGTCGTGTTTTATGCTAAGGGTCTTGTTTTAGCCCTAGAAATGTGAAAAACTGTTTCAAAATATTTGCTCAGATATATTTTTTGCTTCTTTGGAATGATTCCTTTAGTGGCCTTTGCAAAAAAAAAAAAAAAAAAATCACAACTGTACTTAAAAGGGAGATCCGGTCTGAAGGAAGGCTTCACATGGCCTGTGGAGGTTCCTTGTGCTGTTAAAAACTTCTCATTCGCTTTGTTCTTTATTATTTGTAAAAAGCAGGAGGGGGAGGGGTGGACCTGCAATAAAGACTGAGCCTTTTCATGGAGTTTTATCAATAGCAAAACTAAACTCTGCAGGGTGAATGATGCCTTCCCTCCTCGGTGAGGTTTGCCTTGAGTTGGATGAGTACAGTAAAGGCCTGAATATTTCCCCACAGTCACATCCGAGCCCAGGGTTCAGTTGTTGCTGTATCCTATAGCAAATCCAGCTGTGCTGCATCTTGCATGTGTCTTACTAGTCAATATTTTTGTCTTTAACAGGACTTTTTTGCACCCTAGAAGAGTAATTCTGTAGCAGAAGTAGCTGGTGCTGTTTTAGGAAGATACTCTGATTTAGGGTTTGGCTAAGCGGCGTACATTTCCACATCGACAGGCTTGTTGCCTTTCCTTCCACTCCCTCGTGAGAAATTGAGGGCGCACCTGGGAGTGGTGAGGTCAAGTCTGAATGGGTTTCTTCAAAATTTTTTTGAATTTATCTGTGGGATAAGGAAAGAGGGATTGGGTGTTGGTGTTACTGCTTTAAGACTTCTGACTTCCAATTCACTAATTAGGGGAAAAAAAGGTGCATTTTTCCTCTCCCTAATCTAGCTCTTGATACTTTAATCTTTGGGAATTCCAAAGGGCAAGAAGTAAAACTATTGTAGGTGCTTTTATAAGGAAAAATAAATAGTTGAAAGTATTCTTCTGTATTCTTTCAGGGCAAAGGGTTTGGCTTTCAATTGTCATGTGTGCTAATTAACCCTAGAAAAAAAAATGCTACAAAAAAGTAGCCACCTAAAATATTTTGTAACTTACACTGACATGAGAGCTCTTTCCCAATGTCCTGACTTTTAAATGCTTCTGGCTTGTTTTTGTCCCTGGTAAACCAGCTTCTACATGTGACATTTGCTGTGTACTTGTTATGACCCAGACTGGGAGCCCAGAGAGTCGTAAAGGTTCTGTGGTCCCCTCGGGTTAAATTAAGGTGAAACGACATCAGATGACCAGTTAAAATGTTTTTACTTGTGGTAGAAACAGCTTAAACTTGGGAAAGGATAGTAAGCAATGTGGTCTCTTACAAATCTATAAGAAAGAAAAGAAGAGAAGGGAAGAGAAAAGAAAAAAGTCTGGATCACCACTCCAGGTTCCAGTATAGTCTGGTGATCTTGGGTGGTGGGTGCACACACCGCAAGGTTTTCTGTCCCTTTTAAGTTCATCTTATCAGCTCATTTGCATACTAGACCAAGAGAAGTGGGTATTCCATGAACTCATTTGCATGAGAGACGAGGAAAAGGTGGAGCAGGGGTTCTGCGTGCGTGTGTTGAGGGGGAATGGGGTGCACCAACCCTTGTCCAACTGAGTTGGTGGTCGTGCTCCCCTCCCCCCTCCCCCCCCTTTATTTTTTCCTGGTTTTGCTTAGGTCCATCTGGTGCAGGTTATTTATCTCTTATCAGTCTTTTAACCCGAACATTTGGTTTCACTCCATCCATGTTTCCCCCCTTCAAGGCTTATCTAAGGAGTTTGGCAATACAGCCACAAGGGAGTGGGGATGCTCATCCTTCCATACACTCAGCACTTCCTCGGGTGACATTCCTTAGACTAATCACAAGCCACAGCTTGTCCTTGAGGTTTTCTGTGTCGATAAATGTTTGAGGCATTAATTCCTTCAGTTCCTTACAGCACCTTGTAATTCATACCTGCAGAGCCTGAAGAATCAGGCTTTTCCCTGTGTGAGTGTAGGGGAAGTAGATCAGGTTTTATATCTTGCCTTAAAAGGGCTTCATTCCTGCCAGAGGAGGGAAATGAGCTCTTCTGGCAGGTAGTTAATAAATCTGACTTGTGAGCGTCAGGAGCAGGAAATAACAGGAGTGAAGTTGAGAACTGCTTCTAACGACAGCAAAAATTCAAGCTCCAGTCACTCAACTGTTGGAAATAATTGCTGACTTAAAATACACAGGGCTCAAACTCACATGTCTGGCTAAAAGAAATAGTGTCACCAAAAAATAACATCGTTCAGAGGAAAATTAATCCCTTTGAAAAGCTGAGCTATGGTATCTGAGATTCATTATTGATAAGGACCTGCTTCTGAGGAAAATCTGAATATAGAAAAGTGAGAGTCTTAGTTTTGTTCTGGAGGATGGTCTGACTGAAGCTTCATTTGTTGTTTGTGCCTTTATATTCTCCCCTTGTACCCAGATTGTTAAGGGTCCCTTGAAATTTTCTTCCTGTCGTCAACCCCCAAAGAGTCTGTTTGTAACAGCTTGGCCAAAAAGGCAAGAATTAAGTCATAGTTGATACTTTCTGTGGATGGCAGCAGGAGCAGCAAACGCAGAATCAAAATTAGGATAAAACCGAGGTAAAAAGTCACTTCACCAAATATCTTCAGTGCATGTGACAAGATGTGTAAGTTTAAATCTGCAAAGGTAATGGGTACGTTGGTGCTGGGGTGACTTTTGGCGTGATACAGCCGTCTAACAGGCCCCGGATTCTCTCCATCTCTCATCAGGTTTTCCCAAACACGTACGTATTTTCTGGGTTGCCTCCTATCTTTGTGCTCACAGCAGGAACAGGGGTATGAAAATGAAAAGCTAACCCGTGCCAAATTCTCTTAACTCCGTTTGGTTTTCGTTGCAGTGGAAGATCGACGACAAGCCTGTAAAAATTGACAAATGGGATGGTTCAGCTGTGAAAAATTCTTTGGACGATTCTGCCAAAAAGGTACGTTGTGTGACTGCTGATTTCTCCCTCTTGGGAAACACTCTGTTTTCTTAGGTTTCTAGATTTAGTTTAAAAACTGTGTAAACTTTTTTGGTTTGATTGTGAAGTGCCTGGAGCCGTGCTGGTACCTCAGCATCTCTTGTGATTCCCATGGCTAAAGCAGTATTTGTGCTTAGAGTATCAGCAATTAATGCAGACATTAATTCTGCGTAGTTTCTGTTCAGTTTACCTGTATAATCGAGATTGTTTTATCTAAATCCTTTCCAGAAGCAGTTTGTCAAATTTATGAAAAGCGCAAAATAAACTCAGCTGCGTGTTTCTCCCGCAGGTTCTCCTGGAGAAGTACAAGTACGTCGAAAATTTCCGTTTGATCGACGGCCGCCTCATGATCTGCACAATCTCTTGTTTCTTTGCGATGGTAGCTTTGGTTTGGGATTACCTGCACCCTTTTCCTGAATCCAAACCTGTTCTTGCCTTTTGTGTTGTATCATATCCTTTACATATGTTGTCTTGTTTATACCAAAAGGGTTTTATTTTCCCCATAAAGCACAAGAAAACCCTTCTCTGTATTCCCATCTTCAGACCTGTGGGAATTTTACTTCCAGCGGTGTGGAGATCAGCTGATAATCAAATAGTTCTCATGTGATGGCAAAATTCCTGCCTGTCTGGGTGTAATGCACCTAAATTTGGGCGATCTGGGGGTGCAGCGATGTGGGAGCCTGGGCAGCAATTCAGCTCCTGTCAGAGGAGCCGGCGGCTGCTCTGCTCTCCAGGCTCCCAACTCTTGGGCAGATTTCTCAGATCTCAGACACTGACGGCACAGAGATTCCACTTAAGTGGGTTAATCTCCAACGTAAGATCAGACTTTGAAAGCTTCAGGGGTTAGTTTTGTGTGTTGGTTATTTTTTTTTTAATTTACTTATAGCCTGGTTATGGTGACATCTGTTCTTTCCTAATACAGCAGATCAGGTATTGAGAGTGAAGAGTAAAATGGAGGTAATTCTTGCCGGCGCCTCTGCCAAAGAGAAGCAGACGCTGCATTTAGGAGGGCAGTGCTGCAAATCAGGGTTTAAATGTTTAGATGTCAACTCCGTTTAGAAGTCAACTGTTACATTTCCGGTATAACAGCACAGCCAGGGTTTGGTTTTCTTCCTGTTTGTGCTCAGAGGGTCAGTGTGGCACCAATTTCCCTGCAAGACAGACGCCCGTAGAGGTTTTAAACCAGAAATGTCTGTGACATGGGTGGTGCTTCCCAAGAGCTGCCGACGGACCTGCTTTCCAGGGCGGCTTTGATGGTACCGCTGAGGCAGCGTGAACTGGGAGCCTGGAAACTTATTGCTGGCCTGGGAGTCACTGTCCTGCTAACAGCTGCGTGATCGTGAGCAAGTCGTTTCGTTGTTCCAGGCTACAGTTCCTCTGGTTGGCTTTCAGCACAAACTTTGAGATAATTCATCTTGCAGCACTTAAAATTCTTTAATTCCAAAAATGAGAAAGATTGCTTAATCTGTGTTTAGGAGGAATGCACAGCGATTCATTCTGTGGCTCGTTTAGTCTCACATTTTCCCACTATCTCCCAACAGATGTCGCTCCAAAAATTTTAGCAAAGTCATTAAAACCAGTATTTTGTCATTGTGATTTCCGCTTTACTTTCACATACGTTTCACGAACGAAGCATTTCATTGTGGCTGGAGAAATCCTTTTCAGGAAAGCACGCAGGGAAGTTTCCGCTTTCCCCACCACTTCCGGGCATTGATTTGTGCAACAGCAAAGATTTAAGAAACTGTCCCAATTATTATTTAATTTCTCATGCTAATGAGGCATCCACCAAGCATCGTGTTTGGAATGATAATGTCACGAGGAGTGGTTAAGTGATGATGTCAGTGGGGGATCAAAGCAATTTTTACCTAATTTCTACTTCTGATTGCAGCTTCTTAGTTTCCTTAACCTTTTTTGCACATATTTTGTGATGATGGGAATCCTGACTATCTATACCTCATACAAAGAAAAGAGTATTTTCCTCGTAGCTCACAGAAAAGACCCCGCGGGGATGGACCCCGACGACGTTTGGCAGCTCTCCTCCAGCCTCAAACGGTATCATTTGCTTCGGCAGCCCGGGCTTGGCTGCGTGCGCCTGTAGCTCCCATGGGCTTCCCAGTGGGGCAGCAAAGCCCCCAAAATGGGGGAAAATATTGGTGTTTCTGCAGTATCGGTGTCTCCACACCGGGGATGTGAGCTTTCTGCAAAGGGTTGGCTACTGTGCCGTGATCTTTGCAGCTTCCCAGGCAACTCGTGATTAATATTCACTCCAGAATACTATTACTCAGAAGTAACAGCCATCTGTGACGGGCTCATGCAGCATTTCCACCCGTATTGCTCTGTAGGATCACCCTAAATATTTTCCTTTATTTTTATACTTAAAAATCTGGTTTGTCTCCGTCAAAATCGACGTCCCAAGCTAGGAATGGGAGCGGTGCCAAGCGGTTGCCTGCTGCAAATGTTCACGTTTCACTTCTCTTTAAATGGGGGAGGAAAAAAAAAATCCTGAAGAGTATAAAAATCTTTAATTGTGTTATAATTAACGCTTGCATCTTGTGGGGTACTGTGTGTGGGGACCTCCACTCCTGGGGGCTTCACAAAGACGACGATTTCTCATCAGTTTTTTGTTGGTTAAGCCAGGCTTAAATTCTGCTCTCAAATCTCTCTGCAGGTTTGATGACAAATACACCCTGAAGCTGACTTTCATCAGCGGGAAAACCAAACAGCAGAGGGAAGCCGAGTTCACCAAATCCATTGCGAAATTCTTCGATAACAACGGGACATTAGTCATGGAGGCCTACGAGCCCGAGGTGTCCAAGCTGCACGATAGTCTGGCCCTGGAGAGGAAAACAAAATGATTTCCAACACCGCCTGCCTCCTGGGAACGTGCTAAATTAACACCAGTAAAGTAAAATAACAAAGAAAGTGAATCGTTGCCTCTTTTTGTCCTGAAATCCTATTCCATTTTAGATGAGCGGGATTTCTGATCTTGGATCTAAGATTTTTTTTTTTTTTTTTTTTTTTTTTTTTTTTTTAACCTAGGCCATGTTTTGGGGGTTCTGCCACCTCTGGGGCAAACCGTGGAGGATTTGCTGTGGGGACACTCCGGAGGGGACGCTTGTCACCGACGCTGCCCCCATTCCCTCTGTATTTTTTATCAGGCAGTGCTTTACCAAACAGCTCCATGCATCTGGGGGGGGGGGTTTAACCATTCACATTCCACTAACATCACCTTTCCCTTTTTCAGGACAAAATCCTTCTGTAAAACAACTGTCTGCTCGCAAATGAGTTTTCATTATTTTTGTATTTAATTGGGGGTAGAGGGTTGTTTTACATAAAAGCCTTTTGGGGGAGGGTGGGTAAATATGCTACTTCTGTATGTTCAGCTGGTGGAAAAAAAAAAAAGGTGGGGAAAAAAAAAAGGAAAGCGAAAGGCTTTTCCCAGGTGTGACTGTTCATGTGTGTCCCGCTGCCTGGTTCCATCTCTTGTCCTGTTCCTTCTGTAAAATGGCATTTTCTTAAAAAAAAAAAAAAAAAAATTTTTTTTTTTTCTTCAAATAAAAGGGAAGAACAGACGTTAAACGTGTTCCGGAGCGTCTGTGGGGCGTTTCGCGGTGCAGTGTTGGGATGGGGGGGTCACCGTTAAACCGCCCCCCCCGAGAGGCTCCGGGGGCCGGGCCGGAGCTGCCAGGAAGGGGCGGGGCCGTGGGCGGGGCGACACCGGCGCGGCGGAGGCGGCGGAGAGGGGGGTGCGCGGGGCTGCGGGGGGGGCTAACGGGGCCATGGAGGGGGGGATCGGAGCATGCGGGGGGGTGTAGGGGAAGTGGGGTGCAGGGGGGGGGCGGGAATGGGGAGGGGGGATCGGGACATGCAGGGAGTGGGGGTATGGGGGTGTAGGGGCATGTACGGGGGGGTCCGAGCTTGCGGGTGGACGGGGGTGCATGTTGGGGGGGTACAGGGCATGAGGGGTGCAGGGGGGTGCATGGGGGGGACGGCACGGGGGGATCGGTGCGTGAGGGGTGTCAGTGGGACAGGCCATGGGGGCTGTCGGGGTGTCCCAGCATTGAGGAGTGCATGGGGGGGGCGGGACGGGGTATGGGAGGGGTGCATGGGGGGTTGAAGGGACATGGGGGGTGCATGGGGGGATCCAGGTGGGAGGGGAAAGGGGGGTGCATGGGGGGATTGAGGCATTGGGGGTGCATAGAGAATGGGGGGGTGCATGGAGAATGGGGGGTGCATGGGAGCAATCAGGGCCTGGGGGGGTGCAGGGGGCATGGGAGGGGTGCAGGGGGAATGGGAGGGGTGCATGGGGAGATTGGGGGGTGCATGGGAGGATTGGGGCTTGGGGGGGTGCATGGGGGGATTGGGGTATTGGGGGTGCCTGGGAAATGTGGGGGTACATGTGGGGAATGGGGGGTGCATGGGAGGATTGGGGCCTGGGGGGGCAGGGGCTCTGGGCTGGGGACACTGGGGGTGCTAAAAGGGATGGGGTTTGGGGGGGCCTGGGGAGTGCAGCACCCTTGGGGACAGCCTGGGGAGTGGGCACCGTGGGGGTGGATGTAGGGGAGCCCCTGCATCCATGGGGACACCACGGACAGGCAGGACAGTGGGGTGGGACCCCCCCTGAAGGGCTCCGCTCTCACCTCCCCCTCCCCCCTTCCACCCCCCTTCAGGCGCCAGCGGGGCCCTCGGGGAGGCCACCATGTCCCAGGCCATCACCTGCCTCAAGGTTTGTCCTCCTCCCTCTCCCCTCATCTTGGGTGGGGGGGGAGCACGAGGGCCACCTTCCCCCCCTTTTTGCCAGCATTTAACCCTTTACCATCTGACCTTCCCACCCTGCCAGCAGCAGGGGGATGGCGGGGAGAGCCCCCCGGCAGCCCCGCTCGTCCTTCTGCGGGAGACGCTGTTTCTGGAGGCGAGCGGGGTCACCTACCGCATCCCGGCTTTGCTCTACATCCCCCCTGCCGCCACCTTCCTGGCCTTCGCCGAGAAACGCTCCTCGCCCAGGGACGAGGACGCCAAGTACCTGGTGCTGCGCCGGGGCTGTCGGCAAGGCTCCTCGGTCGAGGTAAAAAAAAAACAAAACCACCCGCCTGGGCTGTAGGAACAACCTGCGTCCTCCATCACGGCGGGCGCATCCCCGGGAGCGACACCGGGCGGTTTGGGGGTACAGCAACACCGCTGCATCCCCCCCGTTTTCCTCCTCGCCGCCAGTGGGGTCCGGTGGAGGAGCTGTCGGCGTTGACGCTGCCCGGCCACCGCACCATGAACCCCTGTCCCCTCTACGATGCGAAGAGCAGCACCGTCTTCCTCTTCTGCATCTGCGTCGAGCAGGGGAAGACGGAGCGATGCCAAATCTGGAGGGGCTGCAGCGCCGCTCGCCTCTGCTACTCCACCAGCGCCGACGGCGGCCGCCGCTGGACCCCGCTGCGGGACGTGACGGACGAAGCTGTCGGCACCGACCTGGCCCATTGGGCCACCTTCGCCGTGGGGCCGGGCCACGGGGTGCAGCTGCGTTCGGGGCGCCTGGTCGTGCCGGCGTACGCTTACTACGTTCACGGGTGTTTGTGCGGGGTTGTGCCGCTGCCTTGCTACACCCGGCAGCACGCCCTCGTCTTCTACAGCGACGACGGTGGGCGCAGCTGGCACAAGGGTGCCCTGGTCGGCGGTGGGCGGACGGGCGAGTGCCAGGTCGCCGAGATCTGCGCCGGCGATACCCGTAAGCTCTGGCTCTACTGCAACGCCCGAGCGCCGCGGCGTTGCCGGGCCGTGGCGTTCAGCGCCGACAACGGGCTGCGCTTCGAGCGCTCGGCGCGGTGCAGGGCGCTGGGCGAGCCGCCGCGGGGCTGCCAGGGCAGCGTGGTGAGCTTCGCCGCACCGAGCGGCGCCGGGGATGCGCCTACTTGGTTACTCTACTCCCACCCCACCGATCGGCACCGCCGGCGCGATTTAGGCATCTATCTCAACCCCGAGCCGCTGGATGGGGCGGGTTGGTGGCACCCATGGGTGCTGCACCCAGGCCCGGCTGGTTACTCCGACCTGGCCGTCTGCCCCGGCGGCGTTTTCGGCTGCTTGTTCGAGTGCGGCACCGCCAGCGCCTGCGAGGAAATCGCCTTCTGCCTCTTCGCCCTGGACACCTCCGACGGCGGCGAGCAGAACCTCAAATCTTCCTAAATCAGACCCATTTTACAAAGGGGGGGGGGTCACTCCCAACTGCTGGCAGCCGGAGCCGGTGAACGCAGCAACACTGGGACCCCACCGGCACATTTTGGATGCGCCGGAGGCTCAGCATCGCATAGCTTTTTATTTAATTAACGCTTGGCTTTTTAATCACCCGTCAGATGAATGGTGGCAACCTGGGGGAGGGGCTGGATCTGCTGCGGGGGGTGGATGCCGGCACGGCACCCAAAATGCCGCTGCTTCATCAGAAATTTGCATTTTTCACCTGGTAGTGGCAAAATGCAGAAGGTGCCATTGAGAGCAGCTGGTCCCCTGGGGAAAAAATACCCAAAACCAGTTGTAAAAATTATTTGCGATTCCTCTGTGTGTCCCCCCCATGTGGTAGAGAGAGAATTCCCCTTTTTTACCATTTTTTTATGCTGTTCTCTTCACTTTGCTGGTTCAGGCTGAGTTTCACCCCATATTCGCATGGGAAAAAGCACTCAAATCTCAAGGGGGGGGGTTATTCTGCTCTGTAGGGGACAAGTTGCGGCATCATGACGGTGACAGCGACCTCATCTCCCTGTGCTGCTGCCGCCGAACAAAATCCTCCCAAAACAGGTGAAATCCAGCCAATATTGGGAAAATCCCAGGGGAGATGGCCCTGCCGGGGAAGGATGCGGGATGGCCCCGAGCGTTGTCGCCTCCCAGTCCATCCCGCTGCTACATTTTGGGCACGCAGCATCTGGAAGAGACACACACACACCCCCCCCACAAAGGTCGTGGGGTTAGCGGGGGGTTTTTTTAGAGGGGGGGGGTCCCGGTGTCCCCATCTTACCGGTAGCGCCGGGGACAACCAAAATGTCCCCGCTGGGTCTCGTGGGCGAAGCAGACGCGGCGGCAGCGACCCGTGTGCTGGGCGCAAGGGCGGGCACCGGTGGGGACGGCATCAGCGGGGGGGTCCCGGGGGACGTCGGCGGTGGGGTGCCGGGGACCGGTGGCCAGGAGCAGGGCCAGGAGCAGGGCCAGGCACGGGACAGGCATGGTGTGGGGACAACCCCGGTGTCACCTGGGGTTGTATTTATGGGGTTCGGCACCGGGGAGGTGGGGTTTGGCGACGGAGGGTGTTGCTAGATGGGGTTTAGCGACGGGCGACGGCGTGGCCTGCTCTGGCCGCTGCCAGGGGGGACCCAGGGGATGGGGAGGGGGGTGAGGGGAGATTGAGGAAAGCGTTGGGGTTTGGGGGGGTTTGTCCGGGTTTTTGGGGTGACGGTGGGGGGGGGGGAAGGTGGGGGGAGTGATGCAGGGTCATGGGATGTGGCTGAGTGATGGAGACATGGGACATGGAGTGATGGAGACATGGGACACGGGCATGGCTGAGTGATGGATGTGGGACATGGCTGAAGTTTAGGACATGTGACATGGAGTGATGGGGACATGGGACATGGGACACGGCTGAGTGATGGGACATGGAGTGATGGGGATGTGGGACATGGCTGAGTGATGGGGACATGCAACACAGCGTGTGATGGGGACACAGGACACGGTTGAGTGATGCATGTGGGACATGGCTGAAGGATAGGACATGTGACATGGGGATATGTGATATGGGGACATGTGACATGGCTGGGCAATGGGAACGTGGGACACGGCTGAGTGATGGGACATGGGACATGGAGTGATGGGGACATGGGCCATGGCTGAGTGACGGGGACATGGGACACGGCTGAGCGATGGATCGTGGTACCCAGACCCTGGAGCGGAGGGTCTCAGAGCAAAGCTCACCCCAAGCCCTGATGCCTTCCTGCCCTTGCACCCATCATGTCCTTGCATCCGTCACCCCCCCATGGTGCAGGGCAGAGTTGGCCCCTCCCAGCCCCTCGGCGCAGGCGCAGCGCCCCACATTTCCCAACTTCTTTTGGCCTTTCCTTTGGGAATTCAGCCAGTTCCACCCATTTTCCCTGGGTGGCTCCAGGGGTGCCGGGGGCTGGGGGTGCTCAGCTCAAGAGGGAGTATTTTGGGGTGCCATGATGGTGCTGTCCCTGCAGATGGGGCACCTGAGCACCTGCTCTCTACAAAAAAGGAGTTTTTTCAGGGTGAGAAAGTGTCCACAGTGTTGGTGGGAACCCAGCGGGACGTCCTCGACCCACCACCCTCACCCCACTGGGACAGGCAGGAGGGGGACGGGACGGAATGGGGACAGAGAAGACAGGGACAGGCAGGATGAGGCCAAGGCAGGGTGAGGACAGCCAAGAGGAGGACAGGATGGGATGGGGACAGGGGACAAAATGGAGACAGACAGGAGGGGGACAGGCAGGATAGGGCTGAGGACAGGGCAGGATGGGGCCGGGATGGAATAGGGACAGGCAGGAAGGGGACAGGATGGCATGGGGACAGGGAGGTTGGGGAGACGATGGGATGGGGGTGGGCAGGGTAGAGACAAGGAGGATGGGGACAGGGAGGGTGGGGACAGGATGGGATGGGGACAGAGATGACAGGGACAGGCAGGATGGGGACAGACAAGAGGGGGACAGGGACGAGGGGGAGAGGCAGGATGATGCTGGGGCAGGATGGGGACAGACCCGAGGGAGACGGGCAGGATGGGGACAGGGATGACGGGGACAGTCAGGATGATGCTGGAGCAGGATGGGGACAGACACGAGGGGGACGGGCAGGATGGGGACAGGGACGGTGGGGACGGGACAAGAGGGGGACAGGGACGATGGGGAGAGACAGGATGATGCTGGGGCAGGATGGGGACAGGCAGGATGGGGCCCAACACCACCACCCCCGCCCCCCAGCCAGCGTGGCGGATCCGGGGCACCCCCCACCCCTCTCCACCCCCCCCCCCTCACCCCCCTTCAAGGCGGGGCCTCCCCGTCCCTCCCCCCTCCGCCCTCCTCCCTCTCCCGGCGGCGGCGGCGGCGGCGGCTGGATGCGGGGATTGGGGGCGCTGGGGCTGGGGGTGCTGCTGGTGCTGGTGCCCCCCCCCGCCCCAGCCGAGACCTACACGGCCATGCTGAGCGTCCGGAGGGCGCTGGGCTCCGAGGGCCGCCTGCTCCGCCGGCTCCGCGCCTACCTGCGGGAGGAGAGCGGCCGCCTCCGCCGCCTCGCCAGGTACCGGACCCCCCCACACCCCCCCCCCCACACACACCCTGTCGTGGTCACGCGTGGGTGCTCCCCCTCTGTCTCTTCCCCTCTAAGCACCCATAGCCTCGCCCCAAGGGTGGGTGCTGCCCTGGCAGGGAGGGAAGGGGGGGGGGTTAAGGCAGCCCACACCCCCCCCTCCAGCACCCAATTTTTGGGGGTTCCCCTAAATAGGAGTTTGGGGTGACGTTGGTGGATGGGGAGAACAGCCGGGACGCTGCCACGCCCCGCCCCCCCCCCGCTATGTCCCAAGAGGGGGACGTGGTGTCCCAAACCCTGGGTTGGGGACCGGGGATGTGGGTCACAGCACCCCGAGGCACGGGCCATCCCCACGGACCCACCAGGGATGGGGTCCACCCCCCGTGATGGGGTTTCCTCACCCCTGGCTTGGCCAAAAAGTGGGTGCTGGGGCAAAGCTGCCCCACTCTGCGGGGGGGGCTAGACCCTAGACCCCACCCCAGGGGGGTCACCACCCAGGAGCATCACTCAAAGTGTCACCCAGTGGGTGCCTTGCAGGTTTTATGAGAAGGTCCAGGCGCTGCACCAGGACCCCAAGGCCTCAGTGGACAACCCCTTGTTGGCCTTCAGCCTCATCAAGCGTCTTCACTCCGACTGGCCCAATGTCATCTACAGCGACGAGGCCACTGAGAACACCCAGGGTATGGAGGATGCTCGGCCACGTGTCCCCTCTGTCACCTGGGGAGAGCCAGGAGGTGATGGGGAGGGGTGGATGAGCAGGAGGATGGATGGAGGAGCAGAGGAATGGGTGGAGGAGCTGGGGAATGGATGGAGGAGCAAGAGGATGGATGGAGGAGCCAGAGGATTCATGGAGGAGCAGGAGGATGGATGGAGGGACAGGAGGATGGGTGGAGGAGCAGGAGAATGGGTGGAGGAAAGGAGGATGGATGGATGGAGGAACAGGAAGATGGATGGGGAAGCAGGAGAATGGATGGAGGAGAAGGAGAATGGGTGGAGAAGCAGGAGGATGGATGGAGGGACAGGAGGATGGGTGGAGGAGCAGGAGAATGGGTGAAGGAGCAACATGTGAGGTCCCCAGGGATGGAGAAGGACTGATAAGGGTGACTGCACCCCAAAAGCTCATTGATCCCCCTCCGTTCACCCCATTACCCACCCTCAGCACTCCATGATGGCTTCAAGGAGGTGGAGCAGGAGCTGCCTGGAGCCGAGGACCTGGATGGGGCTGCCCGGGCCCTGATGCGGCTGCAGGATGTCTACGCGCTCAGCGTCAAGGGCATGGCCAATGGCGTCTTCCAGCGAGCCGGCGCCGGCTGGCCGCCCCTCTACAGCCCCAGCCGACGCGTCTCCCTCTCCGCCGACGACTGCTTCCACGTGGGCAAGGTGAGGGCGAGAGCCATCGACCCCCCCAAAAGAGCTTTTCCAGCCCAGGATGTTGCTTCTGTAGGGATAGACTTTGGGTTTTCTTCTCACACGGATGCGGAGGGGCCCCTCTGACTCAGCCCGCAGGCATCCGCCTGCCTGCCATCGCCTCTCGGCTCTCACCCAAATAATGGGGCTTCTCACTGCTTCGGGGCTTGGGGAAGGGAAGAGCCAAGCCGGTGGCCTGGGGGAGACCTCCCGCCCCAGCAACCCAGTTGGGTACAGGGTTGGTCCCCGCCCGGGGGTCAAAGTGGGTCTGTAAATCCCTGGGAGGGGATTTTGTTCAGGGTAGAGTCCTCTGAGTGTCACTGCAGAGCTGGGATGGAGTGTCAGAGCGTGGGATGGGATGGGATGGGATGGGATGGGATGGGATGGGATGGGATGGGATGGGATGGGATGGGATGGGACAGGGTGAGGTGGAAGTGGAGTTGCAGGAGGAAATGGAAATGGGGATGTGGATGGATGAGGATGGGACAGGAAAGGAAGGGTGGGGCAGGATGGGCATGGCGTGGGAGGGAATGGGGATGGGGATGGGGATGGGGAAAGCGACAGGGTGCAATGGGCCAGGATGGGTGGGAATCACAATGGGATGGGATGACATGGCAGAGGGATGGGATAGTATGGGATGGGGTGGGACAGGGCAGGGAGAGGACGGGAGGGGATGGGGATGGGATTGGGATGAGAAGGGGATGGGATGAGTCAGGAAGGGACGGGAAGGGATAGTGTGGGGT
This sequence comes from Strix aluco, assembly GCF_031877795.1. Lineage (NCBI taxonomy): Eukaryota > Metazoa > Chordata > Aves > Strigiformes > Strigidae > Strix > Strix aluco. Next base: position 136,566,228 of record NC_133932.1, on the reverse strand, counting down.
TGGGATGCAGGCCAGGCTGGCCCTGTCGGAGGGTCTGGGCGACGCGCTGCCTTCCAGGTGGCTTACGACACGGGCGACTACTACCACTCCATCGCGTGGCTGGAGGAAGCTGTTGGCCTCTTCCGCCTCTCCTACGGCAGCTGGAACCCTGAGGACCGGAGCAGCCTGGAGGATGCTCTGGACCATCTTGCCTTCTCCTACTTCATGGTATGGCCACGAGTCCCATCCCCATCCTCGCGGTGCCTGGCAGAGCTGAATTGTAGGCAGGGGGATGCTCACGGGCTCTCCGCTCCACCCATCCAGGCTGGAAACATCTCCCATGCCTTGAGCCTCTCCAAGGAGTTTCTCCACTACGGTACGTGGGGCAACCTCTGATGTGGCAGGAGGTGGGGAGAAGTTTTGGGGTGTCTCCATCACTTCTGCACGGCACCAGCCTCCCTCACCCCATTTCTTGCCCTCCCCCGGTAATTCTCCGGGGACTGATGCCATGGGGATGGGGACACTGCATTTTGGGTGACACCACCTCTCTGGCAGACCCCAGTAACCGAAGGGTGGCGAGGAACGTGGTCAAGTACGAGAAGCTGCTGGAGATGGGGACGGCGACAAGCCCCAGACCCCTGCAGCGCCCCAACGGCACCCGCCTGCAGAGCCGCGACGCTTACGAGGAGCTGTGCCAGCGCTCAGGGGGGCAGGTGGGTCTGGCAGGGGGTTGTTACAGTCCCCCATTCCACCACTGTCCCCCTCCTCACACCCTCCTTGGTCCTCTCTCTCCCCAGCCATCCCTGGAGCAGTTTCTGCGCCTTAGCTGCTCCTACGAGACCAACGGCAGCCCCTACCTCCTGCTCCAGCCTGCCAAGAAGGAAGTGGTCCAGATCCAGCCCTACGTGGCTTTGTACCACGATTTTGTCAGTGACACCGAGGCCGAGACCATCAAGGGGCTGGCAGGACCCTGGGTGAGTCATCCCTGTCCCCAGGGATGTCCCTCTCCTGGAGGAGGATGCCCCAAGAACATGGTCAAGATGGACCACCTTGAGCATGCAAAGATAGGAGAGGGTTTAAGCCAGGGTTTAGCCAAAGCTTCCTGCAGCAAGAGCCCGGGGTGGGTGAGCACCCCAAAAGGTTTTGGGGAGAAACCAGGTCCACGCATGCCCCTAAAACCCTTCCCAGCCAGGCTTGACTTGGTGACACCCAACTGTGTTGGATCCAATTGCATCCATCACCCCGGTGGGACACCTTGGGGTGGGGATGTTTGGCCACCAGCTGGTATAAACCTCCCAATTTCAACCCCAACCGGGGTCCCTGCTTGGTGTGGGGGTCCCCATCTGCAGCAACATCCCCCTCCTCCAGCTGCAGAGGTCCGTGGTCGCCTCTGGGGAGAAGCAGCAGAAAGCCGAGTACCGGATAAGCAAGAGGTAGAAGCCACCCCACCCCTTGTCCTCCAGCCAGCGGGACCACCATGGCCCCATTGCCACCACTGAGGTGGTGGTGAAGCCACGCTGGGGAGGCCTGGGTCCTCCACACCCAGCAGTGCCACACGTGAATTGGGGGGGGGGGGCTGAAGGTGAGGTGCTCCCGCAGCGCCTGGCTGAAGGACACCGCCGACCCGGTGGTGCGGGCATTGGAGCAGCGCATCGCTGCTGTCACCGGCCTGGACCTGCGGCCACCCTACGCCGAGTACCTGCAGGTGGTCAACTATGGGTTGGGAGGCCACTACGAGCCACACTTCGACCACGCCACGGTCAGGGAGCTGCTGGGGTGGTCCATGGGCTGGTCATAGGGTGGTCTGGGGATGGTTCCTGGGGTGGTCTCTCAGACGGTCACCAGACTGGTCCCTGGGTTGTTCTTGGAACTGGTCCCTGGGGTGGTCTCTGGGCTGATCCCTCAGATGTTCCTGGAGGTGGACACTGGTGTGGTCCCCATGGGATCCCTGGGATGGTGCCCAGAGCGGGGTGTCCCTGGGATGGTCATGGGGTGATCTGGGGATGGTACCTGGGATGTTTTTGGAACTGGTCCCTGGGGTGGTCTTTGGGGTGGTCTCTGGGCTGGTCCTTCAGATGTCCCTGGGGTGGACCTTGGAGTGGTCCCCATGGGATCCTTGGGATGGTGCCCCGAGGGAGGGTCCCCAGGGTGGTCCTTGGGGTGGTCATGGGGTAATCTGGGGATGGTACGTAGGATGTTCTTGGAACTGGTCCCTGGGATGGTCTTTGGGGTGGTCTCTGGGCTGGTCCCTCAGATGTCCCTGGAGGTGGACCCTGGGATGGTCCCCATGATGCTCCTGGGATGTTCCTGGAGCAGGGAGGGCCCTGGATGGTCCCTGGGGGTGTCCCCATGGTGATCCCTGGGATGTTCCTGGGAAGGGAGGGAGGAAAGAGGGAAGGAAGGAGGGAGGGACGAGAAGGGAGAGGGAGAGCGTTCCCTATGGGCAGCTCAGAGCCACCAGCTCTGTTAGGGTGGGAGGTGCCTCCAGGCTGAACCGTGCCAGCGTGGGACTGTCGTCCCCACGAGACTGACTGTCCCCACCCCCTCGCTCTTGGGGCAGTCCAGGAAGAGCCCCCTTTACAGAATGAAGTCGGGCAACAGGATCGCCACAGTCATGATCTACGTGAGTCCACCCTCATTTCCGGACCTAGAGAGACTGCGCTTGCTTGGTCATCAGTAGGGTTCAGAGTGAACAGGGTTTGAGACGGGTGAGGGCAGCCCTAAATCAGACTGTGGTGGGGTGTTAAATGATATCTTCAGAGTATTTAAGAGCTTGTGCCATGCTGTAGCGAGGGAAACACAGTTGGGGACCGAGGGAGGTTTTGTGCCTCAGTTTCCCCATGCAGAGCAGCCACATCACAGGGGGAAGGGCAGGGCCATGGCTCATATTTTTGTTCCTTTTCCTTTTTTGCTCCTTTTTCAGCTGAGCGCAGTGGAGGCCGGAGGCTCCACAGCTTTTATCTACGCCAACTTCAGCGTGCCCGTGGTTAAGGTGAGGGGGACCCGCATGAGCCCCCCCTGGTAGCGGGGAAGGGGGGGACGCTGCTCTCTTGTGTCTCGTCTCTCGCAGGGGAGTTGTGGCTGAGCCTGTCCCGATGCCAAACCCCAACCCCGGGGCTCCCTGATCTGTTTTGGGGTGCCAAACACCCACCCTGGAGCTCCTGGCTCCCTTTGAGGGTTGCCAAACCTTGATCCTGCAGCTCCCAGCTCTGTTTCGGGGTGCCAAACCATAACCCTGGGGCTCCCATCTGTGTTTTGGGGTGCCCAAATCCAATCTCGGGGATCCCAGCTCTATTTTAGGATGCCAGAACCTTAAACCTAGGACTCCCAACTCTGTTTTAGGGGTGTCACACCCCAGTCCTTGGGTTCCTGGCTCTGTTTTGGGGTGCCAAACCCAATTCTGGGGCTCCTGGCTCTGTTTTAGGGTACCAAACTCCAACCCCAGCACTCCCAGCTCTGTTTCAAGGGTTCCAAGCCCCAGCCCTTGGGCTCCTGCCTGTTTTGGGGTGTTAAACCCCAACCCCAGGACTCCCAGCTCTATTTTGGGCTTCCAACCCCCAATTCTGCAGCCTCTGGCTCCAGTTTGGGATGTCAAACCCCAACCTCAGGACTACTAGCTCTATTTTGGCATTCCAAACCCCAATTCTGGGGCTTCCAGCTGTTTTTGGGGTGCCAAACTCCAATCCTTGGGCTCCTGGTTCAGTTTTAGGGGTGCCAAACCCCAACCTTTAGGTTCCTGCCTGTTTTGGGGTGCCAAACGCCAACCCCAGGGCTCTCAGCTTTGTTTTGGGGTTCCAAATCCCAGTTCTGGGGCTCCCAGCTCTGTTTTGGGGCTGCCAAAACAATTCTGGGGCTCCTGGTTCTGTTTTAGGGGTGCCAAACCCCAACCCCAGGGCTCTCAGCTTTGTTTTGGGGTTCCAAATCCCAATTCTGGGGCGCCAAGCCCCAACTCCTGGGCTCTCAGCTTTGTTTTGGGGTTCCAAACCCCAATTCTGGGGCTCGTGGCTCTGGTTTTGGGGTGCCAAACCCCGGGGCTCCCTCTCTGCTCTGCAGAACGCAGCTCTCTTCTGGTGGAACCTGCGGAGGAACGGGGACGGGGATGGGGACACCCTGCACGCCGGCTGCCCCGTCCTGGCTGGGGACAAGTGGGGTGAGAGACGGTCCCTGGTGTCACCCTGGGGTGGAGGGGGAGTTCTTCCGGCCAGGGGGAGCGAGAGGGGCTGGGAACCCAGAAAAATCCGGGGTAACAGGGGAAAACAAATCACTGGTACCGGAGTGGGGTCGGGGACGGGTGCAGGGGGACGGAGGCAGACGGGGGTCCTTGTCCTTATCCCTTCCAGTGGCGAATAAGTGGATCCATGAGCACGGGCAGGAGTTTCGGCGGCCATGCAGCACCGATGCACAAGATTGAGGTGCTGCGGGCTCAAGGAGGTGGCACCCATGGGTGGCAAAGCCACCCCGGCACAGCTGGGGATGTCCCCAAGGCTGGCAGCAAGAGGAGGGAGGGAAGGGGGTGGCAGCGGCGTGAGGTGTTATTGGGGGCGGTAGCACTTGCTCAGCCACGGCTGAATCTGGCGAAAATAAAGTCAAAAGACACTAAATTGGAGTTAGAGGGAAATACCTCAGTGTGGTACCTGATGGGATGTGTGTATGTGTCTGCGTCCCCTCACCCCTGATTCCAGCCTGGACCCTTAACTCACCTTCAAGCCCCTTTCTCCAGCCCTAGGTGAAAAGACTCTCTGCTAAAAGGACAGGCAGTTAGTGACATAGTATTTCTATGGTAATCAGTAGGCTTCAGAGTGAACTCAATGGCCATAGAGGATTAGAGCAAAGACAGTACATTATCCATCCTCAAATAAACCTGCTGCAGTGCCTGGCTGCATCTTGGGCCTGATTGTGCAGCCCCCCACTCCGTTCTTGTCCCAACAACTGCATGGGGCCCCCCTCCCTTGCACCCCACAAGGGTTGTTTTGGGGTTTTTTTGCAGGGAAGTGGCTGTAAGAGGGACCTTGGGGAAGGAGAAGGCAGCCGTTGCCTTCCAGCCACCCCGGCCCCCAGCCTGCCCGTGCTCGGAGCACGCCTGTGCCAGCGCCGCTCCCCCGGGACCCCGCACACAAGCTCCCTTTCTCCGGCCCGACCGCAGCACCTGCGTGACTGGAAGGCAAAAAAGAGGCAGCAGGGCTCTCCGGCAGCGCCCGGAGATCGGGCAGGGACCCCGCATCGCTCTCCCTGGGTATTTGGGATGGGGGAGAGCCCGGCTGAAGTGGGGATGAAGCTGGAGGACACCATCCTCCCCCCCTCCCTGACTCCACATCCATCCAGCCCCATGGATGTGACATTTGGATGAGATTAAAACCCTCCTGGATGGAGAGGGAGAGGGGAGCACGGCCTGGGGAGACCCAGCTCCCCGGGGGTGGGTCCAGGCCACTCCATCACCTCTCAGCCTCTTTGCTAGTTAGAAGGAAAAGGACAAAAATTGGGGAGGGGGATAAAAACGCCAAGCTGACGTCTCCCAGTGCTCACTTTGGGTTCAAAAATGTGCATTTATCACTCGGTGGCAGTGTTTATCCAGCCTCAGATTAACCCTTCTGTAGGCACACGGGATGAGCTGGAGCAGCAGGAAGAGGCTCCAGGAACCCTTTCCAGCTCTGTTAAGCCTGCTTGAATGTGAGAGTTTGCAAAATTTCAGAGCAAATTTCCCCAAATTCCTGCTCTTCAGCTAGGAACAACGACCCCACCATTTTCAGAGTATTATAAAACACACGGTTCAACGCAGCACAGGTTATTTAACAGCCAGAGCACCGTGGTTTATTACTTTCAGATGTTTCTGTACACGTGGGAGCCATCGGTCATGGAGGGGAGGGGAAAAAGCAAAAGCTGTGGTTAAAGCATCCCCCCCCCCCCCCTCCTCCCCACACTGGAGAAGGGATGGGGGAATATTTTGGATGACAAGAGGCTTCTGTGAGTCACCAGAAAAAGCCAAGGCTTGGGGCTGGCCCAGGAACAGCCGGATCAACACCCTTCCTCCTGCTGCTCCGAGGAGCCCCAGGACCGCAGCTGAAGGGAAAGGAGGAGTTCCTACCCCAGGCTTTTCACAAATGCTTTATTTGTAGGCGAGAGAAACAGACACTGAACAAGACACGAAGAGGATGAGGCTGACGCGGGACACAGAGCGCGGTCTCCGGAGAACTGACACACACACACACACACACACACACATTTTCCTTCTGGAAAGAGCAGCACGTGGTAAGAGGTCAGCCCGCCAGACTGGGAAAGCTTGGTTTAAACCAGCCAAGCATCCAACAGCAAAGCTCGGAGCAAACACCCAAGCGCTATCCCGCAGGTTTCGGATGCTTTAGGGACAAGGTGCCGAGGGTGCAGCGTAACCGGATGGATCAGGGCAGATGATACAGCCAAGGGAGGCAGGTTTGGGCCTCACAAACAGCAGTTTCGGGTCGTGAGCGGAGCACCAGGCTCAGACACGGGTGTTATAACGCACCAGGGCCAAGTTTTCTTGGAAGTGGCAACCCATCAACTATTTTTTTGGACCTTACCTGAAGATCTAAGGTTTAGATTTTCAGGAGTGTTGAGCACCAGTTCAAACCAGCAAACGGCTGACTGCCAGACACCTTCAACACTCAGATAAAAGGCAATAGCGGAGGGGAGGAGAAACATCAGCGCGAAAGTCGAGGAGGTGGAGAACATCAGCACAAAGCTGTTCGCTCTCTCCTGCTCCAATACCCGCCGGGTGCTCCTCCGTTCACCGAAGACCCTGTTAAATGTGGCAGCACACTGATAACAGTTTTCAGAGTCCTGGCACGGTCTGGCTGAACGAGAAGCCAGCAAAGTGGCTTTGCCCTACTGCAATCACTCAGCCCCGCGCGGCAGAGAGAGGAAAAGCAAGGAGGTTCACTCTGAACTCCCCCAGCACGGTATTTACTGGGCTACTGGTGTCACCAATGGGATCTACCACACCACCACCACCTCTGAGAGTTCCCCGACCACGGGGAGTTTAGAAGTCACTCCGTGCTTTACTGTAGTGCTTTTTTTTTTTTCTCAGAGGGTGTCTCAGTTGCACAGAAAGTGACCTTCAGTCGCAATAAGAATCGGTATTTTTAATTGGCTTTGGTATCATCTCCCACTCACTTCACATCTGGACCAGGGCAGGCTGAAGACAAAAAAAAAAAAGAGGCTCAAAAGAAAAGCGAGCGCTGTAGAGCGACGCGATTTGGCCACCATTTCAACGCCGAGTGCCTGCGTCTGTGTGTATCGATCACCCCGGTCACTAACAGCGTTTTCAAAACACAAGCACGGAGGAACTGTGCTGGCTTAAGCACGTGGAAGGACACGGAGCCAAGCTCTGCGTTCGCAGGATCTGTATTCAAAGCAAAGCTACACAATTCTGCAATACAGGAAATGTCTTTTTCCAACAATCTCAGCGCTCCTGGAATCTACAAATCGCCGTGGGTTTTGTCTGGTGCATATAATCCAGGATTATAGCAGAAAAAACCCACCCTGGGTCTGATTTGAAAAATTTAAGAAGTGAACCCTGCAACAAAGCAGCCTCCCAAACTGCATCTCCTGCTCCTGCTCAGCCTTGCGATTTTCCATTGTGAAAGTTTCCACCGATCCTCAATCCAACGACTGGAACAAAAGCAAGATTTCTAAATAATCGAAAGCGCCAGCGTAAAACCAGCATCCTTTCAATGCAGACAGCCTCTTCTCTGCTTTTACACGGAGACAGTACAATGCTGCAGGCTGTGGAAAAACGCAGGGAAAAGCTGGTGGTTATGGGGGGATTTTCTAGATGTCCCCATTTTTCATGAGTCAAAGAGAACATTTCTTCTCTCTGCAGCTACTTTCACCACGGCCTGTGCTATCCTTCACCTAAACACCATCTATCTCTGCCTGCAGCTCCCTGAAAAGGGAGAAGAAACCGCAACAGGAGCATTAATATTTTTCAGACAAAAGTACAGTCTCAAAAATGTACGTGGCTCGACACAGCCGAAAGGAATTCCCCCTCCACCCACCCACACGCTCTTGCTCCTGCCCCCGTAGGCACCTTTTTTTTTTTTTTTTTTCCTGAAGCCAGCACTACGTGAGTCCCTGAACATCTACCTAGTCTGTGCAAGTCAGGACTGAGAGCTTGGCACGGAGCAAACGCCACATTAAATAGGCTGTTGAAATATTTATTTTTTCACTCACTTCTCAAATGTTAACAACAAAATATAATTCTGGGGAGCCCACAGGATTCGGAAACAGTCATTCATTTTCCAACGGTGCTTCTACAGAATACAAAACTGATTTTCTTTTGCTTTCCACAGCGGGTTTTGTTTGTTGTTTGAGGGTTTTTTTTTAAGATCTCACAAACTGTAAAAGCAAATGAAAGGGATAACATGAGAGGCAAATGCGAGGAGTTACCACAACGAATCACTCCAAGCCAGATCCTCCAAGTTACTTCAGCAGGGAGGAATGTGACTTTACTGAGATCATTCATGAGTATGACAACAGGCACATGCTTAACTATCCCGTGAAGTGAGACTCTGGACATACACACTGTAGTACTTAAATCTCTAACAATTTGAACGCAGGATTCACCTGGAAAGGATTGAGAATTTTGCCAATTTGCAGGATACAGCTGGGGAAAGTACTATTTTGCATCTCAACTACTGAAGATTCGTTTAATCCATCAGCATCTAAACCAGGGGCGGACATTAACGTCAAGGTCACAGTAAACTAATGCAATAATTAACACGGTGACTTACGGAGGGAAGTGCCAGGAGCCAGCAATTGCTCTTTAACACCCGAGTGCTGATAGCCAAAGTGCCAGGACAGGAGAGCTCTCTGGAGTGAGGTTTTCTTGTCTCTAAGTCAGGCATTTCCCACCCTGACATGTCAGGGAAGGGACACGGAACAACGCCATGACTGCTGTGTCCACGGCTCACACGGGAATGAATCAGAGGAGACAAGTGGTTCTCCATCAGGGTGAACGCCGACGTTAAACCGGGCTTTGCCAGCTCTTCACACCCTCTCCCTTTGCCCCAACTGCACCTCTCAATTGCCAAGAATTCACGGTGGCTCTTGTCACAGGACGTACGCCTAGACACGCATCGCAGCTCCCAAATCCGCCCAACAACAGAACTCTGCCTCAGCAAAACAGCGTTAAAATACTGCTTTTCATCATACAGCATCAAGGGGTTGTGGACACAAGGGAAAAAAAAGAAAAAAAGATTTCAGACATCCACCAGCAAAACATTGAGGAAAACTGCCCCAAAACGTGTCTGCTCTTACGCTCAAGCGTGATTCTTAGGTGAAAGCAATCTGACAAACTGTCTGTGGATAATTTAACCCTGAAGAAAAGCTCTCCGTGTAACTACTGCATTTACAGGGAAATATGGAAGGCAGGCAGTGAATCGATCTAGGAAGTGACAGTGAAAACAAGGTCTTTCCTCCAATACTGGGGGGAGCATAACTCAGCAGCTGCCTACACCTCTGCATCAACATCACCAGGACTGACTCCAAGCTCTTCCAGGGTTTTATCTACCGCACATTTTGCATTTTTTCATCCAAAAGGCGCTGATCTCTGCTCGGTTGTGTGTAGCAGCTACAAGAAGGGAAGCATAAACACATTCCAGGCACAGAGAACGGCCAAAGAGGCAAACTGCCTGCAGACCACGGTGTTACTGCTGCTCTTGGGTCTTCCCCATAAACGCAGGCCCAGCGTCCCCTGCCTGTTATGTGTCTGCAGTAGTCGGAGTTATCCAGGCTCTTTTTCTCAGTGAGAACTTGAAACGAGTATTAAGAAAGCTGCAAGACTCTGAAATGGAGCTCACGGTCCTCCCTCGCCTTTTTGTTTTACAGTCCAGTCCAACTTTGCGCAGGGAAGTAGCATCTAGGCTCTTCCCGCAGCTTAACCCATAAGGCTGGCATTGGTGAGACGAAACCTGAGCTCCCAGTGAAGCCGATTCCTCGTCTGCTTTAGGGGAAACGTGTATATAAAAAACAAACCTAAGGGGCACTTCAAAGACGATTAGACGATTCCATGGAGAAATCCTGAAGCCTTTGGCTATGCTGCAATGCCCTCGGTGGATCTGGACTGCCAACGGCCCCTTTGCAGTTGGGTCCAAGAAAGCCTGAGAATTGATGGAGATCGGTATGATCAACTACTTGGGATTTCGGGAGGTCTTTCCTTGCGGCAGCAGAGAGGAGCCCACTTCCAAGGGCCTGAAGAGCTTTTCATGGTCTTCAGTGCAAGCTGCTTCCCAGCAAGGAAGTCCCTAAGCATTTACACATTCTGGAGAACTAGTTCTAGGGGATGAATCTCACACCAACTTCTCACTGCTGCTGAACTGGAGAGATGAAAGGATATGGATACATCACAGTGGCCTCTGGTGCAGTTTATTTACAACAGGACTCAGTGCTGGAGAACACCAGGCTATTAACAAGCAGGAAACACACTAGGAGGAAAAAAGGAGAGCAGAAGAGAGGTCACATGTTAAAATCAAGGTGTTCTCTGCAGATATTTGACTCTGCAACACCCTAAATTTAGTTGGTTACCCAAGGTAAAACAAGGCCAAAAGGAGTTTATCACGCAGGTTAAAATCAGCACTGATGCATTCAACAGTGACTGGTAAGCTACGTAATAGTGAGAAGCACAAAAGCTTAGTATGTTGCTGTCTGTGGCTTAAGGACACAATAAGGCCAGCAAGCCACCTCACTTTCCCAAAGCCTCTTGTTTTAAAGCTGCTTTTGAGAGCATGAGCAGGAGCAACAGGCCTTCAAAGACTCACAGAGACAGCACCGGTTGCCAAATACCTGGTGGGGATTCAACAATACAACGCCGTACAATCCTTTGGTCTTCTCCCTCCCTCACCATTTACACATCAACCTACAGTATATCCTTTCACTGGATTTAAAATACGCAGTTCACAGTCCTACACTTCTACTGTTTCATCCCCAAGGGCACAGGATAAAGGGGAAAAAAGAAAGAGATCATCCAGTAATACCTCTTTAGCACTGCCAGTCCTACAGCATCACACATTTTGGGGCTTACAGCTTTTGTTGAAGAATTCTTAGCTAAAAGCAGGAAGACTTTTCAGGACTGCTGAAGAAACCTGCTTATTTTACCATCCACCTGAAAGATGATCCTAAAACAGATTAGCACCTTCTAGGAGGTCTAAGCATTAGTTTAGTTCTTAGCTTTATGGTACTGTAACTAAGACTCTGGGAGTTTTTCCGATCAACCTTATCAGTCACAATCTACTCTCACTGCTGCGTGGCTGATCGCAGAGGCCTGGCTTCTACAGTTCATCATGACACGAAAACACATGAGATAAGCACAGAAAGTCTGCAACATGAAGCACACAGCTTTACCTGTCTAATCTCACCAGTATTTCTTGGCCAAAGAAGCGTGCAAATTGTTTCCAAAACACAGGGCCTTGATTACTTAAACAAAATGCTATTTAAACTAAATACCATAAAGCTTGTAATCCTGCCTTCTAGCAGGCTATAAAGAAAGGAATCAGCTAGGGAGGATCTGTTTCGCTCCTCCCCTCCAAGGGAGGAGGTTTCATTAATCCAAGTTAATACGCGAGAAGTTTAGACAGAACACATAAACATCAAATATATTACTGGCTGTGATTCAAAGCTGTTTGTCTACATGTGGTTTTCAACATTCTGCTAAAGCTCCAACCTCCCACACTGAGAGCCAAACACGCAGGGAGTAAGAGCAAGAGCTCTGCTCGAGGACTGCGCAGCTCCAGCACCCACAGAGCCTTACCACTGGAATCCACCGATGGGCTCTGTAAACCTGTGACGGATCAGGAACGTCGCAACAGCTTCAGCAACCTGAGGGAAGGGGAAAAAAATTTAAAAAATAAATAAATTTAAAAAAAAAAAAAATCGGTCAGAATTTAAAGGGACAGGAAGATAACAAGAAATCCAGTCAGGTTTCAAAGACTGCAGCATCTCCACCAACGGTTCATGTCCTCAGGACCCTCTTGCTGAACCAAGTTTGCTCCTTTAAAACTAAGAGCTCTGTATAGCACACTTTTATATAAAAAAAAAGGAACTACATGCTTCCACCTTTACTCTGACACTGATCTCACAATCAAGAACTGACCAAACTTTTTCTCCACCTTTTTCAGTAATTCTTACAACAGTATCTAAGTCTAGCAGGGAAAAAAGGTCTGGAGAAATCATGATGCAAGTTATTCCTATAAAGAATAAATCAAGACAGTAGCCTGACAGTAATAATACTGCTTAGAATGTATATTAAAAAGAATAAGAATGTAAGAACTTGGTATGTTTAGATAAAAATCCCTATTTCAGACTGGTAAAGCCAAGCACAGGAAGGCTGAGTTTTACACTCACAGCGGTCAGTGTAGAACAAGCTTTAAAACCAGACGTGTTTCCAACCACAGGCTCCACCACATTCCTGCTTCTATCTGGACACTGACTTCAGCAGTACCCAAAAGCAGCACTGCTCTGTCCATCTGTAAGCTGTTTCAGCAACATTTGGTTTGTATTTGGAAAATCTGAGCCACCCAACTCGGAAAAACAGAGATCAAACCCCAAAAGCTGCAGTTTAGTACAAGGGCGAGCAGAGAATTTCATGAGGGAAGGCAGGGAGGATAAATCCACACTCCACATGGTAAGAGTGTGGAGTTAAACCTGTAACCTAGCCAAGCCCTGTGTCACATAACATCTTAGTCCAGGCTTTCCAGCCAGCTTAAAAATCCAAGCTGTTTTGCAAATAGCCAGTTAAGACGTCGTGCCAAAAAATGACCCTGAAGTATAACCTCTCCTTCGTCGTAAGCAACAGACCCCTTTTGCATTTAAACCGTGAAGACCGTGATTTATCTAGCTGCAACACCACAGTGGGGCTCACCTTGTCTGGAGCATCTTCGTGGACTGCATGGCCACACTGTGGGAGAACCTGCATCTGAAACTTCCCTGCAGATCAAGAGAGTCATCACTGGAGCTGCTTTTTAAGCCGTCATGATTTCTAACAGCAATGGTATAGGCAAGCAGTTCTTGTGTACACAGGAAACATCTGACACTAGAGCCTTAAAAGCACTGTGAATTTATGAACTCACATTCTTTACAAACAAACCTCACGAAATCTCACTATATGCATCTGGCAAAGAAGGACCAGGGAAGGCACAGGAGTCTAGGGCAAACTGTACAACACACACAGCAGACAGTTTCCAAAGAAAGCAAGAACCAACTGCTTAATTCATCTTCCCCAGGTGTAACTAGAGCAGGTTCCCAGGACTTAAAACAAAGCTGAAGTTCTTAAGAGCTTCTTGACACAGGCGAGACTAACTTTCAGAGTTGGAACTGTTATCAGATCTACCTTAACGTAATGTTTATCCTGCTACCCCAAACTACTTTCCAGTACTGGTTGCTCTGGAAATCAATCAAGCTGGGATGGGGAAAAAAAAATGAAAAAAACAAAACCCAAAACATTAATGCAGATGCTGAATCTTGGTCTGATGTCTGCCAGAAACACCAGGAGACCAGACAGTTTTGGATGGTCTCAGGTGTTCTAGCCAGGAACATCAGGAATGTAGTTAGAAAGGGAAAAAAACAGATTAGAAAGAAGCCCTCACAGACAATCATTCTGATCCAAAAGTGTGGCAGCTCCATTGCTGGAAACATTGAACACTAGACTGAAGAAAAACTATGGCAACAGCACTCCACAACTTCTAATTCAACCTTTCCCTTCTCAATTTCTCCACCTTTCCTACAACCACAGACAGTTCTTTAATGCACATTTGTTTCGATATAGACTGCACCTGGTAAGAGGCCACTCCAGCTAACTCTCTTTTGTGTACCCATAGCAACAAGCTATCACCCAAAAAGAGCATTACAGTGAGGATAGAGTAACAATATTAAATATTTACCTTGCATCTGTCCAATTGTTAGATCTTTATCCAGCCTGTCAACACCTACAATCAAACAAACAGATGTATTGGAGAAAAGCCAGAGAGAACATGACTGTCTAAGCAAGGCTTTACTCGATGTTTTGAAAGAGACATTTGGCTTGAAAAAACACAAAAGAAACATCATCTCTGACACTCACAAGGATTTTTCACTGATGCACCTCAAGGGAGTAAAGTGACAGGAAAGGATCCCAGCCAAAAATGCAAGAACACATGCTTCCCCACAACTTAAAAGGATATTTACTGTGGTTACGCACTTAATTGCCTATCAGGGTACAAAAAGAGCCTATAGCTGGCTCTGGAACATCGATAATTTGACTTTCAGTTGAAGAGTTCAAATCACACCCATATCTGCAGGAAAATACCACAGTAATAGAGGCTGAAGGGCAGCTTGGATCTGTCCTGTTTGCTCGTCTTCCACATCATACAAGTAAAACACCCACCCAACGGCAGCAGTAGACAGTATGTCATTATGTGCTATTCTAATATTGGGGGCTCTGAATAATTCCAGATCTACATGGATTAAATGGACTAGTTTATGATATTTCAAGATACATAGAAAAGCCAAGGTGGAAGAGACAGGTCTGCTATTCTCAGAGAAAGACATTAGCCAAACACCAACGCTATTCTCTAAAATACAAGCGGGACATCACTGAAGAAACAGCCACTGAACCTGAGCAGGACTGGAAAAGACACATACCAGCTAAAAGCAAAAGCTTTGGAGTTGGACAGCTTAGGAAGAGGTTAGATAAACCCCTGAACCAGCCATCCCAGTACTTTTCTGTTTTCGCCAGTTCAATTCGCCACGTGTATAAGTGCTCCTTCTTTGTCTGCAAGGAGGAGAGAGAGCTCTGCATTAGTGATCAGTAAAACAGCTGAAATAAAGTGAACTCAGAGTGCCACTTGGAAGAATATATCAAAAAATACTGGCTCCCTCTGGTGGATTACACACTTCCAGGGGATGACCCTTCTTGCTCCTAAATTGCTCTCCAAATCACAGCCAAAGGACACGAGTAGGGAACAAGAAAGTCAGCAGGAGCTACACCTACAGATCACGAGAAGGCTGCAGTATTCAGGGCACTTGATTCGCTATTTTTTACTGACACAAATAGCTCACAAATTGTCTGAACCTTCAGACTTGGCTCCCACTTAGGTGACACAGAAACACAAGGGGCTGAGCTGGCTACAACCATTTTCCTCGAGGAATTTACATTCCTAAGTTGCAATTGCCTGTACAACCTCCTGAATGCTACTGTGTCTTGGAAACGAACAAAAATACCACAAAGACTCAGAAAAGAGCATTCCTCAGTAAGGCCAGAAGCCCTATTTCAGGCCATACGTGTTAAATCTGTGAGCATCTCAGGAAAGAAAACCAAACACATGCTTTCAGGTACCAGTCCAAGACAGAATCAGCGGCACAAGACAAAGAAGAAAAACAACAGTCACAATATAAAGTTTTCAGTCCCTGGAGCTGCTCCATTTTATAGTAGAATGATTTGGATAACTACTGGTGGCTACTCTTGCAGGGGAGCATCATGCAAACACGAGCTGAAAACACAGCAAGAAATTTCCTACCTCTGTGTCATCTTCTTTCTTCCTTTTGTTGACAGAGCCTCCCCCTTCCTCATCCTCTTCCTCCTCCTCCTCTTCTTCAATAATACCCTCCACTATGGCTTTAGGACATTCAGGACTGGCAGCCCCTTCGCACCTGTGAAAATAAAACCAGAAGCTGATTCCCTGCCAAAACAAAAAAATAACAGGTTTTAACCTAAAAAATAACAGGTTGTAACCTAAAGTGTTCAGCAGTTTCTCAGATACTGGCTGAAAAAAATCCCCTCAAGTTTAAAAGTAGCTGTGGATGAAAGATAGTCATGACTAGCCATGGGATCGAGTGCCTGCACAGCACATGTATCCCAATGCAAATATAAATGCAAACAGCTACTCAGAGGAGGCAGAAGTGGTCATACAATCAACAACAGCTTTCCTTAACGGAGCACAAGAGATTTGTAAGGGCTCCACGTATGTCAAGGATTAGAGTGGCACAAGCAGGTTACTCTGATCCTTCCCGAAACCCACCTCAGACCACTCCCAAAACACAACAGATAATTAAACCATTTCTAAAAGGAAGTGAGAGACCCAGAAGGCCAACCTGATTTAGGGCAAAATTTCTGAAGAGGCATTGGACTAACACTTATTTCTTAATGTCTGCTGAAAGGCAGACAAACCAAGGAATTACACAACCAGCAGTAGTTAAACTTCTTAAAACATTTTGCCTCAGGGAAATTTTGGCCAGGTTTTCTCCAAGTGCCATGATTATTATTCAGTGCTGCTGCTGGTATTAACTGTGACCAAATGATAAGAAATTTGTATTTGCTAGAAGAAATTTTCACTTTCAAGCACATTTATACTCTCTAGTTACAGTAATGTAAAACAGACAAGTTGATTTCAAGACATTTAAAAGAAACAAAACCAAAAACCACCTACTGTTTGACTTGACCGACCATAGAAACTCTGGCAGATTCAAGATTTCTTATTTGTCCACTTTTTACACTAGGAAAAAAAAATAAAAATGAGAGGAAGGGCAGAAATACTTACTAAATAGATTCAGGAACTATCAGGCTCAGAAACAGGAGCAAAAACCCGTTACAGCTCACGATTTCCCCAAACCATTCCCAAACCTCCTGTTCTCAGAAGGCGTTTGGAGTGGCTCACACTACGTGCCGACTCACTTGAACCCTCTGTTGTCTTTTAAATTCACAGTTTCAGTGACATGTGGGAGAAGTGCTGGTGACAGGGGGACAGGGAGAGGTCAGAAACTACATGAGTATTTGGTAACAGAACGGGCCTTTCTGTTATCCAATCTACAAACTTAACCACAAGGCCTCTCCCTTTCAAACTCAGCTGCCAAATACATAAACAATTACTGCCAAATTGGAAATAAGTCCTGTATTTTACACATGGGATGGATGTCTCTAGTTTCTTCTGCAATAGTTGGGACACTTACAAGGAAGCAGCAATTCAAATCCTGAAGCTTTCCATTAGTTGAAACTCTTAGAGGATCCTTCTCCAACACCTAGCCAAGTCTCCTAGGAAATTAATTATCTTTGAGACCCCTCTCCCCCCGTCAAATCAGTCAAGGAACTGGCAACAAGAGTTGGGGAAGTGAGTGCAAAAGGAGAACAGACAAATTATATAAACTTTGTTTCCTTTGGGAGTCAAGCTACAAAGACAAGTGATTTTGGAAACTACATAAGCCCATGCATTACCTCCACTCAATGGCATTCTCAAGTGACTTGAATGTTTTGGGACGACTCCTTAAGAAGTTCTGCATGCTGTTCAACGCATCCATGGCTGTGCCTAAAAGCAAGTATTTTAACTTTATGGCATCTGATGAAATTATTGCCACATCCCTCTATACAGAACTGGCTACCAGGGAACACCCTCAGAGAGAGCTGGAGCTCACTGGGGATTTACTGCTGTTAAGGATGGTACAGCTTAGTACTCCTAAACCCACAGTCACACCTGCTCCCACATTAGACAATTAATATTTGAACAGGTAGGACATTCAGACAGCAAGAGGAAGCAGTAACCACCCATCAGCACCATGCATTATATAAAAAGCCACCCTTCTCCCTGCTAACAAGAAAGGATTGCAAAGAAATGATCAGGAAACAGGGAGCCCATCTGGGAAAAGCAAAAGGAGGGGTCACACTAGAAAGACTGCTGTGTAGGTGGCATCTGTTAGGAGGATGTTATTGGCATTGGTTTAAAAACTGGGCAAAATTTTCTGTATTCAGGGATTTGGAGATTTAAAAAAAAAAAAAAGATCAACATGGAAGACAGAAAGCCATCCAAAGGTACAGAACCCCACCCAAGGATACACACGCTTACCTTCCACAACATCAATCATGCACAGACCCAGTAAACTTGGCACCAAATTGGCGACCGCCGTGTGCACGGCGATGGCACCCCCCATGCTGTGCCCAATCAACATGATGGGGGGAGGAAGGTCCCCATACAGAGCTTCAACCACGTTTCCAACGTCTCTGCCAAATCAAGATAAAAGCAAGGTCGGCATCTCTACCGTGATACATTTCTGAAGCAGATTTGTACAGTGGGAAGAGAAAAGTACAGATCCAAGGCAGATGTCTGGCTCCAAATCCTGTCTGTATGGTCATTTAACTCCCAGGTAATTGAGACAAGTTTATTCTCTTCCCACTGTTTCATCTAGGTACCAATACAGGAAACCATTCAAGCCAATACTTTCCTGAACAAGCATGTCATTTCTGGTTTTATTAACAGAAAGTGCTCATTTAAAATAAATCCCTGAAGAAAACATTTTACATTGACATTAGCTGGTGGGAATTTTAAATAAAAGGTGAGAAAAAGCTGTCAAGTCCTCTTGAATGCAAGCGTAGACTAAGACATTCACCATTCTGAGAGGAGAAATAGTTTTCAATTAAAGAGAGAAAATAACTGAGCCCTACTGAGCAAGGCAAAGACAAACAACACTGAGCACAAGGATTCAGACTCTCTAGGAGCACAGATACTACACAGCAAGGGGCAATTTCCCCATCCTTTTCGTAGGACATGTACTTTCAACTGAAGCTGTCACTGCAGTATGTGAAAGCTGGCTGAAGCAACACACAAAACCCAAAACAGCAGAGCAACTAGAAAATGGAAAACAAGTCCAAAAAAAAAAAAAAAAAAAAAAAAGGTTGACCAGCTTCTTTGCTCTGCCAGAGAAAATTGATTTGATTTAAAAAAAAAGCTATAATTTAAGGCTCCCATTTAAAGGCTATTCAGGAGGAACTTTCAAGCTCATTGCTAAGAGGAGAGAAAGGTTTAAAAACAAAAGGAACTTGTTTTCCCCCAATGGTAGTGCTGCTCCAGATCTAAAAAATTCTAATCATTTCATACGGCATCTCCTCAGGGCAATAACACATCAGGATCTGACAAGGCGTAAGCAGTAGCAATAAGGTATACAATGGAAGTCAGAATACATTTCACACATGGCCTCCCCACAACAAACCGAGTGGATTTGTTCATACGAAGGTTACAAAATCCTTCATGATTTAATTGTAGTCATAGCAAAGAGTCTCTTTGTACTAAATGTGGACATAACATAATGTGCTTAGTGGTGGGTATTTGCTTTTCTTACAGCTTTGTCAAGAGGGGGATTTGCATCCCAAAGCAGGTCGGGGTAGTTTGAAAAAGCAACTCCCTCCACGCTTGAAAGTCTCAGTCTGTGACCCACACTTTGGGGATGCCACCAGTCCAAGGTGGGCACGCTCTGAACACCTGCTCGAGGAAGAACCAAACTGGCGATTTCAAGCTAAAATGCCCCATTCAGTTATGTCCGAGGAAAGCATTCCCCTTCTATTAGGAAATCTCTAGCAAGCGTTACAGAGTGTTGCAGGTTTAAACTGTTCGCTGCAATGAAGACACTGATTTTTAAAGTGAGTTTAAAAACTGAGGACACCTAGAGAACAACTCCAGTTTGGAATGTGACTCAGCTAGAAGAGATACAGAATCACAGACTGGTTTGGGTTGGAAGGGACCTCAAAGATCATCCAGTCCCACCCCCCTGCCATGGGCAGGGACACCTTCCACTAGCCCAGGTTGCCCAAAGCCCTGTCCAACCTGGCCTTGAACCCTTCCAGGGAGGGGGCAGCCACAGCTTCTCTGGGCAGCCTGTGCCAGGGCTTCACCACCCTCACAGGGAACAATTTCTGCCTTAGATATCATCTAAAACTTCTGTCTTTCAGTTTAAACCCATTCCCCCTCGTCCTATCCCCACCCACTGATAACGAGTCCCTCCCCCCTTTCCTGTAGCCCCTTTCAGTCCTGGGAGGCCGCTCTAAGGTCTCCCTGGAGCCTTCTCTTCTCCAGCTGAACCCCCCAACTCTCTCAGCCTGTCCTCACAGGGGGGTGCTCCAGCCCCCCGAGCATCTTGGTGGCCTCCTCTGGCCCCGCTCGAGCAGGTCCGTGTCCTTCTGCTGTTGGTGCCCCCAGAGCTGGACCCAGCACTGCAGGGGGGTCTCCCGAGAGCGGAGCAGAGGGGGAGAATCCCCCCCTCGCCCTGCTGCCCACACTGCTCTGGGTGCAGCCCAGCACACGGGTGGCTTTCTGGGCTGCCAGCGCACGTTGCTGGCTCACAGGCAGTTTTCCATCCGCTAATACCCCCAAGTCCTCTTCCTTTCAAATAAATTTCAAACTGACCCAAAATGGAAGGACAAAATGGAAATTAATCTACCAGCTCCCTTGAATGAAGGCTGCATGTCCTCAAGTAGTTTATTGTTCAATCAAGAAAAGAAAAGTTTGTGAAAAGTGAAATTCTGAAGAGAGAGCATAAGCTTCCTTACTTTGACATAGTCTCTGCAGACAGATCTTCAGGATTCCTAACTTTTGTTTCTCCTGAAAGAACAAAAAAACAGTAAAGTTCATATAAGCTGGAAACCTTCAGTCTGCTCAGGAATTAGAGCAGCAACAGTACAAAGCTTTTTGGCACAGTTATTAAGAGCGAGCCTACTGCAGTTAACATGAATAATTAAGAAACCTGGAATTAATAAGAACGGTTGGTACTTTATCGCATTATAGCTTACGGGTAAGAAACACTGTCCATAATTGCAATATATCTTAAAACTAAAGAACAGACCTTATTTCTAATGGTAAAGACCACCCATATGTTATGAAAATATGAAGGAGGGGGTTGGTGCCAGTATGTAGGAAGGAACAAGTCCACCACTGCCTCGCCCAAAGGCACGGGGAGTCTCAGCTTCTGGCACGTGAGGACAGGTGGCTGCAGAGCTCCAGAAGCCACTTTTCTCTCCCTGCTTTTAAATAAAAATGGGGATGCCTTAAGGATGCTTTTAGTCATCTTGGGAGGGATTCATTACATCATCTTTCAAAAACAAGAGCGTGTAACATGCTTATGTGATTTTAAATTTATTTTACTTACCATGGCCTCGGAGATCTAAAGCCACAATCCTACACTGAATCCTGTTAATGATTGCAGACTGCAAGAAGGGACAAAGATAATACAATTTGCAAAGTGCCACACCTCATCTACAAAGGATTAGCAATACTAAACACTGCCTGAAACAACAGCAAAGGCTCGGATCGTGTGACAAAAACTCTCTAACGTCAACAAAATGGCTGAACCTGGACTGCACGAGGTGTCACAGAAAGCAAGTAAGAATATTCCACATAAACTATCCTTAATTAACCAAAGCTCCATCCTTTCTACCATTGTTAATGTCGTCTCCGAGGACATTTATTTCCCTGCACATAAGACATTACGTGTGTTTCCTAGGATAATGAATTCAAGCTCTGTAGCACCTCTGAAAACTGAAATGCAGCAGTGGGAATACAGACACCAAAGTAATGCCCCCCCTTCCCCGAGCCCCACACGTTACAGAATTAGTCTTGGCCATACAGCAGACATGAAGATGAAGCAGCTGCTTTGCAGCACACATTCAATTTGCTCTCAAAGAAGAGAATTTTACAGTAAGGCTGAAATGTACAAAAATTTATTAGTCCAAAGGGGTCAGGGGAAACAAGTGAGGAATCTTTCTGAAGTAAGGTATGGCTGCAATACAATTATGGCTCTATTTGTCCCTGACAGCTCAATTTATGTAAGTTATTTCAGGCATCACAGTGATTAAGTGGCATTCTCTGTTGAAAGGAAGACTTCTGCGCTAAGGAATCATTGATTATTTAAATAACAGCCCTGCAGGAGTGGGGGAATTTGTTGAGGGATTCTTAATAGAACCACCTACATAACGGGCAGAGATCTGAAAGCTACCCAGTCCTCATATTTTGGTTGTTCAGCTATTCAACTCCTAAATGACTGTGGCAGTCGCTCTCCCAAAAATCTCTGAATCCACAAGTTAATATTTTAGAGCCCCTAAAGACACTCTGAAACCTCAATCTGCAAAGTACTTATGCACCTAGGCAATAATTTAACTAGTCAGATGAGCAGTCTGCTGCTAAAAATCAAAGTATTGTCAGTAGGGAGTAAGGAAAGAGGATCATCAACATGATGTAAGAGAATGGGAAGCTTTCCAGTGCCCTGACTTTTCTCCAAATAGGAGTAGTTTGGCCAAGAGAAGTACAAACACATCATCCAGGAAGTTATCAGGCCAATAAGCAAAAGAAGGAAGGAGCACCTCGTGCCTGCAGGCTGTTATTTTATTTATAGATGGTTACTCTTAATGCTTCCCAGTTTGAGTTTCTTCTTGGTTTTTGGTGAGGAGGGTTTGTTTGGGGATTTTTTTTTTTAGTTCTGGTTCATCCCAAACATTTAACACTTGATTGCTCGGGACAAATTTCCCTTTCAAAACGCACAAAGGAAAAAATTCTTTAGCAGCCACACAAAGGCATAAGCTAATTGGTGTGGCAGTTTCTTTCTCCAGCTGCAGTCTCAAGTGCAAGATGTAAATCTATGTGAATCTTGTATATCATCTAACTTGGTTAATTGCTAACAGTAACATAAGAAGCCAGGAACTGTAAGGTACAGTGTTATGACTGCAACCACTCCGCTAAATTCAACTCTGGAGATTTTTAAATGTAAAAATGGTATTGGTGTTGCTATTGGAAAAAAAGAGCTCTACAGAGTGGAAGTGTCTTCCAAGAAGCCCTTTCCTTAATTCAGAAAAACATGACTTCATACCTCTGCCTCCAATTAAAAACTGTGACCTTCATTACATCTGTTTAAGGCACTTATACACCATGACAAAAACACTAAACTAGCATAGGAAGACATCTGTCCGTCGTGGCAACTAGTGAGCTACAAGCAAGTAACTACAGGATTTAGTGACAGAGATTTAAGACTTAAAGTTCAACAGTTTCAACAGACCCATATCTGCGCCCGTCTCCAGCTCAGCTAGTTACAAATGAACTGTTAGGTGTAAAACTACTATTCAATACCAAAATTACAGGCCAGTTGGCAAAGTATTTTTCTAATGTGTCTCATCATATTACAAGATGGTTTATGATTACACCATTGGGATTACTCAACAGTAGTCATGTTGGGAATTCAAGAGCAGTTGGTAGTGACTCTTCCAAAATGTTCATTCTTGTTATTTGTTTGAATCTCTGCTCAAAGGCTAAATGATCTACAGCCCACCAAACTGCTCAAAGGTAACAAATATGACACAGCCAAGGGCACAGGGGAGACCCAGAGGCTTCATCTGTCCAGTTGCATTTCCATGAAAGTCATCCTGTAGCATCCTTCTGTTAAGGGCACTAGACAGCTCAAAGAGTTCCTGGATTAAAAAGGTCCCAAATAAAAATCACACACTGCAAGTGATTTTACTTTACTTTAAATCCTTTACAAGTTTTCTTCCCTAACTCCCTTTAATTTTTAAAGGGAACAAGTGGGAGGGAGGAACTTTCCTTTGGTCAGTGCCCACACTCACTCCTACTGACACCAGTTCATGTTTCAGAGAGTTGCCTGAGCAGCACATGAGCTTTCTCAACAAGTCAAACAGGACCTCAACCATGCAAAGATAATATTGTTATGATGAGATAAAGCTGTTGAACTTTCACTGGTAGTCACGAAAAAGCAGCCTTCTGAAAAAAAAAAATGGATATGCTATGATGAGCAATATCTTGGCACTTCATTAAAACTTGCATGCTATTTGGCAGGTGTAGTTTTGGTTAGTGCTGATAATTAAAACCTAGATGATAAACCTTTGCATGTGCTTTGCCTATTTAATGTACACACTGACAGTGAAATGTTTAGAAGACTTGAGTCAGGTGTGCACCAGGAGATTATAAGACAGTTTTCTGAATTGATTTTTCTGTGCTTAACACAGCTGAATGGTTAGCTGCCTTCCATGCTCTGAGGACTATATTTGCATACATATATATTCTATACAGCAGCAGCTTACTTACAGTAAATACAGCCCAGGAAAGAGCAGAATGGCCTCCACCATGTAACAGCAGTAAGACAGGCCCCTCCAGTCCGCTTTTGTAAATTCGAAAAGTGTATGAACAGTTAAGGACATTTCATAAACTTATTTGAAGTTACTTTGCTGAATGTAATTTGGAGTCTGCAAAACCCAACAGTGATTTGTACCCAAGGCCTCATTTCTCCCTCTCATCAAGAGGCATCTGCAAGCATAACCTGGACAAAACTTAACCCACTTTATTTAAGCTTCAAGAGTTGTTTTCCTGCTGCCCAGGTCTCCTTCTCCCTGTAATCCATGCATCTCCTGCCTGCACTCTTTTCCCCCTGTGCACAACAGTGAAATTGAACAACTAAGAGAAAAAACAAACCAGCATGCACTTTGGAGCATGTACTTTCGGAGTATTTTCTTATTATTTCCAAGGAAAAATGTCAGATAAACCAGTAAACAAGATTTTTAAGGCAATATAATTACTCGCTGGAACTTACACAGCAAAGACATTTCGTTATGATAGCTAAAGTCCCCTTACAGTATATATGCATATGCTGAAAAATCAGTTTAACTATCACTAAAAATAATGTCACTTTGAGAAAGGCACAGAACTAGGAGTTGCGAGATCTGTGTTTAGTGTCCAAAACTGTGACCAACAGATGAGACAAGCCACTTCACCTCCTTCTGCTGCTCTCCCTCTGGTCTTGGGGTGGACAAAAGCATTCCTCTGAATCTAATCATGACAGCTGTGGTTAGGGAGGAGGCTGTTCATCGTTTTTCTGCTGAATACTGCAGTGCCCTTTGGATCTGCTGGTTGCAAACAGTTCAGGCAGGTGCTCCCTGCGCTGTTTCAGTGACAGCGAGCTGTGTCAGCTTAAAACAGCTTCATCAGCTGGGGTTTGTTCACGCAAGGAGATCTGATGGAGCAGTAACAGGTAGCTGGAGCAGAACAGTGGGCACCAACTCCATTCGTTAATTCAGCTGCTTCCACAGCACATGTCTGTCCACAACCTTTCAAAGGGGAGCTCAAGCTCTATTAAAGGTTATAGGTAGCACAATAAATCCCAAACAACTAAGATTTGCTTAAATTTGGGATGCTTATGTACACCACCTAACCAAATAGGTCCATTATCCTTTTTATTTATTATTTATGAAGCCTCAGGGGTGTGCACAGCCCTTACATCAAAGGCAGACAAGGTGCGCATCATGAAGAATTCATAGGATCAATTGGATAAATGCAGTTAATAAACACAAAATAATGACAAACTGAGCAAAACAACATGGAGAATTTTCTCATTTCAAAGCATCACATGCTACTGGCATTAGAGAAGTAATTACAAAATTGGTATTTGGAGAGAAATAGCTTGAAAGTTTGGTTTTCCTCACAGCCAAGCTAGAATATGCATGCTTAAAAACTACACCACTATTTAAACTACAAGGTTGTGTTATTTAAACACAGATTAAAATGTTTGCATTTTGTAATTAGGTCAAAAGACCTGGCAGTACCTCTCTAACCTGCTTTTGTTAGAGCTATAGGCAGAGAGTAGGACCGATGGGAAGCTTCGTCCCAGCACCTTCACACACTGTACTTGTTGGGGTGCTCCCAGTTAGCAAATGGCCTCAAAACAACGGCAGTTTGAGCATGTCAAAGAGGATGACTGCCATCAGCTGGATTAAACAGTAACTGGAAGACTGGCCAAGAAGAGTCAGCTTGAAAAGAAGTATAAAACAAACATGAACATTTGCAAAGGGGGCAGAGATCTTGGAGAGGAACCAGCTGCAGTCAGAACCCAGTTTGACAGAGAAGACACTGATGGCATCACCACCTTGGCCAGCGAGAAGCTTCCCTGTCTGTACACCAGCTAGTGGACTGGCAATTTGGGGTGCAACAAGTAGGGACCCACAACACCTCAGGTGTATCTGTGTGACCTCCCGTGGTGCTTTCGCAGAGTCATTTGCATTAGTGGGAGCAGCATCCACATCTCCCACGGGGGATGTGCACAAGGAGGAGATCCCTCAGTCCCAGGAGAGACCACATGCTCTTGTACCATGCACATATGTTTGTGTGTATACAGGAACTTCCTTGGGACTAGTTGTAGAAAGGTGTTTAGAAATTTGCAAGTATTTATTAACGTCTAAGTGTTTAGTGTCGAGGTTTATCTGTCATACTGCTGATACCAATCCTGAACATACAGTTCAGCGATTGCCACATAACTACCTGTTTGTTGTTAATAAAAAGCAATAAACAGCTTTGATCCTGATATGGTTTAAACTGTGGGAACTGATTAATATTTCCCTGCAAAATACGCTATATGTATTGAAAATACTTTTTTAAATTGATTATTACTAAAAAAGCAATGTCAGGAACTGACCTTGCTAGGTACATCTTAACTGTCAGCTGAGATAGCTCTAGTTACTGGTGCTGGTCCCTACAAAAGAAAAAATGGAATGGGAAGGGATTACATGAAAAAGCTGAAGAGAACCCCAATAAACTAAACAACACATGCTATCACCCCAGTCACTGAGAATAAGAAAAATTCAATCTGAAAAAAAGGATATATCCTTGCCAGTTTCATTTTCTACCACAACGTCCTCCATAGATTCAAAGTACTGGCTCCAAAGCACTGGCGAAAAATCACGCTTTCTTCCAGGGCTGCAAGACAAAAAAATTCAGTAAGAAGGAGGTATTTTTTAAATCTTTCATTTAAATTGGCATACAGGTATCATTATATACACTGAAGAGAACACGCTGGTGTTACACAGCAGTTTAGGACTGGAAGGAAACGATGCATTAGTGAAATTCCCATACAACTACAACATTAGCAATTTTATAGTCAGTAAGGAAATCCTCCCTTTTTTTCCCCTCTAATTGCTGCTCCTGTTGAGGGATCACAAAGATGCACAGGAAAACTAGTGGAGACACAGAGAGAAGAGTATTTTCCTTGTAAAGCAGTACCAAGGAAGACTGAACAATGGTGATTTAGACTGCACAGACCTAAGCCAAGGGAAAAGAAAAAGAAGAGGGCACATCGTGCTACTGTCCCAGTACAATCTCCCAGTTTGCAATGACCCACACTGCAGTGACCCCAGGCACTTCAAAAGTCAGAGTCAAAAGTCATTAAATACCTTTGTATTTAATGGTCTTGCTCTAGCCTTAAAGCAAGCCTGATGCTGACATGACTGGGAGCACTCCAGCGCCTGGAACACAGGAAGCCATCCTAAATTTATGACTCAGCCCATGAATCATAATTAAAAAAAGATTACATCCCTCTCAGAAGTCACCTTGACACCACAGTATTGAAAAGCAGAGTGTCAGCTATTTACTGAAGATTACTACTAATTTACCACGTACTACTTGTCATGAGATTACAACTTTCCTAGAATCTCCTGTAATTTTTGGAAGAAATATCATTCAAACAGGACGTCAACCTGCCCCGAAGGCTGAGTGGCTGGTAGAAAAATCTATGGAGACAACTGAACAGTGTCGTATATAGGAGAAACTTAGAAAGACTGTTGAAAGCAGAATAAATAAAATCCACCAGGTTTAAGGGTAACAGCAGCAAGTTTTAATTACAGCTCAAGTTTCCTGGAATTTATTGCAACAGTTAAAACTTTAACATATTTGTAAACTGATCTAGTATTTAAATACTGCATGTAGGGCAACATCAGGACTGTGAAGAAAAGGAACAAGACCAAATTAGTTCAGTATATGCTTCCATATCTATCTTGCCTCAGTTAAGTATAAGGACCACGAGAACAGCATCACAATAAAGACCAATAAACACTCCTCAAGCTGCCTTCCTCCGTGTTCTTAGAGCTGCACAGGCAATTGTCTGTAATTCTGAAAATATCCTATAATAAAAACAGTTCATTAGAAAGGATGCTACCAAGTCCAGCAATGCAAGTAAAAGGTAGTGAGTCCAAAAAGCTAGTTATTTAAAGAAAAGAAATTTAATTTTAAAAAAAGGTAGATCTTTAAAAGCTGTATTTTAAATTAAGGATCATAACAGCAAGATGGCGTAACACAGATGCTGGCAGAATACTTCCACGTGACAATGGGCTTTCAGGCTCCAGTTTGCTCCAGGCTTTGCACTCATTCCCAGGTTGCTGTAATTCCTTTAGAAGTCATAATCTACCCATACAGAAATACTGCTTTTCTGTCATCACAATTAAAAAAAAAAAAAAAAAAAAAAAGAAAAAACCACGAAGGTAAAATCTGGCCAAACATACCCCAATCACTGGAGATTTCTGGATGCCCAATGTCTAACCAGCACAAACTAGGGAGCTAGAGCCCAGAAGCAAGATTTCTTTTTCCATCACATCGTTTGCCAAATACTGATGAACGAGCACTGCAGAGGCAAGAAAGTCGTAACGGTGGACACCGAGGGAAGAGAAGGTGCTTTGGAGACAGACCAGAACTATTGTGTTAAAAGAGGACTCGGTGTGATAAAAGATTTGGATGTCGGTGCTAGCTGTGGACTGCTTCGTGTCTAGTAACTCATTCTACCTGGAAAGGCTTCCTCCTTTTGTATATGCTGGCTTCTGCCTGACAGTGCTCCGCAAACCCGGGGAATAATACCTGAATAGAGGCAGTAAAAAAAACGGCCTGGTTTTCCCAGTAAGAGATTTCCAAAAGGTGAATCACAGTCTTTATTCCCCATAAGCAGCGAGACTCATCTCTTTATAAGAAGGATAATTTCTGCTGCAGTTTGTTGACAGGTCCATCATAAAGCACTGCAACAAATTACGCCTTAAATTAGCTGCTCCTGTAGTACTAATGTCAGGTCACATCCAGCACCTTAGGGAATGCAATTCCCCTAAATTACTGGGTGAATGCAGAAGACCTGTTCTGCGGCCATCATATAAACCAGAACTCTCAAAGGTGCCCAGTTGACAAACCCATTTACTTTTTGCTTCCATCAAAAGGTGCAGCTGTGCCCTCTCCTTGTATCCCCATTACTAACAAAAGGCTCTGCAATCAGATTTTTCCTGATGACTCAGTTGATGCAAAATCTGTTTCTCAGGCTGATATTCACTCAGTAAGGCTAAAAGAGTAGTGCTTAATTTTGGCAGTGACATAATTAGGCTAGATTTGAGCCCAGTATACAGGATGAGTAACAGCGCACCATTTTAACAGGCTTTTTGCACTTCAACTCTTCTGGGGGAGGCAATCAGCACAGAATATTAAAATCAAGCATGGGCGTGGGGGGTGAAAGACCTTCACAGAAGAAAAATCTCCTCTGTTGAAGGAAGTTTCTCCTGAATTCTTGACTTCCTAAAGAAATAGAAAGGAACAGACAAAGCAGCTTTTCAATTCTGTAGAAACAAAACTACTATTTCCCCTGATATTTCTAGAATATGAAACATGAAACAACCACCACCTGAACGGTCCAAATTCTCTTCTGTGGGTTTCCAGACTTCAGTATTGCTCTTGTCAAGTTTCAGTTAAATAAAATGAGATGTCACACACCTACGTAAATCCAGAAAATATTAATCTCTTTTACTGCCTCAACTTCATCTTCCTCCAATTAAAGAAAAAATACCACATTCAAACCTTAGCCTTGCAAAGAATGCTGTAGATCAGGAAGAACAAAGTGAAGTAATATCAAGATGACAAGTTGTCATAATATTGTGGAGAACCAAGCACACCTGCACGGGTGTCCAAGTGTCCAAGGAAGGGAGACAACATTTGCTGTGACACCAATATAACATCCTGCTAGGAAAAAAATAAACACAAAAACTCCCAGTGCAGGTCAAGATTAAAATAACACTAATGCTGGATTTCATAAGTAAGAATTTGGTATGAAATACAGAAAATTGGTATATTGATAAGAGCTTCAAGCTACCTGACTTACAATTGGTTTATCTTCTAGGACCACAAGAATCAGTGTGATGAAACAGCAAAGGTCCATCCAGCTCTGCAATGTGTCACCGAGAGATGCCAGCTCAGACAGCGCTCTGGAAAGGGTTAAGCAGGGAACAGGGTATGACCTGCCTCCAAATTTTCACTATTAGCAGGATGGGATCTCCAGAGGCTGCATCCCCAGCACTGTGTTGCATTAAAGGAGGGCAGTTTCCATGAGCTCATCACATAAAATACAAGTCACTTCCAGCCAGAGCTACTTCCACAACATCTGTGACAACAGTGCCACGATTTAATTAGGCTTTGAGCAAAAAGGATTACTTCTGTTTGCTTTTAAACCCACACTATGATAATGTTTGCCTGTTCTTCTCTACAATATTAATGACTGTATACACCCATATCATATTTCCCTTGCCTGGGCCATGTGTTTCTCAAGCTGAGAGTCCTACTGTATTGATTGTCTCCTCGCCTGGAAGCCACCCCAGCCCCGATCACGCTCTCTCTGTACCATTTCTGGTTCTTTCTGGAGATGGAGAGAACTGCCCACAGCTTGGATGATTTCCCTTCTCTGATCTTTGAATAGGTAGGATGTGCTGTGAGTGACAAATTTGATCACCCTTTTAAAATGCAGCATTTCAGTGCAGTCAGACTTTCCCAAAGCTTATTACGGCTGGTTTTAGGTTTGACTGTCCTGAGTAATTCCAGGTGATTAGCAAATATTGTCATCTGCCTGGCTACAACCCTTCCAACATAACCCATAATCTGGTAAAGCAGGGACTCCCTGGTAACCTCCCCTGTAGTGTCAGACGAGAAAGTTTGTAAGTGGACTCTCTTACCCATAAGGGAGGCAGAACGTGGGGAAATCCTGGTGCAAGTGGCTGATTAACTGTATCAGGACAGATGAAAAGCTTTGGTTGTGTGACAAATTAATCCACTTTCGAAGCAGGATTACAGTATGGACAGCCACTATTACACAAGGCAAGGGAACACAGTAGCCTGTTGACTAGTGCAAGGACATTCAATTTGTATCGTGTAAGAGAGGTATGAAATCACATGAATCATCAACAGCACAAATTTGGGATATTTAGCATCAAAATTAATCATAACGAAAAGCAAGAAATTAGCTTCTCACAGTTGCACACAAATGCTACAAGCCCAAACTGCAACAACGTGAAATAAAAGTGACAGCTTGAGCTGTCACTGATGACATCAAGCTCACGATCTGTCACAAAAGCCGTGTCATAGTTTCTACCAGCAAGCACAGAGTTTTAAGCATTCAGGACTGCCAGAGGGAATATTAAGCACAGCACTAACCAAAATCAGCTACCGATAGCCAAGCCACACAGAAAACATTCATTAATCCTGCATTGGCAAGAGCAGGTGGAGAGGGACTCAGCGCTGTTCCTTTTCTGACAGATGAAGAACAGATCTCAAAATGAACGAAGCAAAGTCACGTACCCAGGCACAAGGCAAGAAACCGCATTAATGGGATGGGGCACACAGTCCTGTCATTCACAGTCTCCAGAAAGCCAGTGGTTTGTTGGCTGACTGCATACACCAAAGTGAGAGCACGGTGACCCCGGTCATGGCGTGACTCTCAGGCATCTAAGGACAACTTCAACTTGGAGCACAAACTGTACTACTACTGCATGAGGCACTGGTGCTGCCATGTCTGGAATATCACAGAATCATTCAGGTTGGAAAAGCCCCTCGGGATCATCAAGTCCAACCCTCAGCCCAACTCTACAAAGTTCTCCCCTACCCCACATCCCCCAACAGCTCATCCAAACGGCCCTTAAACACACCCAGGGATGGGGACTCCACCCCCTCCCTGGGCAGCCTATTCCACTCTCTGACCACTCTTGCTGGGAAACATTTGTTCCTCATGCCCAGTCTGAACCTCCCCTGTTGCAGTTTAAAGCCGTTCCCTCTTGTTCTGTCACTAATTCCCTGGGAGAAGAGACCAGCACCAACCTCTCTACAACGTCCTTTCAGGGAGCTGTAGAGTGATGAGGTCTCCCCTCACCTTCTCCTCCTCACACTGAACAGTCCCAGCTCCTTCAATCTCTCCTCACAGGATTTATTCTCCAGGCCCTTCCCCAGCTCGTTGCCCTCCTCTGCACTCGCTCCAGCCCCTCGAGATCTCTCTCGGATTGAGGTGCCCAAAACTGGACACAACACTCCAGGTGTGGCCTCACCAGTGCAGAGCACAGGGGGACTATCACCTCCCTGCTTCTGCTGGTCACACTATTGCTGATCCAAGCCAGGATGCCGTTGGCTTTCTTGGCCACCTGGGCACACTGCTGGCTCCTGTTCAGCTGCTGGTCAACTAGACAATATGTCAACTGTCAATATGACCTGCAGCTAGGTCAATAATTTAAGGGTATAACTGAAGAGGACTCAAAGAAGTGTAGAAATAATCAAGACTGGAAAATAGGGCATATAACAAGAAGCTTTACAGAGCCCGATCTGGTTAAACACAATGTCAGTACTGACGTGGGGTGGGGTGGTGGTGGAGTTTTAACGGGTAAACTAAGTTAACGTCATCTCAGCTGCTGAGATTGAAGGGGATTTTTAGCTCTTTTTCTCAAGCAGATGTTTTCATGAGATCAGATAACCTGGAGAGCTTGGTACCAGTCTCAAGCCTCTTAGGTTGACCTGAAGCAGCTTTCTGCTGGAACTGGCACACAAACAGAAAAGGCAACCCTCCAGTTACTGGGAACGCTGACAGTCACTGTAAAGCAGACTAAACCTGTGAGGCAAGTGAAGAAGCCATCCCCTTGCTTCCTCATTCCTCCACATTTAACCACTCCCTGTGAACAGATCTAGCTGAAAACAAAAATGGTTTTCATAGAATCACAGAATGGTTCGGGTTGAAAGGGACCTTAAAGATCATCTCATCCACCTCCCCCGCCACGAGCAGAGGCATCTTTCACTGGAGCAGGTTGTTCAAAGCCCTGTCCAACCTGGCCTTGAACATTTCCAATGATGGGACATCCACAACTGCTCTGATCTTCTCAGGATCTGTTCCTTACCTGGCTAACTGTGAGGCCACCCAAACACAGCACAATGGAGAAGATGAAGACAAGTAGCAGGACAGTAGGAGACAGATTACTCCTTTCAGTAGCAGCACAAATCCACACAGGGTAGGGCCTGATCACACTGATATAATCTGAATTTGAGAAGCAATTATTGACTGAAATGGTGAAACTTTGCTCAGTTTCACAAAGGCTGTCCATAATTCCTAAGCAAAAATGAGGTTAGATTGCTCAACTTTCCACTCGGCTTGGGGAAAACCTGAATGTGAAATAAAAACAACCACAAAACCCAACAAGGGCACAACCAAAAGACTTACGAGTGTTTTTGTATCTCCTTCCAATGCCATTTCTGACAGCAGAGATCCAACGCAAGCACTACTGCTAGAGTTTTCAGGCAAGAGGCAGGCAGATGCTAACACCAAGACAGATCCATGGAGAACATCTCATGGAATGGAAGAGGAACCTGTGAAATCAGAGCCGAGCCCTTCTCTGGGAACTTGCCACTCTACTTCTTGCTGTACTATTTGATTTAGTGGCATTAGTGAACGCTTCAGTTTCAGCTTAACAAGAGTTAACACCTTCAGAGAAAATGTTAGTAGTTGCGTGTCAAATATGAAATATCTGGGAAAAATATGTAACAGAAATCCTATGTTTGTGGGGGAATTGGAGCAGAAAGTGGAGCTGGGAATTAAAAACTATTGGCACCTCTGATGCAAATACATGTAGATTGTCATTTAAAGCAAAATACTTGCCTCCAAACAATGCTGGGGAAACATAAGTGACCTCTGATTTAATACTGAACCCCAAAAAGGGCAGAATAAACATGTAATTTTCCACAAACCACCTGGCGACCGCAGGAGGCTGGGCAGTGGCTGATTTCAGAGAAACATTTCTCTGAAGAAAAGAATTAGTATCTTTGTTATTTTTCCTAAAGCTTCTTTTTTTAGCGATACATCAACACACACTCAAAATTAGAAGCAAGCCTAATAAACAGCAGCTGTGATTTTGCACCTTCCTATGCTGAAGCAGTATTCTGCTGACCAAATATTTAAACTGACAGAACTAATTACTGCTTTTTAAAGTATCCGGCAGACCAAAACAGAAATGGATCCAACATAATAACTTTTCTAGAATGATCCTCAAACTCCAAGCCAGCCAGCCAGCATATTAAACTGGAATCACAAAACAAATTCTGGGCACCCTCTACAGCTAGTTTTATCCTATTGTGCAGTTTGTCCTCTTTATCACATACTGAAAATGTGCACATACTGCAAGCGATCCCAGAGCAACAGGAGCCCACGCGGCTCAACAAATCTCTCACCACTTTTTAAAGGGGTTTTCATTCAGGTATTTTCCTAAAAAGAAAAAAAAAAAAAAAGGTTGTACCAAGCAGGGAGAACCATTTTTAGAAATGCCTTTTTTTGCTGACTGAATCCCTGTTTAAAACTACTAATGCAGTTAAAGAACAGCACATGTATCAATCAAGACACTTAATTCTTGCACCATATTTGAACCTGGCCAAAACAAATCAAACATAATCTATATGGAAGAACTGCCATAGTTGACAGGCTCTATTTAAAAATTCTAAAAATTGACAAGGACAGTATTTTAAGTTCTGCCTTGAAGATACTGAATACATAAAATGTTTCTTTATTAAAAAGGTTTCAGGGGAAAAAAAATTGCTTAGAAAAGGAGGAATCCGTTTAAATTGTCATGATCGAATTACACAGATCTGATCCAATCAAGCCCTTCTAGATAATTAAAAGACCTTAGGAGATTGTACATAATTTTTATTCACGTATTGGAGAAGAACAGCAAATTCTTCTTCATTTCCAAATCCCATCCAGATCCTCAGCTCTGAATAAGCTAGTTCCGTAAGCAACCTAGTGAAAATACATAAAAATAAGACCACACATGCAGCAGCTGCTACAGATGTCAGGAGCTGCTACTGTAGGTCTCAGTCCTTTTGGTTCACTAGGGATTTTGCAAACTTCATTATTCGATTTCCCCAAAGAATTCTGACCATAAAGTTTGATTTTATCTCAATTTCAACCGGGTGATTCAAACAAATCACTTTCAATACGCAGGCAATTTCAAACACAACCTTAGACAACTTTGCTCCTTAAAATAAATGGACATTACAAAATGAACTCTAAGTTCCTCTCAGTGGCGCGAGTTTCACGTACTGCTCGAGCCGAAGAGAAGCACCATCTTCCTTTAAAACCAGCCTTTTGGTAACATCATTCACTTGGACAATTCTGTTGGAGAGCACTTAAATACAGGCAGGAGAGCGCTGCGCTAGCAAAGGCGGGTATTGCTGGAACGCTGCACGCACACGTGTGTGTCTGCAGGCAGGAGGGGGCTGTAATTTAGAGGAAGCAAGGTAGCAGAAATCAATGCGATGTGCCGTAAAATACGATGAAATTCTAAGCGTACATCTTGTGCTACCGCAAAAGCCCGTCAAAACTATGTTGCAGCAGCCATTTTAACTATCCAGTGGTTTTACTGAAATATTAATATCAGTGTTGCACACAATCAAGGATTCAACGTCCCTACTGTTTGCGTTTTCACGTGTGTCATTAATATACAACTGGAAGCGTGGAAGAGGCTGCAGCTGCAAGCAGAGCTGAGATTCAGAGCGAGGAGCAGTGCACTCGGCCTCGTGTGACAGTCCCACGGGCACAGCACAGCTATTTGCTTCGGCCACTTTGACTTCTCCATTAAAGAGACATAAGGAAACGATCGTACTGGAAAATGGCAAAAAAAGAATAAAATGAAAGAAAAAAAAAAAAGAGAGAAACAAGTCTATTTTCACAGATTTCAATGCAGTAATAGGTGCCATTTTATTACAAACTACTGAAACATGTATTAAGCTTTTAACAATATATTACCAAAAAGATGTAAGACTATTTTGGTTAAGAAGTCCTCAGTATATATGGCAAAAGCTTCTTTTCAAAACAAATAATTTCAGAGTAAGCTTGAAAATGATGTTTTGAAGAAAGCATCCTACCCCATAACTTGCCTTTCCAGTCAAGGATGAGTGAAGCTTGAGAAATCTCAGTGCTGCAGTAAATTATTTTTCTATTTTCCTACAGCAATCTCACTTGCTCCACCCTCTGCTTCTTATGATCTGCTTTCAGCCACACCATACAGGCCATTAACATGACCTGCTTGCTGATAAAAAATAAGGAATAAAAAAAAGAGCACCCAACACACCAATCAGAGGATGGGTACATACGAAGCAAAGCATTTAGCCAGGGAAAAATCAGCTTGCCAGCACTGTTGGATATTAAGTTTAAACCCATTTTAATGGCCCTGCTTCCGATTCAAGAAATTCAAAGCACAGAAATAAAATAGATTTATAAACATGAGATGCTTAACACAGCAAACAAATGTTTCTCTAAGTTTAATTATTTTAGTTCCCCGTAACAGTTTGAATTTTAAAGGACTATTTCAGCACAGCCTTGCACATTTGCCAGCACCATAAGTCACACTCTTATTTTTCTCTGTATAATTAATCACATTCTCTTTTGGTGGCCTGACTATGGAATCTTGCACTTGTATTGAACTGAATCCTAATAAGACTAAACTTAGCCAAGCCTAAGCTAAACCTAGGTAGAAATAACTTACACGAACACAGACAAGATGCAAGCAGCCACACAGATCTGTAGCCCACAACCTGAGCAGGGGAGCAGTCACACCACACACATAAAAACCAGCTCTGCGGAGATGTATGAATGGAGTTACCATCTACAAACGTAGATGAAATAATCTTTCCAGTTCACAGGTGTGTGAAAGCCTCCGGTGATGTTCCATGTCCAGTTCTGGGCACTGCTTGCCAAAAATAAAAGCACAGCTTAAGATGAGGAGAGATCAGAAATCTTGGGGGAAGAAGAAAAGGTTAAAGAAACAAAGTATTGAGTCTACAGACTAATCAGGTTCAAAAGCAAGGGTCTAGATGACGCCACCATCCAGCCACCCTTAGCTCCTGCCAGCTCCATCAGCAACCAGAGACAAGTAAATGATACAATCGCACGAACGTAGGTTGACAAGTTTGATCCCATGCAGTCCTGGCATTTGAACGCGTTGACTGAAAATCTGAGCCAAAGCTTCTGCTACACCAGCATCCATTACCCACGCTCCATCTTCAGACAAATGTTGGAGCTCTCCTACACACCACCCTACCCACACGGAAAGGACAGTCAACACCTATTTAAGAAGCCACCTCACCAGCCTGCCAGATCTCCCTTCCAGCCCTCCTTTGCAACAACAGCCATAAAAGTGTCTACGGCACGACAGCTTCACCTCACCATTATTTGTACTTCGCTGCCTCTGTATTCCACTTCTTCTTGTCTCTTTTTTACGCGTAAATCACAAGTCTCTCCGGATGAGGCTGTTCTCCTGTCAGATGTGCAGTGCCTCACACAGCAGGAACATCACCCGTAAAGGGATTTACTCGATGTCAGAGCAGTAAACCAAAAATACAACTGTGCCATGCCACTACAATGTGATTATGAACTATTCCCTGCTGCTTCGAAGGGGAAGGGCAGGGGAATTTTTGATCCTTAACCGCAACACCGGGTTTCATATCAGGGCTTTCAGAAAGTATTTGAAAGGGAAAAAAAGAGGTTTATAGCGTTATAGAACAATAGTAAACAAACTTCCCTACAAAAACATTTCCCTAACAGACAACATTCAAAAACCCTCCGAAGATCAGCAAGATGGGAGGCATTACATAAATTACTATTATAGGATTGCTACTAATGAGCTCTGCACAAGCATAAATATTACTGAACTGCAAAAAAACCCCACGGGCATACATCATAAAATCCATTTAAAAATCCCTGGAAATGCTCAGCTGTAAGTTGTTTACCTGTGATGAGTAAGTGAAGCAACAAATATCATGGAGGTTTTGTCAGCACCTCATTAAGTTCATAACTTAATAGCCTTTACTTTTGTCTATTTTCCTAATAAAAATTATCACAAGGATGGATTTTCAGAAACGACAACACTGACGTGGAAAATACATCCTGCAGCATGGAATCATTTTGCAAGAACACAGCCAATTAGAGGCACATGAAAAACACATCAGCTCCTGATCTCGCAGCAGAGCGCTGATCACCCTTATGTTGCAGGAAATTAATTTTTGACTTTTTAGTTAACATGGAGACACCTGCCTTCATGAAATAACTGACAGAAGCTGACACCAGCAGCAAGACAAACTGCAAACTGATTTTCATCCTGTTTAAGGCCACCTTAACATTAATGTTGGAAGGTTTTATGTTTATTATTAAAGTAGGAATACCAAACTGAACAGGCAGTGTCTCGTGGTGTTTGCTTATAGTGCCATCATTGTATGTGCTGCCGTATGGAAAGAATTAGACAGGGTGCTAACAAAGTTTACAATGCATGAAACCAGTATAAAGTATATTCAGAATTACCAAAATAACCGCAAGGGGTGAGACTCTTTAAGTTAAACAGGATAAAACAAGAGGAAGAAATAAAAACTTTATTTCTTCACCTAAAACAGAAAACTCGTGTGTTTGGCAGACTTTGTACAACGTAAGGATTTGCTAGGTTAACTCTGTTCTGAACAGAGCCAGCATGATTAAATAGTATCTTTAACATTAAATCTAGCCTTATATGTACCACGTAGCCTTCAGCACACTCCTGTGAAATCCAAGAATCTCAACACAAACAGGTGAACTGGTGGTTTAGTGACTTGCTCACAACCCCACCGGTTCAACACAACATCAGGAAACAGAGCCCACCAAGTCCCAGCTCTCAATTTCAGATAGCCAAGAGATACAGGAGAGCAGACAGCCGTCCTGAGAGCGAGCAACCCCCTCTGAAAGTCATTCAAAACTGCTTCTTTCCAATTTCTATGCCTATTTCTATACTAACAGTACAAATTAATCTTCAACTTTTTTGCTTAGCCTCAGCGCCATGCCATTAAACACTTACATGAAGCTTAGCTTTAAAATAATTCATATTAAGTATTTGATGATTTGTTAGTATTATTTTATATATTAACTACATCAATTGTATTATATCTATCCAAATATAATATAAATAATAAGATGTGAAATAAATGTTTTGAAACTATGTTTAAAGGAGAGGACAAATAGTCCTCTCCCATGCATAAATACCTAAACAGTTTATTTCAGTCACAGTGGAGTAGCTGTCTTTTTCATTATTTCTTTTAGTTATCTGATTTCATGCATCAAGGCAAAGGAGATTTCCTGTAGGAATTGGAGGATATTTTTATCCTCCAAATAGAGCACGTCGTATCGTGCAGGCACTGTGCAGCGCACACCTGGACCTCGCAGAGGCTAGCTCTCACGCAGAGGCTGGCGTTCCTCCAGAGGATCAACCCCTGGGCTTTGTCACCATCCAGACCTCAGATTTTGTACTTTCACAATCAGCGACGTACGAGAAGTCATATAGCCCTGAAAACACCTTTTCTCTAGAGTTAATAAAATCTCCACGTTTTCGCCGTTCTGCTTAAATTTACACCTTCGCACAGGGCTACGAAGTGTCCTGTTCAGCACCCTGAGACCGCACGTCTCCTGAGCTCAAGTCCCCACGATTACTGCCAGCTTCCTTTGCTTTGCCCTGCAACTAGAACTTCCCTCCCTACAATCTAGCCATAACCCTGCTGCAAGATCATCTTGCTCTCCTTTAACCATAATTAGGTACCTGCTTGGAATACGAGCTTCCCCTCACACCTTTGGAGGTGAAATTACTAAATTCCCTTTAAAGCCACCCCATTTACAATCCATTTTCTCCCTCTGACTCATTGCTAGAGAATAAAGCTTTTGCCCAGGTTGTTCTTGTCCAGCCAGTCCTCTTCAGTCGCCATCCACACAGCCAGACCCTGGTCAATCTTCTCTCACAGTTTCCAAAACATGTTCTTGCTCCTGCTTCAAAGATTTGACATCTGTACCAGGCTATCCCAGATTTTCCATCATCTGAAGCAGGGGTTTAAGTCACTTGGCAGAGCTCACCTACTGCACAGCTTCACATGAGTGTCTGCTACTGAGAAATAACATTTAAATACACTGCTCTCCCCCCACCATGCTTTCACCGACTCTGAGGTACCACCCAGACAAATCACGACGCGTTCAAACACAGATGGCAAAAGGACTCAGTGAAAAGGGCTGCTGAAGAGCAATCCCAGCACCAGCCACCTCCCCCTAGCACTGAGGATACTCTTCGTGCAGTAACACCTTTGCCTGCCTCCTTGCCAGGGAGAGGCGGCTGGAGAAGCCCTGTCCCGACTCTCCTCTCCTGGGGCACTGGGGGAACAATCCAGCACAGGGCAGGGCCAGTCCGGGGACCTGATGGCCTCTCGCATCACGTCACCGTCCAGGAAGACCCACCACACTGCTGGCCACCCCCACAGAAAGATCCCCTCACCCTAAACCCCCCAGCAAATAGCACCCGCTTTTCTCCCTTTCCCTGCCAGCTCCCCCAGGCACAAGCACCCCACCCACGAAGTTCCCTTTCCCACAGACACTCCCCACCACCCCCCCAATACTCAGCACCCCCATCCTCAAATATCCCAGCAGCAAACACCCCAGCTCCCAATTCCCCCCAGCAACAAATAAACCATCCCCCAAAGTACACCCCTAGCTCCACTCAGGGCAAAGCACCCCCTCTGTACAGGGCACCCCAACCTCCCCACACAAGGGTGGCCCCTCTCCCCTCTGCTGCCACCTTCCAGCAAACAGGACCTCCCGCCCCTACCCCCCCCCCCCAATAACGAGCACCCCTCCCCATCCAGAGCCCCCAGTAACGAGCACCCCGTCCCTCCAGAGCTCCCCCAATAACAAGCCCCCCATGACAGCCAGCCAGACCCCCAGGCCCACAGCAACGAGCATCCCTCACCCCCCAGCACCGTTCCCCCGCCGCTGTTAGCGTCTTTCCCCTTCTGCCTCCCCCACCCCGGTCCTCTCAGCCGCCTCCACCCTTCCCCCACCTACCCCATGCGCATCTTGGAGCCGGACTGGCCGCCGCCACCGGGCAAAGGGGGCCGCGGCGGGAGGCGACCCAGGTGCAACTGCTTCTCCAGGGCCGACATAACGACGAACGAGAACACCGACACACAAGGACACACCGCAAACAACCCTTTCCCCCCCTCCCCAAGCCGCCCCCGCCGCCGCCGCCGCCGCCAACCCCCGCTCCGCGCCGCCCCACCGGAAGCGGCCTCCCCCCGACAGCGCCGCCGCGCGGCACCACGGGAAGAGCAGCCCGCCCCTGCCGGCACCCGTAGCGCCCTCCCGTGGCCTTCTGGGAAATGTAGTCCGCGTCCCCGCAAGGTGCCGCTGGGTCGCGGTGCATGACGGGAGTTGGAGTCCCGGAAGTGCCGCTCGGCGCCCTCTGAGGGGCGCGTCCCGCTCCCGCCGAGGCGGCGGTTGGCGGGCGGTGGCGCAGCCTGAGGCGAGGCGGGATGCGGCAGAGGAAGCCCAGAGCGATCGCTCCGCCGGTGGCGGGCTCCCGGCGGAGGGGAGGTGGGCCGCGGGTGGGACGGGAGGCGGCGGTGACGGTTGGGAGCGCGCCTCAGCTCAGCTCAGCTCAGCTCAGCTTGCGTCGTGCCGGGTCGCTGACACCCCTCGGTCCTTCGTCCCCACAGGTACCGGCGACATCCCCGCGTCCACCAGCCTGCCGCCGTTAGTGGAGGGCCCGTTGCGCTGCTTCCTCCGCTGCACCGTCTCCCGAGTTGTATGGACGGCCCCCAAGCCGCCCGCCGCCCCCCTCCTCGTCCGCCTGAGGTGGTGGGGGGAAACTTCCGACGGCACCGTCTTCCAGCCCTCCTCCCGGCCGGGACAACTGGCGGGGAGAACCACCGCCCGCTACGCCGTCCGCTGTGGGCCCAGGCAGTTCACTGCTTACCTGACAGGTAGAGCTGCTTCTCCCTCGTCAGGCAGGGCAGGGCCGGGCCGGAGTTGCGTCGAGACTCGCAAAAGCTGAGGAGTTATTTACCCACCAAGTAACCCGAGTTCTCTTTTCATTTACGGCTTCTTAGGTTGTTTTCCTGGTTCAGGAGACTTCTGATCTCAGCCTGGAGTTGGTGGCATCAGTCTTTCTAGTAGTCAGGTTTAGTGTGTAGGTCTGCAAACTGTTGCAGTCTCCTGTAGTCCCTGTAGTGTCAAGATCAGATGATTTTTAGTATTACGCATGTCACATTAGACAGGCATTTCAGTGTTCTAAAGGTATGAAGAATAAAAAGATACTCAGTTGACCTTGTAATGTTATTAAGGTACTTAATTTAGTGAAAGATCTGCAGGAAATTAATGCAAGCCTAGAGTCTGTCCGTAAAACCTGTGCCTGCTACCGTTACTTGTAGAATCATAGAATGGTTTGGGTTGGAAGGGACCTCAAAGATCATCCAGTTCCAACCCCCCTGCCACAGGCAGGGCCACCTTCCACTAGCCCAGGTTGCCCAAAGCCCTGTCCAACCTGGCCTTGAACCCTTCCAGGGAGGGGGCAGCCACAGCTTCTCTGGGCAACCTGTGTCAGGGCCTCCTCACCTTCACAGGGAAGAATTTCTTCCTTAGATCTCATCTAAATCTCCCCTCTTTCAGTTTAAATCCATTAATTGTAACTAGTCCTTTTGTAGTGATCTTGTACTTATTTATCATAATTTCTTATCAGTATAACACTTCTTTACCTGCTGCCTCATTATCATAATTTCATGATATGACATTATGTTTACCTCTAGCATCTCTGTCATTTTAACAGAAAAGTTTTAATTGTGTTTAATTTGACCGTGTTGTGTGAGACTGAAACGAAGCTGTTCCTAATTTTTTCAGATATGGGTGTGCTTGTCCTGGAGGTAATGACCAAACTTGACCACCTTCCAATTGGCAGAGTACAAATCACTGGACTGTCCCAGCTCTCTCCCAGCCACCCGATCAGTGGGGTTTTCACTGTGGTTTCACCAACATCTGACAAACTAGGAGAGCTCCAGGTACTTACGTCTTTGCTCTTTATTATAAATTGTATTGCTGTAATACCAGTATAATCTGGTGCCAGGATCAAGCTGTACAAGGTACACTGTAGACCTGGTCTCTGTCCAAGGCGTGCGTGAACTAAGAGAGCAAATGAAAAGTGAATATTGGTGGTGTTGACTCTGTTTTGTTTAGAAGGATGTGTGGCATTGGTAGTTCAACTTGAGAAAATCTGTAGTCTCTACGCTGAGAGTGACTTTTAGCAGATTTAAAAATGGATATTCAGTTCTAACAGTTCTCCACAGCCTCACTGGGCTGAAATTGTAGAAGATGTTGAAATCTGGGATTAAGAAGGTGGTGTTCTGTTTTGCAACCTTGACTCTGGATAATTTATCCTGATAGATAGTTGCCTGTGATTTGAAAACATGGAATGTGAAATAGGTAGTTGTAAATATGTCAGAGTTTTATGATGTCACATAACTGCATGGTAATAAATATTACTTTGTGTCGAAAGGAACAGTTTTCCATAGCGTGACAAGTAAAGTGGAACACAGCGTGTGTTGTACTGAATTAAGAAAAGAACTAAATACTGTTTTCACCTTCTGTCTTTCAGGTCTCACTAGTCCTAGAACCTCTGCCAGCATTGTATGACACCAGCAGCTCTATCCCAACCACAGATGCAAGTTCCGATATCGCTGCTGCTCAGGGAAGCAGCAAGCTGCAGTTTCTTACTCCATCGCAGCAGTCGAGCCAGACACGGGTGCCTATTGCTGGTCAAGAGTCCGTTAACAATAGCAGAGCCACAATTCCCAGGTATCTTTTTTTCCCCATGACAAAACTCTGGTTTATTTTGCAGTTCACACACTTTTTTTGAGTAATGGCTCTTCACTTGTGAGTTATGGAATACA
The DNA here is from genome assembly GCF_031877795.1 of Strix aluco. NCBI lineage: Eukaryota > Metazoa > Chordata > Aves > Strigiformes > Strigidae > Strix > Strix aluco. Next base: position 136,522,636 of record NC_133932.1, on the reverse strand, counting down.
TGATCTTTTTGAAAGTGCATTTTGTATGAAATCCAGAACATTCAGCATTTCAGAGCTTACAGGGACAGTTTCTCATCTGATATATATTTACATCCTATGATGACTTAATTCAAGCTGTGCTAGTTGACACAAGAGGTGCCACAAATCTTTTACTTCCAGCTTGAGTCGGTCTCTCTGATGGTATAAGTGGAAGATGAGGAGTCATTAAAATAATGTGTTGCTTTTCTTTTTGGAGCATGTACTGAAAGGGGGCAGCTGCAGTGCTAGGGAGAGTTTGAAGAGGCTTGAATCCCTTTACTGATCCACTTTAGTTGTTACCGAAATAATGTTTCATTTTTCAGTGGAGGAAAGGACCATTTGCTCTTTCAAGAGAACTCGGAAAACATAAAGGACATTTTTTCTGCTTCTCATCACCATCTGATTTTACCAGATGAACGTTTGAAAGTGAATCCTTCAAATCAGCAAGTGTCGTTTCCCACCAGCACAGATCCTGAAGCACCTGCTAGAACAAACATGCGGGTGCTTTCTTTGCATAACCCAGCTACAAAAGACCTGCTTTCAGGTTTGTATACAATTGGCATCATCTTTTAGATTTCACAATAAATAGCTCTTGATAATATTTCAGGTGCCTATCTAGAGATAAAGACTTAAGGGAAAGCGATACTTTGCATGCTCTCACTGTGCTATTTCAAAGAGAAAATTGTAACAAAAAGGTCTTTATGTAAAAACTACTGATTTAGTCTTGTTGGAAGGTGGCTTGAGTATCCAGATCAGGCAAACCGTGCTGACCTGGAGGGGTAAAAGAAAAGGAAGCTCAGCTTCACAGGCTGTTTAATCATTGTCATGTCTTCTGAGACATCCACCAAAGGTGCCACTCACGTTCAAATAGGTCTTGGGAGGGTTTCTATGCATTTTCAGATGAAGAATGATTTCTTTTCCATCACCTGCCAGTTAGCATCCCTTCTAGATCACAGACCGCCTGGACTGGATTCAAATGAGCATCAAAGTAGGGCACATTTCCATATGTGTTGTCTGTTGAGTTGGTTTTTATGTTTCAGAGGAGACCTAAAATTAGACTGCTGTTGAGACATCCTAAGGTGACGAGCTACTCTTCCATAAATTAATCTTGCTGCTGTATCTTAATAATGCCCCTCTAATGCCTGGCTTGGTGTGTGCAGATGAGTTATTTGCAGGGCTCTGAGTGGGAGACTGATAGACTCGCTCTCTCCCAGCTGCGCTGTCTGTTTTATGGTGTGTAGCACGCACTTAATCTCCAGTACGTCAGGATCTCTTTATAACAGCAGAAAACAGAAGTTTCTTGACTGTAGCTGGCACATTTATTGTGTTTACACATTGCTGTTAAATTGCATTTGAATGCTGAGATTTAATGCTTCTGCTTATTCCTCAGCTCTTTTGGATCAAGGCAATAAACTCCGTGATGCCATGGTTGTTTCTGCAATGAAGTCTAGCCCAGACATGGAGATTGAATTGAATGAAGTGCCTTCTTTTATAGAGAGAGACTATTTCAAAGCAACAGCAAAGTGAGCTTGGAAAAGGGGGAAGTCATATTAAGCTCCAAATCATAAATTTTGAGACCTTACCAGGAAAACATGAAATACTGAAATTCATGTGATGTATTTTAAGATTGTTGTTCAAACGGGAAATTAATTTCTACTTGTGAATTGATTTTAATCATCATGTAGTAAGCTTTGACTTACATCATTGATTTTAATCTTGTTTCACGGTGTATTTGTATTTAGTACGGAGTTATTTGATAAGGAAATATTAAATGTTGATAAGGAATAAGTAATGTAAGGATCATAGCAAATTAAATGGTACTTCATCACAGAGAACAGGTTTTCAAAGAAATGTAAGTAATTAGTGGCATAAATTGAGTACTTTTGCATATTCTAGTTTGCATCTCTTGGTGCCAAAATACTCATGAAAATTTGCATCTATAACTGTGTTCTCAGAATTAGTAGTCATTATCTTCTTCCATATCTTTCTTAGCAGATTGGGGGAAAAAAAAGTGTTTGTGCCTTTTCAACTTCTAACTCCATCTTTGTTTAATACTAGGCTTAGTAAATGTTCTCAATTCAGTGAAATTAAAATTTAGAAGTATTAAGACAAATGCATCTTTTTTACAAGATAAACTTCAATTCCTTATTTTTGGAAAAAGATTAACAATGTCTTTTGTTGCACTGTAAATCAGAAAATAACGTCATTGTCTTTGACAGTCAACGATGCTGCTGCAAGCACAATTTAAATTATTTCTGTTCAAACTATTCCAGTTTGTTTAAAAGTAGATGATTTTGGACTTTACAGGAGAAACTGGATGTTCCAGGAACATCACTTATAAACATCTTGCTTGTCTTTCTCAGGCCCTCTCTTCTAGTTTGCAGCAGTTGTGCTTAAACTGCAAGATTGGGCCATCTTTATGGTTGGACTCGGTGATCGTAAAGGTCTTTTCCAACCTAAATGATTGTGTGATTCTGTGACACATTGCAAAGTATAAGATTTTGGATGTGACTTGTAGCAGACTGCAGAGTTGCAGAAAGTTTTTGTGTATCTAGAGATTAAGCTGAAAACTGGAGAAGGCTGTAGATAATCTTTAATTTTTATCCTTGATGGATTAATGTTGAACGTGCCTTAAGGTCTTTATTTTTCCTTTTACTGCTCTCTGTGCTGCAATCGCTCTTATCCAGGAGCCCAAAAGGTTTGGACTCAGATTTTTTGCCTGCTCCTGAAGATCCCCATCTCGTTGCATCTGAAGTGTCAGGTCAGCCATTTGACCTAAACTCTGAAGAAAGAGCAATACAGTTACTGTTGGGCAGGTGAGTGTAATGCACTGGGGGTTACTGCAAAATTGTCTTTATTTGAGCAGTTTATACTGAAAAATGCCTCTTGGCTCTTCAAGTTCTCCACATTTCTGGAAATGTAGCTAGTGAATCATGTGTGCAGGTGATGGAGGTGTTTTATACCTCAGCTTGCACTCTAATGTATGACAACCGAGACAGCTCCGAGTCCCTTGATGTAAAAATAATGTCAGAAGGATTAACTATGATCTTTAATAAGATTAAGTGATTTAATAGTTGTAACTGTTGTGCCCTAAAATGTGAAGAAGTACATAAAACAAATACAATGTTTCTTTGAAAAAATTGCAGTCTGTAAATTAAAAATAGAGAGAACTGATAGTTATTTTTAATCTTTCTCCAAATATTAAGTTGACCTTTTCCTCTCATTTTGTGAGGAGTAGTAAGAGTATAAATGATGTAAATGGTTGTCTTTATCCAAATCAGGGGTATGAAGCATACAGCTTTTGTGTCAGATATGGTTTAAAATTTCAGTTCATATATCTTGTGTCCTGCACTTACTCTTTCCCTGTGGTTTATCACTGGATGACACTGCAGTGTTTGCAGATCATAAAATGGTTTTGAGCTCACAGCACAGATAGAAAACCCTTAAACCAAACCAACCCCAGCTTGCTCTAACCATGTTCTGAAGATACTTGTATTTACGTATTCAGATATAGCTTGTATTTATTTTTTTATTAAAGTAAACTGTCCTTAAGTATTACTGGTATCTTAAAGCATTGAAAAAGTTATGAAGTGCTTATAAATATTATAGGTAGATATTAATAGATATATGTTATGATGAGGGTCATCAAGCACTGGAACGGGTTGCCCCAGGAGGTTGTGGAATCTTCAGTTTTGGAGATATTCAAAATCCAGCTGGACAATTTTCTTATTTGCATCCTCTACCTTTGAGCAGGGGTTGGACTAGATGGTCTCAAGAATTCCCTTCCAACCTCCTGTTCCATGATTCTACGGCTGGGTGTTCACACGCACTTCTTTCACGTTGTTATCACAAGATAACCCATCGGGTTGGGTCACAGACATGTGTCAGGTTGGGCATGGTGCTGTGTGAGCACAGTTTGGCTGTAGCTGGAGCCAATATAGCACAAACCCAGTATAGAACAGACAGTGTTGTCAGAATTTATAAAACACTGACTGCAGGACTTGCAACGCTAAGTTATGTTTCTTTCTCTTGTGTCCACAGTGCTGATTTATCTCCTGTGCATTTCTGGGATCGGACAGGTTCCCATTTGGATTCTCTCTCTCTTGGGAGTGAGGTGTATGACAGTGAGCTCAATGATCCCCATTACGACCAGAGTCTGCTAGAGAGTCTTTTTTACACAGCTCCTGTAAGTGGAGATCAAACGGAGGGTGCTTAATATGTAGTCCCTAAGGTGAAGAAAACCAGAAGTCTGCATCAAAAAAAAAAGCTACAGATTTCAGTATCAGTAAGGCTTAATAAGCATTAAGTATCATACAGAAGCTTGTGAGAACATCGCTTACAATTAATATTATTAAAAGAATACTGTTAAGACTACAAAGTCAAGCATCGAGTTTGGAAATTGCTAGGATTGAGTCTGTCCATGAAGACTTTTCTTTAAACCTCTGAAAAATTTTGGTACAATTTTAATTGTTTCAAATTATGCAATCTGCAAGTTGTTTCTCTTCTTTCTTTATGTATCATGACCATTATGAATCCTTCTTGACAATAATAGTTAACTTCTTATTTTATGTTATTTCTGTTTCAGAAATCTGATTCCAGTTTAAGTGATTTTCTCAGTGATGATGATGATGTTAATGCCTCCAAAAAAGTAACCAAGACAGAAAATCTCAAGAAAACTGATCCAGTGAGTGCACAGAAGGATTCCAATGCCTTTGGTCAGGATCAGAAGGTGACAGAAATTAAACCCAGGTAAATAGTTTCATTAGTGACTTGTTTTGCAGCATCTTGCTTCTTGTAGGTTAGTTTTGGCAAGAATCACACTATGTTATCGTGCTCTGTCATTGTCACACAGTTCACTGAATAACCATTTTGGTGGGGAATTCTGATAGCATCACTGGCAAAGATGGAGCATTAGCATCACCCAGGAATTGCTATATGTTGTTAAAGAAACTATTCAGATGCAATTAGTTAAAACCACGAGTTTGCCAAAAATGCAGTAAGCCTAGTAATAACGTTGGAAACTGTGGGAGCAGAAGTGCTCAGGCCTGAGCGGGCCTCTTGACTGGACTCTCGCCGTGACTCCTGAAACAATAATCACTGTGTAACCTTTGTGCTAAATTAGTCCCTATGTGGAAAAAAACAGACTGCAGACCAGCTTTGTGCAGTTCTGGGGCCTTGTGTATGTAACAGATATGAAATAACTCACATCCTGTTGTCTGTCTTTGCACAATGCCTCTAAGTGTGTAAAATTTGTATCTGCTTTACAGGGACAGAGTTCACATCAGCAGAGTCTGTTTCTTTGCTGATCTATGTTCTCTCTTACCGTTGTAGTAAATAAACTTTTGTTCTGACCTCATCTAAATTCCCTTTTTTCCATGACAGAACCAGTAAAACAGTGTCCCTAAAAACCCAAGTATCAAGCTTTACTTGTACGATACCAGTTAGCATTAAGGTTTTATGATTATTTTTTTTTTCTGATTCAGCTTCAAACAATTATTTCTGAAACTTTTGTTACAAATACTGCTATTTTTACATTCAGGTAAAATTTGTATCTCCAGAGGTAACAACACAAAACCATTTACAAGTCAAGTCTTACAAATAAAGTGCAAGTGAGATTTTAAGTTATGACAAAAATCTTGTTGGTGTTCCTATGCGGCAGTGACTTGTCCATGTGTATAACTGTACCTTCTCCCTTTTTTTTGTATATGACGTTAAATGAAGCTTCTTTTTGAAGAGTTAAACTGCATAATTTGTTTTCAAAACTCCAACAATGTGAAACGTTGTTGCTTTTTTTTTTTCCCCCCCCCAATTATGTACCCTAGATATTGTATATTGTAGGGTTTCTGTTACGGAGACCACCAAATTTGTTGTAAAAAATACATTTTTAAATGTGCGTTTTAATGAACCGTGAGCAGTTTTTAAATAATATCCCACCAACCTATAATTTCCCCTTCACGTGGTTGTGTTAAGAATGTTCATATAGTCCTGATTCTCAGTTTTATCTCTTCAGCTGCTCTCCTACTAGACCCCTTGCTCTTCCAGAAGATCCCACAGAAGCAGCTGATGTCACGTCCCTGAGCGTAGACAGGTTGGCATTGCTGGAGCGAATACACCTAGCCAGAGTCATCATTGAAAGCTTGAAAATCCCTCCTGAGAGCATCCAGATCACACCAAGAAAGAAAGGTTTAATGGGGAAGCCTCCAAGACTTGCGTCAGATAATAAGTGGTAAGAGGGATTGTTTCTTGCCAGCTTGTTACTTGTGCCCTTGTGGTAGATTTCTCTGAGGTCAGTTTTGTAGTCCAGCTTACCTCAGCTCTCCAGGCTTCTGGGGTCTTCCTATTTCTCTGCTCCTCTCAGGAAATTGTATACCATAGACTTCTGAAAGTTAGACAGGTGAATAATTTATCCTGAGGTAGGCTCACTTCAGGCCATGCTTATTCTGGGGAGGTACCAATGTGCTTTGTGCATGGCAATACATTGAAAACAAATGTTTTGGGGTTTTTTCGAGAATCTGACATATATGTAATCTATTGAAGGAATTCATAAAACAGGTAGTTCAGTTACTCAAAAAAAGTAGAGTAACAATAAATTGTCAATATGAAACTTGCCTGCTATGTTCAGTTTCATTATGTACATTAGATATTTGATGGTTTGTGATGATCCATTCACTTTTTTATTCCTAGTACCTTCTTTGTGGAGTACCACTTCCCTGTGGGAACCTCCAAGGATGCAAAAGGGCAGATCTCCATAACAACAGAAGTAATTCGAATAGCTTCAAGTAAAATCACAGATGATGGTAAGAGCATTATTCTTCCCTCTGGTATTTAGTTTCGTTGATTCTTTCATCTCTTAGAAATTATTTAGTAGCACTTTCTATGTATTTTCTTTGCTGACTGAAAAATACAGTATGACTAGTGGCACCTCTACCAACAAAGTTGCTGTGCTACAGGGAGTGGAGTGCTCCTCTCAGGATGAAGGAAGACAAGAGCTTTTTTTTTGAATTATTTTTTTGCTTCTAAAAAGTATTGATATTGAGGTTTTCAAATTTCTTTTCCTAGGGATGTAATAGTGGGGCAATAAGCCCATTCCTTCCTTTCAACATAAAACCAATATCCTTTCTGCAGTAGTATGAGGATGATAAAGTACTTTTAGAAATACCAGCGATACTTATATCTCAAAGAAGTACTTTTTCCAGATGCTGAAGTATGTCATCTAACATCTGCAAGAGCTCAGAGTCTGCTGGATCTGAGAGATCTTGTGCTCAAATCAGTAGACATTACTCTCTTCACTGCAAGTCACCAGTGTTTGTATAACTGAGAACAATTTATGTTATGTTTCTCTCCTCAGTGAGCAGAGAATGGTGTATGAGCAAGATCCTCTCTGCCCAGTCTTCCCAGAAACTGGAATTCCAGGGTGACTTTCAAATGCCTCTCCCATTGCCTTTGCATCTTTCTGGGTGGCACTTGAGAGATCTGGGGGTAATTCTGAGTTCTCTTGTATATTCTCCATTTGTGTCCAGACAAAACATCTAATTATTCTGAACCTTAGCTCTTTGTAATATAAAAATAATACAGCCTCCTGCACTTTGTCTTGTGTAGTTAGATTCCAGCTCTTTGGAACCTAGAAAAATAGATAGGGTTGAAAATAATTTGAAGAAGCCGTCAAGTCAATCCACTGTACCAAAATCTTTCCTGAGAGCTGTTTATCTCGCTTATTAAAGATTCCCAATGGGAAGAATTCCACAGCTGTCCCAGGCAAGCTGTAGAAGTGCTGTGCTTCCTTAGAAAAGTTTCCTTATGTCTGAGTTTTTGTCATCTCAAGAATACTTTTATCCATTGTGAACAAGGAAAGCATACTACTTCAACACTACTATTGTACTTCTTGTTGTTATTGTACTTCTTGTTCTTCTCTTTTCTAGACTAAACACCAATTCCTTCAGTCTTTTCTTGCAGATATTACTTTTCTCCTGAACCTGCGATTATTCTTGCAGCTCAGCTTTGACTCTCAAGATATGTCTTGAAATATATTGTTCTCCCACTGAAGAAGGGAGTGTCTTACTGTGTGCTAGCATGACAGAGACTTGGTATCAACTGCAGCCTTTAGATGCTGTTGTAATATTAATTTTGTTGTGCTGCCCTCCTGCTATTTTCTGGCCTTGGAAACTGAACAGTTTGCTTTGGGCTTGGTGTTAATTAGTAATGCAAAATTAAATGATTGTGTGTGTAACAGAGCAATCTCCACGGGAAAGTTTATTTATATTCACTTAATTTTGAATATTTGTTGCTCCTGTGAGCAACAACAACAAGATAAAGGTAGTGGTTACCTACAGAGTTGTAACATAATTTAGTAGGTTGAAACCTTGAGAGATTCTTGTTGAGGGTTCCAGTGACAGCCCTTCTCCCTTCAGCTCCCAGCCGTGCTTGATCTCTGATTCTGGCAGATGTGCAAATGCTCTCTGTGTGTTTGTCCACCCTTCTCAGAAGTGCCATCACTTTCCCCTCACACCTTCTAATCTTTATGTGGCTCTGCTCACCCTGCATGTTCTCTGCAGAGGCTGAGGATTTCTCTGTTCCTGATCAAGCTCAAAAGACAGGTTAGCTCTGAATCCAGTTAAGAGCTCACAAGTCTCTGTCTTCCTTGCAGTGGTGAGATTTCAGCAGCGGTTTGTGTTCCCTGTCCGTTTTGGTGGAACGATGATAAAGCACTGGCAAAGCTCTGACCTTGCTTTTAAAATCTACATGAGAAAAAGCACACAGAAAAAGGTATTTATTAAAAGTCATTTATACTTTGTGTGTTGAAAAGCAAAGAAATTCTTTGCATTTCTATTTCCTCCAAATACTTACACAGACAGCAGTGGCTGTTTTAAGTCTTCTGCAATGCTTCATTGCAATTGCTGCCATCTCAACCATTGGAGGCAAAACAAAGTAACGTGGCTTCACTAAGCCACTTCTTAATCAACCATTGCCAGATATTATGAAGGGAAATGACATTATGTGCAGATACTATAAGTTGAACTAATTGCTGTTGAATCTTATCACCCAACTGAAAGATTTTCCGAGTTTGAGACTGACAGACAAAAAAAAAATTGTCCTTCCCTCATCTTAAAAACTGATCTCTTGCTGTTTAAGCATATTGGATCAATTACAAGCGTTAGTCTTCAATGAGAACACAGCTCATTTAGCCATACAGAATGAGTTAATGTGGATACAGTTGATATCATTACTCTGCCCAGGGCAAGGGGAATAACGTGAGGTGTGAGAAACTGGTGTAACTTGTGCATTTGGGGAGGGAAAAAAAAAAGTATCTTTCTTTTCGCTAAAAATATTTGCATAATCATCTGCATGTGATGAAGACAGTGAGAGGTGTTAACTCAGCTTATGTTTTGTTTTAATCAATACCAAGGATATCTGCCCATCTGTTCTAACGGGAGCTTTTCTTTTAATGGGTGGATAAATTGCATCTTTAACTATGGAAATTTTGCTCAGTTGCTGAGATTTGAGATGTTCATTTTTGCATTAATCTGGAACTGTTTACAGTGGATACTGGGAGAATTTTCCATACTGCTGTCCTTGTGAGACTTGAAATTGGACCTAAGAGAAACTTTCCTACAAATCCCTCTTGGTACAACTAATTGTATTGGAGTGGGGAGGGTGAGTGGCTGACCATGGCTTCCCAGAAGGTTTTTGTTTCCTATTATGCCCTTAGTTCTTGAAACCTGACAGAAATATCGTAAAATGGATTCTTTTTCTGCCCTCAGCCAGTGGCCGTTGGCTCAGCAGCACTGCAGTTATTCAAGGTTATTCAGTCCGAGTTGCTCGCTGTCAGCTGTGAAATACCTGTGGAAAAAGAGGGAGGTCAGACACAAGTTGGACGGCTAAAGGTATGTGTTTTACTTTACACAGTTTGAGTTAAACGACCTGTTGTTACTAATTTTGGCTGGATGTTCTCTTTTTTGGTCCCCCCTTCCTTCCCCGCCTCTTTCTTTTCTCTCTTTGTTTTAATTGCTGGGTCTTGGATGTGAAGGTTTGTAAGACCAATACAAGATAACACGAAGCTTTAGAGTTTTGAAGAAATATTTTGAACCTCCTGCCTGTCTAAGGATGTTGCTGTGTTTCCCTGGCTGCAGGGTAAAACGAGGGGTAGGGCTTGGGTACAGAAACCTCTCTACAGACAGATTTTGAGTAGCACATGTTCAGGGCTGGGAGCTTTGGCATCTGCTCCACACATGACGTGAGCTGAGGCCTCTCCTGCCACAGAGGCCTGATGCTCCCTGTTACTGGTACCACCTTGTCACTTCAGGAGTTACCTTCTCTCAGCCAGAGTTTCTACCAGCATGCTCAACTTCTGATTGAGAAGGATTAACAGTCCTGCACAGCACGTTTGAGAAATTTGCCAGTTCTGAGGATAAACAGATTAGCAAGTGAAGGTTTAAGAGAGTATTTGGGAATTTTACATTCAGAGCTCTGAAATTATTCCCGTACTGAGAATGTGAGCACGGACTGCTTCTCTCACTTTGTAGCTGACAAGATGAGCGATGTTCCCTGTCACAGGGGCTGTGAAACTTCCTCCAGAGAAGCCATTCAGCAGAGCTGCCAGCAGACGAGTGGCAGAAGGGTGAAACACAAAATGTAGAGATTAGGTGTGGGAGGAGTTAACTGAAGGCAGAGAAGAGAAATGGTGCAGGAGAGAATGGAGTGGAACAAGGTGTGAGAGGAGAAAAGTGGAAGGAGGTGTTGTGGGGAATTAGTAAACTGAAGTTCAATGCAAGAACTTATGGAAGGGGAAGCTAATACTAAAGAAAACTGATTTTTGTTGCGCTCTCTTGGGTTTCACTTGCTCAGTGTAATACCTGCCTGTCAGCAATACCTGTGTGTCCAACTGTTCTGGCCAGGGCGTGGAGGATGAGGGATGGCAGCTATTGAGTCCACTTCCCATTTCTTGGCTTCTTTCTGACCGATGGCCTTGAACTCCTCATCTTTGGACATGTTCTTTATACCCTATAGGAGTAAATACTGTTAGGGATCTTTTGCCTCAATATCTTGTCTTATCCCTCCTAAGTCATAGGCAAAACTCTTGAGTCTGATTGTTTTGTTTTCCTTATCTGGGCATCTTATGGCTCCAATCCTTTTCTTTATCCTGTTACCTTATCTTCTGGACTTCAGTTTATTCCTCCCCTTCTTGCTGTCTTGTCATGTGAGTGAATCCAGCAGACCTATGGTGCTCTGTAGCAATTAACACTTGCAGTTCCTTTAACCCTTGTTCTGATGTTTCTTTAATCACTTTCACGCACACATTTTTGTTCACATCGATTGATTTCTCTTGCGAATCTTGACAACCGAAAGAGGCAGTTCAAACACAGGGCAGTGTTAAAAAACAAAACAAGAGCCAAAAAACCCAACCTCAGAAAAAAAGAAGACAAATGCGGTGGAATATGTAGACCACTGGAGAGAAGAAGGACCCTACAGAAGTGAGAGGAGTTGGGACAGCTAAAATCAGGAGGGAATGTAAAAGTGAAAGAAAACATTTAGAGAGAAACACTTCTTTTTAATAATTTTTCTCAAGCAGCAGGTGCTGTAGCAAAGTGGAGCAAGCGACAGTTGTGATATTTTCACAGAATCCCAGAATCATCTAGGTTGGAAAAGCCCTAGGTTGGAAAAACTCATCCAGTCCAACCGTGAACCTCACCCTGACCGTTCCCAACTCCACCAGATCCCTCAGCGCTGGGTCAGCCCGACTCTTCAACCCCTCCAGGGATGGGGACTCCCCCCCTGCCCTGGGCAGCCCATTCCAACGCCCAACAACCCCTTCTGCAAAGAAATACTTCCTAATATCTAGTCTAAACAGTCTTTGTCACAGTACTTTTCACCTCAGTTGGGTAGGTGTTAATTTTTCAGTCAGCTTTGTGACTGGTTTGAATTTTTTCCTTTACTCAGCTGTAATTTTATGTTTTTGCACTTGAGTTACTGCTTTATTTGATAAAACTGCGTGTAGTTTATTTTACGGTGACAGTTGTAGCTTGTAACCAGCACGTAAAGGTAAGCCTTCTGGGTGATGATCTAACACAGTTCTTGAACAAAACATGCAATGCATTTTCCTCAGTTTTATGTTGCAGTCTCTTGTCTTTGCACGGGGCACGGCTTCTGATCAGCCCGCTTTACTTTGCACCGTGCAGGTATCCTTAGAGCTCGCGGCCAACAACAAAGACTTCACCTGCACCGCTGCCAGGTCAGCTGTGGCTGCGCAGCGAGTCCCAGCTCATGCCGTAAGAAGTCCCCGGCTGGAATTCCAGGAACCCAACAAGAAGAGTTTAAATGCAGAAAGCCCTTGCTGCTCAAAATTGAACGGTGAGGGCTCACGGACGACAGGCACAGCCAGCAGAAATGCTATGCAGCCACCACAGACTGTACCAACCACCGTAGCCCGTAATCTGATGACACAAATAACTGCCTCTGAAGAGGATGGGTTATTAGTGCACGTGCTGTTGATGGTGCCTGATGGAAAGGATTTTGTTGTTGAAGACTGTGGATTCCACAGTTCTTGTAATGTGTATTTAAACTGCAAGCTGCTCAGCACTGAGGAGGCAACGAGATCGGCTGTTGTATGGGGCACAACACAACCTGCCTTTAATTTTTCTCAGGCAAGTCACAAATCTTCTGCTTAACACTGATTGAAATGTGCTATTCCACACTGACAAGCATATTTCAGAGATAAGTTACTTTTATAGATGTAGGAACTTCTCTGCTTGACTCTGTCCAGTATATTAAAAGTATTTTCAATATTGTTTTGGCTGCACTGCACAGTTGGAAATGCAGTTCCTTGAATTGTCTAAATAATAAATGAGATATTTGAAGTACGAAAGAGAAATAGTTAGAAAAGTTTAGGTTAAACCTTAAAGTTTACTTCTCCTTTCTTCCGTTTTGGCAAGAAAACACATTGTTGATGGCATCTTCATGGCATCCTATTATGTAGATGTAGAATTTTTTTGTTTGTTCCATTCCTCAGCATTCTTTTTTTTCTCAATAAGCGCAGAAGTGTGGTTTACTGTCCGAATATGGGCCAGAGCAAAACCCCAGCAAGCAGCAGAATTTCAGGCATTTGATAATGTTGTGTTTTCGTAATTTTTTTAATGGATACTTTTCTTTGGAAATGTCAGGATGTTCCAATGCATTTGTTTTATTTTTAACAATACCTAGTTATTTGTGAGACTGCTTAGTTTTCAGCTGGAAGGGTGAAATGTAAAAACATAGCAAAAGACATCTGAAACGATTGTCTGAAATTATTTATCTGTTGTTTAGTAAACAGGCATTTAGAGTTAAAAGCAATGTTTTTTAAGATAGAATATGATCTTATAATATTAAAATTTATCTAAATTGCATTTATTTTCCTGGCTAGCGCTTTTCCAAGCTTACCAGTTTTCTGAAACTTGTTAGGCAAGTATGCATTTAATTTGTAATTTCCGTATCTAAAGAGCACGATTCTGTAGACTGGAATAATGTAGCATTACCAGAATGCTCTGTACTTAGCAAATAGCCTCCAGTGTATTCTATGTACTAATTCTGCATTAAACTCTTTCAGGTGATGCCTTTTTCATTGACTTCCAAACACTTGGAGCGGCTAAAGAACAACGTCATGATTATCGAAGCATGGAACAAGATGGGAAGCCCTGGCTGTGACAGACTGCTAGGATTAGTGAAACTTCCTCTGCATCAGTTTTACATCTCATTCAAGTAAACACCTTCGTTCCCTGTTTTGTTGGGTTGGGAAATATCCTACCTGGTGCTCAGAGAAAGAAGTCATGGGTGGTGTCTGGAGTTTGTGGGGGGGGTTCTTAATTATTATTTATAGCAAAAGGCATTTTTGTCCTGCCAGGCTTCCTCTGGCGCTTTCCTACACTGAGCAGTAAATGGGTAAGTTACACTCTCCTCATACAGAAATACAAGTAGCCTGTGAGAAATAAAGACGCTGTGCTGCGTCAGGCTCAGAGCCAGGTTAACTTGTGGTCCTGTGAAAGAGTAAAACTATAAGAGATCAGAGTGACTGCACAGGAAAATTAAGTGTGGCTTTTCATTGGTGATTTTCTAAGGTTAGGACTGATTGGGTGATTTTGTTCCTGATCATAGATCCCATTGCTAGGGATGCTGTCGGTTTGACAGCACAGGGTAATGCTTGTATCAAAAAGGTCTCTAAATACTTTGTGTTTTAATTGTCTTAGCCAATGGGTCTCTCCAGAGCTCGTTGTTCTTTTCAGTTCAGTGTTTTTGCTTCTTGTTCAATAAAACACCTCCTTAAAGCAATTTAAATTGATGGAAATACTGGACAGAAAAGATTCTTTCTAATGCAAAGAATTAATTCGTTTTATTTTGCTCAGGCTAGTGATTGGTGGAAATCAGATGGTGCTGGAACTGACTGGCCACTACTTTGTCATTTGTATAATTCTTTCAGTAATCCACTGCAGTTTACTTGTAGATATTCTCTTTTTCACATTTCTCTGGGAGACTGTCCCTGTTCCTTCTTTTCTTCCTGCCCAAGTCCATCCCCAAAGGCACATAACTGCCTCATAAAACTATAATGTGGCTGCAGTATATATATTAATATATTAATAGAGTCTTGTTCCAGTTCATCACCTCACTTACAGATTTCTAGGCTGGCGTATAGCTCAGGCCATGTTAGTTTTTGGAGAGCTGTGCTTTCTCATTGCTGAAAATAGCTCCCAGATCTGCGCTTTGTGAAGACTAATGTAATTGAGATGGATTTTGGAGGAGTGGAGATAGATTGGTTTCTAACTGCATTGAAAGTCCCATCTAAAATGAGCTTTGTGTGATCGTGTTCATATTCAGATGGCTCATTCTCTTGCTGGGGCTTTTTTGGTGTTTTAATCTGTTCTAGAGATCCAAAGATTTCCCACCTGCTTCTTCAAGCTCAGTATCCCGTGGTTGCTGTGGACTGCTATATGCCTGTGATAGATGTTTTTACCGGCAGTAGAAGTGGAAGCCTGAGGGTCATCCTGGCGATGGGGTCAGCGGATCAAATAGTGACACTGCAAAGGCTAAAAAATGAAGAAGGAATGGTACCTCCCATCACACAGCGCCCTTCCCACGCTCTGGACCCTCCTCCTACAAAGCTCACAACGGTATTGTTCAATAAATTCCCATTCTTGCTGTTAAGGACACGTGAAAAGGATTTTACCCCAGTGGCTTCATTAACAGGCCAGTGATCCCCAATCTCTTTTGATGCTGTAGCCAATTTTTATATAAATGATCACGTCCTTTGTAGAATGATATTTTGTACTTTTTTTTTACCCACTTTCCTTCACCAGTCTTGGCATTATTGCCCCTTTTACTGCCCCGCATATCCACTCCTTCAATCTACATGACAAGTGCAGTTAAAAAAACATCTATAAAATCTTAACTCTCACAGCCTTATTCTGTACCATACAGGTTTTGCCACTACCTTTGAGTTGGATATGTAGGAACTTTTGTGCTTTTTATGTGCTGTGGTTTTTGGGCTTTTGCAGAAAAAGAAATTTGCCATCAGGCTTTTGATGTTTCTGTGAACTTCAGGGAGAAAATAGCAGATAGTGATTCTGAGCCCCCCATCTCAAGCTTCTTAGAATCTCATGTTCCCATGATGTTTGCTGTTTCCTAAAGAGTTGTCCTTTTGATGTGGATTTCCTTTGTTTTATTAGCAGTTAGACCAAGAAGGGGAAGACCTGATGGAGCATGTGTTTGAGATCCATGTGGAGAGTGTGAAAGGACTCACTCCCTTACAGTCCACCGTCTGGGGAGAGGCTGACTGCTACGTGCAGTACTATTTCCCCGTTCAGGAGGCTGGTTGTGGTGCACTGCAAGGAACTGGATTGCATGAGGATGGTAGGTTTCTTTTGATATATAAAATCTTAGAATCACAGACTAGTTTGGGTTGGAAGGAACCTTAAAGATCATCCAGTCCCACCCCCCTGCCATGAGCAGGGACACCTTCTGCTAGCCCACGTTGCCCAAAGCCTCATCCAGCCTGGCCTTGAACCCTTCCAGGGATGGAATCCTTATTTAGAGCATTGCTTTAGTTAAATATTGTTTAGTAATGTTCTCTCTGCTTAAGTAAAAGGGTTTGTATTTGAGCTTCCATAATGCAGCCAGTGCTGGTTTTTCTCAGAAGATCTGTGTACAACTGTACTTGAGCTATGTCAGTAAATCAAAATCCTGCTTTGACTGAGGCACATGGCAAAGTTCTGAGAAAAAAAAAAGATACCTAGTTCTGAATCTCTTCATACAGTACCTTTTTGTTAAAGATCGTAGAGGAGTTCACCAACTGATCCTACAAAAATGTGCAAGAACAGATTCACAGGGAATGCTGAGATTGTATGCAGTTAAACTCAACAAAGGCTTTACGTACACAAGCCTTTCAAGACGCTCATTTTCATGGATACACCAAGAGAAGACTTGCCTGGTTTAGATCATTGGGATTATAAAGGAGTATTTAAATAATTGCAGTTGTAGAAAAGGAATTAGTGTTGACTTTGAGTGCTTTGAATCACTGATATATATATCCTCTGAAAAATGATGGTCGGTACCACTGTTCCATAGCAACTCCTGTGGACTATGTCACCTTCCAGCCACATTTAACAGTAGTTTTTAGCCTGTGACTCACAGGTTCATGGGACTGTGTGAATTGCTTGTAAAAGATCTGTGAAGTAAAACTCAGAAGAGCCAGCCTTCTGGCAGGAGGATTTAACTTGTCCCTGGGTCCTGCCTCCTGAAGGACCGCAAATAGGAAAAGGTTGAAACCCACAAATGCAACCATTTTTAACCAACTCTGCTTGTCTTGTAGGCATCAAATTAAAGTCGTTTCGCACAGCAACCACTTTGTGCGTCCCTGATCCCATCTTTAATGATGAGCATCATCATTCTTTGTTGGTTCCTGCTGATGTCCCAGTCCAGAGGCTCCTGGTCAGCACATTTATGGCATCAGGAGTGGCTGGAGGAGGAATCCAGTTTGAAGTCTGGTGCAGGTACAGAGAAACATCTTATTCTTTGTAGATGTCACTGCAATACAGATAGAGACATACCTGGTATTGAAAAATCTCTAGCTATGGGATGGATATTTAGTAGTAAGTGAAAAACTGGTGAGCTCATCAACATTTGGTGCTGAATATCTGCATTTAAAGTTGCATTTAAGGCATGTAAGCCTTTTTTTTTCCCCCAAGAGTGCTGCTAATTACTCTTTTCTTCTTACAACTTCTTTAGAAAGTGTGTGCTCTTAGTTTGCTTTCTTCCATTTTGTTATTAGCATCATGATCTAAAAGTAGTGTTTAAACGCTTGCCACGTCTAAATTTTACTTAATATCACTCTGGTGGTATAATTTAATTGTTTTGTTAGGTTTTTTTTTCCCTAATACAAGTCACCGATTACAAAAGAAATACTATAAAATGTTTGTAAATTCAAATTATAGTTTCTTTGGCAGTGAAGCTAATTACTAGTAGTAGAAAGCAGAGACCGTGAAGACAGATAGCTTTAGAAAAGTATAATTATAATAATCTGTTCATTCTGTAGTAAACAAGATATTTACAATTTGCAAGTTCACATGGGAATTATTACATGCTGGATGAGTTTACAGTAATGTTGGTAATGACGAGAGCAGTTTAAGTGACAAATAGTTAGTACCTGGAATTTCAAAAACGTGCTTTAGCTCAGTTTCCTGAGGACAATTAGACTTTGGTTTAACCTTGCCCTAACCACTCACTGATAGTGGCTGGTGAATTTAGGCTGTTTTGTGTGAAAGGAGCAAATGACTGAGCTGGAAGCCTTTTAAGAATTCTGCAAACATCCTTTTACCAGTTTGCAATATTTAAAATGGAAAAAGCTTACCAACAGATCTTTGTAATTAGGAAGGCGATTAGATACTGACTGCCAAAGCAGAGAGTTCTTGCTATGAAGCTGTCAGCATCTTGAATGACTCCTAGAAGTGTGTGGGGGGGGGAAAAAAAGAAGTGTCCAGGTGTAATATTCCAAGATGTTGGGACTACTATTCAGGCAGTGCTGTACTCAAGACTAGAACAGTCGTTTAATGTTCAGGGTTGTCCCAAAATGGAAAGGAAAACAGAAGTCTATAGCACTACCATGTTACTCAGTTACTGCTGCTGAAAATCCAGTTGGTGCCTTTCTCCTGATCTACCTGTTGTTCATTAGATACAGGTGCCAAAACTCGCCTTAGGATGAGTCTGAAGCCAAGTAGCGCAGTAAGAAACAGTCTAGAGTTGTTTTTTACACTCACAAACTGGTACCACAAATCTGTTCTGCAAGTAGCATTTTTATTTATTAATGGAAAATGAGGGCAGAGAATATTTGGTGCCAGATCCTCCTCTTGTTTTCCTTTGGGATGCCAATTTTTAGTAGAGTTTCTGCCAGTTGACTTGCTAAGACTAGTGTGAAAGTGTATTTGTAGCATTATCTACTTGAGCACTTAATGTTTTGGTTTTTTTTTTTCCCTGTGGAAATTAATTTACTTGAGTTTATCCCTTAGCTATCAGGAGACTAACTAATGTTTGAAGACACAAAAATTAGAGTTGGCTTATATGCAATTGTGAGAAAAATAATGATCATTTTTCGTCATCAAAACAGCATGTTTGATGCTGCTTCTTTGTGTCTTACCAGGTATTATTACCCAAATGTCAGAGACCAGATGGTTGCCAAAGGGACCTTGCCTTTGTCGCGGCTCTGTGCCTTGGTGACTATGCAGCATCGTGAAGAAATAGGGATACAGACTTTTAATCTTCCATTGGTCCCCCGGACTGGTTCCTCAGAGGAATTTCATCTGCGGTCTTCAGGTAAGGAAGGCTCGTGGGTTTTCACTTTAAAAGTGAAAGTCTGTGTATTTGCAGCCAAGGGAAATAAAAATACGTATTTGTGTTGGCAACTGATACCAGCCATGAGTGGTTTTCCTCCCAGCTTTCACTATCACCATACCTAGTGAAGAATCAGTGATTTAAACACGAGCAACCCTCAAACTCCTAACGAGTTTAAAAAAGCCCTCCCTGTGTATTGAACTGCTGAGCTGCCAAATAAGCCCCAGTCTGTAGTTAAGCTTCCCATGTAAAGTAGGGAATGGGGGATCTGCAGAAGGGCTGTTTATGTACGTGGTGTGGGCAGAGACATCTTTCTGTTCTGCTGTGGTTCTTTCAAATAATACAAACCTCAGCTCTGAAAAGGCCACTGAGAAAATCTGAGGCAGCTTCTTGGAAAAAATGGCCATAAAAAAACAGGAGCTGAAGAGGGAGTTCAGTATGCTTCAGTGATCTTGTAAGAGGTTAGCCACGTGCAGCAGCAGAAAATCTGTCTCTTTGAAGGTTTTGTCACTGCAGTGCTATAAAAAAGATGCGTTGAAACACCGCAGTAGGATATTTTAAAACTATTACAATGAATGCACACATGAGGGCGCGGCTGGGTTAAACAGCCTCTCCTAGTTTTACTACGCCATAAATTTGCCAATGAGAAGGAGCCATTCAGACCATCTGATCTGACTGCCAGCAGGTCCGGCTGCAGGATGCAGTCCTTCAAATTTCCTTCTGTGCCTCCTGTATCAGGCCATAACTTTTGGCTGAAGTACAGCATCTTCCACAGCCACTCTCAGTGGATTTCATGTGGAATTATTTTTTTGCATTAATAGAGTAAGTTTTGTATTAAGAGGTATAACTAATTATTGATTATCTTGGATACAATTGTATAAAAAGTTGACCATTTCTTTCCTTTCTTTCTTTCATTTAATCCAGGCTTGCTTGATGTGAGTGTGAGATACCAACGATCTGTGAAAACAGCAGCAGGAAAAACTGCTCAAGCTGTTTCTCTTTCCGTACAAATACACAGAGCAGCTGGTTTGCAAGCAGCAGCTAGGTAAAGCCTAATGCAAAAAGGAAGATTTTTCTCTTAAAATAGGTTTATCTGGAGGCAGCAGGCTGAGACAGTAGATTAGAACAAATTGTAACTGGCCAAGTTGCCATTTGCAGAGACCGAGATTCAAACTGGGTTCTGATCAGAAGTGAAAATAACTTTATAAAAAGAGCATCAGTGGTTATTTTTGTCCCTTAGGCTGCAGCACAGTGTGGTAGCATTCGTTCTACAGAAGGATCGAGATTGTAAGGGCACATTTTTCTACGTTTCCACATTTTTCTAATCCAAAGGCTGATAGAAAATTTGGCTGATATAAAATGGTACCTATTCAGACACTGGATCTTGGTGTTACTGATGCTATTTAAAAGCTGGCTGTGATTTGTTTTCTTGAATTTCTCTGTGGAAACATCGATAAACTAACTAGTAAATGAAACCTGTTCCTTTTCACCAGAAGGCTGCTGCTCTGACTGAATGGTGTCACCTGAACTTAGTTCCAATATGTGATTTTCAAGAATTACGAAAGAAAGGGCTAGAAGAGAGGGAGTCAATTCCGTAAGAGTTGTTCTAGAGCAGCACTCACTGAGCCTTTCTCAGTGTTGCTGAGCTCTGGATCCATCTTAATTCAAGTAGACTCTGTAAGATGAGGATCACTGCTGTATGGTGCTTGGAGAAGTTAAGAAAGTGGAATGACCTCAGACTCCTCATCCTTCCGATGTATGACCTGACTAATACCTGGGTCTGTTTTACTTGTAAATAATTCCATCTGCTAATTTCACCTCCTTTTGCTTGTCACTACTAGTCTGTAAAAATAATTTGGCTTGGTCTTTTGCTTCCTTCTAGAGCAGGTTCTCTGGGAAATTATCCTGCAGCTTTTTCTATGCTATGGGATAATTTTAAAGGTGCTCAGTACTTTCTCAACCGCTTTGGTCTCAGATCCTGACAATGATAAGAGCACAGCCACCAGTGGTGGACCTTGTGATGGTTACTCTCACCATTGCGTATCTGGTCCTAGTATGTTCAGATGAAAAAAAAATGGTGAAAAATAATATGCAGCCAGAATCCACATCTGTTTTGAGTTATAACATTTACTGTTCTGTCCCATCTTTTCACCATGAACTTGAAACATTTGCTTTAATTGCATTGGTTCCTAGATTCCTTGTACTTTACATTAATTCTCTTCTTTTCTTTCTACATACTAAATGAAGAGCTGTGGCACAAAAGAACCCTTCAGTCCAGTACTATGCAGGTGTGGGAGTTAATGCATATGTCTGTGTGCACCTCTCCTTCCTGCCTGAGGCAGAGAGACGCATCACGCGAGCTGTGACTTGTACTTTCTGCCCTGAGTTCGAGCATCACGTAGAGTTTCCTTGTAACCTCATCATTCAGAAAAGTAGTGGAGAAGCCTCTTGTCTGGGGGAACTCTTGCAGTCTGCCAGTATCGTCTTCTCTATCTACCATCAGAACACTAAGTCAGGTAAGGAGGACAAATGATTACAGTGAATGCTGTTGCAGAATGATCCAGCTCCCTTAATTTTTAGTTTAGAAGACAGACTATTCATAAAATCATAGAATGATAGAACAGTTTGAGTTTTAAGGAACTTCCAGTCCAGCCCCCCTGCAATGAGCAGGGCCATCTTCCACTAGATCGGGATGCTCAGAGCCCCGTCCAACCTGGCCTTGAACCCTTCCAGGGACTACTCTGTGCAGTTGCTAATAGATGGAATTACCTAAACTGTCTTCAGAGGAGGCTTTGAGAGATACTGTTCCCCTTGTGCAAAGAGTTCAGGTTTCTGAGACTCCAGGTGATCAAGATCACCTCTTAAATGAAAAGGTAATGCAATTAACAGTAATAGTGCTTGACTCTTGGAGCACCCTGCCTTTGTGCCTGCCTTATTGCCTCCGTTTCATGAGAGGTAATGGAGGTTCAGAAAAATGATAACTTAAAATGCTTCAATGATTAAACTGTGGCAGATAGGCAGGAATTTTTCCAACGTAACACGTTGTAGAATTTATAAACAAAATTTAGTGAAAGGTGAGATTGTTTTTTACTCCTGGAGGAGAAGAGTCAGGAGTGGCATGTTAGGGGAACTGAGTAGTAATATAGAGCACTAGCTCCTCACTGGTTACCTAATGCTCTTCTATGGAAATACTCCCTAAAAGTTTCTCCAAATTCACTGGTGGTAAAGTGTGTATCCTGTCATGAATGTGCACTGACAATACCTACAGACAGATTTTGTTCTCAGAGAATCGTCGAATCACAGACTGGTTTGGGTTGGAAGGGACCTTAAAGATCATCCAGTTCCAACCCCCCTGCCACGGGCAGGGCCACCTTCCACTAGCCCAGGTTGCCCAAAGCCCCGTCCAACCTGGCCTTGAACCCTTCCAGAGAGGGGGCAGCCACAGCTTCTCTGGGCAGCCTGTGCCAGGGCCTCACCACCCTCACAGGGAACAATTTCTTCCTTAGATCTCATCTAAATCTGCCCTCTGTCAGTTTAAACCCGTTTCCCCTCATCCTATCCCTCCCCCCTGATGACGAGTCCCTCCCCCCTTTCCTGTAGCCCCTTTCAGTCCTGGGAGGCCGCTCTAAGGTCTCCCCGGAGCCTTCTGTTCTCCAGCTGAACCCCCCAACTCTCTCAGCCTGTCCTCACAGGGGGGTGCTCCAGCCCCCCGAGCATCTTCGTGGCCTCCTCAGGTCCGTGTCCTTCTGCTGTTGGTGCCCCCAGAGCTGGACCCAGCACTGCAGGGGGGTCTCCCGAGAGCGGAGCAGAGGGGAGAATCTCCCCCCTCACCCTGCTGCCCACACTGCTCTGGGTGCAGCCCAGGACACGGTTGGCTTTCTGGGCTGCGAGCACACGTTGCTGTGCCATGTTGAGCTTCTCACCCCTGTTTCTCACTGATTTTGTGCCTGATATATCCTGGGCCATTTGTTTTGATTTTTGTCCTTTTTTTCACGGGTTAAAAGTGTTTTTAGTGTGACAGCTGAGCTATTTGCCATTGAGGTGATGTGTTCTTTCAAAGGAGATGCTGTCTCAATCACTTCTAAATCTTGTGTTCCAGTTAGGTGTATTTACAAAATACTTACTTTCCAGCCCCTGAAACATTGGCAGCTCGGACATCAAGAGATTATCTTCTTGGGACAGTCACAATTCCAACCAGAGACCTCCTGAGAAGAAGATCAGGTAATACAGCAGTGTTACACTGCTGATATTCTGGGTGAATGGTATTGTAATTCCTTTAAAAGAATTTTCATTCCCATTTTGGGTTTTTATGGGTTTTTTATTTAGACCAAAGTTCTTTCAGACACTGCACATGCCTTCATTAAAAATCCTGTATTAGAAAACTCATATAGAGGTTATTGTTTGAAGATCTGTTTTCAGGGTGTAGGATGTATAGTAGCTGAGTGAATATTCTGAAGCTACTATGAAGAAATGTAACTCCATCCCAGCTAAAACTAGCACACCTCCTTAGTATTTTATTCAGTGCTGTTTATTTTCTACCTTAAAGTGGAAAGTCCAGGAGTTGTAGTGTTCAGTGGAGGACCAATGCGTGCTTTTCAGATGTCAAAGCTGGGAACAAAGGCTTAGATAAATTAGGAAGCAGTTGGATTAACTTTTTTTTAAACTAAATGTAAACTACCTCTTCTATCTAGTGTTAGTTTGTGATGATTATGTCTTGTAATAATGTTTTCATTATTGCCTTGGTTGTTTCTGCTTTAATTTCAGTATAGTGGTAATTTTCTCCAACATGAAGTTTTGGGTTTACTTTTAATGGGAAGAGAGGAGGAAAGAAGTGAAAATGCCTGATTTTATAATGGAACATTCATGGGATATAGTTTTGTTGTAAAATGAATATTGTTAATGAAACGGAAAGTAAAATGCCTTTGGGATTACAGCTAACACTGAGGTTTTCTGAGGTCTAACAATTTGCCGCTTTTTCAGGTTAGAAATGATTTGACAAATTCCAAACTTTCACAAGAAATAAACCCTTCAAATGCTGGTCCTTGACTCAGGACCAGAGAGCAGAATATTCTCTACTCATATTTTTCAAAAGGTAGGATAAGCCTAATTCTGATCTTTTCTCCCAAAGGTATTACAGGCTGGTACCCAGTTACCCTGTCTGAAGATTTAATGCCTTCGCACTGCACAAACGTCATGCAGGCCATTGTGGGAGGACTGGAACTTTCTGTTACCTTCACTCATTGGGGTGACAGAGAGCGTGTTTTGGAGACTGCTAAGCTTTTAGGATGGAACAGTGAGGAGAGCCATGAAGACAGCGTGGACGATAGCGACGAATGGGAGCAGAGCGCCAGTCCAGTGATTCTGACCATCTCAACCCCAAGGGTATGGCTGCCAGTCCACTGCGTGCTGCTTGCAGGCCAGACACACCTGAATAAAAACACTTATTGCTACCTCAGGTATAAGCTATATAATCAGGAAGCCACGTGGACTTTGCTTAGGAGGCCAAAATTGAGCGACGACACAAAGAACGTGACAGTGAGCTTTAAGAAACCAAACAAGGTGACTCTCAGAAGGAGCCAAGGACTGCTGTGGTTCTTCAGAGAGGAGAAATTAGAAATCCAGGTGTGGTGGGCATATGGTAAAGAAAATGATGGGGAAAGACCACTTGATACAGATCGTCTTATTGGATCTGCCTATGTCGACCTCGCGGCATTAGCAGAAAGGTCAAGGACAACACTAAGCGTTAGTGGTAAGTTCCAAAAGAACATTATCATGTTTCATTCCTCTTTATTGATGTTTTAGTTTGGTTACTTCTCTAGTCACTTCAAGCAAAATATTTACAGCTTTGTTTTGTCCTGAAACACACATTCAAAATCTTTCGCTGAAGATAAGGTTAAAATGCTTTTTTTTCTCTGAATTCAAAACTTAGCAAGTTTAAATGGGTGAAAAATTGGCAGTAATGATCAGTAATACAGACAGCAATTTGCCTACATGGCTTGATGAAGAATGTTTCTTCAAAATTATGGATTAGGCATCATGGTAGAGTGAGAAGCCGTAAGAATAACGTCTCTTAAGGAGGCTGAATGCCAATAGTCAGAGCAAATGACTAAGCACTGAGAAGCTCGTGGAAACTTCTGCTCCATTTGGTTTCTTAGACTTCTGTCACCTACGTGGTATCCATCAGCCACCTGCTTGCAGGTAGATTTTTGGACAGGTCTTTGGCTCTTCCTTTGCATACACTCAGGGAAGGGAGAAGGAACAAGAGTTAAAACAAATTTTTATGCAGTGTATATGTTGTATTCTCCGTATATTAAATGCAAAGGCATTGTTCCCAGGGCTCTCAGGAAGTTGATGTGCTTCAAAATAGTCAACTGAGCTGCCAGTGGGAAAATGAAGGGGTTTGAGGGATTGGTCACTGGTTTTAACCTTTACAGGCTGATACATCTACCAGCACGCTGGGTGACACTTTGCATAGAAATGACACTGAAAATCAAAATTCATTCTGCTGCTCTGATGTGAGATCTTTACAGTAATGAACTGTGCCAGCTGTTTCCAAGATCCTAGTTTTTCTCTGGCTTGTTTAGCTGGTTGGTTGTGAATTGTCTTGCAGGGGTTTATCCACTCTTCAGGTGCAACGCTGCAAACCTAGCAGGAGCTGCTCTACGTGTTCACGTCATCCTTTCTCCCACTTCTGCTGCTCTGCCCAGCAGACTTCACTGTGCTGAGGAATACAGCAACAGTGAAGACGAAGGCACAGAGAAAGCCCCTGATTTGAGCCAACAGGCTTCTGAAAATCAGAGTCAGAAACTGGATATCGTAAGTTCAGAAATCAGTGGCAAGCCACAAGAAGAAGACATGGTATTTCTGGAAAACACAGTTGCTGTCAATATCCTTGTGGAAAGAGCAATGCATCTCAGTTTAAAAGGTAACACCACCCTCCCCTTTTTTTCTTTTTTCTCTTTTAAATATTTTTTCTGGGATCTGTTCATAACAGGTACTGCATGGAGCAATTTAAAAACAAATCCTCAAACTTACTCCAGCACAGTAAATGGATGTGATGGGTTTTGAACTTGGCTTCGTAGCATGGCAACCCCAAGAGCATTGCATCGTTGTATAAGTACAGGGGAAGCAGGAGGTTAAACTATTCAGCCTCTCTCTATTAATAAAATCCAAAATATAAATAAGATAATGCTCACTGTTACAGATGACAGCTGAATTCTGAAGTTAAGCATTATCTGAATAACTTAACCCCAAGGCACTCATATCTCAAAGACTCTTGCAAATTAGCATTTTTAGCATATAATCAATTTGTAAAGCTGGCTTACTCGTGCTATCTGGAGACTGCCAGACGCAGCAGTGAGGAAGGGCAATGTAAGGGCAGAGCAGGCTGAGCTCACCCAGGCTTGACACGCTGCTTCCCGCTCTGTAGGGTGGGAAATACAGTTCGGTGGCTGGTCCCTGTGCTGAGGGTCACTAAAGAATTGCTCTTTGCTTTTAAATTGATGCTAAACATATTAAAATATTCCTCTCTAGCAGGTGATGTTTGGTTTGTGATGTGCAGCAATGTAATGCACTTGGTGAATTGGCAGGTTTTTGGAGCTTTTTGTTTTTCCCTCAAGTCGTAGTCTGTAAATGGATCTGTTAAAGATGAGTTAAACCCTTTAAAACACCTCAGGTGCTCTACCCTTCACCTTGGGCACCTCTGGCACTCGATCACTTTGCATTTGCTCAGCACTTGGAGTGATCTGATCTTGTTTGGGCCATTTCATGCTACGCAGATACAAACAGGAGTAAGGAACTGGCCCGAGGTGAGTTTACTGGAAACTTCTGTGTTCAGATCAACTGCTTCACAGTCCAGGTGATGTGCCAGAAGGGGACGCTCAGCATTTTATGGCACGATAACACAACTAAAAGAGTCAAATATAAGCCATGATTTAAATGTAAGTAATTCTGATACATACTGAGCCCCACAGATGGCTCTTTTATAATGATTCTGTAATCTGGAATTCGTAGTCTTCAGAAATCTGATGCAACATTGTTTGCTACCGCAAAGTTTTTGATGGGAGAAAGGAGTTTTCTTTTGACCGTGTACACTATTGCAATATTTCTATCTTCAAACAGCATCTCATTTTAGGGGATTTTTAGAAGTAACTAACCAAGAGGCAACTGATACACTGAAACAAAGGCTACATAAGCTGGTTTCAAGAAGAACTTTCATTCTTCATGATAACAGTTTCATTCTTGTGTTACAGTTAAAAAGGCTAGAATACATTTCCAGTCTAATATGTTCTGGATGATAAACTTCCTGGAATTTAGGAAGAATTGCTTAAGATACACAATTTTCAGAAACTGAGTGAAGATACAAAATGCTTCCACAAACCTTTTCATATTTCTTGGTTCTAAAGTCAATTTTCCTGTTTTCTTTTTCTTCATCTTCCAAGTAATATAAAGAAAAGAAGTAACTTAAATTTCATAACATTGGCAAGGAATGAAATTAGTTTTATAAAAATGCAGAAGTTCTACAAAATGCAGAAGTTCAAACCAAGAAGTCTTTTCTCTAACTTAGTTCTAACTGTTTTGAGCACTGTTTCGAACACTAGCAGAACAGAATTTTCCATGCATCTTTTAAGGACTGAAACCACTTTAATCTGAAGTTGCTAACTTCTTCCTGCCACGTTTTTCATCTTTTTCTGTACTGTTCTTGCATCCCCAGGGAACAGATGGCTGTTCATTTTCTTCGATCTGTGGTAGCTATCGGCACCTTACGCTGCCAGTCCCCACCACTGGCACTCAGGAGGTGCCCTAGGTTTAAAGATTTTGTGTTTTACCACCCACTTCCTGAACCGTCAGGTCACACACTTCGATTCCTTCTCTCACCTCATCCTTCAAATGCTGCTTTCATAAAGCAGAGCGAAACTAATATTTCTAAGTGTAACTTTGCAAAGTTCAGGCATTGGGAGTTGCTAGGCTAAATCAGGCTCTGTAAAATTCCTTTGATTATGGCTGAGCTTTGTTATTAGAGCCAACAATTCTTTCTATTATAGGCTTTTATTTTTCCAAAAGAAAAACAAGCTGACACTTGAGAAATGCTGGTTTGGCCTTTAACTACAAAGATTGATTTTAGATCTGCCTTTACATGCAGGAGATAGTGAGCTAGTCTGGACAGGTCTTGCTCATTTCCTTAAGCTGAGCTCATGTTGCCCACGTCTGTGTTTGAATTGTCATATCTACAGTCTTACTAAACTGCGAAGAGTTTTGTGTGGCGTGTTTTAACTGAAGTCATTGTGGATATTTAAAAAAAAAAAATAAATCTCGTTCTCAAGCAAATCCTCATGGTCAAAGCATAAATGAGCAGTAACTCAGCTACTATTAATCAGTCACATTTGATCATATTTTCACAGACTTCAGGGGAAAAGAGAATTATTTTTAGTTAAATCGGATACATACTCATCAGTTTTGATCATTCTGGCCAGCAAGGTCTTGGAAAAGTCCAAAGCCCCATGCTGAGTCCCTGGAAAGCAGAAAGGAGGAAACAATCTGTAGTAACCGAGTGATGGTTGCAAAGTCTGACCTTGTTTCCCCTTGGCTAAGTCCGTTTCTCCTAGCACATTCTGCCAACAGCTCTCTAAGCTGTAAAATGCTACTACAGCTTTACAAGCCATGATACGCAGCAGCAAATTAATCTCACTAAAGTGAACATGACTAAAAGGTCCAAGCATCTCTCCTCCTTTTTGGGCTATAATTCAGTGGAAGTGATTGTATAAATTTTGCAGCTTTCATTCAACAATCTCTAATCCACAATATCCAGCAGCATCTGGGGAACACCTAGCCCCATGTCTTAATTTGACCTTCTGTTCCTCTGATGAGAAACTGTCCACCTCAGAGTGCAAACATACCCAATTAAGTCAGGCTAGTTAATTCATTATCTGTTTTGTCACAAACCTTTTCCCAGGTTATTTCAGGATGAATGAGGGAGAAAATGCTTATGCTTCCAGCCTTGAATTATGATTACACAAGGAGTCTTGTAAAGGTTTCACTGGTGCACTGCGGGGTGAATGCCATCCTCATTGCTTCACTTGGTGATCACAAAGGTCTAGTTTGTGTATAGATTACAAATTATATTTCCTGAAGCTACGTAAAAACAATTTCAGCAAAGCCTACCTGCTGCCCCATGTAGAGCTCCCTGGACTAAGACATGAAGACAATTGATTTCTCCCTCCCTAACTTTGATATAAACTTTGATGTTTTGACCAAAATGTTGAGGCTTCATCTACACTAGACTTTCTTCTCTCAAATTGCCTGCTGATGCAGTAGCAGGGCTGGTGGGAGCACACTGGCACTTAATAGTGGCCAGGATTTTGCTTTCTATGTGCTTTATCCCTGCTCAAAGCATGTGCCATGGAAAATGGTGGGAACTGTGACAACTGCTCTGTAACACAAACTCCCACTTCTGCAATGGGTATGAAGGGCAGTAGGAAAAGTTGGGAGGGAAGCCAGCAAGAATTTGAAATAAAATTGTATATATTGCTTTTTCCTCTTTATTTAAATCTTCGTAACAGATGAGAGTGGTACTTGTTTCTACCTTGCAGGGATGTTAAGTTTCTCTGACGATTTCAGCCTTTTTGAGATTAACTATAAGAGGCTATAAAGAAGTTTATTATCCTTGGGTATCGTTAACACCGGCTGTTCATTTTCTTATTCAGTCAACACAAGTGAGCTTCCTCTCAGCTATCCAGCTGTTAAG
The DNA here is from genome assembly GCF_031877795.1 of Strix aluco. Taxonomy (NCBI): domain Eukaryota; kingdom Metazoa; phylum Chordata; class Aves; order Strigiformes; family Strigidae; genus Strix; species Strix aluco. The sequence continues at coordinate 136,493,031 of NC_133932.1, read as the reverse complement.
TCAAACTGCCTTTTGGAACACTGGATGTTTTCTATGTTTGCCCCGAGGATTGCCAAACTCGCTGGTCCAGCATGGAGGGTAGATCAAGCTCTGGAGACCTGGGTTTTATTTCTAGCTATGCCTCTGACTTCTCAGATGATCTTGTGCAAATGGTTTTTCCATGTCTCCCTTGAATATTCCAGTTTCTGCTCGGTAAAAGGTTCATGTCATATTTGCTCCCATTGTAAATATAAAGTATTTTCAGCTGTACCAGTGAAAAGGAGTATTTCCTAAATGGTAGATTTCTTTGCTAATTATCTGGTTTTAATTGCTTTTAGATATATATTTTAAAATTACTAATAACAAACCTGTATTTAATTCTGTATAATTTTAGGGAGTCCTTTGACAGAGCGTGAAGTAACAGCACCCAGTAGCTGTGTATCATTTGCTGTCGCTGGTGCAGATGCTCCAATAACCACTTCAGTAATAGAAAATACAAGCTCACCTGTCTGGGACTTCCAGCAACAAGCAAGGTAAGCGATGTGGACTCGTACAGACACACTGGCAGCCAGGCTAGGTGTGAAAAGGACATAGCCAGTTGGGAGGGGAGTGCTTTTCTACTTACCGAGCCTGTACTCTCAGCTAAAAATGCTTGTTTTTATGTTTTACGATCACCGCGTGCTCATACTGGGTGAAAAGTTGTTTGAGGAGGCTTGGTCTTAAATCTAATGTGAGAAAGGGCAGTTTGACCTGTGCTGAACCTTGGCTACATTATATTTTGGGCTAAGATGTTGGCTGAGTCAGGCTGTTTCCACTCCTCTGTAGTTTCCCTGTCTAGAGGAAGGGGTTGCTAATAGCTAAAGGACTCTTGGAAAAGTTAAGTAAGACTTGATCCAATTTATTGGCTTTTTCTGTATGTTTCATGCTTAGAAGTTATGCCCTGGTTCAGGACCAGAGCTCTAAGTTTGGATTCACCTACTGAAATTTGATATATCTGGAAGTGAGGTTTCCGACTCAGAGCTGTTCAGCAGTGGCTTCCCCTGCAGTCACTGGAGGGATGCAGCCACCTCCAGACTATGAGTCACTTCACCTGTGTCAGGGACCCAACTTAGGACAAAATTCCCTAAGGATACCTGTTTCTCTCCAGTGACTGCCAAAATAATGTAGGGAACAGAGCTCAGACTTAGATATCTGAGCCTAAATTAGAGCAGATGAATTGACCGCTCCAAGGAACCTCAGCAGATCAAGTCATACATGGTAATACTCAGTAATAAACCTGTGTTTCCAATCTTGTGCCCTCTCCAGTGTTTCTATACCAGATTTTAAATTAATTCCAAAGCAGTAGCCAAAGGCATTTTCTAAATGAGGTGGAACAAGTCTGCTAGAGGCAAGAAGAAAGCAAACTGAATTTATTTTGACAATCACACATGTATACCAGGAGTGGGCTTTTCTGCCAGACTGCTGAGTTGGGGTTTTGGCTTTAGGGAATTTGTAATATGAAGATTAAACCATTGAAAGACTCTGATAGCTGAAGTTTAAAAGTTTGTTTCAGAGATTGCTTATGCTTAGAGTCATATCTGAACTGCTTCAAGCAACTTAAAAGTCATTCTACATTTGACACCTCAATTTTCAGGGTTTTTTTTTCTAGAAATCAGCTTCAAACATTACAGCTTTCAATCATCACCCCAGTGTTTTGCTGTCACTGTATTATTGAGTCATGAGATAAACTGTATTTTCCTTTCTTCAGGGTTTTATTGTCCTATCTTTTAAATTTTCAAGAGCGAGGAGACGGAAATAGTACTTAAATACACAAAAGCCCAAACGATGTCAAGATAGTTATGCTTTTGAGGGCTCAATGATTTGGGGTTTTGTTGTGTTTCCCCCCGTCCTCATCATTCCAGAAGGAAACATTTGTCTGGATAGATACAATGGCATTGAATCTTCAGAGGCATTTTACTTCACTGACTCTTTTTTCCTACTTTGCATAAGAAATTGTGAATCTCTTCTTACCAGATTACCCAAAGAACTTCTGCTGGATCCACAGCAAACCTTGGTCTTCAAAGTGTGGCATAAAGCAGGTAAAGTTTGTAGTGCAGTATTGAGGGGAGTGTCTTTTCTGCCTCCCTTTCCTTGGGTGACGTGCATTTAATACAAGTAAAGTAAATTCTATTAAATAAATTGGAGGGTAGAATTGTAAAGACATTTTTTACCTTGCGCTAGAAGAATGCTAGAGATAAATACCCACTGATTTCCTGCCTCTTAGCATCTTGCTTTTCCCCATTAGTCATCTGGCAAGGTTTGGTTAGTTTGTATTCTCTCCATTTTTAATTTGACAGTATTTTAGAGGTTGGATTTTCCTACCAAAGGAAATTCTTTTCTGTGTCTTTCATATGCTGTTTGTTGTCTCTGCAGTTGATTGAAGTGTGGCCAGCCAGTCGTAATCAAATACATTTATACTGGCATGGATATATTTTAACAATTGCTCCTGTACCCAGTCTTGGCATTTACTGGGGGAGCTGAAGGCCTTGGGTTTCAAACCTGACAACATAAAAGCTTTTTGCAGGTGTTTTTACTGAACCTGCTGTTTAACATTAAATGATAAAAGATGCTGCTAATAGTTAAAACTGGTGTTTGCTCATTTTGTTGCTAGCCCAGATCCTTCAATATTTAATTGGTACCAAGCAAGCGCAAAAATCTGTAGGTTTGTTGTTGGGAAGGCAGCCCTGCTTCTTCAGTTCAAACTGCTAGGATATGATCTTTAAAATACTGAGGTTTTTTCCTTTCTTTTTACATATTAAAGTTCAGCTGTCTGATTTTTACTTCAGAAATAAACTCTCTTTGTAACTCAGCCTTTCTCTGTATTATAGAGAGTACTGTGTGTACACAGTGATTCTCCTGCCAATCCCTCTCCCTGCCCTGGTCTTTCATTGTCTCTGCAGGGACATTTTTAGCTGAATATAACTGCTAAGGTAATCCAAATAATATCCTCTTCTTGGATAGGATTGTTCTGTACTTCAGGTAAATTTGCAAGACAGAAAAGACAAAATGTTGCACAAAAACGCAACAGCGTAATGACAAATCAGCATTTTTCTGAAACCTTTGGCAAAGCGAAAAAGGAAGAAACAGGAGTTTCTGAAGTGAGAGTGCAATTCCAGAGGCAGAATGCATTTCAGAATCGTCTAGGTTGGAAAAAGACCTTGAAGATCCTCCAGTCCAACCATTAACCTCACACTGACCGTTCTCAACTCCACCAGATTCCTAAGTGCTATGTCAACCCGAATTCGCTGAGGTCCCCAGCTTGGCCTCCAGGTTCATTTTTTCAAGTCTTTGACTGTCTTTTATTTCTAGCCCATTTTCAAGCTGAATATTTTTCACTTTAGTACAACCCTTGTTTAACTAGTTCTTCTGATTAAGTATTGCATAGGGTACAAAACCCTCGTGTCCTTTCTTACACCCGCAGCAAGGCCCTCGTGCTGCTGTGAATTATTACCAGTAGGTGTTCAGGTTAGCAGCAGCTGCAACAGGGACAGCTATTTTGGCAAATCCGTAGGGAGGAAGCTGGTTTAATTGCTTGCGACAATTTTTCCTGCTTCTCAGTCAGACACAATAGGTCTCTTACTTTGAAGCATGTTGACAACCAAAATCTAAGTCTCGTTTCTGTTGTCTCAAACTCTATTTTCTGTTTCCTCCACTTTTTTCGTTACGCTCTTTACTTGCTCTTTACCTCATGAGAGCTGTCGGCTTTTAAATCATTTTTTTCAGTTTTATAAGATGTCTTTCCTATAAAGCCTAGACATATTTCAAGGGCTGTATAACTGGCTGATTTTTAGCATTCCTGACAATGTTTTGTTTACGTGCAGTTTAAATGAATATGTGCTTTATATTCTTCTTCCCCAGAGACCGAGCGAGTGATAGGATTTGCATCAGTGGACCTTTCTCCTCTTCTTTCTGGCTTCCAGCTCGTGTGCGGGTGGTACAATATTACAGACTTCAGTGGACAGTGCCGAGGGCAGATCAAAGTAGCAGTTTCCCCTCTTCAAAACATAAATAATCTCAAAGAAGAAAGGCAGGCAAGGATCCAGACCCAGCCACCAAGCTCTTCAGTATGTACTTCAGTTTCCTCCCTGGTGCATATCTGATTAGATTTCTAATAATCAGCACTGACTCCAGGGGTTTCTGAAGTAATGAGCAAACATAGCAAATTCGGGGTACTGTAATGCATCAATCTGTGTAAATATACCAGAAACACTTAATTCCTTGTTTAAGAATTCTGCTGTAGGTTTCCATGGTAGCTGCAGGCCAACACTAGTTGCAGCACCTATTCAAACTTAGGTCATGAACATCTCCAGTGGCTTCACTCTGTTGTTGCTTCATGGGTGTTTGGGGTTTTTTTTATTATTAGGAGAATATCCTGTGGTTTAGGATGTCTGGGAGCCTGGTATTGTTCTGTTTGCTGCTTTGGGTGGCAGCTGATGCTCAAAAACATACTGTAAATTCAGCCTGTCATTGGTTAGAGAATTTCTAATTTGGCAGAAATCTATTTTTCTGGAAGATTTGCCATTTCTTGTGTGTGTTTTTATTCTCAGTTACACTGGGGTGTGACATACACACATAATGGAGCCCCTATACCCTACTTTCCATCAGTTTACTCTTTGGTAGCGTGGGGGAAATTCACAAATATTTCTGAAATAAGAGTGTTGTTAAATGGTACTTTGGCTCAGTGCTGGAAAATCCTTTGAAAATTTAAAGCTATTTAGAAAACTTAAGTTTTTGTCTGCTGGCTCAGCAAGATACTACTTTAATTTCTCTGTTTTCCTGCTGTGGAAGGTTCATGTGTGGTGTTCCTCTTTATTCTAGGTGAAGGCCAGCTTTCCAACGCTTCCCAGTAACGCTACAAGCTTTTCCAAGCAGACGTTGAATAGCTTGTCAAAGGAAGTCAGTGTTCCCACTCAAGACCGGTAAGTCCGCTGGCTGTCAACCATTTTGATTATTTTCAGGGCTCAGAAATCTACCCGAAGAGTCAATAAAGTCAGTATAGAGTCGATATCAAAAATACCAGTATTTTTGATACTGAAAAAATATCAAACCCTGTCAGAGGTCTTTCCCTGTGTTTGGGCTTAAGGTTTATAACAAATTCCCTTTACCCAGTGAGAGGGTGGCCCAGGAGATTGCAATCCTGAGACAGGTTTCTTTCTACAAAACCCAGATGTTCTTTTTCTTCTCACTGATATTTCCCAATTTGTTTCATTTACACCTTTCTACGGTAGGATTTACACTATCCCATTGCTAAAACTGGCAGCTATTTCTTCCAGGCCTTTGCAAGAATAAGTTTTGGGGTTTTTTTAATAAGTTAGAATAGAGTATTACTGATATATCCCCTCTATTTTGCTGTGACTCCTGTCCATGGCTGGTGAATGACAGTTGGTGAAATGCTGTAGTATTGCACATTAGGACAAGAGGGAATGGCCTCAAGTTGTGCCAGGGCAGGGTCAGACTGGCTCTTAGGAAGTATTTCTTTACAGAACAGGTTGCTAGGTGTTGGAATGGGCTGCCCAGGCAGATGGTGGAGTCCCCATCCCTGGAGGGGTTTAAGAGTAGGGTCGACATAGCGCTTAGGGATATGGTGTAGTTGGGAACTGTCAGTGTGAGGTTAATGGTTGGACTGGAGGATCTTCAAGGTCTTTTCCAACCCGGACGATTCTGTGATTCCAGGACTTGGCCTGTCAGATATCCTACAGCAATTCCTGCTTTCTGTCCCTTAAAACAAGCTCCAACGTTTATATATTTAACTGGCAACATGTGAGAGAGTGTCTGAAGTTTAGAAGGACCGTGGGCCACCATTCTGTGGTCTGAACATCTGGCTCGGCAGCTCCCAGCAGACATTACAATTTCCCTATCAGCCCCACTATTAACCAGTGCGGAGAGGATAGTTGCAGTTTACTTTATTTTAGTGTAAGTCTGGAATGGTAAATGCCATTCCTGATGACGTTTGGAAAAGCTCTTTTCATCCATCGGTGGCTCTTTAATGCATTTAAAGATGTTGGATCTTCTTAGTTGGCAGACTTTTCACAATTAGAGATTTCAGCCTGTTTCCTGTTGTTAAACATAGGCCTGTTTCTAGCAGAATTAGTCCCCTCGGAACACACAGGCCTCGACACGAAGAGCATATGCAGAATGTGCGCAGGTTTCACGAATCCCTGCAGCAAGCGGAAGGGAACGCGCGTCGGGCGGCGCAGATGGACTCGTTATCGCTGCCGTCACGCGATTCTCTTCTAACTTCTCTCAGGTAAAGCAGAGCTATAGCCAATAAGGTAATTCAAATGCCTTTCTCCTTACTAGAAGCACTTTTCTCCTGACTAGATTCTAGGTTTACATCAGGTATAAATTTTAGAAGAATAATACTTATTATCTGCAGGAATATAGGACTGAAAGAGACTTTCTGAGTCATTTCATCCTTTCCCCAGCTACCGCAAGCAATATATTACAAAATCCTAGATCTTAAGCGGATAGAAATCCTCATTTTTTTATCAAGTTCAGTCATAAAGTCAATTAATATTCTTGCCCTTATGACTTCTATTGGAAGGTCATCTCAAATCCAACTCCTTTGATTAAATAAGTTTAAAACTAGCTTTTTTTCTAACTTTCAGCCTGTTTCATAGCTAATTCAGCATTTGTTCTTGAGCGCTATCCTCTTGCTTAGACAGAGCTACCTCAACGCTTCCCTCCTAATCCATTTTTTCAATACTAACCCTTAATTTTGTATTTGCATATTTACACGCTCTTGTCTGGAATGATACAGGTAGAACCAGTCTGCCATAGGCTTTTTTCCCTCTTATCAAATTTCTTACCACTGCTTACAGAAAAAACTTGAGGGAGCTGGATGAGGTTCAAAGATACTTCAGTCAGAAGCTGACCAGGTCTTTTCCTGACTTCAGTTACACACCCAAACCAAGTCATGAGGAGCAGGAGAGAGGTCATTGGGGCTTGATGAACAGAGAAGAGGATCCCGATGGATGCCGACTTTTGGAAAAATCTAGTCAGTTGGTGTCTCAGGTCAGCAGCCTAATCAATGGTAAGTTGTCACTTGGTTTGGAATTTGTTGTCAGAAGCTGCCTTAAAGTATTTTTAAATTTTTTACGTAATTGGGACTGGTTCCTGGTGTTGCCAATCAGCACGTGTACTGTTGGGAGAATGCTTCAGAGAGACTTTCAAACTCCCGTCGGTAGCGGTCGTGTTGAACTGAAACGTTCCAAAGGAAGATGAGGTGGGAGTTAAGGCCCTCTTAAGATAGCCTAAATTCTACTTAAATTTCAATGTCTGTTCAGCAGAAAAAGGGAGGTCTTGCTGAAGAGCAATCCACGGGACGGTACTGAGCTGAGTCTGTGGTTCTTTGCTAATAGGAATTGGCATATCTCTGTTTTCAGGTGAAATTTATGCCCTACGATGAATAGCTAAAATAAGGCTCTTTTAGAATACGTGAGACAAAGCTCTTAGTAAGCAGCTTCTTTTCTGTTTATCGCATTCAATCCATTTCCTCTTTCCAAGGCATTACTGCAATTAATTTTCCCTATCGTTAGTGCAGCTGGACACAGAACGACGTCCTTAATAAGGATGGAGTGTGACACAACAGGGAAGGAAACCATATCTCTTTGTACACCTTGTTTTCAGATGTATGTTTTTTTCACTCTGCCTGCCATTTCTCACAGCTCCCTATATCCACCCTCCATCTCAGCACTAGCCTGCTCGCTGATCACAGTTAATTTAATGTTAGCTTAACTGTTCATGCTGCTCTGACCTCATACCAGAGGTGCTGTGAGTAGCAAAATGACTAGGAAATCAAATCCATGCTGGTGCTTTTAAAATAATTGATCAGGGTAGAGAATAAACTATGGCTCGGAGCGCTGCCAGCTGAAAAGTTTATTCTGAGCTGTTTCTGTCTGCAGCTACCAGCGCTTCCAAGATATGGACTTGAAAGGCACATTTTTATTATGCCAGAATTTGCCATTCTTGTTTCACCACCTTGATCTTTTTTTTTTCTTCCCCAGGGTTTTGCTGGTTTTGTTCCCCTTCTCATCTTTATTGTTTGTACTATCTCTTTACATCCTCTACAATCTGTCTCAAACTCTTCTTCTCCTTTTCCAAATCTGTCTTAAACTCTTCCTTCTCCTTTCCCAAATGTTCTCCACCATTACCTTTTAGCAAGGCTTTTTCGCTTGCCTCTGAGTAGCAGTAGTTTGCCATTTAACCTAATACTGGTGACCTAATTTCTCAAAGAATGCAAGAAATTAATAGGATCTAAGAACCAAAAATAGGTGATTCCGGCTTTTTAAACAATTTGTAAAATCCCCAGAGATTTTCAGAATTGCATAGATTTTATTAATCTTTAGGCTCCTAATCAAAGCACCTTTTTTCAGAGCCTGTGTTCGGAGCACAGGCAGCTCTTTGTTTTCAGATTTTACAATTTTACCGCCACAATTGAGCAATAGTCCTGAGTGAATTTCTGGTTTACAAATACTTAATTAACAATTGTCTGTCATTTGATTCGAGTTGGTAAATTGAACTGAAAGCTGGAGAATCCCAGTAGCAACTGTGTCTTCTGGGCCCCTACGTAAAACTGAGGAAGCTATGAGAGGAAGAGGGGGTTAGATTATCCATCTCTCCTGTCTAGATTATTCCTCTCCCCTTCCTGCGGGGTCTAAACTGTCCAAACTGTTTTTAGCCACTCCATGCAATAGGGTTTTTTTTAATTTGTTTTTAGGTGTGCTCTGTATATCAGAGCATTTTCACTGTCCATTTTTTTTTCTTTACATTGTTGTAAGTATTTTTAGTTATTGCCCAGTAATTTCATCCTGAACATTTCCTTTTTCCCTTAGCATGTCTGTCCTTCTCCTGGCCTTGTCAATGGTAACAGGAGCAGAATGTGATCACATCAGCAGAGTGTTTGGCAAAGCTGTGCATGTTTAACTCCTAAGCATTCTTACATACATGATTTTCTGCAAAAAGCCCAAATAAATCAGATAAAAGGTGAATGGTTGCTCTGTGCATTTACTGATGCTCTTTTCTGTTAATCAGACTTACAGACTAGAACTAAAAATAGTAAAGAATCTTCTAACGTGCATCAAGACAGCAGCAGAAAGCTGGGTGCTACACATGTCCCCAACCAGAAGGATGAAGAAGCTGGGCCTGAAGTGTGTCAAGGCCGACTTGAGCTGGACTCGCCCGGCGTTTGCGGTGATACGCAGCAGCCGTGCCCCGTTGGGAGATCTGTGTTTGAGAGACACATGTTGCATGAATTTCTAGAGCGAGCTGTCCCCGAAGATGAGCATCCTTTGCCGATGGATGACATCCAGGCAGATGAAGGTGCTTTTGCTGTCCAGCCACACAGTGAAGAAGACTATGAAGAAGACGTTATAGAACCACGAACTCTTAACGAAATAACAACCATAACGGACAAAACTAGTCCCTGGTCCAGTGTGCTGTCTGTAGTGGAGCAGGGTGCTGACCAGCCGCCCATAGACTTGGGGCCTGAGGATCAGCACTCGGTGGATATAGACTGTTGGCGAAGAGGAAACCACAGACAGAGCAGCACCTTCTCCAGCACGCTGCAAGGTGACAGCCAAAGTGTGCTCACCGCCATTAGCCCATGTGTTAGCCTCCACGCAGATCCTTGGGCAGTAACAGAAGGCTTTCAAAGCCTGGAGAGTGGCACAGAAACGATGGAGCAGGAGCTGTTTCAGCCTGCTCATTTGTTGGAAGTGCATCAAACAGCCGGTGGCCCTGTAGAAAATAGAAATTATGATTGGGATAGAGCATATAACACTAAACCTGTAGAGCAAAATGTAGAGTTTCGTGGAGCCTCTGAAGAAGTGCTGGAGTTTCCGCCAGATGTGGGTTTGACCAATCCAAAAACCACAGAAAGAGAGAGGGAGGAAAGCAGTGAGGCTGTGAATGAAGATCGTCAAGACGAGGAAGAAAGTGGTTCTGATGAGATCTGTGTTAAGAGTGTATCAGCCCAAGCAGGCTCAGAAGGAAACAGTGAAAACTTTTCTGATGACAGTAGTGAAGACCCACTGGAAGAGTCAGAAAAGTCTGTCAAACCAAAAATTCTTTTGTATCCTTTTTTCTTAAGCACACGTTGCATTCAGGGAGCGTCTCATTTCTTGGTTAGATTCTCACTGGCCTCAGGAAAGAGAAATTCACTGCGTGGAGCTCTTCCCTGGGAAATGCCTCTAGAATTGGAGTTGGAAGACCTTGTTACGTTGCTGTTCACGCAGTGCAGTGATGAGTTCCTTACCGTTTGTAATAATTATATTACAATATTGTAATATGTACAATATATTGTAATAATTATATATTATTATATAAATATATTATTATATAATATATTCTGTGATCCATGACAGTCATTTCATTTTGGGTAGTTTCAACATGATGTCTTGCCTTTTTTTCCCCCCACGTTGGCGCTATTATAGCTCTTGTGTTTCTTCTGTTTTAAAAGAAACAGAGTTTATTTTGCATTTAAAATACTTTCCCACATTTCTTGCACAGATCCCAAATCTCACATTCGGTTTCGCTAAGTTGTGTTGGAATTTTTGCGGGATGAAGGACTCCACAAATACGTGAGGTATTATTGCAAAGCAAGCTGGTGTCCTGTGCTCTGTGAGGCCAGGTGAGAGAACCAAGCGCTCAGAACAATAGAATATTGATCAAAATGAATGAGATTCACCCTCTGGGATCCACTAACACCCGTTGCAACGAGGCTTATTCCACATCTGCAGCAGCTGTGGAGCTCTGCGCAGCTACACGCTGCCAAAGGTTGTTCCTTAATGGTTCTGCTCAGATCTGATCCTGTCATCGTTCCCAACTTCTTCCTTCCTCCCCAGGAGATGGAAGCCTCCATGAGACTGCTCAGCATTTCTTCTCATCCTTCCACAGCTCTGAAAGTAAGTATGAGACATCCTTTCCTTTATTGTCTTAGCTTAACGGGGTCCGTTTGTTAAAGCAGGAACAAAAGTACTTCTCCCTTTCCTTGTCAGCGCTCAGTTTAGAGGTGATGGCTTCCAAATCAAGTCAAGGAGAATCTTTCTGATACCTCTTCTCTCTGTGAGAATCATTTTCAGCATCGTGGCTGCATCGTTGGTGATACTTAAGCATTTATGTTAACCAATTTGTATACAATAGTGAACGTTGCTCTTCACTGGGGTCAGTGGAAGTGGCAGGTGCTCACTCCATGCTTCTTTGTGCTTTAATCTGAGGTAAGGTGCCTAATTTCGAGGACGCAAGCTGTAACTTGTAATTATGACCCCAATTTGTATCTTTTAGATCGGGAAGAAATGAGGGAGTTTGCAGCAAGACAGCCTCTCCTTGAGAGGTATCAAGTAACTCTTCTTCCACAGAGGGAACAGTAGAATAGTTGGAGTGTTCCTCACCCAGGAAAGCTGTTGATTCCTTTTGCCGTTTCATAGGTGGTTTTATGGGCATAAACATTTATTTACAATATTTATTTAGGTTTGTGGCTCGGTTCTTTTGAGGCCTATGTATTATTCTTTTCCAGCCAGAGCTTTGCTATGGATGTTGATGTGGATCTGGGTACTGCAGGGGCTGGGCTGTTTGTTTACCACTCCCAGGAAAGATTGGTTGGTTCCCTGCCTTATGACCCATGAAACAAACGCTCTAAGGAACATTTATGTAATTGGAAACAGCTTGCTTGATTAAACAGAACAGAAACAGGCAGGATCTAATAGCTCTGAAGTAATGGAAACTACTTTAAATTAATAAACATGTTTACAGCTTGGGTAAAATACTTGACTTTTTGCTGGTTTATGTTGTAAAAATGAATGTTTTTCTGATTTACATAATATTATCTTTTCCTGAAGCCCCTGAAACTTGTTTCTGATGAAAGTAGAGACCTCTATCAGAGGACTCTTGGGCATAGTATGCTTCAATCATCCTAAGATACACCTTGATTATAACACCTAGACTGCAGTGTGTCTTAGTGCTTCTTAAGCATATTTCTCGTGCTATGTCTAAATGTTTTGGATGAAATCAAAGGCAGAATCTCAGATGTGTTTCTCTCTTGGAATCGCCTTCATATTCTCCTTGTTCCCTTCTGTCCATCACTGATGCCCCCATCCCCTCTGTCTCACCGTCGTGCCCCTGCTTCTGAGGTTTGCTTTCTCTGCAGAGTTATCTCCAGTTCTTCCTGTGGAAGCACTGTGTCTTTCTGTGCATCTGCACATCATCACTCAAACCTTCAGTTTAATATTAGTATCAGCTTTACTTGAATTCCCTCTCTCTGCAGTGCTCAGCTTAGTGGCTAGAAACACACTCCTGAAAGTTATTAATAATTAGGGAGAGTATTAGCAAGGCGCTATTTGGATATAGCTGACCTTAAACCAGCTTAATTCCAGGATTAGCTACAGCTAATCCTTCGCTGGAGCGCTTGTAGGGGTCTGTTGAGACTGGGCTCAGTTGTGCCTTGTGTCGTGCACCCAGCATCGAACACCCTCTGTGAAAAACAAGTTTTTCCCTTATGCCGATGAGAGTTGAGGAAAATTGCTTTCTCACAGTTTTGTTTTTAATTAGCCTTAACAACATCAGTTTCTAAATCTGGGTTTGTTTGGTTCCTGCACAGTTCAGCAAACACTGAGTGTGACAGCAAGGCTGAAATCCGAGCTGTGCTCGTCTGGAGATCAGCAGTCCCCTCTCACTCACGTGGCAGCTGGCAAACCTCTCTCCTGGCCTCCCTGGGGTTCCTGCCACCTCTCCCCGTCCTGCCCCACTCCCTGCTTTCCCCGCCTTCCTACGCAAAATGATGAAGAAACAGCAAGGAGGCGAAGTGGGCAGTCAAGGCCGAAGAGCTTGGGGTGGGAGTGTTGATCTGCTCGAGGGTAGGGAGGCTCTGCAGAGAGATCTGGCCGGGCTGGAGCGATGGGCTGAGGCCAACTGGAGGAGTTTCACTAAGGCCAAATGCCGGGTGCTGCCCTTGGGCCACAACAACCCCCAGCAGGGCTACAGGCTTGGGGAGGAGTGGCTGGAGAGCTGCCAGTCAGAGAGGGACCTGGGGGGATTGATTGATAATGAGCCAGCAGTGTGCCCAGGTGGCCAAGAAGGCCAATGGCATCCTGGCTTGTATCAGCACTAGCGTGGCCAGCAGGGACAGGGAAGGGATCTTACCCCTGTGCTCGGCACTGGTGAGGCCGCCCCTCGATTCCTGGGTTCAGTTTTGGGCCCCTCACTCCAAAAAGGCCATTGAATGACTCGAGCGTGTCCAGAGAAGGGCAACGGAGCTGGTGCAGGGTCTGGAGCACAGGTGTGATGGGGAGCGGCTGAGGGAACTGGGGGGTTTAGTGTGGAGAAGAGGAGGCTGAGGGGAGACCTCCTGGCCCTCTCCAACTCCCTGAGAGGAGGGTGCAGAGAGGGGGGATGAGTCTCTTGAGCCAAGGAACCAGCGGCAGGCCAAGAGGGAATGGCCTCAAGCTGCGCCAGGGCAGGGTCAGACTGGCTCTTAGGAAGGATTTCTTTGCAGAAGGGGTTGTTGGGCGTTGGAATGGGCTGCCCAGGGCAGGGGGGGAGTCCCCATCCCTGGAGGGGTTGAAGAGTCGGGCTGACCCAGCGCTGAGGGATCTGGTGGAGTTGGGAACGGTCAGGGTGAGGTTCATGGTTGGACTGGAGGAGCTTCAAGGGCTTTTCCAACCCAGATGATTCTGGGATTCCATGAGCTGGCAGCATTTGGAGGCAAAAGGGTCAACTCGGCTCACGCTGCGAGGATGCGGAGATTGGAGAAGGTGCTGCAGCAGCTCAGGCCTCATCCTGGACGCTGCAGTTACCTTCCAGGGGTATGAGTTTTGCAGAGCCTCACGAAATCTAAAATTTTTTGATCTTTTTTCCTCCATTACATCTGATTCAGGCTTCCAGTTCTCAAGGTCCTTCCCAGCTCTCCTCTCCCACTCTGGTCACCTGCTGTCCCGTCCAATCCAGCAGCCCCAGTTCAACTTCTGCCGCTTCTCAAGTTCAGGAGCAGCTTCACACTTTTCTCCTCTTGGTCTTTTTCCAGGCAGTTCCTGATACAACTTAGGGAAAATTATCCAATTTCACGGCTGAACTTAATAGCATCCAACACTGTTTTGTATTTACTGTAAAGCTACAACTATTTTTTAAATGAGTCAGAGCCGATGTTTAAGTGGCCCAGATTATTATCCAAATCTTATTTCTGACTGTTGCTCCTGGCCTCCCTTCTCCTCCCTCTTTGCCTTTACTGCCTTCATCTGTTCCATATTACGTTTTATACTATTGCTGATTTTTCAGGGCAGAAATCTAATCTCTCTAGGTGTGTTGTTTCACACGGAGGGCACTGCAGCATTGACTCTGGTCAGGGTTTGGGGCAATCGTATGCTAGAGCAAAAACATTTAAACGTGATTCCAATGAGATAACCCATGTTAGGACTTGCTGCCTTTCAGAGTTGGCCCAGTCTACTGGGAATGAAGCTGGGTTTTGGGGGGTTAGGAGGAAGTATTTTAAAAATTGGAGAGTTAATAAACTTTTAATTAAAATATCTTGATTTCCCCCCCCGCCATGTCCGTGAATATTCCAAAATGTTAAGAAACTTATATGGAAACCAGTTTTATTCAGAATAATTAATATTTTTACATATACATAGGTTTACCTTAGTATAAATTAGAAATAACACTTTCATAACACAGACTTAGGGAGATTCAGAATAACAAGCTTTTATCTGTTCTAAAAACGCAGATGGTTAGCAAGGCCCCAAACATCCTTTCTTGTTGTCATGTTTCTTCTTGCTCTTGCCCCCATTTCAGTCGCAGCCACTAAGGCTCTTCTTTTCCCTTACTCAGCTTACCCAGAGAACAGAGCTAAGCCTTTCACTCATTAAATTTGCCCTCCTAACCTGCTGAACAGAAATGCTGACATTCTCCACCATCAGAAAAAGAAGAAAAGGTGGCTGTATTCTTCACCTCCGCTTCGGAGCTGCTGGCTGTGGTCTGTGATTTGATACAAACCTTTTCCTGTCCAGAAAGCAGAAGAAGGTACAAGGTCACTCCAGGGGCAGGTTGTAGCCTATTAACACAGATTTCTTTTCACTCCTTCATCACTGTGCAGAAAGAAAACCAGCTGTTAAACTTGCTGAGCCACCGGGCTGAAATGTTACCGGAATTCTTTAACCTTGAGATAAGCCATCTGCCCCAAGACCTAGAAAATACTAATAAATCTGTTTGCTTTACTCCAATCCTTGGCACACAGTGATTAGATAACCCTGGTTTAAGTGTCCTGCTGCATTGCTGCCATTTCTATAAAAAGAAAAGTGAAAGGTGATTTTCTGTGCATAAGTCCTCTTTCCTCTTGCATCTCTCTGATTAAAGGTGTCTGCTTCAAGGCTGAGCGTCAGGTACTCGGGGTCTGCTTGTGCTCAGGTCGTAGTTTGAACTGGCAAAGCCCATTTTGGAGGCAAGGAATGGTGTAAACACGATGTTTCAGGTATGTGCTCTCAAAACTATGCAGAAAGTTAAAATTCTGACATTTTGAAACTGCCCGTTTGATGTATCAAAGGAGCATTTTAAGGGAGCACTGAGGCTAGAAGGTCTCGCTAAATGTTCTGTGTGCGAGGAATTTGTGTATTTCAAAGAAAAATAGCTTTATACAGAGGGAAATATAGAAGTGTAGCTCTTCCCTGTAGCTGTATCCCAGAATTGTCAGTGAAACTAAACCTGCAAATGTAATTTCGTAATAATCTGCGCGAGCTGGGAGCGTTGACCACGCGTTTAAACTTCCCTATTCTTGATTCACACCTGCGTGTGTAGAATAGCAGCAAGAAGAGCTGCTAAAATCTTTCCTACAGCTGGAAATGTGTCTTTAGGCAGGTCCTCGGGACAGATCTGTGCATCTGAGCACCTCTACAGGTGGAGGCAGTGGGATGAAAATTGAAGGAGGAGGATTTTAGCCGCTTCTCTCCCAAACAGCACCCAAGTGGGATGTTTTCCAAGCTCCAAGCCAGGAGCGTACAAACTGCTTTCTGTCACCTCGGTGTCATCTAATAGCAGCAGACAGCTGCTCTTCTGTTGTGTTTTCACTTTTAGAGTACAGTGCTCTTTTGGGGTGTGTTATTGCACCGATGGCAAAATGGGAGCCAGGGGCAGCGTTTGCTGCAGCAGCCTCTGGCCTACAACAGCTCAGGTTGTGACGTGCCCCTGAGGCAGGAGAAATACTATGCCACCTCTGGATTGTTAACCCTAAGAACAAAGGAGAAAATCTCATTTAATTTCTCCTTTAGAATCAATTTTTAAAATTCTTGCAACCAGGGTAAGATTATTTTATAGCTGGTTTGGGTCACTAGTGCAAGCCCCCCCCAAAAAGTCCTTTCATTTCTGCAGAAATACTCAGCTGTACTGCGGTCTCTGGTGGATTCTTGAGGCAATTTTATTCTTTTCCTTTATTTTATCCAACACATGACATCACCTTCTCTTCTGAGTTGCAGGACTTGCAGCTCCTCCCACAGAAATTCACTGGAAAAGTCCTGTCGGGTCAGCGAAAGCCATCTGCGTTTATTCCTTCCACTCAGAGCGGGAGTTGCCATCTCTCAGCTCCAAGCTGAGGGGAATTGTGAGAGGTAGGAAATGCAGCTCCGTGACCCTTTAAATAGGGTTAATTGGATGATTTGAGGAATTTGATAGAGCGCCGTTGCTACAGGGTAAACCTGCTTCTGGTTTCATACTGCAGTTGGTTCCTACAAGCTTTTCACCTGCGCGTAGTTTTGCAGACAATCTTTTTTAGGTGTGTCAGTGGTGTAGGATCCTCCGGGGTAGAACAGGGCGCTCGTTAGAGGACAAGCAGCATCATCGCAGCTGGAAGGAAAGAGTTTCTGAAGTACAGTGCCAGTGCAGAGCAGCAGTATGGGGTTGTCTGGCTGCAATTTGGGCAGCGTGTTGGATTTAAGAGCTGGCATTTCCTTGGGGTTTTTTGGGTTTGTTGCAGTTACAGACATTCCTGGTTCGAGGGATAGGGCTGTCCATACCAATTCCTTGCAAATACATAAAACTGATGTTCAGAAGCCAACGCTGCTTGATGCACGAAAACCAGAAGCCTTTTACCAATCTGAGCTTTCACTTTGAACCTTTTTCTCTGTGAACCTCTTAGGACTGCTGTGCAGAGATCAGGGACCAGCGCCGAGCCAGGCTGAGCTGGTTACTGTCCGTCTCCGGCCAGTACTAAAGTTTCAGCTGTTTCACAGACAGTTGGCACAGAAAACAGTGTGAGAAGAACAAGCTACTGTCATTTCTGGCCGACCCGGAGTAGAACGAGCTGTCAGAGGGAGGTGGTTTGGCCAGGAAGCATCTCTCTGCTGGTTTTTAAGCTTCTAATGCTGCCAGGTCTGCATTTTAATCTCTCTCAGCTTGTTATAGTTTCATTTAGGAAAATCATCCTAGAGCAGTGTTAAGAAAGAAAAACCAATCAAGGATTCTCATAAATATACACGTATGTTTTTTCAGTATGATAAAAATGGGCAGTGTTTTGAAGCATTATGCCCGTAACTGTTTTCCTAGATACAGTTTGAAGTCTTTTGCAGCACTAGTCACTTAATTTTTACACAATTAGCCGTATGAAACTGGGAGACGGTGTTTAGGGTGTAAGTATTCCTAATTAGCTGGTCGTAAGCCTTTTCTGCACTGTTGGATGTGAAACCACATGAGCTGGTCCCACCCTTGTCATCCTTTTTATTAACCAGCCAGTGACCAAACCCATCGTGCTGGTGAGTGTTGGTCCATCTGCCTCCCGAATCCGGCTGCGCAGGAGCAGGCTGGCTCAGGGTGTCTGAAAATCATCCTTTAGGAAACGCTGGCCTGAGGTTACAGCCTCTTGTCTGTTTGCAGAACTTGTAGCTGATGTTAAATTAGTGTTAAAGGATTTCACCAGACTGTGGGCACCTCTAGGCTGGCTTTATTAACAACTCATAGTTGGGCCATCACCTCAGTGAGTGGCAACAGCTCACAAAAAACGCCCTCTCTATATGTGATATAACACAATACAAAGAGCCTTTGGTGATTTTCCAGGAACTTTCAGCTCTCAATTCATCATCAATTTTAAAAGTCCACAGTTTCGACTAGTTCTTATCGTTGCGTTCCAATTCCTCTTCGGACACCACTGCTCACTGATGCAGCCTTCGGTCATCGTGGTTACTTATCTTCTGAACAATCTTCATCATAATTCACTTTCAGGCTTCTGAGAAAACACTCAAAATGTTCTATTTAACATATACTTAATCTATGTCTAGCTTTTCATTACCTAGCCTTTTTAAGTTGCTTAAACTGTCAGTATTGTTCCTAGAGCACCTGTGCTCTATTAATTAAACCTTTAAAACAATATCTATTTATTAATTATTCCTGCTATTAATAATATCCGAAGAGAAAACGGTTTTCTAAAGCTTGTTCCTTTTACAATTAGCTCACAATTAGTCTCTTGTGCTTTGCCCTGGCTCTAGCAAGCACAGCTACGCCCAGGATGTACAGACTGGGGGGGTGGGTTTTATCTGCAGACTGTTTTCCCATCAGCATCTTCCCCAGTGAAGCTGTCGCAGGGCTAATTCCCAACGTGCTCATCATCCGAGCCTGTAAAGTCCAGGTAACAAGAAATCTTCAAAACCACTGATTCCTAAAAAAGCCATTTCCCTCCCCAAACGGTGCACGTCAAAGCGGGGAGCGCACAGGAACAGGAGGGATTTGATCACCTTAGGAGACCTTTCCACCACGACTCTGCCCAGCGAGGCAGGGCCTGGCGCGGAGGGAGAAGCAGCTCAGCGATGTAGGTGAAAGGTCGACCCGGCGTATCGGCTTCCCAAAACAACCCCCCCTCGCCACCAGACATTCCTGGCCCCGCGGCTACTGAGCGACACGTCCTAAACCAGCAGCACGTGCTTCAACCTCTGAAGCCGGGTCTCTCCTCTCTCGCTGCTTCGCGAGCACGACCTGGCTCTAAACTAGTTGGGGAGAAATGTGGGTTTCTTTGTACACTGAAAATATCCGTCTTTAGTGCTGCTGTGGAGGATGTGTGCAAACCAAGGGTAGTGGTAAAATGCTTAAAAGGGTGGTTTTCATCTCATGGGCTGCTGAAACTGAGCTGTCTACTTTGGCAGCAAGCTTGGATTTGTTGTGTAGGAGCCTTGCCTCTCCATTGCAAGGTGGTTTGGTTTTTAGCATCCTGCAAATTAAAAATTTATCACTGAAAACCAAAATTCAGAGGGTCAGAGCCCAGCGAATCCACTGGTGTAATTTCTTTAGCTTCGTACAAGACGACTTTGACTGAGGACAGACATTCACAGATTCAGAGTTCGCTTGCCAGAGCCAGGTGACGTGGTTTGGACCTTTCTAATTTTGGTTTTTAGCTTTTGCTTTCTGCAGCGTTGAGAAAAAATAGCATTGCAGCGTCTAATCCTGCGTCGGGCAGGGAAATATTTCACCATCCTGGATTGTTTTTTCCAAGCAGTTGGAACAGACAGCTCTTTTTTTCGAAACAGTTGCGCCTCAGGTGTGTGGAACAAGAGTAAAACCCCTCCGAGGGGAACCGGTGAGTGACAGAAAACCCATCACGAGGGTTTTTTCCCGTGTAACCAACTTCTCGACCCCGTGTTTTGTCGTGATCAGAGAAGAGGTGCGGGGCAGAGCTGACAGGGCTCTAATGTCTTGTTGCCTCTCTCTGCAGAGCGGAAGCAGAGCGGCGCCGGGGGGCATCCCCTACCGAAGGCCGAATTGTCCCCGGCCCACGGCCAATCTCTCAGAAGAGGAAACCAAAAGAATCGCCAGGATTTTCTCTGCTCAGCTGTCCAAGAAGGAATAACATCGGCGAGAGGCCGTCGTGCTTCCCGAGCCGTGGCCTGACACATCGGTGAAGGCCGGGTCCTCAGGGAAGAGGAGGTGGAAGCTGTAGGTTTCAGGCTCTGGTTTTTAATTTGCCTAATTGGGATCCCATTAGAGGGATTTAAGGCTGATGGTCAGCCCAGGGGAGCTGAGAGACCCTGTGTCTTGCAAGGGCAGGTCAACCACTTCGGTTAACCGATGAGCTGTTACCTGCTCTCCAGATACCCCGTTTTGGGGATTTATTCATGTGAAATTTCGCTAATTAACCTTTTTCTCGAGTAAACAAAAAATATCCCATTTTGAGACATTTTTCTTCAACCAAAGGATGGAGAAGATTAGAAATTTGTGAGCATTAAGAACTGTTGCCTCCCTGCCGGCGGGTGCTGCGGAGGGGGAGGGAAGATGAGCTCCCTCCCCAGTGGCCTTTCAAAAATAGTTGGTGGGAAGCATAATTTGCTGATTCTAGAGGAATTTATGTGCCCAAGGTGTTTGAGTAAATACGGGCCAAGAATACTGTAAAATACTGATGTGTGTACAAAAGGGGTTTACTAGAAATACAGAGCTTTTATATTCTAAATTATTTTTGTACATTTTTACCTCAGGAACGTTTGGATAATGGGCTTTGATGCGAACCCAGCTAAGTTATTTTTGTACTGCTCTCCAGCGTTTGTTTCAATAAAATTCTCTTAGTTTCTTGTCGTGTGGTGCGAAGCGTCCCGCCGCCGGGTCACGAGCTTCTCGTTAACAGGTGGAGGCGATTCCTTCCCCCAGAGCCTCCAGGAGCGGGCGGGAGAGGACGTCGGAGGGATTGTTCTTGGAAGACACGGGGGCACACGGAAAGGTCGCCGCTTCGCAGAGTAACTGAATAGCGCCTGGAACGAGGCGAGCGAAGGCTCCAAATCAGAGCTTTGCCTTCAGCATCCCTTTTTTCCCCTCTCACCTCTGCGGTTTTATTTTTCACAGGGGAAAAAATGCAGAATTTACTGTGAACACAACCCGCCCGCACTGGTAAAATCTGCTCATGACTTTTGCATCTACAGCAAGCGGTTCCTACAGTTTCAGTGCTTCTCAGAAGTACTTAATACACATTTTGTACAGCTTAATCCCTTTTTACTTGCTAGGTTCAGGATTTTCTCTAGGAAATCTCAGGGTTAAACAGTGCATTAGCAACTCCTGTATCATTGAACACTGAGTTACCAATTATTTGCATAGAAGCAGAAATACAAATTTAACCTATCCACAGACACTTTTTCTTAATGATATGTCCTTAAAAGCTGCAAGATAAGAATTCTAGGAAGCTATCAGGCATCCCCAAAAAGCCCAGGCGGGACACCGACTGCGTTGGGAATGTGGTCAGAGCAGAGGTGACAATGTTGACTCCCGAGTTCTATGTCGTGCAGGAGATAAACAGCTTCTTCCTCTTGCATTTAGGTCAGCGGTGGCGCAAAGTGCCGGCAGCCAGAGAGCGGTGTCGGCGCCGGAGGAGCCTCTGCCTAGAGCCCGAGCGACAGAGAGAAGGTGCCTTCGGGGTGCTAAACCAGCTCAAAATCCCTCCCAGGAGGGCAAGCGGAGGCTTTCTGCCCAGGTGCTCTTCCACCAGTCCTGTGGGCTTTGTATGTGTGGTGCTAAATAGCACAACGGGTTAAACACATGGAGCTTTAAGAAAATGGAGGAAAAGGGGCATTTCTTGAGCCGTCACCCCACCTTGTCCCTGAGCTCTGTCCCTCCTGGTTTTTGCCATGCGGAGCATGAACACGGGAGGGATTTACAAAGGAGGGATTTACCCCTGTGTGGCTCCCTGCCTTCAGGGCCACGTTACACCACGTGGAGGAAATCCCACCAGGATGGGTTACAGCTGCGTGGTCCGTGCCAGGGGCAAAGGGGGGAGCGCTCGGTGCTGCTCTGCCTCCAAACAGCTCATTTTTAAAGCCTTGGGCAAGCATTTTCTGCCCCTCGTTTGGGTTAAAAAAACAACCGGATTCACCCATCGCTGAGGTCCCAGTGGCCACCACTGTTGGATGCTTCGCTCCGATGGGTGCTGGGGCATCTGGGCAGGACCCCCCCCCTCCCCACCCCCATCTATGCCCTGTGTTTCAGCAGAGGGCTGAAACACATGCCCCCTGTCACGGGTGCGGGGTGGCCCCTCTCTCACCAGCTCAAATGCCACCGGGGGAACTGGGTTTCGCTGTCACTTGATCCCTGTGGCCGCTGGAATGTCCTCCCGGGTGCTATATAAGGGGGGGGCCAAGGAGCCAGCTGAGAGGGGTGTAAGGCAGGAGCTGGGACGCGGTGCCGAGGTCCCTACGGTGAGGCCCTGGGGGGGCGACACAGCCCCGGGCAGGTCACCCTGGGGGAGACAGTCTCACTGAGGTCCCTCCAGACTCCGTTTTGGCAGGGTGGGTGTTGGGGAATCCTGAGTGGGGAAGACCCGTGCCTCAGTTTCCCCAGGGATGCAGGCGAGGAAATGGGGCAAGATTTTGGCTTTTGAGGTTGGCCAAAGCCAGCGAGAGCCACCACGCCCCATTGTCACCTCCGTCCCCAAACCAGACACCGACGCAGCACCCCGGCTCCCCCCCCCCCCCAACCCCCCCCCCCCCCATCCCCATTTCCTTCCAGCCTCTCTGCCACGATGGTGGGTCTGAAGCCCCCCGAGGTGCCCCCAACAGCAGCTGTGAAGTTCGTCAGCGCCGGGATGGCCGCCTGCATCGCCGACCTCTGCACCTTCCCCCTGGACACCGCCAAAGTGCGGCTGCAGGTACCTCCCCCAAAATCCCACGGGTGGCTGGAGCACCCCACAATGCTGGGGTCCCCCCACGCCTGCTCCCCCCACCCCAAGCTGGGGGCGTTTTGGGGATTAGGGGTGGACTGCAGGGTGATGCGGTAACCCCGCAGATCCAAGGGGAGGTGCGGATCCCCCGGAGCAGCGGCACCGTGGAGTACCGGGGTGTTTTGGGGACGCTGAGCACCATGGTGAGGACGGAGGGACCCCGTAGCCTCTACAGTGGGCTGGTGGCCGGGCTGCAGCGGCAGATGAGCTTCGCCTCCATCCGCATTGGGCTGTACGACTCCGTCAAGCAGCTCTACACCCCCAAAGGGGCTGAGAGTGAGTGTCCTGATGCACAGCCCTCTCCCGGAGGGGTACAACCCTCTCCTAGGGAGGCACAACCCTCTCCTGGGGGGACACAACCCTTTTCTGGGAGGGCACAACACTCTTCTGGGGGTGCACAACACTCTCCCAGGGGGGACACAGTCCTCTCCCAGGAGGACTCAACCATTTCCCCGGGGGGCACAACCCTCTCCCAGAGGGTCACAATCCTCTCCTGGAGGTCACAACCCTCTTCCAGGGGGGCACAACCATTTCTGGGGTGGGGGGCGGAGGGCACAACCCTCTCTCAGAGGGTCACAATCCTCTCCCGGGGGGGCACAACCCCCCCCAGAGGGGCACAATGGCTCCAAGATGCACCCTCCACCAAGCAACCCCCCCCTCCAGGCCTCTCCCCTGGGGATCCCCGCAGGACAGGTGGGGGGGGGGGGCTCCCCCTAAGGCCAGGGGTCCCACAATTCGCCCCCTCCAGGCACAGGGCTGGCGGCGCGGGTGCTGGCGGGCTGCACCACGGGGGCGGTGGCAGTGACGTGCGCCCAACCCACCGACGTGGTCAAGGTCCGGTTCCAGGCTACCGGGGCGCTGCCCGATGGCACCCGGCGGTACAGCGGCACGGTGGACGCCTACCGCACCATCGCCAGGGAGGAGGG
This sequence comes from Strix aluco, assembly GCF_031877795.1. Taxonomy (NCBI): domain Eukaryota; kingdom Metazoa; phylum Chordata; class Aves; order Strigiformes; family Strigidae; genus Strix; species Strix aluco. Next base: position 136,469,433 of record NC_133932.1, on the reverse strand, counting down.
AGTCCGCGGGCTCTGGAGAGGTAACGGAGGGGACAGGGACGGGAGGGCTGGGGCACCCATGTAGGGTGCTCTTGGAGGGGATGTGACTGCTGTCCCCCCCATGCCACCACCCTCCCACCCAGGGACGCTGCCCAACATCGCCCGTAACGCCATCATCAACTGCGGGGAACTCGTCACCTACGACCTCATTAAGGACACGCTGCTGCGGGCACAGCTAATGACGGGTGAGGACGGCACCGGGGGTTGGCAGGGGGACAGGGACACAGGTGGATGCCAGCCCTGTGACCCACAACATCCCCTGGGCTCTGCTCCACAGACAACGTCCCCTGTCACTTCGTGGCCGCTTTCGGGGCCGGTTTTTGCGCCACAGTGGTGGCCTCGCCGGTGGACGTGGTGAAGACACGGTACATGAACTCCAGCCCCGGGCAGTACCGCAACGTGCTCAGCTGCCTCCTGGCCCTGCTCATGCAGGAGGGCCTGGCCGGCTTCTACAAGGGGTGAGTTGTTAAAACCCAAAAAACCCAAACTCGGTGCAAACAAGCGCCTCTGCACCCCAAAATGGCTTTGGGGGTACCCCACGGACCCACTTTTCCCGGCACAGGTTTGTCCCCTCCTTCCTGCGGCTCGGCTCCTGGAACGTGGTGATGTTTGTCTCCTATGAGCAGCTGCAGCGCGCGGTGGTGCTGGCCCGGCCAGGCCCCTCCTGACCCCCCACCCCAGCCCCTCTCGTCAGCAGTGGCGAGATGCACGAGTAAATTATATTAATTGATGAAGTGGCAGGGGAACAGCGACGCCAAACCAGCCCCCTGGCTCCACAGGGACACCCCACAAGGAAGCAGCACGATGGGAGGAGAAACGAGGCTGTTTGGGGAAAAAGGTGGGAAAATGGACGTTTCCAGAGAGGAGTTAAAGGAGGAAGAAAAAAATATTTGTAGGTTTTGCTGCCAGGAAGAGCGGCGCTCCCTGGCGGGAACAAGGGACTGGGTTGAGGGCCGGGGGATGTGGCGGTTCCTGTTCTTCCTGACTGACGCTTCCAATAAACCACCCCTATGGGGTCTGATCGCAGCAGCACTCGGGGCTCCCTCACCTTTTTTCGGGGGGGGGGGGGGGGGGGGGGGGGGGGTGTTAGGGTTGTTCTCCCAGGCCTGGGGTGCTGCTGGAAAAGGGGACCTAGGCCTTACGCAAAAGCATCCCCCGGTGTCGTGTGCTATCAGGGAGCAGCTTTAGGAGGATAATTTTTGTGATTTGGGGGGGAAAAAAAATATTAAAGCCAAGTTCACAGCCACATGTGCTACACCTGGGGGCAAAGAGCTGCTGCCCCCCTCCATGGGGGGGGCACCCCCAGACCCCCCAGAGGGCTCACCCACTCACGATGGGGGGGTGCAGCCTTGCTGCCATGATGATGGCTGCGCCCAGTCTCCCTCCACCCCCCTCACCTCTGTCCAACCCGCCGTGGCGGGGTCTCGAACCCAGGTCCCTCCCGCCACCGCCAGGGCTCAAACATGGGGCCTCCCGCAGTCCCTCCCACTTTGAGTAACTCCTGGGGTCTTTTGTTCCAGGGGTTTTGGTGTTTGTTTTGGGTTTTTTTGTTTGTTTGTTTTTGTTTTTTTTTTTTAACTTTCCCTGTGTGCAGTCACCCCCAAACCCTGAGCTTTCCCTGCTGAGAGTACTCCAACTCCCCCAAAATCCTCCCTAAACTCCCCAAAATCCTCCATCAACCCCCCCCATCGCTGCGGCACGGGAACGATGGAGAAAAATCTGCGAGGCACCAGGAAAAAACAAAAAAACCACCTCCTGGGTGCTTATTGTGTTTTAGAATGCTCAGAACCACCTCTGCCCGGTCAAGTGCTGGCTCCAGTGCTTTTTCAGGGGGAGGAGAAGGGGAAGGTCGCCATCCCCTAGGGCAGGAGGGCGTTTTTCAAGAGTTTTTTCTTCTCAGGCGTGAGCTTCTGGGGAAAACGGATGTTGAAATAGATGAGGAGGTCACCCTTTCGGCGGGGGTCCTGGAGCAGCGGCATCCCCTCCCCTGGCACCATTTTGCAGTACTGGGGGCTGCAACGCAAAGAAAGGGGCTTAGAAGAGCCAGGGGATGATCCTGACACGGGGGCCGCAGGCCCTGAGCCCCACACACGCTTCTGGGCACAGTTCTTCGAGGGCTTTTACTCCTCCAGCTCCTCTTCCAGCCTTGAGGCCCCACATTCCGTGTCCTGCAGCCCTCATCGCACTCCTGTCCCCCACCCACCCCCTCCAAGCCCTCTCCCCGCTTCTGCCACAAGCAACGTGGCCACACAGGGCAGAGGAGTAGCCTACCGTGGCATCTTTCTCCTCCAGACTGGGTGCCCCCAGCCCCAAACCTGCTGGAAAAGCTTTTGAAGTGCCCTGTAATTCCAGTAATTCAGGCAATGAGGACCTGCTCGGCCAAACCTCAGCCTTTCCCAAGGAACAGGCCAAGGCTGAAGTTCCTCCATTCAGCTCCTTGGCTACGGAGCTTTGGAGAAAAGCCCCATCTGACCACCTGAGTCCACCAGCTGTTTGCCCCACGGCACTTACTCCACGATGTCATTGATGGGGATGTTCAGCTGCCTCCCGTCCAGCGTTCTCACATCCACCGTGCAGCCGGTCAGCGCCTGCAGGGCGGGGAGCAGGACACGGAGCTGCATTTGCAGCCCCAAAAGAGCAGCGGGGGGGGTTGGCTCCGTGTCCCCCGTGCTTGGCTCTTTACCTCTGCCAGGGGGATGGTAGCAACGTGAATGAGGTTGTCGTTGGCTCTTTTAAACCTGGGGTGGAGTTTCTCTTGGACAACAAAGGTGATGTCAGCTGGAATGACGTTTGGGCCCTAAAATTGAGGGAAAAAAAAAAATCTGGAAATAGTGTGATGTAATACAAATTATTTTAGACAGGGAGAGGTGACACAAATGCCTGCTTCCAGCTGGTTAGAGAAGGAAAAGGTGGTTTTTTTTCTTAAAGGAAGAAAATGTCTTCTATTAAAGACTCCCACTCAGCCAAAGGAAATCAGACTGGGTGATGCCAGGCAGAAAACCACCCCTTTCAATTATTTTTGCTCTATCCTAAGGAAAATCAGGCAGGAAGGGCTGTTTCTAAGCACAGTAACACTGAGTCGCTCCGTCAGCCGCGCTGCTGACTCCCCAAAGCAACAGGAAACCTGCAAAGAGCGGTTGGTCTCGGGGAAACCTGGCCCAGAACTTCATTACCTGGTCTCCTTCCTTCTCGAATGTGATCCTGGTGCCCTGCTTCCACCCTGGCTGCACGTCGATCGTTAGGATCTTATCTCTGACAGTGCTCGTTTGACCATCTTCGTTCATCACCTGGGGGGTAGGCAAGAGGGTTAGAAAAGCTGGATCATCAAGTCATGGAGTGGTTTGGGTTGGAAGGGACCTCAAAGATCACCCAGTGCCACCCCCCTGCCGTGGGCAGGGCCACCTTCCACTAGCCCAGGTTGCCCAAAGCCCCGTCCAACCTGGCCTTGAACCCTTCCAGGGAGGGGGCAGCCACAGCTTCTCTGGGCAACCTGTGCCAGGGCCTCACCACCCTCACAGGGAAGAATTTCTGCCTTAGATCTCATCTAAATCTCCCCTCTGTCAGTTTAAACCCGTTCCCCCTCATCCTATCCCTCCCCCCTGATGACGAGTCCCTCCCCGCTTTCCTGTAGCCCCTTTCAGTCCTGGGAGGCCGCTCTAAGGTCTCCCCGGAGCCTTCTCTTCTCCAGCTGAACCCCCCAACTCTCTCAGCCTGTCCTCACAGGGGGGTGCTCCAGCCCCCCGAGCATCTCCGTGGCCTCCTCTGGCCCCGCTCGAGCAGGTCCGTGTCCTTCTGCTGTTGGTGCCCCCAGAGCTGGACCCAGCACTGCAGGGGGGTCTCCCAGAGCGGAGCAGAGGGGGAGAATCCTCCCCTCGCCCTGCTGCCCACACTGCTCTGGGTGCAGCCCAGCACACAGGCGGCTTTCTGGGCTGCCAGCACACATTGCCATTTTCCACCCCCCAACTCCCCCAAGTCCTTCTCCACAGGGCTCTCATCCCCCTAAGGGACAACACAGAGAGGTGATCTGGGACACCGAGGTGCCCAAAAAGGGGGCTGTAACTGCTCTGCTCACCCAGCCATGTGTGAGCCAGCAGAGAGGGGAGCAAGGGCAGCTCACACCCCGCAGCAGGGCGGCTGTAGGTTGGGTTCAGGTCCCTCCCCATGGCATGGACACAGCGCTGTGCCCTGCCGAGCCCCCCGAGCAGGACCTCAGCCTCAGGCTCCACTGCCAAAACATCCTACACCAAGAGGAGGAAATTCCAGCCCAAAATTCCCCACCCTGCGGGGTGCACCCCCCTTTCACCCCTCTGCCCCTACCCTGCGGGAGATCTTAATCTTCCTGGTGCAGCCGTAGAACAGGTCTTCGAGGGAGAGGTGGAGGTCCCGCACGATTGGGGGGTCTTGCTTCATCGCTCCTCGTCCTCGCAGCCCTCCAAAGGGCAGGATCAGCTCGGAGCCGTCCTCGGCAAAGAACTCTGCACAAGCAAGCAGAGCGGGGGGTCACTGCACTCGGATCAGATGTCGGGGGGGTCCTCCGGGGTCTCCTTATTGTGGAAGCTGAGCACCCCAAATATGCCACCTCAACACCTCCCACCTGCTTCTGCTTGGGACCACCTTCCCCCTCCAGCTGAAGTGTTTTTCTCCAGGAGCATTTTTATCTTGCTAACATGTTTACAGCAGTCTTACCAACCTGACCCCTCTTTTTGGTAGAAATCCTCTAAAAAAAGGGTCACAGCAGCAGCTGGGGAAAGCCGAGAGCTTGACCACACATCCCCAGGCCTCTCACCCAGGGGGGACCAGGGGAAGTCAGGATCTAACCTCCAAGCACTGGGAACCTGCAGCCCCAGAGGGGACCTGAGAGTAGCTGGGCAGGGAAACATCTCCGTAAAGCTTAAAGCTCAGAGCTGGCGGTGGCCACAGCATCAAAGCAGCCACAGGTGGGGCCCTGGGCCACCCCCCAGCCCCTCCGCACCTACCCGCAAAGGGGTTGTCTCCACCAAAGAACTCCCTGAAGACTTTGTCAGGGTTGTTGTGAAACACGTAGCCAGCAGTCCAGGGGTTCTCGCCACCAAACTCCAAGGGGATGCCGCCTTTGAGCCCCTCTTCTCCAAACTTGTCGTAGATGCCTTTCTTCATGGCTTGGGGAACAAGGAGGAGTTGGGAATGGCCACGCTCTCCCATGCTGGGTGCTGGGGGAGAGCGCCAGCCTGAAATCCAGGCTTTGCTTGGCTGGAAGCCGGAGAAGGGGGTTCCCCACCACCTTTTGAACAGCAGTAGGTGGGATGGAAGCAGGAGCGTGTGCCAGCTCTCAGCCTGGCTGTGGGTCACGGAGCCGACGCCACCTCCCTGGGCATACCAGTGATTGGGGGTACAGACCTCAGCACCCCTCTGGCCACACCAGAGACGCTTCACCCCCCGTCCAGCCCCTAAACTCCATGGAAGAGAACCATCTCCCTACTTACGGTCGCTGAGCACATCGTAGGCCTCCGCCAGCTCCCTGAACCTCCTCGGCGCCCAAGGCTCCTTGCATTTTAAAGGGTGGTTCTTCAAGGCCAGTTTCCGATAGCTATGAGGGGAAAGGAGGGGAGACCCCGGCCTCGCAGCCAGCCCCGGGGTGCCAGGACACCCCTATCCCAGGCTGCTCCCTCAGAGCTTCTCCCAGGCCCTCTCCCCCGTGGAGGCCCCTGCTGGGGGTGGGGGGAAGCAGGGGGACAGCAAAGGGCCACCCCATCCCCAGTTCCCGCCACCCCAGGCCTCTCCCCCACCCCGGCAGGCGCCGGGGTCCCCGCCAAGGCCAAGGGCCCTCACGCTTTCTTGATGTCGGCGGCCGTGGCGTCGCGGCCCAGCTCCAGCACGGCGTAGTAGTCCTGCCCCATGGCGGCCCGTTGCTATGGTCACCGCGGCGAGTGGCACTTCCGGGTCGCTACCGCGCGGGGCACCATGGGAGTTCTGGTTTTCCCGCGCGCTGCCGCACTCCGGCCGTCCCCTCACACCCTTGCCCCTCCCTCTTTTACCTTTTTTTTTTTAAAAAAAAAAAATAAGTTTTCTCGGAAAATTTCGACACAGGTGTTATCAAAGCAGCTCATTTATTTCAGTCCTGTGATACAGCCACCTTCATTGCTCCCCTCCCTCCCCACCCTGATTTTATCTTTTAGTTTTTTTCCCCCCTAGAAACAGCAGTTTTGCAGCAGTGAAAAAAATTGTTGCAACACAAGATCCAATCTCCAACGCCTCGGAGCCGCTCTCCGAATTAAAAATTATCAAAGTTGTGTTGTAGAAAGAAATATTACCTGTCACCAAAAACCTCTGTGCAGAGCCTGGTCATCACAACAGCCTCAGAAACTACCTCAGAAACTTCTCTATACACACATCTCAAACACACTGTACAGGAAAATAAGCTTATAAGAGCTATTCTGACACATCTCTCCACTATTTGGCCAATCCAAACACTTAAAGGTCAAAAAGTTGGTATCTCCTCACTATCCCGTCTCTGCAGCACGTGTAAATTTGCTTTTCCCAAGAAGCTACCTGAAAAAGAAGGGGGGAAAATAAGAAGTAGTATTTAAGCACAGTATTTCTTAAGTGACAGTTAAAAGTGAAATTCTCAGAGATCAGCTTTCCTGTTGGACTTTTACAGAGGGAAGGGGAAGTGAGTGTCCCCTAAAACAGGATTAGCAGGTTTTAAAGAACAGGTTCAAGGTTTCACCAGGCGCTTAGGGAGCAGCTAAGTGCTCACACAAGGGTTCTTCTGTTAGATCCGAAAGGGAAAAAAGACTTTTTTCACACTTTTCTCATGTTTTGCTCATGCTGATGAGTTGTGCAGGTAAAATCTCAGCCTCCCATGCAAGGCTGAGTGTTACCCTTAAGGGTGTATGTTGGCTAGGAGAGGAGGAACAGGACCACAGAGCTGGAATGGGTTAAAAACAAGAGCTATTTTCTACCAGCACTACCAGGCTGAGAGCCCAGGGAAACCAAGTCACCCTCCCCAGCCTGTGCAAGCACAGCCGGGTGTCTGGAAATACAACAGCAAGACCTACTTTCTGGTCTCGTGTCACCCGGGGACAAGAGAAGACAGGCAGCTGCTGCTTTTACCCTGATGATTCTCTGAGCACAATTAATTCACACTTCTTTACAAAACACAGCTCTGCCACAGCTACTCCCACAACCAAGCTACTCCACTGCTTCAGTTTTGCTCCTGCATGATGGAGATAATGCCAGTGTATACCACAGAGGATTTGTTTATGCAAAATATTAAGATCATTCAGCTAGGAAAAATAAAAAAAAGCTTAAGAGTCAACTGTGTGAAGGAACCCGTTGTGAAGGCTGCAAATCTCGAGATAAAGGCAGCTGCCTGCTACCTGACGTTACCTTTCCCTACACCCTTTATCTTGGGGGATACGCCATATTCCTTACCTTGTACACAGGGTCGCAGTCTGCTTCGGTGAGATCGAGGACATAATCAAGGTCTTGCTGAACGATAAAGCAGGTCCCATCACCTACACGAGCAGAAGAGATACCAAGCAAGGAAGGAACATCAGCTAGTTAGTGAAATAAGCCATGCTCTTAATTACAAACAACACTGAACAGGCCCATCAGAAATGCCTGGTCACAAGGTATGGAGTTCCCAGGAAGAGGGAAAAGTGCCGTGAGGATGTCAGAGAGATGGGGGAAGGCTCTAAACGTTGAGAGGGGACTTTGAGGCCCTATTTTGGAGGAACACAGGAAAAAACAAAATCACAAGGCCAAAAGCAACCATGTAATATTACAGAACCACAGAATGGTTTCGGCTGGAAGGGACCTTAAAGATCATCCAGTTCCAATCCCCCTGCCACGGCCAGAGACACCTTCCACTAGCCCAGGTTGCCCAAAGCCCCGTCCAACCTGGCCTTGAACCCTTCCAGGGAGGGGGCAGCCACAGCTTCTCTGGGCAACCTGTGCCAGGGCCTCCCCACCCTCACAGGGAAGAATTTCTGCCTTACATCTCATCTAAATCTCCCCTCTGTCAGTTTAAAGATATACAGTTTAAATATAGCTCCTACTACATCACCTTTTTGCCATGGACACTCTCCCCAGCCAGTCAGCGCTTACATTTAAGAGAGCAATACCCACAAAACTCCTTGATTCAATTATACAATTTGTACTGTTATAACACAGCACTCGAGTTACCTTGGCTGGCAATAAATCCATCTCGGTACGGGAGCAGCGAAAGCACTGGTGCTCCTGATCTATGGATGACCTGGATTGGAGTGCTACAAAAAGGAGCAGAAACAAGGAATGAGTATTGTGGTCTGTAGTCAAAAGCCCATTCCAATGTGCGAACACTGAAAGAAAAATCTGAGTTAAAAGATACATGAGGAGAACATACAGGACGTGGGGATTTAATCGGTGGTTTGCAAAGAGTCTCTGTCCTCTAGAGGCAGATGGAAATCAGCACTGGTTTTCCCACAGATGTTGCCCAAGGATCAAAGGGGGAAGAAAAAGTTAGCTAGCAGGTGAACACCAGCACGCCTCCATGGTGGATTACAGACAGGGATTATCCTTACCAAGACACAGACAAAAGCTTGGAGCTCATCCAGCATGAAAGACTCCCCAGACTTCAGTGCCAGCCTCCCCAGCCCCCACCCAAAAGCACCATCTGGACGTCTCCCTGCTCAGAGCTGGCCTTTGACACTAATAGAAACCAACTTAGAGCAGATCCTGTGTGGGAATCTCACTCTGGTGCTGGGACGAGGATCAGGCTAAATGGTAACATCCTACACAGACAGTTAAGTGTCCCCAGTGAAGGGGAGGAAGGGACAGTGCTTTTGGTGGGAGGAACACAGCTGTTCAGAAGTTTTCTGCTAAAACTCCCTACATACACATGTCCATAGATTGTATATAATCACACAGATATTCATATGTAACATAATATGCACAGTACATGAGCATAACTTTAAATATAATTTTCAGTATACAATTCTATCTAAATTTTCAGTATACAATTCTATCTATAAAGCAATTATCTGAGAGGTAAGGCTATGCCAAGAGCACCCCTGGTCACAAATCAAGACTGAAAAACCTTTCAGTAACTAAGGAACCTGCACAGAGCCTGTAGTCTTTTAGGAGGCACTTTCCAGAGAACATCCCATTAGATCACCAACACGAGCAACAGTATCCTCCTCAGTGCCCCCAGGAGAAAGAAACATCCACAGGAGGCGGAGAAGCTCACGGTGCCACAGCTTGGGCTGTGTCCACCCTTCAGAAGGGGCACTGTCTGCCAGCACCCTCAACTTGTCTCTCTTTCCCAGTCAAAAAACTAGCTGTTGCTGAAATATGTGCAGTCCCAGGCACTCACTTTGTGTTTCTCACATCCAGCTGATATATGTTCCCATCCTGAGTCCCTGCGAGGATATAGGTACTCGAGAGGAATGTGCAGCAGTTGAATGCATCAGAGCCAACGAAGAGGAACACCTGAGAACACAGGAGCAAATGCAAGTGTCAGACAGTCACAGATGAGGACACAGGACACCCAGAAGATGGAAGCAATCACTTATTTAGCAGTCAGTACAGTGGCTTTCATGAGTCATGGCACAAACTGGCAAAGCCAGAGCTAGGTTAACCCCTCAGCTCTGCTCCAAGACGAGCAGAAGGGCGCTCCAGGATCAGTCTTGCCAAGCCAGCACAGACAGTGCAGTCAGTGAACACTCCTGGGTCTCCTGTGGAGAAAGGATGTGTCACTGTGACAGGTGAACCAATGCTAGGCTCAAACTAATCTTCAGACACCCATGGAGCAGCCAGACCAGATCTGCAAAGACCATTCCTTCCTGCCAGAGCTGCAGTCATCACTACAGAGGCTGTGAGCTCCTTCCAGGTGAGCCCTTGCCATCTCACTGACCAGCCTTGGTTCCACCATATCTGTTCCACCTAAGTTTTACTCACCACAAACACCACAAGCAGTTCCTGAAATCACAGACTGGTTTGGGTTGCAATGGACCTTAAAAAAGGTCATCCAGTTCCACCCCCCTGCCATGGGCAGGGACACCTTCCACTAGCCCAGGTTGCCCAAAGCCCCGTCCAACCTGGCCTTGAACCCTTCCAGGGAGGGGGCAGCCACAGCTTCTCTGGGCAACCTGTGCCAGGGCCTCACCACCCTCACAGGGAACAATTTCTGCCTTAGATCTGATCTAAATCTCCCCTTTTTCAGTTTAAAACCGTTCCCCCTTGTCCTATCCCTCCCCCCTGATGACGAGTCCCTCCCCGCTTTCCTGTAGCCCCTTTCAGTCCTGGGAGGCCGCTCTAAGGTCTCCCCGGAGCCTTCTCTTCTCCAGCTGAACCCCCCAACTCTCTCAGCCTGTCCTCACAGGGGGGTGCTCCAGCCCCCCGAGCATCTTCATGGTCTCCTCTGGCCCTGCTCGAGCAGGTCCGTGTCCTTCTGCTGTTGGTGCCCCCAGAGCTGGACCCAGCACTGCAGGGGGGTCTCCCGAGAGCAGAGCAGAGGGGGAGAATCCCCCCCTCACCCTGCTGCCCACACTGCTCTGGGTGCAGCCCAGCACACGGGTGGCTTTCTGGGCTGCCAGCACACGTTGGTGGCTTACAGGCAGTTTTCCAACCCCCCCAAGTCCTTCTCCTTGGGGCTGCTCTCCAGCCACTCCTCGCCCAGCCTGGATTTGTGCCTGGGATTGCCCCGACCCATGGGCAGGACCTTGCCCTTGGCCTTGTTGACCTCCATGAGGTTCAGAGGGTCCCCCCTCTCCAGCCTGCCCAAGTCCCTCGGGATGGATCCCTTCCCTCCAGTGTGTCACCGCACCACACAGCTCGGTGTTGGCAGGGAACTGGCTGAGGGTGCGCTCAGCCCCACTGTCCATGTCCCCAGCAAAGATGTTAAACAGCGCCGGTCCAGCCCTGACCCGTGAGGACGCCCCTCGTCACTGCTCTCCACTTGGACATCGAGCCATTGACCACAAGTCTGAGTGTGACCCCCCCAGCCAATTCCTTACCCACCGAGTGCTCCATCCATCAAATCCACGTCTCTCCAATTTAGAGACAATGGTTCAATCTGCCACGTCATCAGGAGCTCCTGTCCTACTGCCCAAGATGGTCCTGATAAGATCTGCAGTACCCAAGATCTCCATCTCCCTTTGCCAAGAGGAGGGAGATAAGACGGACTGGTGACCACCTGAGGTCCCCTTCACACCCTACTTAAAACCCCTGCCAGAATAAACAGCAACTTCACACCTCGGCTGTGTGAGGCAGCCTGCAGTTCCTGTTTTCACAATGACACCTACTGGCCAGTTTTAATCTTCCCCATTCCTGGGTTAAATTAGTGAGCAATTCTTATTCCTCAAACCCCCACATAGAAATCCAGCCAGCAGAAAGAATGGGAATGCATCCCTTTATTGTACCAGGTTTTAGTCTGTCCCCCACAGAATACACTGCAGTGTAAGACCTCGGCCAAAGCCCTCCCGCGCCTCCAGCCTGGTTTTGTCCTTTTCTGTGCCACACAGTGAACCTCACCAGGGGAACGGAATGGGATTAACACTAACCAGTTCAGCCATCTACATTAGTTTTAACCTGACTCAATTCCTCAGCCCAGCGCTCTGCACAACCACATGAACAGCAGCTTAAAAACCAAGGAGCTGCTGCAACGGCAGTGGAGCTGATTTTATAGCAGCATCTCAAGAGCACTCTCCCAGGCAAGTACTTCTGATAGTCTCCGACTCCTTACCGGCTGCCTGCTCTGCAGTCCCACTCCTTGAAGTTTCTTGTCTTCTCGAGCCAGCAGCAGGATTTTCCATTCTGTCCCAATCTCACGTTCACCTGACAAAAGAACAACAGTTAATTCCAGCAGCGGCTACCAACAAACCTTGATAATACCAAAACCTGACAGTTTGGATCACCCCTGCTTAACCTACAGCAACATTCCTCCAGACCCTCAGACACCAGCAAGGCAGGCCAGTGATCAGGGAGACCCCAGTCTTAATCACTCAAAAATGCTTGATGAGGCTCAATTCCTCCTCAGGACTGGACTGCTTGATTCCCTTCCCTAGGCGGTACAAGGGCACACAGCAGCAAGTCATGCGCTCGAGATTATTGGTGACAAACCTCAGCAGTTTGGGACAGGGGGATGAAGGTGAATTTTAAGAGAAAGATCCTTACTGGGAGCTTTTTCAGGCGTGCCCAGGTTCACTGAGTTGTCAGCAGTGCCCACAGCGATGCCGTTGACAGGAGAGCCGCAGTCAGCGATGACACCCAGACAGGCAGATTTTCCACAGTCCCAGAGACGGGCGGTGCCATCTCTAGAGCAGGAAAGGACATTTCTTCCCCGATCCACAATGGCAGTGTCCAAAATACCTGCATCAAAGCAAAGGCCATGATCAGACAGTGGAAGGTAGATAGACAAAGAACCTCATATCCCAAGGCGAACACAACCAGCAGCCCCAAACCACCGTCCCCACAGCGGCACCAGTCACACACAGGCAAATTGTGTGGGGTGCAACGTGGGGTAGGGAGCCACGGCATCTAGAAAAAATGTATGTGGAAGGCAGCAGCTCCCAGCAAACGGTAGAGCGAGAGCCACTGCCTGGCACAAAGGCAAGATGTTACCAATAAAATGATCGGCAACCCCTCGCCTCAGACTGAGCTGATACAGCAGCTGCTGCTGAGTTTCTACCTCCAAAATTAACCTCCGACTTGGGCAGAAAACAGTCTAGCCCAGCACTCTTCAAATATTGCCAAGTCCAGCTCTGGATAATCCCAGAAGTTGTGTGGCACAAGCAGCATCCACATTATCCAGCTACAGCAACATCAAAAGAGCAGTTTTTGCAGGTGCCAACATCCCCTAACAGCTTTTATTTCACTGTGGGATGTTTAGTCTAGATGTGAAAAATGACACAGAGGTTTTTTGGAAGGGAGCAGTCAGATGATTAGAAGATTTAATTGATGCTTTCCCTACAGAAGCAGTCATTAAACATGACAAGCTCAAACGACAGGATAAGCCAAGCAAACTGACTGCAGCAGTTTGGGCTAGAGTTATAAGCAGTGAATAAACTTCAGAGCCATCGGGAGATCAGCCAGCATCACTCTGACCAAAGCTCTGTTACACCGCCTGCCACGTTTTGTTTACAGGACATTTGTGGCAAAGTATTTAGAATCCACACCAACAGATCACACGGGAACAACAGCAGGTTCAGTGCAAGACAACTTTCCGAGTTAATCAAGTTTTGGGCTGTCAGCCACGTCGCTTATTGACCTTTTCAATGAAGCCTTGCACCTCATGAGACACGGAAAACAAGAGCCTGTACGGAGCAGTTAGTTGCTTATGAAGGAGATAACTTGGGGCAGGGCTTTGGGCGTCTGTGGCATCATGCGGATGCCACATCCACAATGCACTTGGACTTGCTCACAATCACCCAAGCATTTACATGGGCATCCCTTAAGCAGCAATCACCATGACAAGACAGCTTCACTGTGCTCCAGGCCAAGTGTAAACAGGAGTAAAATGGGAGCCTGCTTAAATATTACATATAAATCCACACTGATTCTGAACAAGGGGGCCTGGAAAACAAATCTTCTCCCCAAAGATTAACAGGGGCTTTGTCCAGGAACTTGCTTTGATCACAGCTCTCAGAGGTCTTTCTGGGTAGCTCATTTTCCATCCCTTGCAGGTCTTCGCTAGGACTAAGACAGCATCAACTGGAGGAGTTTGTAGTGTAGACCCTGAATGCACAGAACAGCACTAAACTCACCACGCAAGGTGGCCAATGCATCCCCCACATGAGGACACGAGGAGGGTAAAGAATTTACTCTCATTTTCAGCAGCGAGACCATCAGCAGGGGCAGAGCTGAACACCTGTCCTCAGCACAGGCTGAACAAGTTTATTGCAGCCCTTCTTAAGAAATAATCACTTAAGTATCCTTGCAGCTGCTCTTGCTGTGCCTTACTCAACAGCAGACGTCTTCGAGGCAGGTAACTGCCTGTCTGAGTTCTGCAAGTCAATAATAAACTGCTATATGCTTTTCTGGGCAAGTGTGGGGGGGGGGGGGGGGGGGGAAGAAAAAAGCAGCTCTGGAGCAACTGAAGGCAAACAGGATGACCTGGCTGCAAGCAGGAGGCATTTCCAGGGCAGGCAGCAAGGCTCCTGAACACAGGTCGGAGCTCTGGAGAGTGGAGACTGCCCTGGAGGAACAGAATGTGCTCTGCCTCCTCCTCTGGCACTCACACCAGGCTAATGGACTGCTTCCTCCCTCTTTTTACCTTAATTAACAAAGAAAATGCAGGTTGGCAAGAGAAACAGTTTCACCTGTCTAATACAACAAGTCCTTAACTCTGGGAGCTTGATAAAGATACCCCGGACATCAAAAACAAATGTACAGCACAAAGTGCAGCAGGCTGGTGACTGAACATTAGCTCTCAGGTGCAAGGCAATTATACACACGGCAGATCAAGCATTTTAAAGGATGAGTACTCTGTACCTCCTTTGTGACCTTTAAATGTTACTACGCAGCTGGCATCTTCTGCTGACCAGATCTTTAGCTGGGCATCCATTCCCCCACTCAGAACCACGAGGCCCGATGGGAAAAACCTGCAACAATTCACATCATACACATGGCCTTCCAATAGTCTCTGGAAAAACAAAGAACTACGTGCTAGTTCCATTGTTATCATCCTTATGCCGAGCAATTTTTGAGCTATGACACTGGAAAACTTGGCTTTTCCAGGTGGGCAGAGGATTAAGCTCAAATCCTCTGCGTTTGCATTCCTGGAACGGATTTGTCTGAAGTCAAAGAGCTAACAGGTACACTTTGGGCCTCCCTCTACCATTTCAATAGCTAATTACATAACAAAGGATACTACATTTGTTTCTAATAACAGGGTAAATGTCTTTATCCTCTGCCAAACAAGCAGCTGACAGGTTAAGCTCCACAAGAAACACCTTAACTGGGAAGGCAGCTAGCCACGATGCGGTTAATCCATCACGGGCAAGAGTCTTTTCTCCTCACATCATCTCTACTGCAGAAGAAATTCTGAGCTGGTACCACACAGGTTAGGAGCTGTCATTCCTAACTACCCATTCTCATTTTCACCCTGGGACTCCTCTCCGGATTGCTGAGCATCATTTCCCTTGGGAGAAGTCACACTTTCCCACAGATTTGACTTAAAGCCTCCGAGATGTCAAGTTTCAATTAGCTTTTCAATCAAAAGTCAGATTCTTGCCCGCCCTAGAGCGCAGCCTGACCCAAGTCACGGTCAAATTACTTCAGTAATGTCACACAACACACAACAAGGCTAGACATTCTTACTCTTATTTCTCCATTCGCAGCCTGCCAGATTTTCATGGTCCCATCTGTGCTGGTAGACACGCCAAGCCCTCCACCACTGGAAATATCAAGACAGGTAATCTGCAGGAGGGTAAAACCACCAAAAGTTAGCTTTATACCACCCCGTATATAGGTATTTCTGTTCAAGAGTGTAACTCTGTACTGGGGGAAGCCTGTGAAGTACATCATTCAGCACTTACCTCCCCAAGATATACTGCTGGACTCATTTAAAAACACCCCAAAGAGCTTCCATACTCCTAGCTAACAGTTTCAGCCTGATAATGTCCTAACAGTTCAGCAAGGACTTGGCAGGCTTTCTCGCATCACCCTCTCAATATGTTTTATGAGATCTTAATTGAGCCCTTAAGAAATCAAAAACCAAGCAGATCCTGAGGAGCAGGTTTTTTCTAGAGGACAAGGGCAACAAAAAAAAATTCTCCTCAATTTATCTGTTTACACAGATTGCTGCATTCCTCCTTCAAGAGCGAGCTGCTGATCTGGGCTGACCCGCAGCCAGGGCTCGGATGAGTTGGGTGACTGGAACCTGGCACGAAGCACCCCAGATTTCTTGTAATTGCCACCACATTTGACAGAGAAATTGTTATTCTCTGCCTGTGACTTTGCAGAGATCCGCAAGCAGGGAGAACAAGAAATGCTGAGTCAGAAGCCTGCACAGACAGCAGCTGTATTTCAGGTTTACCCCAGGTGAAGCAGAAATCTGGATTTTTCTAGCAACTCCTGTACACAGCTAAGAAATTGAGCCAAGCTGTTCCACGCTAGCCTGAGATAAGTGGCCAGCTTGAGAGCGCCCCAACTCACAAGCCCACAAGACATTTGTTTGAGATATTTATGAAGCCAACGGCACAGCCTAAATTTTCTGAAACACTGACTCAAAAGTAGTTCCTTATGCAGGCAAACTCCTCACACAGGCTGTCACACCAAGGTATTAAAAACTGCCCGCTGTGCACAAACACGGGGAGAGCTGAATACTCTCGAAGAGAGCAGATGTTGATCTTACATTCTTGCAAAAGGGTAGCCTTTCCCATGACGCCAGGCATCGCTGCTGCCATTTGGGAAAGGCAGATGCATTTTGGTTGTATAACAAGTATTCTAGCCTTGAAAGGAACAATTAATGTCTTCCAAGTGACAGAGATATTTCCAATACATATTGCAGCAACATTAAACAGGCTGAAAAAACAACTATATAGGTTTTGTTAGAACAAAGGTTAACACTAGTGTTGCATTCTGGAAAAAACAATACAATTATCACAGCTATGTAGTGGAATAGCTGCCTTGTCTTGCAAGATTTAGATTCTGGAGTCATGCTGTATTACCTCCAAAAGCTTCCTAATAATTGCGTTTGCACTCTGCGGATTAGAAGAAAATCCTACAGTGGTAAAACCCACTGACAGAAATGAGAAACGCAGATCCACCACGAGAAAGGCAGATCACAGTTCCGCTGTCATTCCAACCCCTCACCACCGCGACAAAGAGCAGGTTTCTGGTCTTAAATTGCACAGTCTGTCGGTCCCAAGGACCTGGTCAGGTAAAGGATGAGGCTGCTCATCTTCATCCCAGGCTTCAGATTAAAAGCTTTTCTGAACAATTAACTGCTCTCAAACAGGACTGGGCTTTGTCCATCCTCTTGCAGGTGCTCACCCTTAGCTAGCAGCCAGCCCAGAGAGACAGTCGGATTTACTACCACGTTCACAGGGAAACCTGAAGATACGAGTAGATTGAGAGACTTTGCCAAGAAAAACTGACAGCTGGAAGCCTGAGATTTGACAGTGCTCTCGGGCAGACCAAGTACATAACAGACCTGCATCAATCTCCAGCTGTTTCCAGATGTTAAGGAAGACGTTCTGTGGCATCCTATTGCTGCACGTGCATCAGCCAGGGTTTGTGGGGACATATGTCACACTTCAGTCACAAGTTTTCCTATTCAAGCAAGAGTCAGACCAACCTGCTCTCCTCAAAAGCTCTGACAGCTCAAATCACAACTAATTCTAAGAGGGTGCAGGATCAATACGCAACCTCCACTTGAAAAAAAATAATTGGGGATTAAAACAGGAATTAGAAGATTTAAATAAGAGCACAAAGTAATGGTTTAGCTGTTAGAATGGCTGTTAAGTACATTGACTTACATATTGGTAATGTGAGAAATATATTTGTAACATGAGTGGCATTTTATATAACAAACCAGTCTGTGGTAATTTGCTCCCTAGTTAAAAACAAAAAAAAGCCTGTGAAGGTCATTCAAGCAGGAACGAAAAGCCTCACTGACATCTGACGTACCCCCACATTTTCAGGAGGGATATGTAAACAGGCAGGGCCAAGCATAAGTGCTCAGAACAAGAGGCAGCAGGTAAAAAGGATAACTGGAGCTTAGTCCACACCGGCTTTAAACTCATCTACATATTAATAGATATTGCTTCAGCTGCTTTCCAGAGGAGATCTGCAGTGCAGCTGTAACCCATCACACCCATTTGACAGCAGACTAAACACTTACGCTTGCATTTCCATTTTGCTGTGCTTTGAATGTTGATTCCATTTATCACACAAAAGGGCAGCTGGGGACTCTTAAGTAGCACAAAGCTCAGAGAAGTGATTCACCTCTGTCTCCGGAGCTGCCTTACTGCCAAGCTCCATCTCTCAGCAGAGCCCCACTTCCTCTTAAAACAGCTGTGGAGATGCAGAATTGCCTTTATGTCAAAACGCACCTTGATTTATACCGCTTTTGAGCTTCACTAACAGAGACTGACTTTTCAGCATTTTCAGCCGGGTTTATCACAACAATTTACTCAATAAATCATGAGACAAGTGTACTAAAACTTCTCCAGGAGCCTTCAGACGACTCTCTTTAGGGCAGCTGGCTGTACCTGCAGGCTACACACCCTCTAGTTTCTCGGATCATTTCCACATAGGGTTAAGTGTTCAGGCAAAGCACAGACTACTTTCCAGCAAAGCCAAGCTACGTGCTTCTCTTCAGTGAAGAAGTGAAATTTCAGGTCACATTCAGCCTTTCTGCACCACTGTTCAGCGAGAAGCTGTATTTGTTGAACCCCCAGATCAATGGGGGTGCAATAACGAAGATTATTCAGCAAAATGAGCAGAACTGCTTTTAAGTAAGTGAGAAGCTCATGCAATTTATTTATTTTTTTAACACAAGCTCGGCCTTTCTGGTCTCTGAATTCCCACCAGGTCAAGATGAGTTTATACAACATTCAATTTCCAGCCCCTAAACCAGAAATTCATACAGCAAATATCAAAGACAGACAACTTCACTACATGGGGGCAAAGAGCTACTGCAAACTGGGAATAGATTTGAACCAGTCATAGATGAAAAGCTCAGTGCCTAGAACCTCTTATTTTTATCTTGGTTTTTGACACACTAATTTACACATCTTATTCCTTTAAACGGGGATCTGTCATGGACCTGAAGGAAGCAGAAATTAGATCATTTGCCAGAAAACAGTCTACACATTTTTAGAGATTATTTTCTGGGGGTAAACTTAACCATGATCAAGTTTCCCAAGTTTCTACAGTCTGATTCATTTTATTACCTAGTTCACACACAAAGTCATGCTGCAGGCCACCCCTCAGAATGAGAACGCAATGGTCAGCGACACACTGTGAAAGTTCATGGTCGCTTCCAGTTACTTCCCACTCACGTGCAAGGCTACTTACACTTTTCTGATGAATTCTACAAAAAGTTGTGTACGGAGCCAGGAACTTTGTGGACACATTTTCATGAGGACAAGAAATGAGAATGCTTTTCTAGAGGAGGAAGGAGAGGAGATAAAGAATTAGAAGTACTGTTAATCTTACTGAAACACAGAGGCTGCCAAGGTAGAACTACAATCTGGACCTGGCTGTGGTCTCTCACAGCCTGAAGACTGATGGAAAGTGCAACGTTGGGCTCATCTCCTTACACATTCTTTAACCAAGTAACAAGCGGCAGGACAAGAGGGAACGGCCTCAAGCTGCGCCAGGGCAGGGTCAGACTGGCTCTTAGGAAGGATTTCTTTGCAGAAGGGGTTGTTGGGCGTTGGAATGGGCTGCCCAGGGCAGGGGGGGAGTCCCCATCCCTGGAGGGGTTGAAGAGTCGGGCTGACCCAGCGCTGAGGGATCTGGTGGAGTTGGGAACGGTCAGGGTGAGGTTCATGGTTGGACTGGAGGAGCTTCAAGGGCTTTTCCAACCTCAATGATTCTGGGATTCTGTGATCCTCAAGATGCAGGCCCTGGGTGGCAAGGGACAGCTGCTACGGCCTGGCCACCCATGACACATAGCCCCAGCTTGACTATGGGATGCTACAGACCAACTCCAGGACACTGCATAGGCGGGAGGCCCAGGGCAGCTGGATAGGACCACTCAGGTGACCGGACAACAGCTTTAGGCTACTATTTTGACTATCATAAGAGTATCAGCCCCTCGCACATGGAAGATGGTTACCAACCCCCGCTCCACCTCAGCCCTGGCACCTTGGTGACTTCCCCAACCACGAAGCCCTCGGAGGCCACGATATCAGGGACGCCCCCAGTGCTGAGCCCGCGGCGGGTCAGGCTGCCATACAGGGTCGGCTTCCCTGTGGGGAGAGCAGCCATCAGCTCGGCCACCCCTCAGACCCGCCTCATCTCACCTTCCCCTCCCCCCCTCCTAACCCACAGGGCACCCCCACAACCGCCCTCACCCCCTCCTAACCCACAGGGCACCCCCACAACCGCCCTCACCCCCTCCTAACCCACAGGGCACCCCCACAACCGCTCTCACCCCCTCCTAACCCACAGGGCACCCCCACAACCGCTCTCACCCCCTCCTAACCCACAGGGCACCCCCACAACCGCTCTCACCCCCTCCTAACCCACAGGGCACCCCCACAACCGCTCTCACCCCCTCCTAACCCACAGGGCACCCCCACAACCGCCCTCACCCCCTCCTAACCCACAGGGCACCCCCACAACCGCCCTCACCCCCTCCTAACCCACAGGGCACCCCCCCACAATCGCCCTCACCCCCTCCTAACCCACAGGGCACCCCCCCACAATCGCCCTCACCCCCTTCTAACCTACACGAGTCCTTCAAGCCCTCCAGATACCCCCTCAACCCGCCTCCCTCCGAGGCCTCTGCAGGGCCCTCAGCACTCACCAGGGCTCCGGCAGCTCAGCCAGGCCTCGCCCTCGTCCCTCCTGCGGAGAAAAAGAGCGGCGGTAAGCGCGGAGCAGGGTAAGAGGCCTGGGACTAGAGGAAGGGACCCAGGAAGGCCGTGCCCACCTCAGCACCTGGCTCCAGTCGCTCTGGATGCGCAGCGTCGCCGCCATCTTGCCGAGGCACCCGCACCCCTTCCGCCTCCTTCCTTCCCGTCAGCCCCCGCGGGGCAAAACCGGAAAAGGAAGGCGTCCTCCAATGAGAGAGCGCTCCTGCCGCAACGCCCCGCCCCGGCAGTGCCTGCTCCGACGCCAGCCTTAAAGGTGTCGCGCTACGCTGCTGGGCTGGTATGGGGGGCGGGGGGTGGCCCGGCTCGGCGTCGGGAGGGCATGGAGGGTGCTGGCGAGATGTATGAGGGAGATGCTGAGCACCTGTGGGAGGGGTATGGAAGGTGCTGGGCGCCTGTTGGGAGGAGCATAAGGGGTGTTGGGCACCTATAGGGGAGATAGGCACCCATGGGAGAGTGTGTGGGGGGGTGGGCACATAGGAGGGTGCGGGGAGTTGGGAGGGTGCTGGGCACCCATGGGTGGTGCTGAGATGCGTGGGGAGGTGCTGAACACCCATGGAAGGAGCACGGAGGGTGCTGGGAACCCATGGAGGGAATGAGCAGTATGAGTTAGGGGGGTGCTGGACACCCATGGGTGGGGGTGAGGTGCTTGAGGGAGGTGCTGAGCACCCATAGGAGGATGCATGGGAGAGTTCTGGGCACCCATGGAGGTGTGGGGGCTGCATGAGAGGGGGGCTGAGCTCCTCCTGGGGGTGCATGGAGCATATGGGGGCACCCATAGGGGTGTGACAGGGGGGTACAGAGGGTGTTGAGCACCCTGGGAGATGCCCCCAGAAAAGGGGGCGCTGAGGGATAAAAAAAGCGCTGAGGGATCTGGTGTAGTTGGGAACTGTTAATGTTGGGTTGATGGTTGGACTGGATGATCTTCAAGGTCTTTTCCAACCTAAGACGATTCTGTGACCCAAATAGAGCTCTCAAGGGACCAGCAGCACCCCACCGCCTGCCACCTCCCTCCAGCGTGGCTCAGCGATGGCGAGACCCGGCCACGCCTGGAGCCGTCCATCACTGGAGGAAGATGATGAGGAGGTCGAGGACCCGCTGGATGCCATGATCTCGCGGACGGGCTGCGCGGCACAGCACCGGGAGCTGCAGGAGTGCATGGCGGCGTGGCAGGACTGGCGGCACTGCCAAGCCCAGGTCCGGGCTTTCGGCGAGTGCATGGCCCGGCGGCAGCGTGCCCAGGAGCCGCACCAGGCGTCTGGCTCACACCAAGCCAATCCCTCACCCGCCGGGGACTGAAATCACCAGGGAACCCCCACTCCCAGCCCCGCAGGAATGGGGTAGTTGTGCCCTTTGACCCTTTTTTTGTGGTGTTTTTTTATTGAAGTGGGTGGAGACGCTGGGTAAATCCATGCTACATCATTGGGAAATTAAATCTGGTGACGTTTGTTGCCCTGGCTAAAGCGCTTGTCTCCATCTCCACCGCTGGGGATAACTGGGAGCTTGGAGGGGACAGTTGTGGGGTGATTTCCAGCCCAAAATGTCCCAAACCAGGAGCATTCATGACACCCAGGCTGGGTCTCAGCTCCACAACAGCCCTGCTGTGGATTTCCACTCCATGTCCTTCCCTGCACCATCCCGAGGCTTTTCACAGCAGTGATAACGTCATGTCCCCTGGGACAGGATTTTGGGGGGGAATTATCTCCTGGGAAGCCCCAGGTGCATTAGGGATGGGGGGAAAAAAAGGCTCTTCCAGAGTGGGATACTCCTCTGAGTAAATAAGCTCTGAAAAAGAAAATAACATTGTTTTTTGTAGGCTGGAAAGGGAAGGGCGCCCGTGGCTTTTGCCAGGGGGAAACATTCCAGGCTGTTTCCCAGGGAGGTGGGTGCTGGGGAGCCAAAACTCACAACCAGCATGGGACCACGAGTGAATATCCAGCAGGCCCAATTTGGGGGAGAGTGCTAATGAGTTTTTCTCCCTTTTTTAAAGAGCTGGAGCTTAGAAAGGAAGAAAAAAAACCACCAACAAATAAACCAGGTTTTGGGCATGAACAGAACCTCTTCTTAGCACCCATCAAACCAAGGCTCAGATTTTGTTATAGTTTATAATGGGATGGTGGGATCAGGTGTCATCTCAGCTCCAGCCTAAATAAAAACAGCTGCGTGCACCCAATCTCAGAATTTCAAATAATGGGATTGAAGCAAAAACCCAGGTGCTATAACCCATTCAACCCAGCACCCCTCTGTGCACCCAACACAGTTCCCCCAGACTCAGGGGTTTGCAGGATGGCGGTAAGTGGCTGAGCAGCTCAGATAAATTTTGGGACATCCTTGGTCCCACATCCCTCAAAAAAAGCAGCAGTCCTAGGAAAAGCATCTGGCACCATCCTGGGAAATTCCTCAAACCACTTTGCACTTTTGAGATTTGTCCCTTTGAGGCACAAGTAATTTCTCCCTTTCCAAATGGCTGTTGTCAGAAATTGATTTCAGGGATCCAGGGGAATGTTTATCCTTTGTGACTTGACAGGCAAATCAGAAATTAAGGAGAAATTCTGCATACACTGCCTGACACAGCTCCAACCTTTCTGCCTCTGCCTTCTGAGGCTTTTTTCTGTCAAGCAGCAGTTGTTCAGCTGCTTGGGGACGATCACCCCCAACCCTCCGAGACCTCTGAGGCTTCATACATGTTGGTGAAGCTCTATTCTTGGAGAGCTGCTTAAATCAAAGTACTGCTCCAGCCTTCAGCTGAAGAAAGGAGCAGGACGGTCACTTCCACATCAATAGCATCTGGGAGAGTTGCAGAACAGCATTATTAGCTTGCAGAGATTTCTGCAGACTGAAACTTGCAGAAATCCTCACATACCAAAACAAAACATGCAGGGGAAAAAAACAAAAAAAAGGAAGAATTGAGAACAGTAAACCCACATTTCATTGGGTTCACTCACAGTACAAATCAGTCACCTATAAACCCATGTATTTATCTTTATTAAGACAAGCTGCTCGACAACAGTGGAAATTTTCTTCCTCTTCACCAAATTATCAGTACAGTGCTCGCAAAGTCACCTGGAGGCTTGAGCAGCCATGGAGGAGAAGCCTCGATTCCCTGGGGGTGGCTCTGAAATGGATGGAGCGTTCTTCCTCAGCTCAGTTCATCTGCGCTAACAGCTCTTCAAGTTCTGGTCGAGACTTTAATCGGCTCTTGAAATCAGCTTCTGTGTGCTGTGGAGGGAGGGGGAAAAAAAAAGTCCCAGCAAATCAATCACCTCTTGAAATCAAGACAAATTAAAACCCTCTCCTGAAGAGAATCGCTTAGGAGTGGTAAAACGAAAGACTTAAATGCCCAATGAACCCAGGGAGTGGGAAGCCTCAGTGGAAAGCCACCCCAGGGTAGGATTTTGTGGGCAGCTCAACCTGGAGGCTGGTGGCAGAGCTCCGTCCTCCTCGCCTACATCCAGCCTCCAACAGGAGCAGCTTCTGGGGGTGAATCACAGAGGGAAGAAAGCTTCTAGCAGGAAGAGAGTGTGGCAACCACTGCACAGGCTACTCTGAAATTCAGCCTTGTAGGCTGCTCCTCACCTGGCTAACTGCTTTTGGAAGAACAAGCAACAGCACTGTGCTTAAGAAGTCAACTGGATGCCTCCAACTCTGCCACTGCCTATCACCGTAGCATTTCCTGTCCTCAGACCTGCCACCTTCTCCAGAACTTTGCAAGAGCATCCCAAAGCTTTAATCTCTCTTCTGCACTGCCAGTCGTATGAAGCCAGCTTGGGTCTCTCCCCTGGGCTTCCTGCATCAGACTGCAATGACTCTGCAAACGGCACAATGTCACAGTTCTCCCTCCAGAGACAAAGCCATCAGCCAAAATTTAAAAAAAAAAAAAAAAAAAAAAGAGAAATGGCAGCCCTAAGGCAGAGACGGGACTGTGACCAAAGCAGAGAAGATTACTGGACTCAAGAGACCTTCTCCTGTATTCCTTCTGGTTTTGCAGAGCTGGTGATAACTAAACATTCTTCAAAGGCCACTTAAAGAAGCCAACTGTGTTTTCATGTTTGAATTTAGCATGCTGCCTTCCCTTTCCAGCCACAAAAGTCTTTTAGTCTCTGAATAAAAAGGGCCTCCTGGGATGGTTTTGTCTGAATGTAAAATGACAAAAGTTTAAATATCTCCTTATGCCTGGTTCTGTCCTGAAGTCCTCAGTGCTGAGAAAACTGTTGGACCTTTCTGCAGGAAATAAGCTGAACCCCTTCCAGAGCAAATTCCATCAAAATAGGGCACAGCATTTGGGTTTTGCTCAGCTTTGCTACCAACTGTTTCATGGAGTTTCTGCTGATTCCCAGATATGAGGCAGTGAAGCGCTGCTGAAGGAAACCATTCCCTTCTGATTTGCAGGGGATCTGCAGCAGCAAAGGAAAGCAACTTGCAACCTGCCATCTCCTACAGATCTGTAGGACTGGCTGGCAACATAACTTCTGTGGCACTAGTTACACAAGGCTAAACAGAAGATGAAATGCTTATCAAGAATTAGAGGTAATATTTTTTCATAGACCAAGTGAGGGCCTGGTTCCAGGAGACCCCAGGCATCCCTAAATCTAGAGTAGACAGTACCCTCAGGCCCCGATGTGTATTTTCAAAGCAAAGTCATGTCACGCGTCATATCTGCTTCCTAAATGCAAAGGTATTGGTAAAATTAAACATACCTCTTTCACTAACAGATGGACCCCTTCAGGTTGATTATTCTGAATAATTTCCAGGAGTATCGGAGCAAATGTTGAACTCAAACCGCTGATCTGAAAGAAGAAATAAAAGTGCTGCAGGAGCAGAACACCACGTACGAAATGGACTCGTCATACTAATGGCACAGGAAGAGTCTATTTCAGTAGGAGCCTGTGGCACTCAACGACTTCATTAGAGAAGCATGCTCTGCTTCGTGCGCACACCTCTCGCACACAGCATGGCCCAAAGCTCTCGTTTCAGCTCTTCTCTATGAAGACCGTGCTTCCCGTCCTTGCCTGCACTCTCTCCTGCATGTAAAGGGACTTAATCATGCACAAAGATCTTAATTTAACCAAGTAATAAGTGATAGGACGAGAGGGAATGGCCTCAAGCTGCGCCAGGGCAGGGTCAGACTGGCTCTTAGGAAGGATTTCTTTGCAGAAGGGGTTGTTGGGCGTTGGAATGGGCTGCCCAGGGCAGGGGGGGAGTCCCCATCCCTGGAGGGGTTGAAGAGTCGGGCTGACCCAGCGCTGAGGGATCTGGTGGAGTTGGGAACTGTCAATGTTAGGTCAATGGTTGGACTGGATGATCTTCAAGGTCTTTTCCAACCTAGACGATTCTGTGATTCTGTAATTCAGGTCAGACTAACACAAAGGCTGCCATGGCAAACCTGCAAGCCCCAGCGTCAACCGCACATCAGCTCTCTCCAGTGGAAATGTCCACCTCTAGGTTTAAAATGTAATTCAGCAGAAGTTTAGCATATAGCAAGGGAACACGCTATAAAATAGGGAAGAGTCACTTAGGAGAAATACCTGTTTACCTCAGTCAGTTGTATGCTTTTGAAGCTGGCCCTGATACTAACAGTATTTTTAAATTTCATCAAGTTCATCCAATCATTGATCCTTAAATGTGACTTTTCTACCCCTTGTATCAAGTATTCTGCATAAAACAGGTAATAAATCCTCTGGCTGAAATACAGAATCCAGGAACTCCTCCTCTGCTGCTCTTTTGTGAGTAACCTTTAGCATGAAATCTAATTAGACTTCTTTGTGCTACAATTTACACCCAAATCACGCCCTTCATTTGTTCAAGGGACTAAACTCCAATCGTTAAGGGGTTTTGAGAGCCTGAGATAGCAGGTGCTGCACAAGAGCTGCAGCACTATCAGCAAACGCCAGCTCATACCTGGACAACCCTCTGATGGGTAGTGAGGACGGCATCCAGCTGCAGTTTGGAACCTCGCTCTTCCAAGAGCTGCACTTCGTTGGTTTTGGTGGGCATCGCGTAGCTGCAGGAACCACAGGTCAGTGCTTAGGACAGGGAGGATAGATTTGCGCTACTTTACAGGAATGAATCAACCTCCAGCAGCAGAGAATGTGGAAGGAGATTAACTTTTCATGAGAAATTAATTATGCAAACAATGTATCTTGCAAATCAAGCACTGGCAGGAGCCGGGTGTTTTACTGGAAAGAGATAAGGGAGAAGCTTGCAGCACTACTGCCAGCAAAAACCTGTTTCAGCTACGAACACCAGCCCGAGAAGAGAACTTTTAACTTCCTTTTAGTTGAAGGAGAGCTTTAAAGCAACAGTTCTGACTTATTTTGTAATCTGTTCATCGGGAACAGAGCTAGAAACCACTGCGGCAACGCACCACTCAAAAGATGTTATTTTCACCTCTGAATTTAACAGGATTATGATCAGCACTGGATCAGCTTCTGCTCTCTGGTTAGCATTACTCCAGAGACTTCAGCCTCCCCATCTCCATTTGCACAGTATCAATAACAACAGGCTACATCCAACTGCCCACATTTTACCCTACAATTTTTGCTCTTAAAGGGCAAATAATTTCTTTCTGTACACCACGTCCAACCTCAGAGGGCACAAGTATGATACAAGGCAGTAACGCTTTCCACGGAAAGTGCCATCAATAGTCTTAGGCTGTGGGATTTCTCTGCGAACGCTTTCCAGCGCAGCGCTGCTGACACTAGTGTAATTTCTTAGCGTCGCCGGGCATCATTCTCGAAACAAACACCTACCAGTCACCGACATGTCAGTTTTTAGTGCTGTTTGGTGCAAAAGACATCACAGAGAGACTACAAGCGACTGATCTACAGACACGGGATTTCAGATCCACGGCTGACAGTTCAGCAAAGTGGATGACCAATAGGTTTAATCGGCATGAGAAGGAGCCAGTGTTTATACTCAGAGGTACAGCTAAAGATACACACTTCAGAGAATTACCACTAAGTGTTTTTACTTCCTTACAACGCAGAGCTTCTCCCAGTGAGTACAGCTCCTTGGGTGCACCGCAGGCATGAAGGAGCTGTATCACGTTCCTCAGAATCATTAAAAACAGCAAAGCTGCTATCAGGGATGCTACCTGCTTCAGAGATCTAGTGTGCAACTGAAGCATCCTCTACTACTAAACTAAAGTAGCGGGTAGCTCTCCCACAGTCTTCAGGGGTTTCTCAAGCTCATTCTAGTTTGTGTAATTGGGATCACTTGCTTACTGCAAAATATAAGCACAGAGCCTGGATGAAACACTATAAAGAAAAAACAGCAGCAAAAGTCAGCAATACTTAAGCCTACATTCCCAGGCTCAGCACCCACGGGCTTAAGCCTTTTTCTCAAAGGAATGAAAAGTAAAGGCTACTTTTTCCCTTGAGATCTGTTCAATCGGTGCCTGAACAACTCCATTTCAGCCTTCCTTATACAAATAAAGCATCCAAAACCATACAGACACACAAAAAGAGAACACCAGGCAGATGACAGGTTTGGATTTACAAGTGGGAATCTATCAACAAGATTAAATGGCGCCCTTGTCTGCAAGGTATCATCATCTACGAGCCTCACATGGCCTAACACAACGCGACTGCAAGGGATGACAAACACAGAGCTGTGCTTCTCGTACCTTTCATTCACTTTAACGGAGAGTCGGTTGCAGAGTTTATGCACATACTGAGCAAAATGCTCCACAAGACACATATCATAGGAAGTCATGTAGATGTTGACATCTCCATATTCATATTCAGTCCCAACATTTATCTCTTTCATCTGTACTTTATCCTTTTTCTTCTTTGGAGCCTGTATTAAAAAAAAAAAAAAGAAAAATAGAAAGCCTATCTGTTTTGAAGAAAGCTGGAAATAAAAAAAACATTTAACTCTTGCCCACCCAGGAGACCATGCTAGGGTACTCTGTTCTAACAAAGGTTTGCTGAACTATGTCAGACATCTCACAGCCCATCTGTGCTCACTTTCCCTGACTACAAAACTGGGATGACATTATCTTAACAGATGTTCTCAAGTTGAGCAGTTCAGTTCTTGGATGGCAGCACCACAGAAGTCACACAGAAAATACGTGCATACCATGATTAATTTCTGCAAGAAACCAAGGAGTAGAAAACAAACTGCTTTTTATTTCAGTTGCTGCCTTCGAGGCAGCTGTCTAGATGAGTTATTGTTTCCTCCTTCCATGAAAATTGTCGTTTTTCCAGATTTCTGGGAATATAAAAAGTTTAAATGTAAATAAGACCTGCTCACAATATTCTGCAATAATTTGAAGCTGGGGTGTTAAATTCAGCATCAGGAAGAGATCCCTCCCTCCCCAAACTACTCGTTAACTTAAACAAGAATGTACTGGACAAAAAAAATGTATTTATGCAGTGTTGCGAGTGGGTACTTCATGTGACATAACACTCTCTACTGAGAAAAGTAGCAGTAAACCATTAGATGATTCCTTTTTAATATGATTCATCAGCCACGGAATTAATAATACCAACATTGAAATGGGACTGTGAAAAGATGGGTCAGCTGAAAGCAAGCACAGGAGGGGAGTTCTTATGCCTACCTCCTTTGGGAGCAGGTATTGAAACCTCCCAATACCATGCGTAGGACGGGATCTGTAGTGCCTGTGGCAACTCAAGAGTGCACCACCTTAAAATCAAAGCAGAGCAAACATGTTTCCAGCTGAATGACAGCCCTTCTTTAAACAAACACGGGTGCTTTGAGAGCCCAAAATCCACACTGGGGGTAAGAATTTGTCCTTGGTTCTTTGACAGAAGGCAAAGGCAGGCTAAGGCTTCAGCTGATCTCTGCCCCACGCAGGCAGCCTGTGCATCACAGCAAGCCTGTTACAATTCACTGTTGGTTACGGTGAGCAACAAATAAGGAAGGAAGAGATTAAAAGTGACTCATTTCCCAGGTGAATTCTCAGGCAAACAACAACAACAACAAAAAAAAGACAGACTTGTCAGGACCAGTGGATGGTGAGGGTACTGATGAAATGTTACATCTGTCTCCTCTTATGCGACAGTAGTGATGCTACTATGATGGATCTGAGCCCCACTTAATTTTAAATCCAGTGCTGTTCAAATATTCATGTGCCAGGAAGCCAAATCAAAATGGCATCAGCTTTTATTTGTATTTCGTTCTCCAGGGTAAAATGAAACCTTCAATAGCCCTCATTTTAATAAATGGAGCTCAGAACAGCAAAGAGAAACGGAACACCAAGGATCTAAGCCACTTGCTTACACTTTGCCTCCACATCAAAATCAAATTCTATTTTAAATTGTGACAGCAGACTCCACCAGCTAAATAAATGTTCAAGTGGGACCTCACGGGAGCTTAAGTCAGTTCCTGGGCAGGAATACAGTGAATAGCATCTGGCTGGTGTCACTCCACAGCGTAACACCGTGACTAGTACCACCTGCTTTAGCCAAGAACAGGGAAACAGAAGAAAAGGTTAGGAAAAAAAAAAAGGTATGGAAGTGGAAGAACATCTGCTCAGGTTATTTAACCAGGCCAAAACTGGCTAAAAAAAAAAAAAATCAAAATCAAAAGGAGACACACTTAAATGTGTAATATTTATTTTGGGTAAATAAAGTTTTGTCTTGCATTGGATTAATAAGAGGCCTTACCTGCAGCACACAGACAGCTTTCTCTGGGTGTTGCTGCTCTGTAGGAAACAAGATAAGGATTAAAAGCTCTGATTTCACCCACCTGTGGAAACACAACATCTCTGGCCAATGTCCTTGAACAAAGGCTCACGCCCCAAGTCTCTCAGACACTGATAGATCCCACTAGCAAAGAGACTTTCTCTTCTTCACATGCTACAGCCCTTTCAGCTCCCAAACATCAGCTAAAAGTCTTCCCTCCACAATTAAAAGATTTTCCTCGGCAAAAAGGACCTTTTTTTGTCACATATGTTTTCTGACACTGTCAGTAGAAATGACCAAGTGTTTTTAATGTCTTATACTGTGTTTTACTTACTGAGTTTGATTTCAGACCACTCACCTGCTGAGCACAAACACCTGCTTTAGCAACGCTCCCTTCTTCAAGCACAGCACCTGCAATGAGCCACCACAGACAAAATGAAACAGCGTGGCAGATACTCAGCAACTTTTCACCAGTGCTTGCCAGAATACAGCCATCAAAACCACACCTGAGACCTTCTGAATGTACCAATACCCCTCCCAATCTCTTCACAGCCTCCAGCCACTATCACTCCCCAGAATACCACCGTAACACAGAGGAAAGAGATGAGGGAGGAGGAAGATGACTGCAGTAACCTTCTCATGCACCCCCTCACTTTGCTTCAGGATCCAACAAGTTGGAGGGTCTCCTTCCCTCGGTTACAGATCATAGTCATCCCTCACACCATCCCACCGCCTCCAGGTTACAACAGTCACGTTAACAACCCTCCTGCTTGTTCCAGCTCCACACGGATGAGGAAAACACAGCTCATCCATCACCAAGGCAGCATAAAGCGAAGAGCTTTGCTGTCACCACAACCCTTGCCAGGCAGGAGCATTCCAGCCAGGGTGGGGAGACAATTATTAAATTTACCTAGAGAGTGACCAGAAGGACAAGGGAGGACCAGGGATTTGCCAGTCTCCGAAGGCAGGGACAGGGTGGGGGGGCTGTAGCGGACCTTGTATCCCTGAGGTGATCCCTGTATGCCTGAGAGCAGGGGGGGAGCGGTCTCTGCCCCTGGTCCACAGAATCCCAGAATCATCGAGGTTGGAAAAGACCTTGAAGATCCTCCAGTCCAACCGTTAACCCAGCACTGACAGATCCCAACTCCACCAGATCCCTCAGCGCTGGGTCAGCCCGACTCTTCAACCCCTCCAGGGATGGGGACTCCCCCCCTGCCCTGGGCAGCCCATTCCAACGCCCAACAACCCCTTCTGCAAAGAAATCCTTCCTAAGAGCCAGTCTGACCCTGCCCTGGCGCAGCTTGAGGCCAAAAGGTACACAAAAGAGCACTAACTCAGGGGCCAGGCCTGTGTCCCCCCAGTCTAGTCCCAGTGCCGGGCCGGGCCTGACGCTCCCCAGTAGCAGGGCTGGGCCTGACCCTCCCCTCCCCCGCGGCCGGGCCTGTGTCCCTCCCTCCTCCTCCCCCGGTACCGGAGCCGGGCCCCGTGTCCCTCACAGCCTGTCGCGGCCCGCCGGTACCTTCGGCAGCGCCGCGCTCATCCCTGCGCCTCGGACGGAGCCGCGTCCGTCGCTCAAAGCGTCCCCCCGCCGCGCCTCGGTGCTTCCCCACCCAGGTCCCCACGGCCCGCGGCTCCCGCCCCGCGTTCCGCCTCCCGCGGGGGGGGGGGGGGTGGGGGTGGGGCGGGGGGACGACGACAATTTTTGGACAACCCTCCGCCGCCGGTGCTCGCAGGACCCCGGTCTCATGAAGGAGAGGGTGGGCTGGGGCGGTAATGGCGGACAGCTCGTCCCTGCCGCACCCCCGCCACACCGGGGCCGCCCCCCGGAGCGGCGCGACGTGGCAACGGCTGCGCGGCGTACCCAACCCTGCGCCCAGCACCACGGAACCTGCTAGCCGCGGTCCGCCCTCCTCCCGCTCCCCGCATATTGATTGGTCTTTCGCTGCGTCCATCGAGGCGCGGCGGCCATCTTGAGTGTGGCCTGGCTGGAATGATATCCGCGTAGGGATGCGTCTGTCGGGCCCCGCCCCAGCGTGGTGCGGCGGCCATGTTGAGTGTGGCCTGCCGGCCCCCGCCTTGCGGCGGCCATGTCAGTGCGGTGCCGGAGCACTGTGAGGCGGAGCGGGGATGGAGGGCGCCCGGCGCCGAGCGGGCTTCAGAGCGTGGTGATCTGCCTTTATGAACCCTCAGCCAGCTCACCTTGTCCCTGCTGGCTGTGGGATGGAGGCAAGGACCCAGTGGGGGCTCAGCAGGCCCCTGCTCCATCTTGGAGACAGGCTCTGTGGGGTATGAGGGAACCTAGGGCCGGCCTGGGTAAGCAGCGACAGAGGATTTGGTATGAACCTGACTGGTTTGTCTCTGCCACCTGGCATAAGAACTGCAAAGAATTTTTTCTTTTATGGTTGCAGAGGCAGGGCTGGACCTTGCCCTGTAGTCAGCAGCCATGTAATGGTCCAGGGTTGGCTGTGTCCACACTGACAGGCCACCACAGGCCTTCAAAATGGAGTGTGTCAGCATGAGGTGTCCAGGCCCCACGGCAGGCGTGCCTTCAGCTTGTGGGGAAAGCAAAGATAAACTCCTCTTTCAGCAGTAGGCTTCTCCCTCTAAGGGCAGAGTGAATCCAGCCTTGCCACCGCTTTGATCCCAGTGGCTGCCTGGAGGCACTTCCTTAAATTTTAAAGTGGGAAGACTAGGAAGGATGGA
Source organism: Strix aluco (assembly GCF_031877795.1). NCBI lineage: Eukaryota > Metazoa > Chordata > Aves > Strigiformes > Strigidae > Strix > Strix aluco. The sequence goes on along the minus strand of NC_133932.1, from coordinate 136,436,534 downwards.
CTGACGGGGACCTCCCTGATTCGCAGCGTATGTTTCCCAGTGGGAGAGGAGGTGGGCAAGGGGGTCTACTTGGAAGACCAGGTGGGAGGAGGTGGGTGCTGCATGGCCCTGTGCCCCCCAAACCTGGCAGTCAGGAGTTGGCTCTGGAAACCCCATCCTGTTGCAAACTGTCCCCTCCAGTTTCTCCCACCCTCCTTCACCAGGCCATCTCCAATACAAACCTTCATTTCTCCTAGGCTTTTCCCCACTCCCTTCTCTCCTGCCTGGCCCCAGTTTCCCCCTTCGTGTGTCGCAGATACTCCTGCCTACTTCCCTGAGCTCCCATCTTAGAGCTGTCCATGTGGGCAGCAGCTTGATTTCAGGTCAGGATTTCTAGCTCCGCTGACTGATCGCTGCTCCAATTGCTTTTGGCTGGAGCTGTCAGGGCTCATGATGGACTTTCTCTCTCCAGTTCATCAGTGTTCATTGATGTGGCAAGTCTCCTCAGCTGCAGACCAGACTCGTGCATTTGATTCCTGCTTCATGATCCACACTGCCAGGCCCTGTCCTGCATTTCTGAGTGCCTAGCGCTTGCGACATACGCCTGACACCCCAGATGTTCATCCCCATTGCAGGCTGGTGCATGGAGGGGAGAGAAGGAACATGAGAGGACAAGGTTTGTCTGAAAGAAGGGCTCAGGCAGGCTCTGTGCCATGCACAGGGCTGTGCTGTCTCCTCCACCCCCTCAACGTATGGAGGAAGCAGAGAGGATCTGCGCCACCTTTGCTCTCTCCACCGTGTTTTGCAAGGACACGGCCTCCCAGCTCTGAGCTGAGTTTTCGTGGCACTCCCAGGACATGACAAAACTGCCCACGTGGAATGGATGTTGTACTGCCCTTTGATCTCACCTCGTGAGCCCCAGGCAGGGCCACCCTGGCAGCGACACTTGTTTGATAACTCCAGGGTGCTTCAAGCAAGGAGCACTGAGCTGGGTTAAGACCGGCATTCCCATTCCAGGAAAGCTGGGATTCTCCTACTTTTGAAGCCCTGGAGGAAATTCCATGCTTGAGGAGGGGCTGTTGTGACTGGAGGGGGACTGGCTGGTCCTGCATTTGTGGGGGGAGGCTGTGACGGGCTCTGCAATTAAGAGCAGGTCATGCTCATTATGAACCTTTGTTCCATGACCTCAAATGCTGGGGCTACACCCCTTAATTCCCTCTGCCCCTGATGGGGACTCATCTTTTGGCCACCCACAAAACGTGACTGAGGAGGAAGCATTGCCCCAGACTGAGTTTGGGGTACAGTAGTCACTGCTAAATATACTGCAGGAATCCCCCTCCCAATGACCATCACTGGGCCCCCACGTCTCAGAGAAAAACAAGTCCATCTCTTCAGTGCGGAGTTTCTCCAACATCTATCATAGATGGATATATTTTAAGGCCCAAAGGGACTGTTAAATGATGTAATTTGGTCTCCTGCACATTGCAGCCTATAGATTTCCACCGACTTACAGCTGTATGGAAGCAGATCACGCCTGTTTTGATGAAAGCATCTTTCTCATAAAGGCTCCTGCTCTTGATTTTCCCTGGATACAAAGATAGCGCTGCTCTTGGCAGCTTGTTCTGGCGGCTGAGCACCCTCTCTGTTAAAAACGTGGACCTTCTTTCCAATTTGAATGTGCCTCAGCTTCAGCTCCCAGCCGCCCGTCCTCGCTATGCCTTTCTTTGACTAATGAATCGTTTCACAGCCAGGTAACTGAATCCCTGTTTGCAGGAGCACAACCTGCCTTTTTGTGACATTTAGAAAAAGAAGCCAAGGTGTTGCTTTGTGGCTTTCTCCCTCAGCCGCAGAAACCCAAAACACTCCTTTTCTTTACTGCGCTAAAAAAAAACAGGGAGCATTTCTTCCTTCTTAAGGCTCCCCCGGCTGCTGAGAGGGCCAGGTCTTGCTGGAGGGATTATTTCATCCATCCTCTTCAGCTTTACTGCAGATTTCTCTCCCCGTCACATAGCTGGATGTGCCCTGTCAACGACCCAGCGTGGTGCACAGCACAAGTGCTGGCAGAGGTGATGCCTGAGCGATTTGCCACCTCCGCAGAAGGCTGGTGCGGGCCCCCTGCCCCTTCTCAATCCACTCTCTATCGTGCTGTCTGGAGGAGCAAAGCTGTTCTAGGAGAGTTGAGATCCAGCACCTGAAAGTCTCCTTTTCAGACTTGTCTGATTACAAAAACAAATCAAAAAGTATTTAAACACACTTTAGGAAAAACCCTCTGATACCCATGTCTCCTCTTCTACCTTCTGCAGCACTTCTTAGGACTGTGCCTAAGGCCCGCAGGAGTCGGTGGGATGATCTCCCCTGGCTTCAACGAGTTGAGGCACATCCCTCTGTTGCTTTGTCTTGAAAGCCTCATCCATATCCCCTGGCAGCCCCTCAGGCTGAAACCTCTTTGGCAGGCAATGCAGAAGTGGTTCCTTTGCTCAGTGCGAAGAAATGCTGAGCCTGAGCAGAGCTTTTGTGGTAAAAATAATTGTTACTAACAGTCAAGGCTTCTCCCTGGTAGAGAGCCCTTGTTTTCCCTAGGATCAGTGGGAAAGATCCTTGAATCCATACTGACACACAAACAAGGGCAATATATGTATTTAAAATTATGTTGGAATTGTTTAAATCAGGTCTCTGCGAGTCTGGATTCCCTTTCCCTGTGGTGTAGGAGAGAAGCCACACGACCAGTGCCACAGCAAGGGGGAAGCGCTCCCAAATGCCAGGTGCAAAGCTGAATGCAAGCTCCTGCTCATATAATTATTAAAACTTATTTAAATTTAATCACCTTATTAAAGACACATTTTCTCTTTCAGTTCACTGGCAGTTCAAGACCTGGAGAAAAAGAAACCCTTGGAGAAGCAGTTAATCATGTTGAGAGAGTACAAATGAAACGATCAAAAATAGAAAGCGTAGACCGTTTGGTTTTCAAAACGCCATCTAATTCTGCACCTGGATTGTGAGCTGGTAGGGGTGAGACTCGTGTCTGTGAACAAGATCCCCGGAGCAGGAAGGTTGAATAAATGTTTCCGTTCACCAGGCAGAGACGGAGCACAGAGACCACGGCTGGAGACACCGAACAAAGGACATTCGTGGCCGAGGGTGACCTACCTGTAAGCGAGTCCCTGCCGAGAGCCTGTGCCCCCTTTGGCTACATGGACCATTTACAAATCCAGGACAGCGGGTCACGTGGAGGTGGAATAGTTTCAACCCATGATCTTTTTCAAAGAGGAGATAGATTTGGGGCATGGTGTCCCCGTAGCAGAAGAGATGTGGTGCTGAGATGTAGCCCTCAGGCCGTGGAGAGGAAGGTGTTGAGATGTGAGAGGGCACATGAGAACAAAATTCGCTGGCAGTGACTACATTTAAGGGGCCTAAATGAGCAGTGGATGCCATTTCCCTGACCATGAGAGCAGAGACGCTCTGGAACAATCTCTTGGATGGGAAAATGGTGGAAAACCTACCCATTTCCAAGTGGAAAACACCCCATGGAGCATTATTTGGACCTTGCTGAGTGGATTGCAAGAGATTTGCACCAACATCAGCATGAATACAACCATGGGGCAGGAGGTGCTGGCCCTGGAGGGCTCTGTTCCTTGCGCACGTTCTTGTTTCAGGAAGCCAAATTAAGATATTTCTGGGAACAGCAGGCGATGCCAACACCAGCTGAAGCCCGGAGGGGGTAAATGCTTCTGAAAAATCACATTTTATGTTCAAATTCAAGGAAGAGAGTATTGATCGATGTGGGATTGCACCAGTGTGGGAGAGGGAGCAAGGCTGCATGGACAAGAGACATCCCGAAGCCAAGGTTTAAACAGGAGGGGCCAGGATGCAGCAGGGAGCCTCCTCATCCTTTCAACCTCAAGGGCAAGCTGAGCAAAATGGGGGGAAATGGGAAAAAAATAGCTAAAGGGAGAACTGGCCTCCATGTGGGGTTCTGGCCTCTCTGCCAGACAGGGAGGGAGCACCGAGCTACTTCGGAACGACAGCCCCAGCTGCCACAAAAGGGTGACAGTGGGAATTGCCCTCACTGGGAAACGTCTCCCCACTGCGAGGGATCCGTTGGGGCCATTGTGGAGTGAGTGTCCCCAAGAGATGCTCCTCTCTGACAGGAATATTCGTATTAGCTTAGGATTAGGCCTTTGGTTTCAAGGACTTTGCTTGTTCCTCGCACCTTTGGGCTCCTCCTCCTCACAGTTCATTGATTTCAGCGAGCAGGAGTTCACCCCAGCGTCCAGGAAACCCACGCAGCCATCGTTAGGCTCCGGAGTGAACACGCCCCACCCCCCCCGCCCCGCCTTGTTCCAGAGGCAGAGGACAGCAAGTCCCGCCCCCTCCCATCTCTCCCCGCCCCTCCAAGCTGTGATTGGCCTGTCTCCTAGAGGTGGGCGGGGCGCACGTCTACGTCACTCGACGCGCAGCGCGGGGTGGGGCGGTTGCGCGCGTGCGCGGGGCGGAGCGGGGTGCGCGCGCGGCCGCGGTTGTGAGGAGCCGGGAACGCGGGGGTGGGTGGGGGGGCAACGGTTAACGAGCCCGGCCCTGAGGGGAGCGGTGGAGGCAGCGGCGATCACCTCACCCAGCCGGCAGCGCCTCGCCGGGGCTACGTGCCCGGCTCCCACGCCGCAGCCTTCACCGAGGGGAGGGGGTGGACGGAAAGAGACGAGCGAGAGCGGTCGCGGGTCCCGCCGCTGGGAGCGGAGCGAGCGCGGGGCGGCGGCGGCGGCGGCGGAGGAGGCTCCTCCATCATGTCGGCGGGCGGGGACTTCGGCAACCCGCTGCGGAAATTCAAGCTGGTGTTCCTGGGCGAGCAGAGCGGTGAGTCACCGCCCCGGCCCGCCTGGGTCCGGGTCTCCCTCACACAGAGCGGCGGCGGGGCGGGCTCCTCCCTTTTCGCCCCGCCGCGGCGGACCCACCCTTATGGGGGCTGGGGTCGCGCCTGAGGGGATCCCTCCTTCTCCTCACCCTCCGTGGGGGGCTCGGCTGTGCCATAACCCCCCGTTATGAGGGGAAAAGGGGGTCTGCCGTCCCCTCCCGGCAGCTTTCCGTGGGATGGGGGGGCAGCGGGCCCTGTGGGGGGCTGCCTCGGGGCGTTTGCCTCCCCCCTTGCAGAGGCTGCTCTGCCTTGTGGTCGCTGCTCCTTCGGTGACAGGGAGGGACCGAGGGTGTTTTAGCTACGGTTTAAAAAAAAAAACCACCAAAACCCAACGGCCACATCTCCAGAAACAGTTGCTGATTCATTTGATCCCAGCTCCTCTGGTTTTTGGGGGGGCGGGAGGCTTAATCCCTGGTGTTTTCTATGTAAATACAGCATTTTTCGAAAATGGAGTTGTCTTAGCAAAGCGGATCCAGTGCTCTAAATGTTTAATTCAGTCAATGAGGTTTTCTTCCCTGTCTTTGGAATTTAAAAAAAAAAAAAAAAGACCCAAACGATGTCTCCTCCTTCCTCAGCAGAAGGCCTCTATCTCCAATACCGCATTTCAGATCTTCGAAGAGTTTTCAAAAAAAATGCTCGTTTGTCAGATGCTTTGTGTAATCCTGGTCAGATATTGAGCGATCTTTGACATAATGAGTAGGTGCAAAATATTTTCTGTCTCAGGGTGGGGTATTTGCTCCCTCGGCCACCTTTGGTCTCGATGTGGTAGGAGATGATGAAATACTAGGGTTTTTTTTCTTTTTTTTTTTTTTCCGCAAATGACTTAGATCTTGGTGTTCCCTCGCTGATATGTGGATGAGCTTGGTGATAAGGCTGCTATTAAAATTATTTACCTATACATTGTTGTTTTCCTTTAGTCTGTTCCTTTTATCCTTTTAAAAATTTTTTTTGGTGTTGGAACAGCCCCTCTTCATATTAGGGATTCGGGGAGCACAAGTTCAACTTGGGTATTTTTCTTTTTTGGGGGTAAGTCACCTGATCTACTTGGTGAGGTGCTATTTGGCCAGCCATTTTATGAGAATTTTGGAAGAGGGTCATGTGTAGAAGATACTGGGGGTATTTGATAAAAGGTATCTTAAGTATTAGCTATGCATTTGCAAAATACTTGCCTTGTTTTACTGTATTTCTGAGCTTTGATTTCATGAAGCTTTTCAAATATCTCCATGGAATGTTGTAGCACTTGGTGCAGATCTTGGATCTCAGCAGCTCTTCCTTTACACGTGGATTTCTTGTCTATCCTCGCAGACATAACATCAGATATCTTGCTTCCTCTAGTCTTTATTTTCCCCTCGCAGCTAATCATCTGTGTTTATACTGGAAGGTTTTAAATCATTCCTGTTCATAGCATCAAATCTGGGGCGGAGAGATGGAGTTTTATGGGTATAGTGTAGCAAAATACTTCAAATACACATAGCGCTGCAACTGCTGTCTCCACTGTGGCTTGTGGATGGGTTCAAGCTGATTTGAATCTAGCTGGTTAGGGCCTGGCTAGCAGCTGCGGTGTGGGTTTCAGACCTGCCTTTGTCTCCGATCCTGGGCGATGACTCCGTGACTGATCTGCACTGAACTCGGTGCTAAACGTGGCGATGCCGATGGCAGCATAGCCCCTCGGTGTGTCCACGCAGCCCACGGGTGCTGCAGCGTGGGCATGCTCCGACACAGCGCTCGGATGATTCTCGACTGTGATGGAGAAACGGCTTTTTCTGATTTCAGCTTGAATCTCTATAGATATTGCTGTCATGATGTCATTCTGTGTAATTTTTTTACTGCCCAAAGGGTGCATAGCTCCCATTACAAATGGCTCCTGGAAGAAGAAATGCCCTAATAATGTTCTTCTGTACGATGGAGATAATTACAGAAGCGTCTCTGATGCTGCAAAGGGAGTTTGAGTGGGCTTTGCTTCCATGTAGCTCCCTTTGTCATTCTTTTTTTGGAGGTTAAGGGAAATGTAGAAATAAAGTTTTTATAAAAGCAGCTTTCATAAAGGAGATCTCTTTGTACAACTGTTGTGCGAAATTGCTGCATTCGCTTCCTGTTTAGCTGAAAGGTTGTCTGCCCTGTTGGAAGGCCATAATTAAAGATATCCTACTGCTGCTGGTAGGGAGGCTGAATGCTTCTGTTCCGTTTACATTCAGGGACTTCACAATGACAAATGAAATGTTATGAAGGGCTAAGATGTCGATTAGCTGCCTTGGCACCCAGAGCTGGCTAATATCAGACCTTCTGTACAGACTGTATATAGTCGCTTCAATAAACGTGTGTGTTATGGCTAAGAAATTCTTAACTGGAGTTCATTCCTGCGCAGTCTTTACAGCCCTTCCATGTGATTGTGTGAGCGAAGACGGTATCGTTCCATGTGAGATCTGGAAGCATCTCTAGGTGGTTTATTCTTATGGGAAAGGGCGATCGCACAGTGGATGCGGTGTCTGATTTTTTTTTTTGCTGGTATCCTCAGCCATATTGTGGGAGTTAATGCCGTATACCTAGGTGTTCGTGTGGACTGCAGTGATTCTTCCTAGTTACACTGTTTGTCACTAGCTGCAGATTCTTTCTTCTATAGTAAGATGCTGATTTTTTTTTTTTTTAAAAGCCCTTTCTTTCCTTGCTCCCCAGTCCCCAAAATCTAGTCTCCCATTCCTGTTACTCACATCATCTACCTTTTCTGCCTTTATTACGCCAACTCCTCGAGCGCTCGGGGCCATGGCGAGCAAGCTGACACATCTCTGCAGCTCTCCGTCCGTGGGTCCTGCCTGCGCTGACAAGTCGGTCGGTGGTGGTGTGTGTTGGCTAAATGACAGCAGGTCACTCACGGCTCCTTTCAGGATTTACTGCAAGTCATTGCCTCTCCACAGCAATATGGTTGTTGTCCCCCACGCCCCTCCCCAGCCCAGCCCGGATACTTGCCGCATGTACTGTGGATTCATCACGAGCCTGCAACATAATCCGTGTTCAGCTAGAAGAAGCTTCTCTTTCTTTCTCTTATTTTTTTTTAACTTGTAGTACAAGGATATAGCATTGGGTGTCTAGCAAGAAGGCAACTTCATCAGTGCTTGCCTTAATTGAATTACTTTTCTCAATGATTGAAGATTATACAGAGTTTAGCAGTTTTAAATATGCTAATCTTTACTGAAAAGGCAGAGAGCTGTGTTGAGGGATTAGATAGAGCTATTGTGTGTGTGTGTGAGAAAGTATGCTTCTTACTGCCTTTGATCTCGTTTTATCAGGTGATTTTCATCAGTCCTGATGCCTCAAGTTTAAGAAATTCTGATTTCTGGGTCACATCAGTTTGTGTACACAGTGTTAGGGTAGCTTGCAGTATATGGTATATATTCAAATATTAATAACATCTTTAGTTCTGTCTTGCATAGGAACACCTCTGCTTCTTAATACATTGATTTTTTGATTGAGTGGGCAGAACTGAATGCTGGGGCACCGCAACAGAAAAATTCTTTTGTCACGTGGGTTTATGCTGCAGCTTTTATTGGTGAGCAAGTCTGAAGGGCATTAATATGTGCAGAAAGCAAAATAAGTCCCTGTTGTCTCTTTCTGCTGGCATTTCTGCATTGCATAAGATCTTTAAAAAAATGTTAATTTGTTCTAATTTTCTTTATCAGGAACTGAGATTTTTTTAATATTGAAAAAACTGATAAGTACAATGTAATAACTTGAGGAATATAACTGTTTGGAAACCACTAATGAACTATACTGTTGCATAACGATGTTGGTACAGGCACTGCTGCTGAACAGTGTGATGGATCTTATTGGATAACTGGAGAATTGTAGGTGGTTCGTGTGTAACATGAAGCTGGTGTAACACTGGTCATGGTTCAGCCTGTCTGCAGAGACTGGCATCCCTGTGCAGTTTAAAACTCCCTGCTTTTTAAGGAATTCTCAGCTTTACGAGCTCTAGAGAGCTGTTAACTTGTCCCACTGGTCGTTTAAAATCTTATCCCCTTCCCTCCTGTTAATTTCCCAATGTCTTGGTTTACTTCTGGCTGGGTCTTCAGATATTTGCGTTTATATTTGGACTGTATGCATTTTCCACGAGTTGCTCAACTTCATTTTCTTGGGTACACCTGGAGGCTGAATATTGTCCTGTTCTTCCTCTTTTCAATCTCTGAAATAGCCCTTCCTATAGCAAGGTCTGGAAGAAGCACATCAGGCTTGGAGAAAAAGACTTTAATGTTTTGTGGTGCCTGTTCTCGCGGTGCCTTTTGATCCCAGTCTATTTGTGGAAGCCTCTGAAGGAGCTAGATCCTTTCTTCAAAGGAAGAATAGCTGTGCCTTTCTGCTCTTTGGTATGTTGTTCTGTCTGTATCTGGAAAATAATTTGTGAATTTGGAAGGAAAGGATCTTCTTATCCCTTAATTTAAAATAATGGATTTTTATATCTGCAGCTGTTTTGGGGTGTTTGGTGGTACTTGGCATTTGATCCAGGTTTTGCAAGTCTGATGTGGAAGGCTTTTGCTGAAGCTGTGAATGGTACTAACAGAGAAACAAAGGTGAGGAATCTCATTTTAGCAGAAGATCTAGCATTTGGAAATTATCAGAGTCAACAGTTGTCAGCCATTCTTCTCGACTTCACCGATCGTTAAAAATCTGTCTCTTTAATCAGTTTGTGAGGAAGTAGCTACCTTCTGATTTACCTGATAATTTAGTGTTTAAAGGCATTTGTTATGTTCATGCATGTATAAGTACCCGTTGTACTGATTAAAAAAGCCCCACAAACTAATGAACCAAAATAATCGAACAAAAACTCAGTGGTTTGAAACATGGCTCGGAAGAAACCGAATTTCACTGTGTCAACATGAACATCATCAGATTTTTTTTTTTCAGGATAACCTCCCAAACTCAGGTGTGAGTCCTGTAACTTGCAAGAACAGTTACCTTGTGACAGACAAATGTTACTGAAAGGGTGTGGGAGCTCTGATGAATCTCTTCTGGTATGGAGCAGGATAGGACAAGACTGAAAGCACTACTTTGAAAATTAACTGATATAATCAAAATGATTACGAGTTTGACGCATTAGTATAAATTATTTATGGAAGTAGTCTAAATGAAAAAAGTGTGGAAGTAGTCTACATGAAAAATGTGTGTCTCAGCAAACAAACAGCAGTCAAAATGTGGACTGGCAGTGAAAGTAGAATTTTTCAGGCTCGTTTTCTTGATTTATTTACTGAGCTTACACAGAGTTGAAAAGCTAAATGGATTCTTTGTTTTCCCCTCAGCATAAAACAAACTCTTCTGGCTCTAATATATTGAAGGGCCCAGGGACAGTGAACAATTGAATCAATTACTTTACATCAGATGTTTTCTTTTTATGTTCAAAACATGATGGGCTAAATATGTTTTGGGATATTTGAGTGATATTAACTGAAAAAACTTGACTTCTTTGTGTATTTCGCTAGTATTTAACTTACCCAAATGTGGCTTAGTGCATGACAAGGGAAAGATGCCAATCTGGGAAGCAAATATTATAGAAACTAAACCTAAATAAATGCTTTTCACCTGTGTGAACTATGTAATGGTTCAGTAAATGAGTGTGGGTATGCACATTGGAAAATACCAAACTTAGTGCAAAGGCGATACTGGGGGACTGTGATCCCTTTCAGATGGAAATCACTCTCACTGGTTGTCAACCAGTAAAAATACCAATTTAAGAAAATAACTAACTCCAAATGCAAAGCAGGATCAAAATTGGGGGTTTAAGTGGAAAGTCTTCCTACTCCTGATGTCGCATGCAACTCCCTGTGATTATAAAACATCCTACTGAACCCTCCCCTTGTTCTGTATGTGGACGGATTTTTTTTTTTTTTTTTTGTGTGTGTGTATGCCACCAAGTTCTTGAGCCTGTTGCTTGCTTCTGGCTGCCTCCTGTTGAGTCTGTCAAACAGAGTTCAGCCTTCAAATTAGGAAGGAAGTCCTTATTCAGCTGTACAGCACAATAGTGGCATTTGTTTAATTAGACTTTTTAGAACAAGGGTGTAACTTTCCTTTTTTGTTCTCTGTTAGCACGTTCTCTCTGCTGGACCGCTGTAAACCGCCATGAGTCAGTGCTGCCAGAATGCCAGGGCATGGTTTCCCAGTCCACTGTGTTTTGAAAAGACTTCTTGGACTTCTGGCATGCCGGGTGTGATGCTAACTGGTTTAGTTACAGTGTGCTCAAGGGAAGCTGAGGAATACATTGTGTCGTGTCCTGAAGCTTGACTTTTAAAGTATTTTTATAAAGCCAAACACAAAATCCTCGAGACTCTCGCTAGTGATGAGAACCAGTTAAAAAGAGTATATGCTCCAAAGTCCCTTTCCTTCTCTTAGGGCATTTTTTTGTCCATGTTATAACGTCCTCATTTAGCCCCATCACAAAGGCTAGAGCTGGAAATGCCACTCTGCTGTGCTGGAGCCTAACTGCTAACTCTGCAAGGTAATCCTGCTTGACCTTGGCTACTTTGATGAGTGCAGGTGCCTGGCTAAGTACAGGTGCACACTGATATCACCCATGGTAGCTGCTTCCATTTTAATGCCCAGAGTTGGGGCACGCTTTGAAGAGATTCCATGACTTGACTAGCTGCCAGTATCCCCTGGAGATGCCATGCAGCTATTCTGAGATTTGCAGGCTCGTAGTGTTCTCTCATCCAGACATGTGTAGGTGTCATCAACACACAAAATTAAGGCTTTGGTTTAAATCTAAAGCATATTTGCCCCAAACTGAAGGAGTTAGGAAGAAATATTGGAGCAATACTGATGAGCAGGTAGCTGTTTCTCTTCAGACATGGCTGGAACCAGCTGCGCTAGTGGAGGATGTGGGTAAACCTTCTAAGGAGAAAATGCTTTTAACTTTCACTTGGTCTCTCATGTCTTGAATTGTGACCTCTGTACTGTTAACGTTTACGACTGTGTAAATGAATTCAATTTATCCTGTTAAATGACGTTTTTTAATGATTTGCTTCTAGGAGAGCAGTCGGCAATTGCTGCAGGAAAAAAAAAAAACCCACTCCAGCATTTCTGTAATTAATGCAGAGGCCAGTTTATTCCATTCCTCTAAATGCTTCCTGCTACGCTTCCTGCACTTGCCTCTGTCTAGGTTTGAGTTACAGCCAGTTCATTTTCTTAATGTTCTTGATATGTGTAACACAAAGGAAAGGGAAATTAAATCTAGAATAGATGCGTAGCCAAAAAAAGAGGGGCCCTCAGAGGGTGCAGTCTCACTGGCAAAGCTCCAAGCAGTGGCTGATGCAGGATTGACAAGATTCCTGTCAGTTTGATCTCCGCCAAGGGGTCTAAGTAGCTGCTGCTGGAGTTGGGGAGAGTGAGTTCCTGCTAACAGGTCGGGAGTTCGGCCCTGCAGAGGCTCTGAAGCTGTCTGCACAGAACCAGGCAGGCAGCATTGTATTAATCTGAGTGCAGAAGTGTTTCTCTGCAGCTTGTAGGGCTAGGCACTTCATTTGTTTTAATGAAGATGTTGCCTTCTCTGGGAGTAGAAAATATTCACTCATTACTGACTCTCTCCTCTTCTGCCGCCACAGAAATGGCCATGAGAAACCCTACTTGTCAGTGATGGGAGGATTTTTTTTTTTATGGCCTGACAGAAGGAAGGCTTAGCAGAGGATTCTGAACTAGATGGGTGATTGAATCATCCAGTGCGTGTCTGAGGTGGTGGAGGATATGGAGAGAACAAAATTTATTGTAAGTGCTGCGAGCAAAAGCATAGTGTGCACACAGAGATCAATAAATCTCGTTGAGAGCAGCATGAGCTCAGAACCAGGGTAGAGGGCATTCGGTTAAAAATGCAGGTAAGTGGAGAACACTTGCTTTCGGAAAAGCAACCGAATCTGCAGGTAATGTTTCCCGATGGATGCAGTCAGTATTGTGAACGTAGATGAGCAGGGCTTAACTTTCATGTATAACAGAATTAATTGGCGGTGAAACACTGTGCTGCAGTGTCTTCTCTTTCAAAGGAAGTTCTGACCCCTTGACTTGACTATTAGGCAGGTCCTCATACTAGAGGTTTGCTGCATTATTTGTCTATATTACCTGATTTTTATTTTCTTACACACCCCACCCTTGTTTCAGATTGATGCGTTTGCTGTTGAAGCGGTTTTTGAGTATTGTGTCCTTGGCTCACTCAAAATGGCTGAAAATCACTTGTGTCTGCATAAAAGCTAGGATGGCTTTACTAAAGCTGAGCTTCTGCTGCTTACTTGGATAAAGCTGTAGGAGAATCTTTCAGCATAGAATTGTTAGGTTGGAAAGGACCTTTAAGATCTAGTCCAGCCATTAACCTCACACTGCCAGGTCCACTGCTAAAACATGTCCTTAAGTGCCACATCTACAAGTCTTTTAAATACCTCCAGGGATGGTGACTCAACCTCTTCCCTGGGCAGCCTGTTCCAGAGCTTGACAACCCTTTTGGTGAAGAAATTTTTCCCAATATCCAATTTAAACCTCCCCTGGTGCAGCTTGAGGCCATTTCCTCTTGTCTTATCGAGATCGACCACCCCTTCTCTGCACCCTCCTTTCAGGGAGTTGTAGAGGGTGATGAGGTCTCTCAGCCTCCTTTTCTCCAGCCTAAACACCCCCAGTTCCCTCAGCTGCTCCTCACAGGACTTGTGCTCCAGACCCTTCACCAGCTTTGTTGTCCTTCTCTGGACACGCTCCAGCACCTCAATGTCTTTCTTGGAGTGAGAAGCCCAAAACTGAACACAGTATTCGAGGTGCAGCCTCACCAGTGCCGAGTACAGGGGGATGATCCTTTCCCTAGTCCTGCTGGCCACACTGTTTCTGACACAAGCCAGGATGCTGTTGGCCTTCTTGGCCACCTGGGCACACTGCTGGCTCATATTCAGCCGGCTGTTGACCAACACCCCCAGGTCTTTCTCCACTGGGCAGCTTTCCAGCTGCTCTCCTCCAAGCCTGTGGCGTTGCAGGGGATGGTTGTGCCCCAGGTGCAGGACCCGGCACTGAGCCTTGTTGAACCTCACATGATTGGCTTCAGCCCATTGCTCCAGCCTGCCCAGACCTCTCTGTAGAGCTTCCCTACCCTCCAGCAGATCAACACTCCCACCCAACTTGGTGTTGTCTGTGACCTTACTGAGGGGGCGCTTGATCACCTTGTCCCGATCGCTGATAAAGATCTTAAACAGAACTGGCCCCAGTACTGAGCCCTGGGGAACACCACGTGTGAGGGGCGGCCAGCTGGAGTTAGTGCTGTTCACCACTGCTCTTTGGGCAGCTGAACACAGCTGGAGAAGGCTTAAATTAAAATGGCTGAAGAAAGGTTGGTATATCATCTCAAAGAAATCCCAAGCTTTTTTTCTTCCTGACCTCGGAATGCTTTACAAAGAGGTTTTCACAGGGTGGGTCTCTTCCAGCCCCTCATTTCCAGACCCACATACTAGTTCAGGTTCTTATAATTCCTTTTCAGCTTTCCAAGCTGCCTCTTAATATCAGTCCTTTACGTATTCAAGTCATAATTATGTTCCTATTCTTTCTGTTCTTCCAACTTCCCATTTTTTTCCTAGTTATCTTTTGCATTTTTTGCTGAGCAGTCATTGGAGTGGCTTTTATCCACAATCATACTATTAACTTTGACCATATTTTTTTTCTACTTTTTTATTTTTAGTTGCTCTTAAACCTCAGTGTCACTTGAAGAAGGGGACAAGTTTTTTCCTGAAATTGCATAAGCAGTAGGCAGATCAAAAGCTTGTGTCCCATAAAATTTACCTCTTTATTTGGATGCTTTAGTGTAATAGCAGACTTGAAAAAAGCTTTTCTTGGTGAAAGTGTCACAATCTTGTAATCATCTGCTGGTTGGTGTTAAAAAATTATTTTCCCCCCTGCTCTGTTTGAGAGTGTAAAGGGCTTGTATGTTGCCTCTGTTTATATCTGTAGGCTTGGTGGACTGTTTATCCTGTCACAGCAAGTAATTTACACTTAAAAACAGTCTTGGCCTTAGGAATTCTACGATTTCCCTTAAAGATACAAGAGGGATTTTTTTTTTCCCTCTTCTCTGGAAGACAGCTGCGTTTTCCCCCAAATCATTAAACTGCAGAATATATAGTAAACTCAAGAGGAACCTTTTGCTAATTACTACATGCATTCCCTCCAGTAAGTCTTGACATCTAGAGAAAAATTTCCCTATGGAATTGTGTGGATGATGTTTTCAATGGTTGTTGTAGTCTGTGCGAGGCTTGTACAGCTAAGAATGAGTTAAAGCCTCAAGATCTGCCTGATTTCAAGTTAAATGAAGCCTTGTTGTTTCCAGCCATGTGTCACAAGTCAGAACGGTGCCCCTCGGAAGGTGGAGGAGCCATGTACCCTGGGCTGGGGGTGTTTCTGGAGCCTTGATCCTAGGAAGAGCAAAGGCTTTCCAGCTTTACCCTTTGGAAAGTGGAGGGAGGGAAGAAGCATCCTACATGAAATGTTTTCAAGGCGTTTCAAACTAGCTCTGTGCTTTTTCACCAATTCTCAACCACTTGCCTAAAATACCTGACTGAAGCATCTGCTTTTACATTTGTATCTCCATGCTGCTTTGATTTCAGTCGTTGATTCCTCGCTGCCACCATCAGCCACACAGTTGAAGTCGGTGACCACGTGTCGTATTTACGGGACTTGGTGGCAGCTCTTTTGTGCATCTTAATGGCAAACAAGTGTGACCTCCTGTGCGTGGCAATCTGTCTTTGAGGTCCTCGAAGAACCCTGTGGTGTGCTTAAAGCTGGTTTTGTAGGTATAACAGCCTGAAGACCCCAAATTACCTCCTGTGCACATTTATACAGGGAACCGCTAGAGTTAGCAACAAGTCTTCTCTGTGTGACCTGGAGAGTAAATATTATAGTTAGTCCCTAGAGCCCTTACGTGAAGGGATTATTCCTCAGCAAAATACTACTGGAGGAGAATATTTATTTCAAGATACTGTATCCCAGCAGGAAGTGTAGATAATTCTTCTCTAAAGAATTCCTGCTTTAAACCCAGTTTCTCATATAAGCGCTTTCTTTTTTTCTGTGGTTGAACTCACAGAATCATCTAGGTTGGAAAGGACCTTGAAGATCATCCAGTCCAACCATTAACCTAGCACTGACAGTTCCCAACTACACCAGATCCCTCAGCGCTATGTCGACCCTACTCTTAAACACCTCCAGGGATGGGGACTCCACCACCTCCCTGAAACTCTACAATTCTTTCTGGAATAGCCTTTTTCTAGAAAAGGTCAGAATAAAAAACAAACCAAAACTTGTTCTATTGACTATTTGAAACTAAATATGTATTTACAGACTAACTTTAAAAAAAAAAATTCTTCTAGATGGGTCTGCAGGACCCCTCAGGCTCCATGGACTCTTTCCAAGGCATTTGTGAAATGCGACTGGGAAGAAACCAGTTTATTGTCAGCTGGCTTAAACTCCCTACAGAGAGGTCTATGTCTCAGTTAGGAAGTGTAGAGGCTGGCACACTGGAAGGCTGAAAATTGTTGTGCTGGATTAACATTGCTTAGTTTGCCAGATTAACATCATTTGAGCTTGAAGTTCTTCATTTGCATGCAGGTGGAGCAGGCAGCAGGAGTGTCAAGTGTCCATGATGGTGACCTCTGTTCTGCCCCTGTCCCTAGGAGGAAAGCTGGCCCAGCTCAGGAGTGGAGTTGTGAAGGAGAAACGGGTAGTGTGATGTCAAGATATGCTTCTCTTAAATTCTTAACATAAGGTATTTGTAGCCATGTGTTGCGTGGACTCGTACGAGCGTCTGAGGACACCAGAGTATGCAACTTCTTAAACTGCTATTCTCAAGTTCTACATGTTTTTGGTTTCTGTTGCTAAAAAAATTAATTGTGGTTGGTTTTTTCGGTACTGAAAAACAGGGTTCTGTGCTGCTCATGGCATACATGTTCTACTCTATTTTGATACCAGCTATTTTCCTCCTGTGTTGCTGTGGAGTTGTACCATGCAGGCTAACTCATGTGTATTGTTGTGCAGAGGATTGTGTGCCTTTCTGGTTATTTTTGCACCAGTCCCCAGGTATTCTCCACAGACATCCTTGTCAACCTGGATCAGCAAATGCTGACTGAATTCGTGCTGTGCTTTGTGGAGAGGGGTGCTTAATGAAAGTGCACAGAATGTACTCTCTGCATTTTTTTTTTTTTCTCCTTACAAGCTGCCTCCTTAGAAGCCAGACGGCATCGACCTTAAATCAGGACTATTTTAAGATCCTGTTCGAGCTTCGTTCTGAAGAAATACTCCACCTGTGTGACTGCCTGAAGAATGAGTTTGAGGGAAGAGAGCTCTTGTGGAAGCTGTTCTGCAGCTCTTGTGTGGAAAGACTAAAGGTCAAGATTTAGTCCTTCCAGAGCCGTCTGGAAGATGGTATGTTCTGGGAATAAGATGGAGTCTCTGAGGAGGAAGCTATATGGAGCTCTCTTTCTTCTTTTTCTTTTTTCCTCCAGACAGGACAGAAGTCGTTTCAGTGTGAGAGGGCAGAGTTTTCTTTGAGGCAGCGTAGAGTAGGTAGTCACGAGAGCAGGAGAAAGTATTCACTTGTTCTGCCAGGTGGATAATGGTGCTGGGGAGATGTTAGGCAAAACTTCAATTAGTTAAAGGATGGAGGGGAGGGAAGTCGGTAGTAATCCGTAGCATTTTAGTAGGTCTCCTGAAACTTCTCCAATTTGTTGCTTGAGAAGGCTGATTTAGCATTACTTCTTGTGCTTTCAAGGGCAAAACGTATTTAGAAAGATAGCGATAGCTTGTTTTAAGGAGTCCATTCAGCACGTGGTCCAGGGAAACGATGACTGGATTCCCTGAGCTAGATGATTGCATATGCTGGTTTAGCTTGCATCAGAAAAATGTTTAGTGCTGAAAAGTGTAGCAACCATGAATGTTTCACTCCAGAAATGTATGCTCAGGTGCCCGCCCATTTTATCTCCTCCCTTCTGCAGCTGTTCTCTGCCTGAGGATATTGCCATCCTAACATGACTTTCTGTAGCTAGGGAAAGTCTTGCACGTTGTGTGCCATCGTATCGTGAAGGAGGAATTTCTCCTGTGAGACAGGCTTAATCTACAGTATCTTCTCTCACCACCACAATCTGCGTGGGATTTTATCTAACTCTCCAGTGTTGGTTGCATCTTGTAATACAATTTATTTGATTTATCTGACTTCAGCTCGTTAAATTATGCAAGTAATACTTAATGTGGAACAGGGGGAGATTTTGTCCTCTGCTTTCACATAGATGTAGGTTGTACTCTGCATACTTATTTAGAGGGGAAATTGGAAGATAAACATTTGAAGTCCCATAGTGGGCTTGGTTAAAGGCTGTATGCTTTGTAACAATTGTCAAGATTTTTTTTGTGTCAAACTTCCTGTTTGCACAAATAGCTCCTGGCTGGAAGAATGGCAGTAGCCATATTTGCCTAGCTTGCAACTGGGCTGAAGATGTTGTCTACCTGAACTACTAGCACTGTAAATCAGCAGATTTATTAGGAGGGGATCTGGCTGTTGCTAGGCATTGTGGAAATACAGTGTCAAGTAATTGTGACTCTAAGGAACCTGAATGAAGCCTTGTGGCTTAGGAAGAAAGGACAAGAATAGATAACGTTCAGGCAGAATGACAGATGCAGTGGTGACAGATGTCCTAATGCTGTATTTTTTACTGACTGCAGGGAGCAGGGTTTAATTAGGAAGGCATCATCTGTAGGAAAAAGCTATAAACCGAACTTCAGATAATTAAATATTGCAGGAGAAACTCAGGTCAAAGAAGCACATTCAGTTGCTTTTCCTTGCAGAAATACAACTTCTTCCCCATGCTTTCTCCAAAAGCAGTAGAACAGGGAGAGACAGATGGGCTGTTTTTGGAAAATTCAGATTATTCCTATCACAGCAATGACTCTGGCTCTTCAAAGAGAAGATAGTGGAGACAAAACAGATTTTTTTCATCCAAAGTTAAGAGTTAGCCACGGGGATTTAAGACCTTTTCTGGATGGCAGAGGATGGAGATGCATCCACACCAATGGTGACCGTATGGTATTGAGGTGTGGGGAAGAGCCCAGCTTTGGATAACAGGTGAGCTTTAAAAGAAAGACTTGCAAAACCCAAACATACTTCTGGGTACTTAAACCAATTAAAAAGCTAGTGGTTTAGGGAGAGGGAGTGCTTTTGTTTGGCTTTTATGTATAAAGTTACATATATAATGTATAAAGGGATATAGCAGTATAAAAAGTGAACCTGCAGTACCTTGAATTCTTCCAGCTATTCACACAGAAATTACATTAGAACTTAGAATTAGAATTACATTAATACAGAAATTAATAATCCAGATGGTTCTCTTAAAAGATAATACTTTGTAAGCCTATATTGTGCTCTGTCATTACAGGCTTCATTGAGATTCTTCTCCAGTTTCATTTGGGGCCAGAATCTGAGATTTCTGTAGTACAGGTATTTTGAATAGGGAAGAGGAGAATATTGGCTTTTTTTTTTTGTAGGGAGGTGGAACCCTTCTCAGTGGGGCGTAGAAGGCTGTCTAAATGTTTACAGTGTAGGAGAGTAGTTCCCTGTTACAAAAAAGTAGAAATAATTCCACTTGGATCCTGTACTGACAAGATCTGGAGCTGAAGATGCAAGGTAGATGATTAACCATTTTAAGCGTATAGGAATAACAATATGGAAAACGTGCTGAAATAGCACTTTCAGAGGTGCTTCAGGCAGCTAGTAAGCAGGAAAGATGAAGTTTAAATTTCTAGGAATGGTGTCGTGCTCTGAAGATCAGAGTCTTTAGACTTCAGACTATTTCAGTTGGAAGGGACCTACAATGGTCATCTGGTCCCGCTGCCTGGCCACTTCAGGGCTGACCAAGTTAAAGCATGTTCTTAAGGGCATTGTCCAAATGCCTCTTCAACACTGGCAGGCTTGGGGCATCAACCATCTCTCTGGGAAGCCTGTTACTTTATGTCACTTCTGTTACGTATTATATTTATTATTATATTTAATTTATGTTCATTTATGCTATGTATTTTAGGGCAAGCTTAGTTAAGAATCCTGAGGTGTGGTCTAACCCTCTAATCTTTTCTCAGAGTTTTCACAACTGTCGTGACGCAGCTGGCTGTGAGGTTGCGACAGCCTTCACATAAAGCTATTGTAGAATCCTATATTCATCTGTAGTAAAATGGATGCCACTGATTCCACTGAGAACCTTGGGTGACTAACTTGGATGTAATTGAGTATCAGGCATTTGTGTTAGCATGGGTGAATTTTACCCCTACTTACCTGCATCTGTGATGGGGGCAGAGAATTACTGTGCTTTATGTAGGTGTTAGGAGAATGATATTTCCCATCAAACTTAGGTTGTTTTACTGATTTTTAAACAAGAATTCCTTAAATTATGGGCATCCTTCCAATTAACTTCCTCAGATCTCCTTCCTCAGTGGAGGTGTGTTGTCTTTAAAGGTACAAAATTCCAACACTTTATTTTTTGATGAATCATCCTAGCACTATGTCTACAATCCCTGGAAAAAATATTAAACAATAAAAAGAAATGTATAAGCTTACTGTTTTATATTAGTGAGGCCCTGCCTAACCACGGAGTCTTTCGAAGTAAGTGAAATGGGTGAGGATGTGTCGAGTGATCTGTTGTTAGCTTAGGAGGCTTCTTGGTTTGGTTTAGGTTGTCTGGTTAGCACCTTTCCCTAAGGGTTGCTTGTTTTTGCTGATTTAATTCTTGTAGTTATCAGTTTACTTCCACATTAACATGGCATAATTTTGCGGGTTCCAAGGAGAATTTTGTGGCTCCTGCAAAGGAGATAGTGAGGGATGTTTCATGGTTTAGAAGTACGTGGGTGATTCAGCTAAATGTAAAGAAGGTAGGCAAGAGTTCACCTGGCCTTCTGTAATCTATATATGATCTATATGTATGAGAATTAGCTAATGAAAACTACTTTACTTCCCATTTCTCAGTAGTTCCAGGAGAGGAATCTACTTCTGCTGTCTTGGGAGAAGTCTGAGGCTTGTCATGGGTCACACATCTTCTGCAACAGGACGGTCTTAGGTTTCTCTTTTTGCCCTTAGATGACTGCAGCGCTTCTGAATGGAAGCTGAATCATCCAGATTACTCTCTTCCATTTTGTCTGAGCATGGAATACCAATTAAAATGTTAATTTAGCATTATCGCAAGACCCATTTTGATACTGTGGAGGTGTCCATAAGTTTGAACCACCTTGCTTATACTGAGCTCTTCCAGGTTTTTATTCATGGCATTCAATTTCTTAATATATTTGCCATGTCTAAATAGAATTTGTCGTTGAAAACACCTCTTATAATGAGTTAATTAACCACTGTTGAGATGTTTTTAAATAGAGGTGTTTTATGTGTTGTCCTGTTTGTAGTATTTAATGAATACTTTCTGTGGGACTCTTCCCTAGACAGATGAGTCAAAACCTTTGAATCTTGTGGTTCAGTTGCTCTATTACTGCTGGAGACAACTTGCCTGGATAGTTCCTGAGAGGAAAAGGTTGGTTTGGTTTTTTTTTTTTGAGAAAGGATAAACTGCTTAGTATAGAAATTTCTTTACAGTGTCTTAAGAACATGGATAAAAGTTCATAAAATGGTGCAAATAACTGTCAGATGTCCTTTTTTTCCCCACAAATCATTTTTTTTTCATTAAATCTGTATAGTTCAGGAGCAACCCTGAAGGCAGTACCATTCTAAGTTGCTAGTGTTTAATAAATGAACTTATTTTTCCTTCTTTAGGATGATGTATCATCTGAATGGGCTGCTCTAGAACCAGGGATGAGGTGGCTCCTTGTTTCAGCAGCTTTGGTGTCCTATTCAGTTAAGTTTTCAAGTGGGAAGTACAACACCTCAAACTAGAAGGAAAAACAAGCTGAAGGTTAAAACTCGACTGCTCCAAGTCAAGTGACAGGAATTGGGGTGTTCTGAGATGTCTTTGCAAGGATTTCAGATGTGCCAGCTCCTCAACTGGAAATAGTTTGCCTTTAATAGTGGGATATTTTCATCTGGTTTTTAGGTGTCTAATAATTTGAAATTTTCTTCCTTTTTTTTCCAAACTTCATTGGAACGTTATAATATGGCCACCAGCGTAGAGTTCAGTATCACACTTCCTTAAAGTGAAAATTGGAGATTTTATGAAGACTCAAATTATTTTAATAATGTTTATGCTATGTTGAGGCATGGGGTGGGCATGGTAGCCTTCAAAAAATCAACTGATTTTGATGCATTCATGCTGTGGTAATAAAACACACAGAGGGAATTCAATTTTCTTCTGGTGTACCTGCAATGACTTCATGTTTTTGTAGAATCTATTTATGTGCTAAACTAGCAGGACTCCGTCCATGTGACCTGTTCAGTGAAGTGCTTGATTTACCATCTCAATTTGGGGCTGCTCCTGAATGAGAGAAGATGCTGTTTTGCTTCAGTAGTTCTGAAAGCTAAAATTAAGGTATTTTACTTAGCTATGACTATTGAACTTCATCCCAATTTCTCTGTTCAATTTTGCCTTTTGGTAAGATTTTTTTTTTGTGGTCAATTTCTTGAGGAAAAATATGATAAATGCTGTATTGACTTTATTAATAGACTGAATTAAAACTTCACACCCAGTTAAGCAACGCAGTTACTTGAGGCAGCTGAACACATCCTCAAGTCTTCCCACAAATGTTGAATCAGTTAAATAGCATTCATTGACTTGCACTGTCAGTAAATGTAAGTTAAAGAAATTTCTTAGGGGGCAGTTTGGTATGCCTTCATAACTGCAAAAAATCTGAGAACTACTATTCTTTTAAAACTTAATAAAATAGCCTTTTCCCCTTTATAGCTATCCAAAATTTTCAATCCTTCTTGTGTTGATTTCTGCCTGTATTTTTTCTGCTCTCTGGAGCAGATATGATTCCTTTTCTATCTGGTGAATACAGCTTTTCATGCACATTGATGTAATCCAAATAGTAATTAGAGCTGATGATACTGTTGCTCTTAAATTACATTCTCAAAACCACCAACATCTAGAGAATATTGGATTGACCATCTTTGTTTAGGCAAGATTTTTCCCCTGTGTACATGTTCTGAAGTGGTAGGAATGTATTCATGCCTCAGCCTTCGGCAGTCTTGGTACAGGAGCAAACTGCACAGGTAATTTTTCATCAAGACTTGTAGGGAAGAAGTGTCAAATACGCTTCATTGAAGTTCATTTTTGTAACCAATTTTAAATTGGAATTAAACATTAATGTAAAATGATTTGGTTCTATTCTTAGACCGTTTACTGTTAAGTTGCTGTTGATCTTTCTCAATCTTACACCTTAAAAGATGCAAGACCCCAAGAATTCGAATGCTCTGAAGGTTAGAGTGAAAAATAACCCATTGCAATCCTGGGACTCTGTACCAAAGAAGAAAAGGAAGATAATCTGAGGTTATCCAGGAAGGAGCCTAACTAGCAGCTGAACTTGGTGGTTTCAGGTAGCAAATCATTAGACATGGCAACTGATTGAATTTCTAGTGTATGCATTACAGTTGTCACTGATAATACTCAAATCTCAGGAGTAGGTGAATGATGCAAAGAAAAACTTGGGGTTTCTGCAAGTATTTAAGTACTTTTGCTTAGGGAAAAGGAATCTCTCTTGTTATTGCATTATGTTCCTCAGATATTAAGATTTGTTTTTGATGGTGACAGAGAAATGGACATTACTCTTTGAGGTGCCTTACCACACAGATAATGAAACCGATAATTCTGCAGGGAAATGTCACCGGTGTGTTATAATTCTGAAGAATCTAGAGGAGTGTTCTCGTATTAGGTGATGTATTTGCCTATCATTTTTAGTTTATCCTATTTTAACAAAAGTTATTTTTGGAAAACATTGCACTTGAGGATTTATGTGCAGATTCCTATGTAAACTGCCCATGAATATGGTTTGTTCTGGTAACAAATACTGTGTAAAGGTATTTAAACACAAAATTCACTATTATCTTTTGAATGCCTGCCCCTTGTTTTAGAAATGTTTCTGTGGCGATTAATTTCTCATTTAAATTGATAATTTTAAGTGGCAGTAAGAACTGGAAATCTAGTTGAAGGGATATTTTTCTCTTGCTACTTGCTCCTGTTTACTGAAGAAAAAGTGAGAAAGTGCTTCATAAGAGCATGGATTGTACTTTTTGCTCATATTCACCTGAAGCTTATGAATTTTGGAGAAGTGAAATGAAGACTTGAATATTTTTACTCTTAATATGCTCATTCCAAAAGCAATTGTAATTGCAAGAGAGGGAAACGATTGTGTTGATTCTGACTTTATACCAATATAAAATATTCAGAGCGGTCTTCTGAATTTGGAGATGTCATTTTTTTATAACTGTTTTGCTTGAATCTTGTGGTCTAGGTGATGGAGGAGCTTGTAGCTCCTTCCCCTTTTGCAAGAGTTGCTCACTGCAGAGCAGCAGTTGCACTTCCCAGAACCACTCTGTAAAGAGCAGATCCACAGTAATGCCTGTCCAGAGTGGCTTAATTACTTTTGATCTGTGTGTGTAGCATTTTACATCTTCAAAGTCTTACAAGTGGATAATTAGGTATTTAAAAATAAAATACTGGGATGTAAAAATTGGATCTTATGAATGATTAATTACTGAAGGTCTCCTTATGGATTTTTGCTCAGTGCTGCACTTGTTTTTAATGGCATGTCTGAATGATGTAACCTATATGTAATATATGTTTCAAAAAGTGAATCAATCCCCATAGGCTTTAACTGCCATCATGTATAAAGTGAATATTAAGCTACCTTTGCGTGACAATAATAGAACTTAAATATTGGCCTTTTAAACTTGATAGGATCAAATTTTGGTGCAAAAAGCAAGTAAACCATTAAAGCAGTTGAAATAATAAACGCAACCCCAACCAAACCACCAACCAGTTAATAAACAAACATGCAGTTAAAATTAAAGGTAGAGTAAATATTTAATGGACCAGACTTTCCTTCTTTTGGCGTTATTCTATGAATCCACCTTAGAAACCATTGACTGGACTAGAAGTGATTTGGCATTCAGCATGTATTGTGTGTCTCAATAACTTTGTTGCTTCGCTGAAATGCTTAGCAGTATAACTTTAT
The DNA here is from genome assembly GCF_031877795.1 of Strix aluco. Lineage (NCBI taxonomy): Eukaryota > Metazoa > Chordata > Aves > Strigiformes > Strigidae > Strix > Strix aluco. The sequence continues at coordinate 136,411,516 of NC_133932.1, read as the reverse complement.
AAGAGCTTTTTTTGAAACAACCTGACCCAATGGCTAAAGCTTTTTGGTGAAGATGAAATTGTCCTGGCATTTGGAATGTGTGCTAGTAGGTTTACATTGCAAAAATACACATAAATTGGAACTGAAATTCTAACTAAAATTTTGTATAATGTTAATGCATAAAAGTAGAAATACATTGTCTCTTACGTAAACAACCATTTTTTTCATTGCTTTTATTCCAAGCATCTCATGAAGTTTTAATGTAATCGTATTTCTGCCTGGACTAAAGACATTGCAAGGATGAGGTGTCTCTTAAAAACATTTAATTTGTCTGAATGTGCTCTCAGCAAAGCTGGGTGTTTTATCATTGAGTAAACTGGAACAAAGTTCAGTAGAGTTGTTCTGAAATTTCAACCCAAACACCACAATCCAAAATTGATTCTTTGTCCAAAAATTACATTATTAAGGAAATGTTTAGCCAGAGTGTTGTGGGGACTATTGGAGTAATAATGCAACAGGGTGTTTTGATAAAAAGCAAATACTGAATGTCATCTGTTCTGACTCTCTGAACTCCTGTTTACTACTCAGCTTCAGCAAAATCCTTACCGCTTTGAGGGGACTTGAATCGGAGCCCAGAGGAGATAACTCTGTAGTACCAGCAGTGTGCCATGTTTTGCCTAAGCATGCAAGTGTCATTTTTGAGCCAGAATTAACTTTAGTCACTGACCTGCTGAGAATATGAAATTAATTTAATCTTTCTTCAGTGAGAGTACTTAGAATCTTATTCCACCTGCTTACCTCAATACCATCCTGTCTTTTATAATGAGATTACACAAGACTTATTCATTCTCTGATTTTTAAGCTGAATCTTGTAAGTCCTCATACTCTAGCTCAGGGAAAGGCAGCCATTCCCAAATAAATTGCAACTGGCATGAGGAGGACTTTATCCAAGATCTAGTACTGTTTCTCCTCCTTCCCTTCCCCTGGCATCCTCCAACTCCCCTGCCTCCCAAATATGGTCTTCAGTGGGTTTTTTTCCACAGAAGTGAACGTTCAAATATAACTTAGCTTAATATTGGAGATGGTTGTACAGTCTGATAGTGGAATACTTCATGTGTTGGGTAGAATCCAGCATTTAGAAGCAGAGTGAGGAGTCCAGGAGACATGACTTTGCAAGAACTACAGCTGCTGTTCATCACCTTTTTAGAAAATCACTTCTGAGATGTAGGAGGACCTTCCCAATAACATCCCCTGCCTGGGCTGGCTTCTGCTTTCCCATCTGTCCTTACCTTCTTGCCAGCTGAGTTACTCATTAGGCCCACCCAAAATTCTCTACCTTATGTTGACCTGCCACTGAAAGCTCCTTCCTCCACTCCCTGTGCCTCACTGCTAAGAAGTTTTGAATAGAGACTGTGATCACACGGACTTCTGTACTACTGAATCTTTCTTCTGCCTTAGCTTCATGGTCATCCAGACTCGATCAGAAGATCCTTGGGACATGTCTTACAATATTTCCAAGTATTCTTACAGTTTTGTAGAGGTGCTGCTTTGTGTTATCAGTATTTATGCTGAGATTCGAAGAGCCCTTCTGAGGCATTTCGTGAGCAGTTAAAATAATCAAGTCCTTTGGAGAATATTTTAAGTCTAAGTGGAAACTTATTTTAAAAAGCTTTAACTATGTAAAATAAGAAGGAAAGCTAAATCTTTCTGTGGTGAAAAATATCCTCATGAGACTGTAAATGTGGTTTTTTTTTTTTCATTCCTGGCAGATAATAAGAGAAGACTGTACAGCAGTCTTTGAAATGTAAAAGTGACCTGTGAGAACCTTTAGTTAATTAACTAAGCTTAATACCTTTTTCCCCTGTTTTTGTGGATATCTCGCATAGCAAACAGGAGCAAACATGGGCGTATCATTCATCCTTCCTGGTCTCTGGTTGGTTTTAAACTCAACTGCATGATAACTGCCCCTCCTCTCTTCTGTGGGCAAAAATAGTTACTCTGGGCTATTTTTTCAAAATACTTTAAATGAGTATTGTCAAAAGGTGAAGATCTTCCTTTTAGAAATAGGTAGAGGATTAATATGCTTATACTTTGGACTCCTGCACATGCTCTTGAAATATGGGGGCTTTTTAAAAAAAAAAATTGTGGCTTCTATATATGAAAGGCTTACTGTAGAGTACTGCTGCTTCTAGTGAATCAGGGCTTAGTCAGGAATAGAAACCAGCTTCCAGAACCCATTCTTGAGAGTCATAGTGTTAAAAAACCAGTGTAACAAAACGCAGTGCAGGCACTTATGGAAGTGAAATAAGTTGTTTGTTTCCAGTTGAACAGATTTCACTCATGGTCACTCTAGTGTAAATTTTACTTGTATGTGCTATCAGCCATGTCCTCAAAAGGATGAAGGTCTGTGCCCAAATGCTGTGGCCAGAGTCCCTTATTGTGACATAGGACAGGACACTGTTGAGTCCTCATGGTGTCTCTTGGATTCTTCTTGATTTTTTTTTTGACACTTAACTGATACTTGTGGACTGTAATTGTGTACCACTGAGGAGCTGAAAGTGTTTGAGACCTTTAGGTATTTTGACTCATCCCTCTTATGGCATGGGCAAAATTCCTGAGTCGTCTTGTTCTTTTGTTTTCCTTATCTGGGGACTTATGGCTCCAGTTCTTGATCTTCTTGTTACTTTATCTTAGGTTTATTCTTCCTCTTCTTGCTATCTGGTCATTTGAATAAAACCACATTTACCACACTATGTAGCAATTAACAAGTGCGATTCCCGTTAATCCTCCTTCTGCTGTTGCTTGTTGCACGTGTTTACATTCATACTTTATTCATACCTCCTTAGCTTCTTTGCTGCAGGTCTTTACAAGATTATAGGAGTCTCTTCCCCCAAGGAAAAGCTCCTAACTTGGTCTGCTATAGGCAGTAGAGGACAGATTCTGGCTTCCAAACTACTGTAAAGGGTGTCTGTCATTGAGAAATGGAAAGGATTCTGCTTCTTGAAAACTCAGTTGCTCTCAGCCATATTTAAGTGGAATATTTGGCCCTTCTGTACAAAACAATGGAAGATTCACAGCTCTAAATGTGAAAGATGACAGATGTTTTTGCTACAAAAAAACTGGAAGTACTTCTCAAAGTGCCATTGTGTAACTTCCCAGATGCTTGGTGTTACACCAGATGAGGAAAACTGAAATTGCCTGAAGGTCCTCCTTTTGTGACACTAATTTTGGCTCTGTGTTGTTTTTAGAAATTTTTTAAACTGTGAAAATAGCACTGGTTATGTTATGTGATTGACTTAGGACTCCTCTGCAGCAGACCAGACAAGTAGCTTCATCTTCAGAACACAGGCCTGTATTTTAAAATGAATTTTTATAGCTATACTTAAGAGGTAACATTTCCATACTTTTTTAGTTTTACTATCTTGACAGAGTAATCAATCGATCATATTTTGCTTTCTATAATTTAAATAGACTTGCTCCTCCCGTTCAGTAGCGAGGGGCTGATTCTTTTTTATTCTTTTCTACAGGTTAGTGAATGTGGTGAAAAAACCCCAGCTTTTATATGAAAAATTTGCAGTGTGCAACTTAATTGTTTAAAAACAATCACAGCTGCAAAGTCTGTAAACTGAGTGTTTATGAGATGGAACTACAAGACTCATCCGTATTCGGTGTTTCATTTTTTCATGGCTGTGACTGAGCAAATAGAACAAGATTTTTTGTATTGTGGTCTTTCATTCCCATTTTAGGGGGAAAAGTAAAGCTAATTACTGTCAAAACCCACAAGAGTTAATGAAGTTATTTACCACCATGTATTTCTGTCACTGTCACAAGGCTTGGTGTGTATCCCAAAGGAAATCTTGCCTGTGCATTAATAATCAGTCATATTGTTCTACTTGTATCAACTATGCCAGTGCTTATTAGGATTTACTTTGTGGAAAAAGAGTACTGAGTTTAAGTCATTAAAGTTGTGATTAGTCTCCACAAATTTTTATTTATTTGTGTGAATGTCTTGTGTATTGAAACACAGAGGGGAGCCTTGTCCAGCTTTGCGTGTCTCAGCTGTGCCTTCCGCTCTGGCCTGCTGCAGGCCGTTAATGATCAGTCTTGATATGTGGCTTAGTTTATTACTGATGAATAGATAGCAAATTCCAGGTAAAACTAACTTGCATCTGCCTCAGGGGAAAAAATGTGTAGTACTAAATAAAATAGGATTCTAATATGTCTAAAGAAAGCAAACAGGCTAATGTTGATTTTAAAAAAAAAATACTTATATTAGAAAATACCTTTTGTTGCCTTTTCCCTTTAACTACTGCCAGACTTTAAATACAATTCTCGCTGGTCTTAAAATGCCTAAAGACAACATAAAATATGGCGCTGAATACTTAGATCAGTGGCACAGCACGCTTTTATCCAGTCGTCCTTCAATATCTAGCTGTCAGCTATAAAAGCCTTTTTTTTTTTTAATTTATTTTCATAGCATAGCATTTGGATCTTGGTGGAGTGGTTGCACAAAAGGTAGGATCCTCTGGGAAAATGGTTACTCTGCTTTTAGAGGCAATTCCTTGTCCATTTTCTGTCCCCTGGGAATGCGTATGTGAATTTTAACATAGGCTTAAGGTTGCTTCAGAGCGCATCATGTGATTGGATTGGGTAGCACATGCAGTTTTTCAGGAGCTGCAGCGTCATGGGCGCTGAGGCTAGCTGAAACAAGATTTGGGGTGTGTTGCTTGAAAGCAATTAGCGCAGGGCATAACGAGGATGTTCTGGCCCATGTTGTGCAAAAGGATGCTGGTGCCAGAAGGACTGGTGTTTTGCATTCAGGAGAGCTAGGCATGTTCTTCTCTGACCTGGATAGGGAGGCTGTTAGGTTTTTTTATACAGTATAATTGTGCTTTTAATATTTTAGGTGTTGCCTTGTGACACTGAGGATGTTCTCTTGAGGGCTTCCTGTTGGCTGAGAATTGTCTGTTCCCTGCCTGTAGCAGAGACAGTCTGTGAACAAGCGTTTCCTGGGGTCTGTGTCCCACCACTGCAGCCTGAAGTCAAGAGAGAGGCTCAACAGCCAGTTGCATGAACAGTATTTTTCCACACCTTTCCTGGCCCACACGTCCCCAAAAATCTTCCAGAAGTATTAATAACTGATCTTGATGAGCAGAGCCTAGTTGAGGACACAAAATACTTGGAACATACACTTCTTTGAAAGGGTGGTGTGAAAGTTTGAGCAACCTGGAGATGGTAAACTGTTAAAATAGGAGTGAGCCAGCTCAGCTGTCAAAGTGGAGGGAGGAATTTTCTAGCGAGATGTGACCATAAGACCTCTCCCAAAGGAACAAGGGGCTTTTCCACTCGTCGCTGTCTCTGCTTGCATCTTTTTTCAGTGGCAGAAATGATACCATTCGTAGTTCCTATGTGAGCTTTTTTTTCCTCAGCAATAAGAGCAGGTTCCCTTGAGGAAGGGAAGTCTAACCTGAGATTTTCTTAGAATGAAGAACAACAAAGTTGGTACTAGCCAACATCTAATGAAGGATGTCCTGGCCCATGGCAGGGGAGTTGGACAAGATGATCTTTATGGGTCCTTTCCAACTCAAAGCATTCTGTGATAATTCTTTTGCCAAATATGTGCAGAAAACTCAAAGAGTGTATAGCAGGAATTAGACTGGGAAAACGTATAGTGCCAGATTAGGAATAAAATGAAAACTTTATCATTTCAGGAAAAAAAGGGCAGTCTTTCAATAGCTTTCACTAACTAGCTATGCATTCCCTGGTACAGAGACTAAGATACTAAGTGTTCAACTAGGTTTAATTCCCAAGTGTGTGTCTATATCCAGATGTTCAGCTAATCTAAAGTAAGGCCAGGAACTTCAGATGTAACACATGAACCAACCTTGACCTGCTAGGTTTTAGAAAGCTTCTCCGTGGTTTTTTTTGAGAGAGAGAGAAAATCCTCAAGTTCTGCAGAGTTTCTCTGCATTGTATTATATTGACTTTTACTTAAAAACAAGATCGGGAATGTAGTTTCACAGAGCTGAAGCTTCCTGTGTATCTCCTGTAGTAATATTAGAGAGTAAAAAAAAATCTGGAGCCAAAACTTGATTAATACAGATGCACAACCTCTCAAATTGCCTTGAATATATTCACAGTCGTCTTGTGGCAGATTGAACTGGAAGGACAATTTACTCATGGAGCATGGTACTCCAGAAAATTTAATACTTACGCCAAATTCTATTGCAGATTCCTTCTGGGGGGCAGTCGCTATAGCCAGGGCAGCTTTTCAGCCCTTGGTTCCACCAGTCTTTACTTCAGTCCTAATCCCTCTGAATGAAGGACCTAAAGCAAGTGGCCGGGTGTCAACATAAATAATCTGTTATCTGCAGGGCTTTAGCTAGTGAATAAGAATCTTGTTCCTATGCAGTGGGCTGAATATTAAATATATATTGTCTGGGACAACCTGGCTATCAAAGATCATGTTTTACTGTGGAGACAGGATCGTTTCCAGCTGAAGTCTGAGCTTGCTGAACCAGAGCTGGTGGTTTCCTTAGCAGGAATATAAGAAGCCAGGTTGGAAGAATTGATGTTACTTAAGCTTCTGCTTTTGTGTAACACCAGTGTTCGAATGTTACAGGCCTTGCTGGGTATGGCTGTTAGCAAGACCTTGGGAAAAAATACTTTCTAGGTCAGAGAAGTGCATCAACCTCAATTTCCTTCTGTCTTGGGTGAAGTATTGTGGCACAAGCAGGGACTCATGGCTTCTGTTACGAAAACAGCACTGTGTACATGCTCTTCTGAGGTACTCAAAGAAAAGACTGAATTGAAATGAACATTAATGAGCTTGTCTAACATGTATTTTCATAGTCATCTTTTTTTATAAGGCAGTTACTGAAGTGTTAATCATTTGATTACTGGTTGTTGTTGATAAGGGAGTAATTGGTCCCTTTTTGTAAATTATGGAAGTGCTTGACAGGGAAGAGAGTTGGCTAGGCAGCAGGCATGAAAACTCTTGTTTCTGTGGCTTATTGCCTGGCAAGATTGACTGGGACTACAACCCCTTTGCTCTGACATCTGGGTTGTGACAGGATTATATTTCCTATTTGTTTCTTAGTAGCAAGGACACATCTTCCAGCAGTGTCTCAAGTGCTTGTGAAACTTGCATAATTTTGGGCATTGCTTGAAATGCATATTCATCAATTTCTATTAGAAGCCATTAAAAAAATAACATTTGGCTATGGCCAGGGAGAAGAGTTGAATCTTTGCCTCCTGAGTGACAAATAGCTTTAGCAGGATCTACTCTTTGAAGACGTTTTACTGAGACTCAAGGAGTTGCAATTTGCACTGATTTCCTGGGGCTGCAACAAAAAAACATACAGTAGATGTTTTTGCTGTGACTCTTTAGAATCCTTTAGGAAAATCATGTTATGCCCTCTGTCTCCGAAAGGAAAAGCATCGAGCGAACAGCATCACATGTGAAATGCAGGATTGTTGCATCTTTTTTTCAAATACTTAGTGTTTAAAATGGTGCTGCTGTGAAAATGGACTTGCTTCCTTTCTTTGTGTCCTGTTACTGTAGCATGTGAGAATAAGCTGCAGATGATACCAGCCATTCACATAATAGCTTTATGTGTGCTCATCTGCTAGGTAGGTGTCATTCCTTGTTATATCATGCTAGTTCACTCGACTCTGTTGCTTCCCTTCCTGCTGTTCTGCACCAGACAGTCATAAATATTCATGCATACTTCCTACCATCCATTTAGGCTTGTATACCTAGCTTATGGTCTGTTCTAGTTTGTTAAATGCAGGCTTTTTTTAACAGCGGAGTGCTGAAGGCTGTCTAGTGAGCTAAAAGGCTGATGTCACAGTTTCTGGTTTCTGAAGTTGCTGGGAACTGCTGAGATATTGAGGCTTTAAAATATTTTGCTCGGAAATTCTTCCATCACAGAGTTGACTGAAGATCGAGGCACTTGATTGTTACACGGTAGAACAAAAATGGAAATTTCCTCAGTGGCAAAATTCTGGCCGTGCTGTTTCTTACTTAATTGTAATAATGAATAAAACTTGTCTTTGCACCTTAAGCAGATGCTCAGCTGTAACAAAACTGTCTCAGCTCGTCTTGAAAAGTCCAGTTTGGATAGAATCTTTGTAAGGACTAAGGGAATCAAATTTCCAATGAGACATTAAGTAACTTTTGTTCAGTATCTTTCAGTACTTTAAAATACTCAGGGCTCTGTATAGAGGGGAGGGGAAAGGGGGTGTTTCTGAGGCCGGTTACTGTCTCGGTCATTTCACTGATTCCTTGGTCAGATGGTGTATCTCATTAAATTCATCACCGTTTTGTGTAGAGCCCTTGCTCTCAGTTTAACTGGGGTAGTGCTATTACTGTTCATCTGGGAAGGTGTTAAAATGTGTGTTTTATTTAAAAAAAAAAAAAGGCTAATTTTTAAGAGGATCAAACACACACCCACCCCCCCCAGCACCTTACCTGAGCTAGATGATGAGCAGCACATCTTAACCTGAGCCAGAGGATTGGGCACTGATATTAATTCACACTGTGAATCTGGCACTTCACAGTTTGTAAAGATATTAAGATTCTATGTAATGTCCAATACTATGGCCTGAGATGATAAAAAAATAATAGTTGATACACTTGAGGATTACCTCAGGCTTCCAAAAGTCTTTCATATTTTCCAGTTGATTAATTTTTGTAGAGTTATTAATTTTGATTGCTTCTAATATAAATAGTCTTTGAACAGCTGTGGCGATGGCTGTGATTAGTTATTTCTTACTGCTTTGTTAACTGGTGGCTAACAAATGTAAATAGAAAATATGAAAATGCAAAGCACACCTTTCCCTGTGGGTCAGTAAGGCTGGACAGGCTGCTGTGGGAATGAAATTGGACTGCGGAAATCCTCTGCTGCCAGTTCCTGGGGATTCATCTGCGTTAAAACCTCTGATAAGAGATAACGCCTGGTCAGTCCAAGCTGTCGCATCCGAGTACGATGTGAAATGTCTCTGCCAGCGCTGGAGCCCACAAAGGCAGATGTGAGAGATGTGTTAAGGGTGAGATGTTCAGCTGGGAAGGGCCATGCATCTTTTCTAAGATGAGGAAGGAAGAGGTGGTAGAGTTAGAGAAGACCCTGACTGACCTTATGCTAGTGAATTTTAGCATGTGTTTGCCTGTGTTTTACTGTCTGGATCAGTTGCTCTGTTTTAATTGGGGAGGAAAAGGAAGAGAGGAGGTGTCAGAGCAGGGTGTTGTTGATGGCATCTTGAGCTTTCTCCTTTCCTCACCTCCCATTGTAAGAGGCTACTGAATGGAGATACTATTTTGTATGAAATAACACTCTAAGGGGACAGTTCTCCCTTAGGCTTCGGCTTCCTTGGAATTTGAATCAAAAGACACCCATTGCCATATACCTGCTACCTTGAGCATGTTATGGTGCTGGTTTCATGCCTTTTGCAGACTTTTAACTGCTGATTTAGATAAGGGTAGTGCATGTCCCTGGAACTATCGAATAGCACGATCCAAACACCACAGTGTATTTTAGAAACAAGTGGATGGATAGAGCTGTGCTAGCAACGTGCAAGGTGTACGATGTGTGCCCCAGGAGCAGTGAGCTGATTTACCTACTCCGCTTCGTGGGTACAAGCCAGTGATTCTCAAATTGAGAGCTAGAGGCTACCGGCAATCCCTGAGGCTGGAGTAATTGATCCAGGGCTGTATCGAACAGTTTTCAATAGTGCTTTTAATTAAAGGAGAAAAAAAAAAAGCTTTGTTGTGGGTGATGACCTGAAAAGAAACTAAGGATTGGCAGGGATTCATTGGCCTAAAAAGGTCAGCTACAGTTGTTTGACATTATTATTGATTGTGTCTGCCTTTCTAGAATTACTTTTCGAGGTAGGATGCCATAAAATCTACAAAAATAAACTGCCAAAAAACCCTTTCTGATTTGGGTGCTCTGTTGCCTGTCCTTTTTTTTCCCCCTACAATCGTGTACGAACTGCCGGCCGCTGCCAGCAGCATCTTTGCTGCTGTTTTTCACCGTGTGATGAGCCGTTGGGTTTCCTGTGCTGCTGCTGACCATTTGCTGTGCGCAGAGGACTCCGAGCGTGGAGGTTTGTGGAGTTTAGTCATCTGCAGCCTGTAGAACCTGCTTTTAAGTACTTGAAGAATTTTGACTTTTTTTTTTACTTTAAAAGCATCCTTAAGATGGACCAAAATGTCTACTGAACTGCCAAAGAAATATATAAATCTCGTCGTTTTGCATCAGCCAGTTATCTGCAGATCTTCGCTGGCCCATAGTTCCTGTGCAGAGCAACGCAGCTGCAAATTTCCTTTGTCAAAGAAGCTGAAACTAAAATAGAAGTTGCAAACCTGCTGGAAGTGTGTTAAATAGTCTTTCTGTTCAGAGTATGCTCCTTGCTCAGGGCTCCCTGTGCTTCACTCAGTCCGAAGTTGACAGATTCACTGTAGGTACTTTACTTTGCCCTGATCTTTGTGTGTTTGATCTAGGCTGCAAGCTTCAGTCCATTGTTTGCTTTATTTCAACTGAATATGAAAAATATAGTCAATTGAAATCAAGGTGAGTTGCCTCTGTTCTCTGGGACGAATGAACTAAAATATATTTAAAGTAGAAAATGATGGAACACCTCTTCAGTAAAATTATTTAAAAGAAAACAAAACTGTGCCTTGTTTTTCTGGGTCTTGTTTCCCTATAACTCTTCAGATATTCTACATTAACTTCCTAAACAGAATCTTAAATTCTTTCTTAAAGAAACAAATCTGTTTAAAAAGACAAGAATATGATTTATAACCTAGATCTTTGACTAGTCTAGGAATAAATTATCTTAAAAGAGGCTATTTGAACCATTTTGTTTGTACATAAAGAAGCCATTGCTGCTTTGGTATAATGCAGGAACCACTGAAGTAGTGGTGTAGTGTTAACAGTACAAAATGTTCTTATTTTCTGGAATCAATAGGGGCAGCCGTTCCATTTCAGCAACCAGGCTGGGAGGGCATCCTGCAGCCAGCTTTATCCTGTGTAGCCAAAACATGATTTGAAAATGTCCGATAAATGTGCATTTAATATTGCCCTTTGCTCTTAAAAAAAAAAAATAATCTGTAGCCATACTTCTAAAAATTAAAAAACTTTTTTTAACCACTCCATAATTTTAGTTGTAAACAAAGCTACTTGCAGAGGGTAGAGCCATGGATGTATTTCAAGAAGGTTTTTTCTTTGCAGGCTTTCTTCTGATATTTTTTTTTCCCCTGGATTTTTTTTTGATTTGCTGGGGACTTAGGGATGCAAAGAATTGGCTCATATGGTCCTTTAGTCTGATCTCATCTGGTGTCTTGCATCAGGAAAGAAATGGCAAAATAAAAGAGGTTTGACAATAGAGCAGAAGTGGAATCAATGGGGGGAAAAAAAACTTCAGGGTAAAAAATTCTTTCATTAGAGCAAGGAGGCGAGACCACATCAACTCTGCCTTTTACCTCTGCTCTCTGTGACTAGACATGATGCTTTCCTCAGAGTTCCTCAGCTGTGACTATGGATAAAGTTAATCTTACTGAGAATGTTAGATGAATGCAGTCTGCTGGTTCTGTCAGTGTCTTCAGGATAATGAATGAGCGTTGTTTCTTGCTTTGGGGGAAGCGGGTGAAATTTCCATAGCTTGACAGTGAAGAGCAGAGGAGGATTTTTTTCTTTTTTTTAAAAGAAGCTGCTTTAATCACTTTAATACAGCATTTCTGTTTTAAAGAGCTCAGACTGACATACCTAAAAATATTATTCTTGATTACTGGCTCATACAGATCATTTTAAGTCAACTATAAGCATCTTCCTTTTGGGGCTTCTTTTTAAATAAAAACCTAAAAATGGTTTTCATGCATTCAAAATTGATTATATTGTTCTTAGCAGTGCTTTTTCCTCTTGTTGCCTTGGGTTCTTTTTTCCAGATCTGGATTAGCAAGTTCTCTATCCTGAGCATTCAATCTTTTGAGTTTCAGCGACTCTTTTTAAGCATGGGGTCTGAAGTACGAGCAAATCTGAGCATGAAACTTGACATGAGGCCGGTAGTCGGAAGATCTTGGAGCTGTAGCTTTCAACAGGACTCCTCAGGTGGTATCAGGCTATCGTTTTGAGAGTTGAGGGCAGAAGGGAGTTTGACTTCTCAAGAAATACTGTTCCTTGTCAGCACTTCAGCTATTGCTGGATAAGCTGTGCTGTGGTGTGTCGTAGTAACGGAAATACTTCTGGTGAAGATTTTGAGATGTGAAAGAAAATTGTAACGTTACTGAGATTCATCCTTTGACCAGATCTTGAAGGAGTCTTGCAAAGGGCAAGCGAAACTTTGCGGTTACACTGCAGTTTATCTGTATGTGTGATGAGAAGGCTTTCTTCATCTTCCTCTCTTTAACTTATGGTTTTAGTAAGTTGGATCTCTGTTAACCAAGTCTGTCTCTGAGAACTTGGGGAGGTCAAGTGGAATTTTTCAGGTTTACAATGAAAAGGCTGGATAGATTGTTTATTTTTAGGATTATTTTGCTTTGCAGATTTTTTTTTAATTGCTGATGCTTTGAAAGCGCTAAACAACAGCTAGTATGAACTTTGGAGATTTAAGTGTGACTTTTCTGGAAGAATCCTTGGACAAGATGTGAATCTCTTGTATAAGAGAGACAAGCACATGCCTAAGAAAACAAAACGGGGATGTAAGGCTTGCTCCTCATACATCATACAGTAGAAGTGGCACAATCCCAATTACTTTTCCTTTGTAGGTCACTCTTGACTGTTGCCTGAGCCCTTTGCAGACTCTGCCTGGCAACAAAGGACCTTCTAATCCTGTCCTGGCAGGGAGATGATTTGTATTATCTAATGGATCTCTTCCATCCCCAGCTCCTGTGCAAGTCTCCCCAGTGACTCGTTACAGCACACAGCGTGGAGTGTGGCTTGTGGTGCTGCCAGCGGTAGCCAGTAGCACGTATCCTGCACGCGCTGGCACGGAGTTGTTGGTACCCACCATTAATCAATGTCATTAGTGGTGATTGGTGTTGAACATACAAATCTCCACCGCGCAAGGCCCCAGAAGCGGGACAAGGCAGTCTTAGAGAATCAGATGAACGACCTTGAAATCTCTCCAGTCGCTGCTGTCAGATCAAAGTTGCTGGAACCATGAGATTAGCGTATTGATTTCATCTTGCAGATGAATGCTCCTTCTGAAATAAGTGCTAGGCAGTGGCTCAAGGCTTCCAGACAAAGAGTATCGATCAGGTTGACTCAATTAGCTGTTGAAGGCTTTGAATTTGGGCCCTCATAGTTAATGGCAATTTCGCTGATAGGAACTTCACAGGTTCCCATCTTTTAGCTCAGTTATGTGTCTTAGATACTTTGCTGTTTGCTGCCACTGATTCAGTTGCTGATTTAGGAGGGTGTTAGTATTTGGGCACCTACTTGTCTTCTGTGCTGAACCAGTGATCAAACCTTTCCTTCTAGGAGTTTCCTATTTTTATATATGGGAACAGCTGACTTCTTGTCCCATAACGTATTAAAACATTGCAGATGATCAGAGTTACTGCAGATGAGTGCTTCCACTTATTGCCTTCTACAGCAAAACACTTCTTTCTCTGCTTTTCCCCCAGCCTCCCTGAAAAAAGCACCAGGCAAGTTCTACAGAGTGTGTTAATACATGCTCTTCAGGTTTGACAGTTAGGAGGGTGAGTAGCTGGTTCAGCATGGGAGCCACCAGTGATCTCTAGGTCCAAATTCTTCCAGAGTTGGTATAGATGAAGAAAAACCATGTGAGCAAGTCGCATACAAGCTTAAAAATTCCTCTTGGAGCCGGTTGCCTTCCCATCTGGAAGTGTACATTGATTATCTGTGCACTTAAGCAGTGATGTCTCAACCACAGCTGTGGATTAGGAGCTGGTTAATGTGGATTTTGGTTTTGTTGGATCAAAAGCTTGAAGGAGCAGAAAACTCGTCTAAAACCCACACTGCTACTGTTGTTCAGCTGCTTAATGACAGAAGAGTTTCCAAAAATTGATGTTCAGGTGCAGTGTTGGAGCAAATGGTTTCTTTGGTTCATCATTTATTTTCTTAGCTTCTCTTTGCTTCAAAAAATTCTCGGATGCCTTGCATGTAAATTCCTACAGTGGAATGACATCTGACAACTCTGCGTGCCAAGGAAGGGAGGAGGATCCACTGCCCAGCTGAGTAGGTTATTTCAGAGGTTTAATTGCCCTCACTTTTAAAGTTGGATGCCTTTTCTTAGGACTGACTTCAGACTCTGCTTTTAGCTGTTTAGATCTTGATCTACAGAAAGAAAAGAGGCTGGAGACCACCTTTCCTTATCACTAAGTTACTTTGCTGTCCATCACTTTTCAGTTCTTCTGTGTAAAGTCTGCAAGCTGCCTTTTTTTTTTTTTTGCCAAAAAGCTCCTTCTCAGCTCCTGAGTTGTTTGAAGTTTTTCCTCGCTTCCTGTAACGCAGCTGTCCGTGTGTCCAGCAGAACCTCCCTTACTGCTCCAGCCAAGGCTGTGTACTGCAGTAAAACCCCTTGCACGACGTTTCCTCCCCCACCTTTATTTCTCCAAGGATAATGTTAACTTTTTTTTTTTGTCCCGGCAGCATACCAGAAATATTTTGGCCTAAGGGACGTTGTAGGCTTCTGCATCGCTGACTAATGCTGCCCTGGACATATTTGTGTGTTGAAATTTTTCCAAGAGATTAAATGAACCCACTAGGTTTAAAAAAACTGCTTAATGAAACAAGGCTGAAGCCTTGACTGTCTTATCTGCTTCCTTTGGTTATGACCCCCAGATTGCTTACCCAGTTGTTTGCAATCTGTATTTTAAGCAGGCAGTTGTTCTTGTCTGTGTTTATTACCTTGTGCAACTTCTCCCTGCTGAGCTTCATTTTCCTCTTGAAGTCACTTCTGCATTTTTTTAAGATTATTTTGAATTCTGATTCTGTCCTCTTAACTTACTGGCAATCATTCCCAAATTAATGTCCTCTGAATTCGATAAACATACAGCCAGCAAGACTGAATAGAAAGCAAGTGAAAATATTTAACAGAATGGGATTCACACTCTCCTGCAGCTCCCTAGTTGATAAATTGTTCTTTTTTGGGCAATGTTCTTTATTACTGTTATTTTTATTTATTTTTTAAGTCATGTACAGGGGCTTAACATTCTGTTACGACGTTCCGAATAAAAACAGATGTAAAAATAAAACTCAGCCAAGAGCCCAAGGTCTTGACTTCAAAGTCAAATGGTGAGCTGTGGCTCAGTGGCCCTTCCTTGTTGCTCTACCAAGGGAGGGGGGGGAAAAGATCAGCTGTTTCTTTCTGTGGGTTGTGATGAGGTGTCCCTTCCTAAGGGATTATCCTCACTGGGAATTTAGTTTGTAACTTGCGTTAGGTCTGTCATACAGTTAGCACGTTTTAAGTACTCAATGTGCTCACAAAATCATGCGTGACACTGTTTGAGCTCTGACTAGCCCAGGGGCCTGTGCTCTGTGTGGGAGAAATGTGATCAACATAATTGCCAATAGATTAATTTCTGTGTGTTTTTGTTCTCTATTCAAGCTCCCCGAAACAGGGTTTACAGCAGCACGGCTTCCACAGGAGAATCAGCATATGCATCCCCATCACTTTAGTGTGCAACAGATGGTATATGAATCCTAAGGTGATTCATCCGGCTATTTTTTGTAGGGCTGGGGATAGTTTCTGCCATTGGCAGGCAGGGCGGTGTGTGTGGGGAGGCTGGGGAGAGCTGAGATGGTGTTAGCTATTAGGAGTGGCTCTTTTAAAGAGGGAATATTTAAAGCCTGTAACCCTCTGGACAAGGTGTCTGTTTATATAATCTAAACTTGTGAATTTCTGAAGAGAAGATTCACTGACTTTTCCTTTTAATTATAGATACAGTGGGAATTGTGGGCTTTCACTTCTGCCAGGATTTTTAAAGCAAGTTTTCTTTTTTTTTTTTTAAAGGAGAAATGGTGATGCTTCAGTAGTCATGATAGAATTAAAACTGTAAGCAGTTGGTATTAATACGAACTTGATCTGGTGCCTGTTGACATACTATGTAAAGAAAGCCTTGGTCTGTTTGGAGAAGAAATGTCTTGGAACTGAAGTGCATTAAGACACACTATCCAAACATTGGTTGGAGCAGATATTGAAGTATAAGCAAGCCAGGCGGTGCCTTATTTTACCCCTCTTTTTCTGAAATGATTGAAAGTAGGGTAGGGAACCTCAAACAATATGGAATGGAAAATCTTTTCAGATTTTATAGTTTCTAGACAGACTCCCTCCAAGACTTCTCCATGTATAGTGGGAAGTGATTTCCTGGAAGACATCACTGTTCTTCAGGGGTTGTGACTTACCAAAGCCAATTATTTCATGGGGTTGATTACATCCCCTTGCACTTCTAAAGAATTAAATTTGACTGTTCGCATCAGTAGCCACGTGAGGAAACGCTGGCTTGTTTGTGGTGCCGCAAACCCATTACTGGGATTTATAGTGTGTGCTGCAGTGGGAAGGTATTGGATTTGCTCAGCTCTGTCCTTTGAGGATTGTTGTCATTGCAGGGTCTGGAGTGAAACCTTCCTCCTCTCACAGCCCGTGGCTGTTTGTCCTGTACCAGCTTGTGCTGTTGTTCAACACATCTGGGGGACCCTGGGACAAATTTGAGAAGGGATTCAGGGATCCTGCCCATCTGAGATACATTGCTTCTGAAAACCTACTCACCGAAGGGAATGTTTGCTTTACCTTTGCAAAGGCAGCTTTTTAACTTTGGGAAATCTGATTATACCTACGGAGCAGAATATGGTAAAAATTTCACACAGGAATTCAAATTTTGACTCGGGAAAATCTTTTTCTCAGAGGCTGTCTACTGGATTCCTGTTAGTTTAGCACTTTTACAGAGTTAACTGAAGTTTGCAGATGCATTAAAATGCTGCTTAAGTATGATACTGGAGATTTTGTGGAAAGTTTTATACTAAGATTTAAAAAAAATGCAAGCAACCAAACAAAAACCCAAATAAAAAAAAAAACCAACCCAAAAACTCTCTAAAAAACCCACCCCGAAAATCTTGTCTTAAATTCCACTGCTCTCTTGATGGTCACACTTGCAGAGAACTGACATTTTTGGAAGCTTATTTGAAGAACACAAGCTTTGGCTTGTGCACCTCTAACTGCCTTTTATCTGTGCCTGCAACGTTTGGTGGCTGACAAATTGCCTCTCCCCTGCCAGTGAAAGATGGCAAATTCTGGCTGTAAGGCTGGAAGAAGACAACGGGAGGTGATTTATTCTTGAGTAACTTCAGTTGTTTCCTAAATAATGCACCTACAATTAAAGACTATTTAAACATATTGAAATGAGGCAGGTTAAGATGGTCTAGTTCTGCATATCTTGTTGGTCCCCTCCAGGTGAAGGTGGCATGGAGTAAGTTGTTCACAGAGTATAAGCTGGGCTCAGCTCTATTGTTGGTCTTACAAGAGTAGAAAGTAATGGTTGTGACAATGATTTTTTTAAAATGAACCTTGTATTACTTGTCTTCTAAGGAAAATGAGATGAGAAGGTGGTCTGATACGGGGCTGGCATGTTACAATACGCACAGCTTATGTAGCTGTCGGTTATGATATAAGGATCTTGATGTAGTTTGATGTAGTTTGTGATTTAACCTGGCCAAGCTGAGTGGCAGTTACAGAGGAGCTGCAGCATCACAAATAGCTGCATGAAAAAGGCTTCGCCTGCATCTCGGTGGCGATGAGGTGTGCCTGCAGATGCTGCAGTGACACCTTCCGATCGCAGCACCGAGCGATTCCTGATGCGCAACAGCTGAGCGAGTGTACCCGTCACGACCTGCAGCCATCGCCAGGGTGGATAATGGCATTTTTAACAGCGTATGAACCTCCTTATCCAAAAATGTATAGTGAATATGTTGTCAAAGGAAGGGTGAAGTTAATGGAGTGATAAGGACTGCAGGCATTGTGGGCAGATGGTAAACAAGCCTCTCAACAACGAAGCTCTTCAATCTTGTCTTATGCTACTGTGATACTAGAGCAGGGACTGCCATTCATGTGACAGATATGGCGAGGGTGACATTGAGTGTTTGAAAGCGACATAGCTACCTTGTTTTATGAGTGAGAAGAACTGTCTGGTTTAGAATAATTTGTCGTAGCGGTTGTCAGACCTATTACATGTGTTCCTTTAGTTCAACTAAAATTTCTGAATGCCTCAGTAGAAACTGGAACGTTCAAATTATTTCAGTGTTCATCTCTGAATCATGAATGTTTAAGAATAAAACTGATGCTCAGGCATGATACAGGAGCTGACCTTTTTCAGAAAAAAATGTGTCTACTAGTGACTTTGCAATTGTAAAGTTAAATAACTGCTCTTTTGCCTGTAGGAAGTTTAATTGCACAGTATGGATCTGTTGGGCGCAGAGTAAAACTCCTCCTGAAACAGTGAAAACTTCTAAAATCACTTAAAATTTGCACTTGAAATGGTTCCTTGAATCTGTGTGTTTTTTCTTCTTTTAGTGGGGAAGACTTCCTTGATCACCAGGTTCATGTATGACAGCTTTGACAACACCTACCAGGTAAATTAATCCACATTATTGTTTTCTGTGAGTCCTCTCTGTTGCCATGTCTTCCATTGCAGGAAGAATCCATTTGATTGCAGTGGATAAGAGTTGGTACACCAACCAGACTCTTAACTGTAAGATCTTTAAGCTTTGTATTTTAATAACCTTTCAGAATGGCATTTCAGTGTTGGCTTCTGCTCGAGTAGCTTATCTCCTACTTGCAGCAGGATGAGCTGTGGTTTGAAAGGATAGGCAGTTGTTAATTAAGTCTACCAGGATTTTTTTCACCGCATTTGCTACCAGACCATCACAGATTTAATGCCTCTGTGGGGAAAATGTAACAAGTACTCGGCTCTTCTAAAAAAGAAGCAAGCTGAGCTGCAAGAGGTCCTGCATGGAGTGAACAGGGACTTGTGGAGCAGAAAGCAGTGGATTGTAAGGCTGGGTGTGCTTTAGGACACTACTTTATGCTATCTTCTGGAACAAAGACCACAAAGCTGGTTGTTATGCATGTCCCCATCCTGTGACTGCTTATTTATCCATATTTATTTATGATTTAAACAAGATTGGGTTGACAAGGTTGGGGCTGAAGCAGTGGTGGTCTTCTATTCCCATCAGCCCTGCAGCCCCCCTCACTGCTTTGTGTTTGGTGACAAGTCAGTTCAAGTTGACACAAGCTAACTTTTCTAAATTTGAGGAGAGAGAGAGAGATCATTGTGGCCCACTCCCAGAATTTAGGATGATCTTGAAAAGGTGGCAAGCTATAAAAGTCCTTGAGTTTCATAAAGTGTGTCTTCTCCAAGCAGAACATGTTTCATGACTTGGTTACAGTTGGTGATGCTCTGAATACACTAAGCTGAGAAAAATCTGTTCCCTGATGAATGTGAAGGTTTTTTTAGGGGGGTGGGAGGAGGAGGTAATGGGAAAAAAATAAGAAAAATGCTGTGACTCTTCTGTTACTTAGTGTCTATCCAAATATCTTGTTTAAATCTCTTTACCCCTTAATGATTTCCTTCCTGCCTCTTCAGAAATTCCTTATTGCTGCTGCTAGGCAAGTTGGGTAGAATGAGATGTAAGTTCTCGCTTAACTATGGGAGAAGCAAAGCTTCTATGGTGTAGGAGGGCTAGAGTACACATCATCGCTCCCAAGGGAGCAAACATCCTTTCAAATTCTACCCACTGTAATTACATGGACATGTGAATGCAGTTCTTTTATTTAATCTGTTTTTTTCCCACAGTATTTTTCTTTCAGGTCTGCTCCTTTTCTCTATGGAGCTTGCGTCCTAGTTCTTTCTTGAAGAGGTTTGACCCTCTGTACTTTATGATAATATAGTTGTCTCCATGGGAAGCTGCTCTGACATAATATACTAAATGATTGCAAAATGAATGAGTGGGACTTAAAACAATAAGAAATCTTAAGGGCTTACAAAGATAGCTTCAATATAGCTATCACTGATGCATGCCTAGTTTGGGTGTTAATGTATTTGATGTAGTATCATTCATCCAAAGATCTCTATATTGCTGAAGTCATGACTGAGGTAGGGTGATATGTTTTATTTTGTTATAGCTGGAAGAAAGAATGAGTCATAAAAGCTCCAGTAATTTGGCCAGAATTACACCACATATTAGTGTCAAACCAGAATATAAATTTCTCAATGCCCAGGATTACATAGAGTCCTCTCAAAGCCAAGTAATTGAATGAATGCATCTCACAGAATGGTTTGGGTTGGAAAGGACCTCAAAGATCATCCAGTTCCAGCCCCCCCTGCCACAGGCAGGGACACCTTCCACTAGCCCAGGTTGCCCAAAGCCCTGTCCAACCTGGCCTTGAACCCTTCCAGGGAGGGGGCAGCCACAGCTTCTCTGGGCAACCTGTGCCAGGGCCTCACCACCCTCACAGGGAAGGATTTCCTCCTTCCATCTAATCTAAGTCTCCCCTCTGAGTTTAAAACCTCATCCTATCCCTCCCCCCCTGATGACGAGTCCCTCCCCCCTATTCTGTAGCCCCTTTCAGTCCTGGGAGGCCGCTCTAAGGTCTCCCCGGAGCCTTCTCTTCTCCAGCTGAACCCCCCAACTCTCTCAGCCTGTCCTCACAGGGGGGTGCTCCAGCCCCCCCAGCACCTTCGTGGCCTCCTCTGGCCCCGCTCGAGCAGGTCCGTGTCCTTCTGCTGTTGGTGCCCCCAGAGCTGGACCCAGCACTGCAGGGGGGTCTCCCGAGAGCGGAGCAGAGGGGGAGAATCCCCCCCTCGCCCTGCTGCCCACACTGCTCTGGGTGCAGCCCAGCACACAGGTGGCTTTCTTGGCTGCGAGCACATGTTGCTGGCTCACAGGCAGTTTTCCACCCACTAATACCCCCAAGTCCTTCTCCTTGGGGCTGCTCTCCAGCCACTCCTTGCCCAGCCTGGATTTGTGCCTGGGATTGCCCCGACCCATGGGCAGGACCTTGCCCTTGGCCTTGTTGACCTCCATGAGGTTCAGAGGGTCCCCCCTCTCCAGCCTGCCCAGGTCCCTCGGGATGGATCCCTTCCCTCCAGTGTGTCACCGCACCACACAGCTCGGTGTTGGCGGGGAACTGGCTGAGGGTGCGCTCAGCCCCACTGTCCATGTCCCCAGCAAAGATGTTAAACAGCGCCGGTCCAGCCCTGACCCCTGAGGACACCCCTCATCACTGCTCTCCACTTGGACATCGAGCTGTTGACCACAAGTCTGAGTGTGACCCCCCCAGCCAATTCCTTACCCACCGAGTGCTCCATCCATCAAATCCACGTCTCTCCAATTTAGAGACAAGGATGTGGAGACAAACGCTTTACACAAGTCCAGGTAGATGATGTCAGTGGCTCTTCCCTTATCCACCAGCGCTGTAACCCTGTTGTAGAAGGCCACCAAAGTCATCAGGCACGATTTGCCCTCAGTGAAGCCATGTTGGCTGTCACCTACCCCACCCTTATTTTCCATGGGTCCCAGCACAGTATCCAGGAGGATCCACCCCACGATCTTGGCAGGCACAGAGGTGAGACTGACTGGCCTGTAGTTCCTTGTTTCTTCCTTTTTTCCCCTTTTTAAAACTGAGGGTTTTACTTCCCCTTTTTCCAGTCAGTGGGAATTTCACTGGACTGCCACGACTTCTCAAATGTGATGGATAGTGGCTGAGCCACTTCCATCAGCCATTTCCCTCAGGACCTGATGGATGCATCTCATCGTATCAAACCCTGTACGTGGTTAACTGTAGCTGTAGGTTAGTTGATGGATGATTTGCTCATTCTGGACATTTCTGTTAAACTTTGAATGCATATTTTCTGAAAGCTGCCAGAACCTATCATTTGAACAAGGTTTTTTGTGTTCAGCTGGTAAAAATAGAAAGCTGCTGTTTAATAAAATCTGTACTGTGCTTTAGTTTTGTTTGCTGCTAGATAAGAGGAATTCAGCTGTTGCCCCCGTAGCTTATTAATAAGCTGTTTTCATGAAAGTGGCATTTGTGAATCAAACAAGAACTTGCTGTACTGTGTCAAGGAAACCCAAACACCTGAAATAAAATTGTGCCATTGGTGGTATGTATTTTACCAGGAGTGGTTCCTCTCCATGGATGTTCTGGGAAAGATTTTCCTTGTTCTGTGGCACTGTATGTGATGTGTAATGAAAGACCAGTGTTGGCAAACATGATGATTCTGTGTGTGTTACGCAAGAGGAGAATTACAGGCCACGCTTCCCTTTAGCTTCAGCCCCTTGGAGGAAGGGAGAGGGAGGACAGTGTTGAGTTGAAACACCAGCCTGTGACTTGAAAGATAATTCAGGTTCTTGCTTTGCCTCAGGCTTCCTTGCAAGGTCTTGGGTAATTCTGTGTCAGCAAGTATAGTCTCTATTTTATTTAGGGTAACAGCAGTTCTTTATTAGACTGTTGTGAGGACAGATGGATTAAAAAGTGTTCTCATGCACGGTACCAGCCGTAGGGTGGCCCTCTCAAGCTTTTTTGTTGTGTTTGTCATCTTGCAAACTTGTGATTGGGACTCACATTACCTTGCATCGTGTTCAGAGCATCCTAGTTCCTGCTTGTTCCATGTGATGCACAGCGTTTCACAAGCGGGTTAAACCTGCCTCCACCTTAATTATGGTAATTAGCTTAGTTTCATGGGCATGTATTTTTCCCCAGCAGTAAGCAGACTTTCCCCTTCTTTACAACTGATCTGTAAAGATCCCCCAAGCTTTTTTGCTCCTTTTGTCAGAATTGTGATAAAATGCCTCTTTGTAGGTTACCTATTTTAGTAAAAGTCTGAGATCTATAGAGTGCTTGAATCTGCTCCTTGACATTTGCTGCTTCTCTGTATTGTGATATGGTCAGAACAGTACAGGTGGACAAAATTATCTGTCTGTAAGTTATATTCCATGTAATTCTTAAAACTTGTGGGGGCTTAGGTCAAGAGCCATTTCACAGCTTGAAAGTAACAGACCTGCCATATGTTCTTCTCAACGTGATTAGCACAAATATTTTCATAGCTCAGATCTACAATGAGCTTTGTGCTTGGCCTTTCTGTTGTATTTCCCATGCTGTGAGTGTCCAAGTGTAGGAATCTCACCGACCTGATGTGTTTCTGCTGGCGCTTGCATTTCTGCCAGGCGTGCAGAGGCTTCTTGGGGCAGCGAGTGAGCTTCAGAGCTCTTGGTGCTGTACAGCTGCGTGGGAGGGATGGCATGAATTACAGGCTGAGGCAGGTTTGGGGCTTTGCAGCTGCTGTTCCAGCTCCTACTGAGATCAGGGAAAATCTGGGTTTCCAGCAGTTTGTCAGTCAGAACAGGATCTTGATGTGTATATATGGTGTAAGATCTTAGGGGGTTTGTAGCTTCTCTTCTGTAAAGTGAGATCAAATGAATACAAGGGAAAATAGAAACATTTTTGAGGCAATCTTCCAAGGAGTACCCTCTGCTGAAACAATGGAAAACAGCAGAAGGGAAGCATCTTGTTGCATTAGTATTTTGAGGCTTCTTGTATCCACCTTACAGTTTCAGTATCATCTCTCTGAACTGGTCACATCACAGTTCTTCATGATGGGTGAAAAAGCTCTGGGTAGCCATCTTGGGAGCCACCACTATTTTTTTTTTTTCCCATCTGCATCTCTGGTACTCCAAATCTGTACTGATCCATCCAGGAAAGTTTGTATTCTGATGTGTTATATTTAATTGCAAATGGAAATTCCGTTTGGTTTGTTCAGTATTGCTTTTTTTAATTCATTTGCAGCTGTTTTTCTTCGGTATCGCTCGCAAGCGGGCTGGCTGGCTCTATTCTTTATTCCTACCATGTTAAATATCTGGCAGAATGTAATGAATTAATTATGGGGATATATAGGGAGGGCATAATAGCAGTCTGACAGTATGGAGCATATACAGTCAAACAGCCTCTCCATTAGAAATACCCGCTTCAGCGTGGGAGAGCAGAGAAGAGGTTGTATCAAGCCTCTTTGCTCTGAGAGACTCTTTCTTACCTGTTGGGGTTTTTTTTCCTTTTCAAATCAATCTGTTTGGAGCGTTTCCCAGGCTCTGTTGTTGCTGGGTGGTGTAGCTACTAGAGATGCTCAGCATCCTGCTGAAGCCAGTGTGGCCTTGTAGCCCCAACAGGTCAGCTCAGTTGTCTCCCTGCTGCAAACAAACTCCTAGAGCTTGGATTCACCCTCACTGCAGCCTTGAAAAGTGGGATGGAGATCATGTATTTAAGAAGCACCTTTTGATAGCACTTAGTAGTGCTTTGCTCTTGCTCTTAAACACATAGAAGGATGTTCTACGTGAAGCTCCCACTAGTGTCTAGAAACTTGGATGCAGGTATGCTGCAGTGAGCTTTAGTATTAACTGAGCTTTAGTAATCGTGGGGGATCGTGTGTGCTTGTGCACTCTTGTGTTGCAGCAGATTTGAAGATGTTTGCCTCAGCCTTAATGAAAAAGGCTTAAAGTTAAGATACATCAAGATATTTGGCGGTCAGGAAGAATACAGTGTGCCCAGATGCACACTGTTCAGCTGGTGGACACTAACTGAGGTCATATGCATAAAAATCCTTGCTGATACCCATATGGATTAAACTGACAATATGGATAAACTGAAGTTAAGGTTAACAACTTTTTGTGCTTTAAGATATTGTTCTAGTTATGGATATTAAGGAAATTGGTTCTTGAATCTTACAAGTAGAGCTATATCTTGAAAGGACGAAAACCAGTGTATTTTTCTTGTAGATGCACTACAGGTGCTGAGTTCTGATAGAGCAGTAATGTTCACTTCTCTGAAAATCACTACCCTTGTTCTGATGTTTTATTTAAGAGGTATTGGGTTTTTTTCCTTTTTTTACAGGCAACAATTGGCATTGACTTCCTATCGAAAACCATGTATTTGGAGGATCGAACAGTGAGTAAGATTTTTGTTGCACTTCTCTACGTACAGTAGGAATGAGGATCAGCATCTGTTGTAATTGTGCAGCCCGCAGTTCTGAGATCACTTGGAAGTACAGACTGAGCCTTCATCTCCCAGCTGCTTCCAGACTGACAAGTGCTGTGGAGGCAGCTCCCTTCTCTGTTTGGGGAAAGGGAAACCACCATTTGGTTCATCCGTGGAGGGCTCATGAATGCCATTTTACAAGCAGCAGAAGGTGCTATAGCATCATCCTCTTGGAAAAAAGAGACGGAGATGATATGGATAGTTTGAGGGGTGCATAATGATGGGAATTTGGAGAAGGGGACCATGTTTAACCCTTTAAGTTTTTGATGTCACAAGACAGAAGGATAAAATATAAATTGCCAAATGCTGCCAGTTAATAACTAGCTCAGTATTCTTAATATTACTTATTTAAAAAGAAGGTTGCCTTCAGTAGTAATCCACAAATGATACTTGTTTCTTAGCTTGGTGCAGTTCTAGTTCCTGAACTGAAATCACTCCTCCTTGTGATTTAAATCTCCATGTGGTTTAAAATGAGCTCAGATTCTTAATTAAGAAATTCAGCCATTGAGTTATTTACAGAAGCAAACTGTGCAGTGCTGCATAAGCTTATGGTATTGTATAAACCCACGATAAATGGCGATTGCCTTGGAAGTGCTTGAGTGATGGGATGTTCTTTCCATAGCAAAGCTGGCCCTTGCGCTTCTTGACGTACATGTTGCTTTTAGTATATCTTGCCTTTTCTTTCAGAACCTTGATGGTAAGAGATGTTCAGCCCCATCTGTGTGCATGTTACTTCGCAGTGTGGCTAAGGCTTAACTACAGAGTAATAACTAGCATTTTATCCTCCTTGAAAAATTCACATCAGTAGCTCTTTGACAGGAGCTGAAGGCTCTTCCTTGAAAATTATGGTGTGTGGTCTGATTCGTCCACCAGCGACCAGCCTCCAGGACGCTGGAGGTTACGTGTGTGAGTCCTGAGGAAGGGTAGCAGCAGAGCATGAAAAGCTTGTGTAGGCAGAACTGCAGGTGAACGTTTGCCTTAGTTTTCTTGTTGGTCCTCTCAGTTTGAAAGCTGAGTATTTCTATTTCTCCCCTTTTGGAAGGGAAGTATTTTTGAAAAAGCAAAACAGCGGAAGGCCAAGAGAGGTGCACATTTACCAGTTTGGCTAACTAACGCTTGGGAGAGATTGCTGTGAAGGAGACAGTATGCTGCTGCTCCCAGTCCCCAGTCATCTCCTGCATGAGTTTATAATTTTTATTTAGCTTTTTTTTTCAAAAAATAAAATTTATTTACTCTTTTATTTTTAGTGGCAGTTTGGCTTTTTTAATTTTCTCCCACCCACAGATCAGGTTGCAGCTGTGGGATACTGCGGGTCAGGAACGTTTCCGTAGCCTCATTCCCAGTTACATCCGTGACTCTGCTGCTGCTGTAGTAGTTTACGATATCACAAGTAGGTATATTGCACTGGGTTTGACCTTTTTCTTATTTTTCTTGCTTGTTTGACTGATTTTGTTAGGTACGGTTGCAATTATGGGACACAGCAGGTCAAGAACGGTTCAGGAGCTTGATTCCTAGCTACATTCGTGACTCCACTGTTGCAGTTGTTGTTTATGATATCACAAGTGAGTGGGGGGAATTCTGCATTTCTAATACTCTGCCCCTTTCATCCTTTAGCCTAGCTTTGCATGTCCTATCACAGTCATCTGCTTGTTCTTCATTCTGGCATGAAAAACAAAACGTTTTCTTTTATTGTAGTCAAGTTTTTAAGCTAGCCACCTGATTGCTGCTGTTGTGATGTACAAACTGTCTTACAAATGACATCATTTTGTAACCCTTTCCTACTGCATTCTCCTGAAGCCTTGAGTTCTGGCTGGTCTTGTTGCACTTTACCCTCTTTCATCTGCTTTTTGATTGTAATATCACCTATGACTTTTGGTCTCAAACACCTGAATCATGTTCATAGATATCGGAATTCTTAAATTAGAGACTTTGCACTGATAGCTGTAGCTTGCTTCACTCCATTTACCCTCCTCCCCTCCCAAAAAATCTGGGCACGGGCTGGGGGAAAAATGCATTAACATCACATTTTCATTTCGATCAGTCACTTTCACGTTTTGCAATATGTAAAACTTACCACTAAGCCCTTATCCTTTAACAATTGCTCTTTCATTTCTTACTAAGGTATGTACATTTTTGTGAACTAAAATATTAGTGCTTTTTCAAGCCTTCTCCTTCTGTCCCTCCCCTCAGTCCAGAGACCCCTAACTTACTAGCTTTTTGTATTTATGAAGAACAGAAATTTTGTTTTAGGAGAACTAAACCTTCAGACACTTCCAGTTCTAAACCGGAATTGACTGAGAGCGATGGCCTAATTCTATACAAATGCAAAAGCGCTCATCCTTTGATTTATAAATACTAGAAGATTACAGCAGGAGTATGGGCTTTACCTAGAAAAGCTTTAATTGTCAAAAATAGCACTTTCATTTGAGCTGAAATTGCAGGTTAGCTGTGAACTTCGAAATTTTTTTTCCTGACCTCGCAAATTCAATATTACCAAGTAGTAGAGAGAAGAATTAAGACACTGGCAAGTGATCAAGTCCTGACTGTCTAGCATACAATATATTACTATGCAGTAGAAGCCATTAAAAAAAATCAATACTTGTCAAGAACTGCTGCAGAGCCCCCCCCACCCTTTTAAGTACTGCAAACTGCTTCGGCAACTCAGATGCTCTTTGTGTAGCTGACTGGGAAATGCCGAGCACCCTGGCAGCTTCTGTACAACTCATTTTTCCTTACAGGATGCAACTTTTCAAACAACATACTGTCTCAGTAGGTCAGGATAGCTTCCTAGAATTCTTATCTTGCAGCTTTTAAGGATGTATCATTAAGAAAAAGTGTCTGTGGATAGGTTAAATTTGTATTTCTGGTTCTATGCAAATAATTGGTAACTCAGTGTTCAACGATACAGGAGTTGCTAATGCACTGTTTAACCCTGAGATTTCCTAGAGAAAATCCTGAACCTAGCAAGTAAAAAGTGATTAAGCTGTACAAAATGTGTATTAAGTACTTCTGAGAAGCATTGGAACAACTCATAAGCAGAGTAGAGTGCAATATCACATTAATCCCCATTCTCTATATAGAATATTTTATGTTGAACTATAAAAAAGGGAACTGATCTAAAACGTGGTGATAAAACTTCTCATTTTTAGACGCTGTCAAAACCAAGTTATAGATCAACTCAGTTCACTCCCTGTCTTTGAATTCACCTGTAATGAAGTAGTTGCCCATTTGAAATTAATGCCAAAATTTTCATATACTTCACTGTGGGAGACTTAGGGTTTCACTTGCTGATTCTTCATCACCCTATTATGCCAATTCCAGAGAATATGAAGCTTTTATTTGAGATTTACAGATGTATTTACCAGTGATCTGTGAAGAATACCTGCAGTGATAATCCTCTCCACTGTTCTCTGCTAGATGTAAACTCGTTCCAGCAAACAACAAAATGGATTGATGATGTCAGAACGGAAAGGGGCAGTGATGTCATCATTATGCTGGTGGGAAATAAAACAGATCTAGCAGATAAGAGGTATGGAGGAATAACTCAGCTTTCAAATGTTTTTCTTAATCTGCTGCTGTTTTCTACTAGACAACTATTTTATTTTTAACACTGGTTTTTATTTTATTTTTTTCAAAATGCTCAAGCTTGTTTTGACTATGCTGGAGATGGCTGTGACTAGAGAAATCTCAATTTTACAGCTACAAGCTGCAACAGTGAATGAATAAGCTAAAATAGTTACAAATATTTGTAATAAATTTGGTCAGATAAAAATGATAGGTGCAAGTAATCGTCCCATTTGGAACGCTTCAGGGACTTTCATAAATTGGCAGACTTAAAGATTTTTATTATAAGTTGTGCATCTTCAGCTTTTGTTGCATTTGCTGCTTATTCTGGGTTTATGGTATTAATACAAATGAGTAGAGTCACAAAGCAAGAACAAAAGCACGAGATGGAAGTGTTCTGGATTTGATTGAAATCCCCGTTTCCTCAGAATGGCTTCTCCTTTGACCCTTACTTCAGATTTATAACCTTCTATTAAGACTTGTTTGCACACACGTACGTATGCCCCTCAGATACCTCATGATTTTTATTTACCAGCTCTTGAACCAAAATTTCCCCCCAGTTTTAGCAGTGGCAAACTGCTTAACGGGTGGGACACCCTGCCAGGGGCAAATGGGGAAAAATTAATTTGATAGGAGATGTTTACACTTGGTCCTCTGTGAAAACAGTTTTGTAGGCTGCAAGTTGATGATGATTGGACATTAAGATCTGTTAATTGCTTAGACATGACAGCATAGCTTCCTGGACAGGGATTTGGGGGAGTCTTAACTGGCCCACTCGGCTGTTCTGCTGGAAAGCAGAGTTCTACTTTGGGAGCCAGGTGTGCCATGGAAATCCACCTGATACAGTGAAATGGTGGTACTTGTCTGCAGCTGTGCTCAGTATGTACCATCTGTATGCGGGGGAAAAAAACATTAAATGCTTTCCAAACTGTAATGGAGCAGTCACCTCCTTGAGTCAAAGATGAAAATCTTAGTTTTCAAGGTGTTTGTCTGTTTTTTTTTCCCCTAATTCTGTGTTGTCTTCCCCAGACAAGTGTCCATCGAGGAAGGAGAAAGAAAAGCCAAAGAGCTGAATGTAATGTTCATTGAAACTAGTGCAAAAGCAGGATACAATGTAAAACAGGTGAGTAAATGTGTTGGCCGCAACTAGCCCTGAGACTACTTCTGTTAATGCACCATTGTGGGAACAGGAGTTCCCTCGACACCGAGGAGCCTTTGCAGAGGGTATCAGGGACATGGTAGTCCGTACACAGCGAGCACCGTCTCAGAGTTGAATTGTTGGCTGAGGTTCACAAGGATCACTGATGTTGCAGCAAATGACTCGGAACATCTTTCCCCTCAGAAAAGAGGGATTACTGAAGAAGCTTTGTGGGTACAGAATCATACTTTCCTAGATTCGTAATAACCCAGATTTGGTGTTTAGGTTGAAGGGATTAAGGCATGAGCCAAAAAGTTGGGGAAACACAGGTTTGAGGATGCTTTCTGGTACCGATTTAGTGAAAGACTGTGGACAAACCAGTCAAGGAAGAACATGATGGCTTAAAATGCTTCCACTGTACAATGAGACAGTGTAAACTGGTGTTCCCACTCTCTTGGAAGGCACTGAAAGTGTGAGCACTTGGACAGCCGAAGCTATTTATTTCTGGTAGATGATGAGTTGCTTTTGAGTTGGGGAAAGTAGTGAAATGTCTTTTGAGCTGATGCAACTGCAACAAAATTAGGTTTTATGTTGTGAGATGAGCTGCGGCTCTTTACATTCTGACCTGCTAGATGAAGTTTTAGCACTTGTGTTAATGATGATAAATCACTTGGCAAACAGTGAACTGGTGAAAGTAGTAAACACCACAGAACTGATCTGGTGTTTACAAGAAAGAGATTTTGTTTGAGCTTATTAGTTATGTAAGCAAATATGCTTACTAGCAGATCATGAATAAAGAGCTAGAGCCGTGCATCCCTACTCAGTGCATAATGGGATATTGCTTTTTCATCGATCCAGCAATTTCTCATATGGAGTCACGATTACTAAAGCATTTGGAAGCTGGTCTTATGGTAGGAGGAAATGCAGCAGTGCAAGACGTAGAAGACATTTGTTCTTGGGTGTCTCCACAGAGCAAACGTATGCGTACACGTGTGTGTAATCACATGTATATTTTATAGATGTAGTTACACAAATAGTTTGTATGTGGAATTCAACTGGGAGTTGCTAAAACAGGGTTATAAATTACTCTGTATGTTACAGACAGGACTAAAGGCTCTGTTACTAAAATGTACCTTGTCTTTGTGTATTAGTAGCAAAATTATTCCCTATATAATGGAATAATTAGACATGTTAACTTAGCACTGCGTTCCAGCGCATTAGCAAGCATGAAAGTGTCTGGTTCCAGGGGCCACCAATTATCCTGCCACAACACAGAGACTGGCTTGTAATTAATGCTTGGATTCTGTGCTGGAATCCTTAATGTTTACTTAGTCTAGGGGCTGCGCACTTGAGAGCAGTTGCCTCGCTGAGAGGAATGATGATGATGATGGAGCTCTATACTCCCTCTTTCCTTGAGGGAGCTGCTGTGCAGCTGACACGTTTCCAGAAGTCTGTGTCCCAGCCTGTAAGGTAGCTTGTGGCTTTCGAGGCCAGTTGGAGCCCTGATGATTTGGGATGTAAGTAGGAAAATCTCATACAGTACACCTGTAGTCCATTTTGGCATAAGATACTGTTGTTTAATAAAACATGTGCTTTGTAAAGCCACCACAGCCTTTGTCGTTAAGGATGGTGGCTCCATTTAATACGTTATGAAGGAACAAACTTTGCCTTTTTGTATTTTATGCTGAAGTCGTTCAGGGATTGTACTAATGAGCTTGTCGGAGTGTAAAGCCATTTTTGTAGCTGTAGCCTCACTTGCACACTCTCTAGAGAAAATTCTTAGTTGTATAGTAGAGGTCTAGACAAATTATACCTCTGATTTTAATTGCCAGGTTACATGCTGTAAGACTACATGCTGTAAGACTGTGAGAAAATAGGTTTAGTAATTCAGCTCCAGAAAAAAAAAGTGGGGGTGGGAACCTGGGGGCTAGTTCCCTTGGTATTAAATACAATATTTGGTGTTCTGAGATGTAATTGTTGTTCTTCACTAGCATTAATAAACAGTAATATCTAAAAAACTTGGGGCTGTTACATAGCACTTCATCGTAATCTGAGTGGGTACTTCATGAAGTCTTGTCAGAACTGGAAAAGAGGACAGATTTTAAGGGACTTCACTTTGTTCTGATACTTTACACACAGAATGGTTATTCGAAAAGAACTGAAAATGGATTTTTCTTCTGAGTTTTGATCCTTCTGTTGCAGGCATGGACTGGGATTTTCACGAACTTCAAAGCTATTCTATATATTTGAAACTCTCATTTTTTATTAGTCTAGTAAGTAGTTGTTGAAACAATCCTCAAAGGATAAGACTTTTAATACTACTATTTATCTAGTTCTCTGTTTCCTTGCAGCTTCTCTATTGAATGATATGAATTTATTGTACTATGTTGTCAGTATATTCTTCCACAATGAAATGGGAAAGCATATGGGTACAACTGCAGAACAGATACCCTTCCATAGCCTGTATAAAATCTTTCTTTAATAAGCTGAATGCAAATTTGACCTTCTCATAACTGATAACCTCTACCTGTAATATATTCTGATTCTGCAGAATAATTACTGTCCGAGTTAATTTTCATTCAGGATTTTTAATTCAAGTGTCAAATTATTTTAGATACAAAGTCGACATTTTGACTACATATAATGAAACACACTTATGTAAAAAATTAAGATCACCTAGTGCCAGATATGAAATATTAATGTAAAGGTGAATCTTAGACTAGTGGCAAGTCATTGGTTGGTCCACGAGGGTTTAGGTTCAGATTTAGCAATTAGCAGTATCAGAGCTACATGGGTATGACTGTAATGTGTAGATTAGGGAATATGAACTGTTTTGTTTTGTTGGGTTTTTTTTCCTTCCATGCAAAACTCTTGCCTGCTGGTATTAAACCTTCTCAGGTTGTCCGTGCGTCGCTTGGCAGCCTGTCTGGGCAGTCCAGAAGAGCTGACAAAACGCTGTTTTTTCCCTGCTGTCCTCTCTTCCCCACACAAAACCCATCTCCTGGATCTAAATCCTGTGCTCTGGGTTAAAGGTAGGGAATGGCACAAGTTAACGTGGAAGAAGACTTGGGATGAAGTTGAACCCTCAGTCTTCCATCACTGGCTTCTTCCAATTTCCATCCCCTTCTCAGAATCCCAGAATCGTCTCAGTTGGAAAAGCCCTTGAAGCTCCTCCAGTCCAACCATGAACCTCACCCTGACCGTTCCCAACTCCACCAGATCCCTCAGCGCTGGGTCAACCCGACTCTTCAACCCCTCCAGGGATGGGGACTCCCCCCCTGCCCTGGGCAGCCCATTCCAACGCCCAACAACCCCTTCTGCAAAGAAATACTTCCTAATTTTCAGTCTAACCCTTCTCATGAAGGTTTTGGGTTCTGTGTGGTGTCGGATGTAGACATCTTGATGTTATCAATTCCAGGGTGAGCTCTGTTTTTCTTAACACCTCATGTATAGCCCACTGGCTTCCTTGTGTTCTTTCATCCTGTCTTTCAGGTCAGAGATGTTAATTCCAGTGTTACTTGTGTGCAGGCAAGTCCTGGAGATGTGTCTTGCAGCCCAGCTGCCCTCACTGCCCCAGATCTGGCTGCCAGGAAGAGTTAGCAGGCGTAGAGCTGGCTGTTCACGCAGCTCAGGGGATGCCTTGGGGCACTAGCCAGTACACAAACCTCATCCCAGTCTCGGTCAGATGTTGAAGAATAATGTCACCTCCCAGGTGGTGAATCTTGGTGCTATTTATGTTGGCCCAAGCACTAGGGTTCTCCAAGGGATGCTTGTCCACAAGGTTTCAGAAGCAGCGTTTGCCCCATTAAGGTTATAGAAGAAGCTTAATTTCTTGTCCTGCTTGGGAAGAGTAACAGCTAAGACTTTTTTTTGGCCATGTCACTCATTTGATAGCCATCAGTGGGAAGCCATGGTACTTTTGACTTTGTGTGCTACTTTTAGCTTCTTGTTCATCCTTTTCTGCTGGAAGGCAGCACTGATAAGAGGAAAGGACACTGTCTTCACCACTGTGCTCACTGTAGCTTTCCTACAAATCCAGAGTGCCTGGCTTTGTAGTGTAACTCCAGAAGGTGAGTTGCACCAGACTTCAAACAGCCTGTATTTCAATGCCAGGATCTTCTCCCAACAAAGCGATGGAGGGGATCGTACTGCTGAGTGGTGCTTTTTTTTTTTTTTTTCTGTTCCCCTGTGACATGAAAGGAGACAGCTCAGAAGATGACACCTCAGCTAACATAGTACTGGGGACTGAGGTGGAAGTGAGTAACCTGGGGCTTGGTTTAGAGGCTCAGGGGTGGATCTCCACGTAGCCACTGCAGAGAAGTACAGAGGATTTGTAGCCTGTGTACGTGCTGACTGAAACCTGGACACAGCAGGCTTTCATTTTATGACTTCTGTGGCATTTCTTTTCCCCCAAGACTGATCTGATGAGCTGCTGGGGCGAGCCTCATCTCTTGTAGTTGTACACTGTCAAACTAGATTGTAATGTACAGCTGCTGTGCACTGCTGGATCTGTTAAGGTAGGGCTGTCTCCAGGGTCCTAGACACTTGCTGTTCCTTCTGGCTTTGGGGAGAAGATGTTGAAGGAAGAATGGCTGGATGATATTGCAGAGTTAAAATGGTGATAGTATTGTTCTGGGATTAAATTGAGGCAATAGAGGGAAAAAAATTGGCTTTTGGATCCTGCAAGTTTCAGCAAAGACGGATTGTCAGGGGAGCTTTAAGACTGAGGAGAGAAGCAGATAACTTCAGTTAATGCAGAGAATCGTAGTCTTTAATTCATTTTATTTGTCAGCCCTGAATAAGCTTTAAAAGACTCTGAGATTCATGCTCTAACTCGGCAGTCTGTATTTCAGGGAATCTTATTGTTAGTCTGTGGACTTCATGCCCAGAATATGTCAGGGTTCATTTTGCTGTCTTGTAGAAAGAGAGGGGAGGGAGACCCCCGAAGACCTCCTTACAGCAGTACCTGGCACGCTTTACATTTGCTCTCAGAGCCACGGACTGAATATGGTATTTGGCAGAAAAACTTTCTCACGGCAGCAGCTAAAGGACCGTGGCCCTTGGAATAGCCCTGTTTTCACAGAGCTGGCTGCATCTAGCAGCTTGGCTCTGTCCCTGTCTTTTGATTTTTGTCTATCTGATGGGCAAGAATTATTCTTTGAGTCGCACTGCTCTCCTCGGAGAATGAGAATTAGGAAAACATTTTTGTTTGCTTTGCATCAGGGAACAGGTTTCTTGCCTGGCTTTTCCATCTGGACAGTGATCCTCCTGTCCTTTCCATATTGCTGCAGGGGTGTTACAGTGAAAACTGTTTTATGCCTACAGTCGTTTGTGACATTGATCTGTTGGGGATTTATTGGCTAGGGTAGTAGGAAAGGCACAGTTTGGCAAATGAGTTGAAACTAATGGCAAGAGATGAGGGGTTTGGGTGTTTTTTCAGTGTTTAATCAG
Source organism: Strix aluco (assembly GCF_031877795.1). Classification (NCBI taxonomy): domain Eukaryota; kingdom Metazoa; phylum Chordata; class Aves; order Strigiformes; family Strigidae; genus Strix; species Strix aluco. The sequence goes on along the minus strand of NC_133932.1, from coordinate 136,376,337 downwards.
GAAGGAGATTGCAGGGTTGAATGCTGAAAGAGACTCTGTGTGGCTCTTAGACTTTCACACAGCTGCGTTTAACTCCTGCCTTGGAAAAAAAGTCCTGAATACATGTGTTTTCATACACACGCACACACATGCACAAATATTTAGACATATATGTGTGTGTATATATACACTATATTATATATATTCATGTATATATATAATATATATACGTGCAACTCCCTGTGACGTTTTTCAGTGAGTTAAGACTGCTGGCTTGGGTCCTGAAGGCACTGCAAAGCGGTAAGGTCCCTGCATAGAAAGCTGCTTTCTAACCATCATGAAGTTCCCCTAATTGGATTTGTTCACATATGCTGTGGCTGATAAGCAGAAGGTTAATAAGAAAGAAAGTTGATTTTCTTAGTTGCCAAATTCCTTTTTTTTAGTCAAATAATTTAGGGGAGAAATACCGCTAAAGGCAGAATTTTATTCCTGGTCTTAATGTAAAGAAAGGATTACTGTATTTTAAGCACTTAGCCTTTCTGTCAGCAGCTTGGTTTAAATGCAGTAATTCCAGCTGGTTCTCAGCAGCTGAGGTTTTTTTAAGACTCTCCACCCCTCCCCTCTGTAAACTGCATCCCTCCCTTTCTACGTATTGTACGACGGGGAAGTAAATAGCAATGCCACAGTTTAAAACAAATTTTTTTGGTAATGCTGCTCCCACGTAGGATCTCAAAGTGCATGACATCAGCAAAGAGCTGTACGAGATGATGCGTTTCCTTCTTTCTGTCAGAGCAAAGATGTCAAGCAAGCGACCTAATTTAGGCACAATCTGGTAGGATTGCGCCAACCTCTGTTGCATATCCATCCTTAAAACTGATGAGAGGGATTTTTTTTTTCTCCCCCAAACCTTCTGTGTTAAGAACTGGGTCAAAATTACTCTTTAAGACTGCAGTATATGAGCAAAAAAAAAAAAAAAGCAGTGTACTGGTGGGACAGATTAGCTAATTTGCTCTGTTCTCTGCCTCTAATGTATTATTTGCATATCAGGAGGGAAGTGTGTGTTGGAGGGGCGAGAGGTTTAACAGATCTCCCCCTGCAGAGCTAATAGGGATAGATGCAGCTATGAAGCAATGTGCTAGAGAGGAGCAGAGTTTACCATATCAGCTGTTTATGCATTGACAACATACCAGTACGCTTCTGAAAGCATAACTGTAGATGGTATTTGAATATTTTGCAATGCAGTCTGGTGGCTGTCCAGTAATCCTTTTTTCTTCTTTTTCCCAGAAGTCACAAAGCTGATTCTTTCATAAAATTAAAGTTGAGATCCATTAATCAACTGGTGAAAGTTCACTGAGTATTGAACATTTTGAAAGTAGAAGTAATTTTAGGGACAAAGCCCAGTAAAGGAGGAGTCACAACCTTCCGTACCCAAATGTGATCGAGTCAGGAAGTTTATTGAAGACTGTTAAAGGCAAAGAAAGCCTTGAGACTGCAAAGCGCTTGTGAATTCAAATACAGTATTAAAACTTTAAGGCTTCCAGAGGAAGATGAGATTGAATGTCAGTTACTTCCTTGATCCTCTCCCAGAGGCAAAAAAAACCTTAAGAATAGTCTAGTGCTATACTGAGTGAAAGAAAAGCCTTTTGAAAAGTAACAAAGCTAAGATGGTTGGCAGTGCTGTCCTCTTATCTGATTGGAATGGCAAGGAAAAATAATGCTGACCATGAGGATATGATGAAAGATTCCTCTGAAAGTCTGCAGCTTCTTTCTTCACCCCTATTTCATTCTTATAAGCTAAAAGTGCTCATGTCTGACTAGTTTTAAAATGTTTGAAAAATCATAGTCACGTTGCTTTTTCAAGCAGAATTAAGAGTGGTGGTGAGATGAGGCAAGCAGATACAGTAAGAAGAAGTGGTGAGCTCGATTGATAGGACTCTTTTTGTACAAGGATTGCAATTAGATCAATGTTTAGCTTCTCCCTGTGTCAAAATTATCTCAATTTGACCAGGAGCTCTCTCTTACCTTTATACATTTGGGTGGGTGTGCATTCCTGCTGTCTGTTTGGTGTCGGTGGCTAGAACAGTTTAGCGTCTGGAATTTTGACATGATCTTTCTTTCTTTGTTGTTGGCATGTGATAATTTGTCTGAACTTTTCAACGAGGCTGGGAGGCTCAGGATAGGGGTAGAGGATAATAGAAGCTTAGAGGGGCATACGAAGCTTTTTTGCTTGGAAATTTTTGGCTAAAATCACTGAGCTACAGCAAGAACTGACTTCCCAGACCCATATCCTTGTCTCAGTCCAGATTTTGGTGTATGCCCACAAAGTGGTGTTGCTGTTGGTGAAAAAGGGGTGAGGATGCTGGTTTGTAGAGTGGTTATGAGGGAGATGATGGGAATGGCGAAGGAAAGCAGCTTTGCCTTTTTTTACCTGTCCGTTTTGTCCTCTCCTCACATAGCAGTCTCTTTAGTCAGGAACAAACAGTGGTGACAGCAGAGGTCAGACACCAACGAGCACCGTGTGTTTGTACTCCTGCCCTGCAACGGTCACAGCTGCACCTGACAAACCTGGGGGCTTGTTCCTGTGTAGCTTGGAGGTGTCTTAATGTTTTCCCAGCATCATTTGGACACTCAGGGCCAAATTTCAAAAGCACTTGAGCCCCTGAAGCTGTTCAGGGACCTACATTCATAATATAAACAGACTGACAGCAGCATGGCTCAATTTTCTGTGGAAAGTGGGTCACTGGGAATAAGAGGTTTAGTTTTGTGTCATTTGAGGAGAGGACTGAAATAATGTGCAATGATGTCAATTTAACACATGAAGGCTGATGTCAGACTTGCACCAGGCCTTCTGGGACTCACGAGCCACTCTCGGGCATGCGGTGGGGTGATTTTAACACACTGATGGATGGAGATGTAGAGAGCTTGGAAACAGCTCGTGTCCTGGATGCTTGAGAATGTGCGGGCAAGAAGTATGTTGTAGCAACAAAGTCTGTAACGGTGTAAAAATATTAATGCAGTGTATGTCAGATGTTTATATGTGGGTGTGTGCTGAGCACATCAGCATGGGATCAGAACTCTGCTAGGGCTGTTCTTCAAAGGTAAGAAACAATTAGGTAGTCATTTGATAACGCTGATGAATAGGAAAGATGCTCTTTATCCTTGTGTCCATCTGGTCTGACCTGTCCTCCTGCGCGCACACTTGCTGAGGCACGTGAAAAAGAAAATGTTACTGTTGAAAATTGTGTGGTTCCTACCCACTGAATATGGCAGCTTCTCAGAAAAATCACCCTCAGCTGAAGGTCAGTCCTTCACTGTGCTGTTCCTGTGCAGGAGGAGACAAGCTATTGTGAGCTCAGGAAATTAAAGTGAATTGTCACGCTTTGATAGCGGGCAAATGTGTAGGCTCCTTACCCAGAGGGCTGGGGAGAAGCTGGGAACCACAAATCTGAGCCTCAGGGGCAAAGGTAGGAAATGCAGGAGGGGGAATTGGTTCCATTCAGTCTTAGCTCTCAGCCTCCTTTCAGTGGAATAAAACTATGAAGAGACTTCAGAGCTAAGGAAACGGGAGACAGCCTTCAAGTGAGAGGTAGAACTACTGTTTTGGGTTTGCAAGTGCACTTGACTCATGTTCCTTTTCTGTGTTTTATACCCTGAGTGTGGACATACCATAACAGTGGAGTTGGGTACCAAAACTTGAGAGCGCTCAGAAAAGGATTGGGCAGATTACTGAAAGAAAGAGCCTTTGTCTGGTTCCTGGGGAACCTGAGCCACAGATATGTGGAGCCTGGAAGAAGATGCTCCTTTTGTGACGCTCTTCTGTGTGTGCCAGCTTGGCCAATATTGGTGACAGACACATCCTGGATGATGTGTTTGACTTTATCAGCATGTCCATGCTTCTGGGTAACTAATACTTTGTGGAGCTGCGAAGGTCAAGTTCCCACCTGACGTGGGGAAGTTGTTGGAGTCTGTGGACATCAGTGGCAGATGTGAGGTGGAAATGCTGGTTTCCAAACAGAGCATATTTGCAGAGAAGGTGATAGAAGGTTTGCTGCTTGTAGCCGGTAACATTTGATCTTCAATAACAACAAAAATGTGGTTTGCCATTTCCTAAGAATAAAGGTTATATTTGGTGTCAGGCTTTTTGGTGTAAGCAGTGTAAATAGTGGCGAAGGATGTATTGAATCATTGTTTGAACTGTATCAACTGGGGTGCACTCGTTAAAGTAAGATTGTTTTGATCTGTTCCCTGTGTGGTTTTTTTGCAGCTTTTCCGACGCGTGGCAGCTGCCTTGCCTGGAATGGAAAGCACACAAGACAAAAGTAGAGAAGACAGTATCCTTTATGCGCCTGTGCTGCAATGTGGTGGTGGCAAAGCGCTGCCAGGCGTTACCGTGGACGAGGAAGATGCAGGCCCTGAATAATAAGGGTGAAGGAGGAGGGAATGTTATTTCTCCTGCAGCCCTCGGTCAGCTTACGGACATCCCAAAAAGAGGCCTGAGAGGGGGAATAGGGGCAAGTAACCTTTGAGCTTAAAATACTGAGGGAGAAGGTTTGGTGGGAGAAAAGGCTGGGACTAGGGGTGTTAAGGGTGGAGGCCTCTCCTGTAAATCAGGGGAAGTAGGGATGCTTAGGGCTATGAGGTAGTATAGAAGTGAGGACAACTGAGTGAAAGCTGGAGGGGAGGACAGTGGGAAGGTGCAGAAGGGTGCAAACAGATCCAGAAAGATTCTTTGCTTGGTGTTTGAGCGGGTTGGGTGTGGGGAGGGAGGGGGAGACTATGAAGTTGGGAGAAAACAGCTGCAGTGAGGTCTGAAAAAAAAGGTTTCTGGCTCTTGCAGAGCAGATGCTCTGATCTGACTTGCTGAATCACAGAATAAGCTGTGTTGGGAGGGGCTCTGTAGGTGCCTTTTGCAGCCCTGCTGCTCAAAGCAGGGCTAACTCCAAAATCAGGCCAGTTTCTCAGGGTCACATTCAGGGAAACTTCAGCCATCTCTGAGAGTGGAGATCCCGTAAGCTCCCAGGGCAGCTGGTTGCAGGGCTTGACCCCAGACAGCTCTGAACAGTCACCGGTGTGCTGCGAGGGAGGAGAAGACAACTGAAGGGATCAGCCTCGGGGAAGGGAAAGGAGGTGGCATGAGGGATGGAAAAAGGATAAAATTTGTGCGTGACAAGCAATATGGCTAAATCTGAATTCCTGACCTGGCCAGCTGGGTGTGTTCGGGGAGGGCAGTTAAGGTCGTGTAGGTTCCTTTGTGGGTGGCTTGTGACAAAAGTGTGGGTGTGGTTGTGGTTCAGCGTAGCTCGGAAGGTGGAAAGTTCTGTGATAACTGAGCCACTTCTTACAATCTCACCAGACTACCCATTTCTGCTTGGATTAGAGAGGAAAGGTGATGCAGAAGGTGGAGAGAGGGCTGCCTGCCTCTGCCTGCAAGCGTGCAGGACGGGGAGGGAATGGAGAAAGAGTAGGGGAAATCCTGGTGGGCACTTTCAGGTGGGAGCAAAGAGGGGTTGCACTGTGTCTTGACTGAAAGAGTTGCTGAGATGCTAGAAGTGGGTGAGCTTTTTTGAGTGGAAGAACTTTTTTCAGGGCTGTCTGTTTTATTTGCAGCAGGGATCACGTAGCTGGCAGCTGGTAAATCGAGGAGAAATGGTGTTTTGAGGGAAGGATGCGGCAGGAACTGTAGGAGGGGGACAAGAATGCTGAAATCATCTCCTGTAGAGCATCTTGCCGCATAGGGGAAAGGGGGATTTGAGAAACTGTGGGTTGCAGCTGCTAAGGCACAAGCTTTGTGCGATGCAAACTTGATTGATCAAAAATATTTCATTATGCAAGTCACCAAAAGGTTAATGAGCACCCATCTTTATTAATGAGGATGGTGGTAGCATGCACAGGCAGTGGGTGGTGGGCCTGTGGTTTCCCTATCAGGGAGTTTGATCACTGGTCTCTAAATGGGAGTGCAATAAGGGCACTTGGAATTTGACTTCCTGCAGACTGCAGATAGCAGAAATGGAATACGATTGTCTCCCAGACAGCTGCACTGGGATTATTGGGTGGGGGGCATTTTCTGTAGGCTTTTTATGCAGAACGTTGTGGGTTCAGAGATCTTGAACTGCTCGTGCTCGGTGATGAAGCTGCCAAAGCTCATTTCGAGCATCTCTGACTTAAATAGGTATCGAGGTTCAGGGCAGCAAGTTCTCCAGCGACCTCACGTTCTTGTCGGAGATCAGCTGTCGCTGCGGGGTGAGTTCAGGGAGGGGTTTTGTTGGCTGACACTGGGGTGAGCAAAGCAGTTTAACTAGAGGAAGGGTGGATGGGAGAGTTCAGGATGGCACGTACGGAGCATCAGAGCTGGGGGCGGTGTAGGTACTCAGTGATGGGCACAGCGTGAGAAGGAACAGGCTAGAATATGCTGCCAGCTGTATTCAAACTCAGACAGGCTCCTCTGTCTGCCCCCAAACTGCGTGGGGACAGCGACAGGAGCCTCCGGTTGGCCGTGGAGAGGAGCAGGAGTTGGAGGAGGAAGTGAGCTGTCCTTCCGTGGGTTCCTCCAGGCTCCTACCATCTCCAGGGCTTCGTTCTTTGAGCCCCTCCTGGGTGCCCAGCAGCTGGAGGTGCTGGAAGACCCAACCTAATGTTGATTTGAAACTGGGGGTATCCAAGCTGTTACTGGTCCCCTCTGGAAACAGTGATTAGACCCTTCAGCGTACACATCTTTAATTTAGCAGTTGCTTTAGAACAAGAAGAGATCACTGGGGAAGAGCAGACTCTGGTCAGAGATGGATATTTGGGGTCTGACACCGTTTCTGCTACCTCCTTAGGAAGGTGTCAATGCCAGGGCAAGAGGGGCTGCTGAGAAACCTGTACCTTGACTTTGGTTTGAAGCTGGTCTTTTCGAGAGCTTTCGAAAATATTTTTCAAGTATTTCAAGTGGGAAATACTGAACCAAAAATCTAAATCCTGCCCCACCTGTGCTGGTCGGGAAATAGAATTGGATATCTGTTTGCCTTAACTTATTTCTTCCAGTGATTGACATAAAACTGGAAAAGCCTCAAGAGCAGCCTGTCAGTGAAGGAGGCTGTTCCTGCTAATACCATGTGGCTTCTACCTTTCTCCAGAACATCACTGCTTTCCCTCCCTTTACTCTTCATTGACTGCAGTGTGAATATTGGCTTGAACCTTCCCCTTTCAGTAATAACGTATTGCAGTTCATCATCGCTGGCTGTCTCGTGGAGATGATCTATTAGCTTCACAAGCACACACACACACAAAGAAAATGTCAGTGTCTTCATTATTTATAAGAAAAAATAAAGCCAAAATATTCCAGCATATTCTAGTTATAACTTTAAAAAAAAATAGGTACAATTTCTTAATATTTGTTCCTTTTTTAATATGTTATGATATTGCACTTTGAAATGATGGAAACTGAGTAAGTTTTGAATTGGACTTAGACGAGATGTATGTGCAGAAGAATGCTTGCAAATCTTACCCATTTGATTTCTCTAACAAACTGGAAATGACTAGACAGCAGTCAGAAACGCAAGCGGAGGTGGCATATGCCGAGGGTTAAATGCTTATCCTTACAATAATGGAAAAAAAAAAAAATAATAAACCCAAGCTCTTAATCTTTTGAGCAGAGATAGTCTGACTGGTTTTCAAACCCCCAAACGTTTTTGGAAACCAACCTTAGCGGGGGTTTTGACACCATGAAAGGCTACTGGAATTTTTTAGTTCTTGCAGAGGCAACGTGAACACATTTCCAAGAAAGCAAACCCAGAAATACAAAGTGTCTTTCTGAACGGGATGAATGGCTTCTGGAGGATTTGGGGGGGAAGGAAAGGGTGGATGTGCATTAGCAAAACACTTGCAGGAAACAGGGAAATACGTTTTGAGTGCAAGATGAGTTTTAAGAGCATTTTTTTTTCCCTTTTATGTAGAACACGAACAAAGTAAATCATTATTGCCTGAGAGATGGGAACGTAAAGTTTCAGCTGTTTGGAGGAGAAAGCGGTTTGCTTCTTTTTTTTTAGGGGAAATAATTAGGTGAATTCAGGACTGGCACTTAAAACCTGCCGAAGCAGATTGAAACCTTTTTAAAACTTCAAACCAGAAAGAGGAAAGAGCAGCTGGATTACCCGGAGGAAATGCCGAGCTCACGGGCCGGTTCACGGCTGGGGGAGAGGGGGCGGCAGAAGGGGGAATCGCACCCGCTTGTCCGTAGCGTGGTCGTAGGTCGACTGGGGAAGGGGGTGTCTACTTTGATCATGCAGAAATCTAGTTGAGAGATCTTAGATGGAAAGGAGGGGAGTTTAATAGGATGGAAACCAACTTATGATTATGCAGATTTATGCCTTTATTTTTTAGCATTTTTTTTTTATGTTCAGTCTTCCAAGTCTAGTTTGGTTCACTAGAGCTGTATAGTTTGGTTAAATAACTAGTAATTTAGTTTTCTATTTAACTAGGCTTACAATTAACCATTTTTCTTCGATATTTATTTCTTTGCTTAATTTTTTTTTACTATTTTCAGTAATTATTTTTCATTTTGTTTTGCTGAGGAATCCGTTTAGAGCTTTGCTGATGTTGCGAGATGTAGCTACCTGAGAAACACGGAATCGAACACACTAGAAGTGCACCCTTTTAATCTTTACTAGTCATTGTGAAGTTGCTGTGTAAGTTAATAAACACAATTGTAAATACATTGTTTGCTGGGCGAATATGGCTGAGTTACAGTGCAGGAAGGAATTCTTGAGTCTGTGTTGCGATTGCTACTTAACAATTGCAAGCAAATATTCAGGCTCCTCCTTTGTTCTCTTCTGCCCCTCTACCATCTAAAATAACCAACGGGGGAAGAGAAGGGAATCGTCCTCACCACCACTTTCACCAGGAAACGGGCATAAAAAATTTGGAATTCTTCATTCCTGAAATGAATGCTAGACTCGTGCCCTGCCCTGGGTTTATAGCAACTCTGCACAACAATAATTTAAAGGCAGAATGAGATGTAAAGTGCTTTTATAATGCAATATTAAAGGCGAGTTTTTTTGACGTGGCATGTCTTGAAATAAACATCAATGATATGTGACAAAGGATCATTCTTTATTTAAAAGAAACTCTTGGGGGGAAGGAAACCTGGCTGCTTTTCCTGTATTGTACTGTTCTTAACTGTGCAAAAATGGTTCATCTTGCTGCTTTTTCATTTAGGTTTATTTTTTTTTTCCCCCTTTGGCTCTTCATGCAGCTTATGTTGGTCATCATTTGGCTGTTTTCCACAAGCACATACTTTTTTTTGGGTTTTTTTTTTTTGCTTCTGATATAACCAAACCCCTATGTTTCCCATAGTTACAAGCTTTAAGCACTGGATTTGCAAGGAGCTGGCTTAGCACGGACGGGTTGTCGAGAGCGGCTGCGTGTCTGGGAGCGGGTTTGTTTGAGGTGCCCGTTATAATTTGCTCTAAAGAAAAAGGTCTAGAAAGAAGTGTGCCCACGAGTTCTGTGTTCCACACAGCCCTGTGGCTGCAGGAACAAGGACGAGTTGTCCATTATTTGGTGTTTATCCCCCAGGAGGGCCCTGAGGTCTGCTCAGGACAGCCAGGTATCTTTAACGTATGTCCCAGCTGATCGTCAGTGCTTAACGTGACTGCAGGTTTCAATCCTGTCCCAATCCCAGTTTTCCAGAGAAAAGACACTTCCAAAGTGAGCACAGGAGCAACACAGTCTATAATTTGATTTTTTTTTTTGCACCATAATTCCTTGCGCCATCAGTCTTATCAGGTTTTTTGGTTTTAATTTTATTTTGCTCCATTGACATGGCCAGTAGAACCACGGGAACAGACTTTTTTAATGGTGATTTTTGTAAACAGTGAAGGTTTCTGCTCTGTTTCTTTTCTCCTCCCCACTCTGGCTTGATTGTTGTACAGTACATTATGCAGCTATTCCATTACTCACTTTTTGTCTTGATACAAGTAGTTGAAGAAATTGTATAAGGGGAAAAAGGTTCCTTTTCTTCATGTTGGAATGTCACTGGTACCTCAGCTCTGTTTGATAATATGAAACAACAACAACAACAACAAAAATTCCTTAGCGCTTGAACTAAATAAATACCTGTCTCATTGGAAAGCTCTGGGTCTCTTCTCTAAGTATGTCTATCAGAACGCAGGGTCGTGGGGGTGCAGGGCGTCCGGCTGCTGCTCCTCGCTCGTGCTTTTCGGGTTTGAAGTGCTGCAGGAGGCTTTTTTTTTTTTTTTTTTAAGGGCAAAAAAATAAGCTTTTGTGTTTTTCGGAGGAGAGATGGTGGAGTTGTGTGCTTACAGTCCCTGTGGTTCTCTATGGTGTCTCTGCGATTGTTTCCAGCGTGATACCGAGGATGGGTACCTGTACTGTGCCTTCCCCCTCTCGAAATCCAACGTTTCCTCCCTTCCCTTTCGCAAAGGTGATTCGGGCGCGTTGCGTGGCCTCGCTGCTGGCGTCTTCGGCTTCCCTGGGTACCCGCTCTGTGATCCCACCGGGCGCAGGTGGACCAGCCCTGCCTACCTCGAGGGAGGATCCTCCTTGAGCCCCCACTTGTGCAGACGAGGGCTGCAGGGACGGGTTGGTGAGTACCAGTAACAGATGCTCTTTGATGGAGTTATTCTGGGGGGGTTTAGTGTGGAGAAGAGGAGGCTGAGGGGAGACCTCATGGCCCTCTGCAACTCCCTGAAAGGAGGGTGCAGAGAGGGGGGATGAGTCTCTTGAGCCAAGGAACCAGCGGCAGGCCAAGAGGGAATGGCCTCAAGCTGCGCCAGGGCAGGGTCAGACTGGCTCTTAGGAAGGATTTCTTTGCAGAAGGGGTTGTTGGGCGTTGGAATGGGCTGCCCAGGGCAGGGGGGGAGTCCCCATCCCTGGAGGGGTTGAAGAGTCGGGCTGACCCAGCGCTGAGGGATCTGGTGGAGTTGGGAACGGTCAGGGTGAGGTTCATGGTTGGACTGGAGGAGCTTCAAGGGCTTTTCCAACCCAGATGATTCTGGGGAAATGAACTGGGGTTGGTCCAGTAACAACCAGCAGCCTGACCTCTGTCGCTTGGTTAAGCTCTTGGATGTTAAAAGGACCGTCGAGAAATCGGTCGTGAAATTTGACAAGTGAGAAACTTGGACGTGGACTTGTAGCTGTGGAAATGCGCTGGAATTAGTGATTGGGGGGGGGGGGGGGGGGGATGACACAGGTCACCAGAGAAGGCTTTTGTCACTGGGGGGAGCTTCTGTTCCTTGTACCCGGCACCTCCAGGTCCTGCCCTGGATGGGGGCATCTGAAAATAACACATTCCCCTCTTAAAAGCGAGTTTAGAGTAGATCTGTTGGAAGGAGCTGAGTTTAAACGTAAGCTGGTGTTGTCTCCCGGGTAGCGCTAAAGCATGAGGGTCTCGATTCCCCCTTCCTGCTCCCTGTTACTGCTGAATTCCCTTAACGCTGCTGCTTGGGGCTGTCGCTTTGCCTACTGGTATCTCAAATCCCCGCCTGTAAACGGGAACTGGGTTAAACTGGAGCAAAGGGGCTGCCGCTGAGCTGGGCATGGTTTAGGTGCTGGTGTAGGATGCTGGTCCTGGCCACCAGCCCGGGGCTTCAGCGGGCCAAGCTCTGCTCCCCGCCGTGCTGGTTTTTATTAGCTGTAAGGTCTGGCTCGGGTTAGAGGTGCCTCACGCTGGCGTTCGGCTGCTTTGTCTGCTCCGCTGGAAGCACCAGCCCTGATTTTTTTTTTCTGGGTTGGAGGAGCCGCAGCATCCTCCCCTCGGTGTCTGCAGAGCTGCTGCGGCAGCCGACGCCGTCCCCTCGCTGTGCGTTTTGCTTCCAGCGCCCAAATCCTCAGCCAACGAGACGGCGAGAGGGGCTCTACCTGATGCAGCAGCACCTTTTTTGGTTTTTTGTTGGTTTTTTTTTTTTCATGCTGGGCATGTATCAGCCCTAAAAGGAAGATAAATAGCGGGGGTATGGGTGGGCAGGGTGCTTCTCGCCGTGCTACCTGCGACGTGGCTGCGGCTCCCGCAGTCGGGAAAGCGGCAGAAAACACCCAGAGCTCAGAACCAGCCTCTCCCGTCTGCGCTTGGTGCTCGGCCGCCGCCTCAGCCGCTCTGTCGCTGTGTGAACTGGGATTTCCAGGCTTGCTGGGCTTGGTTTTTTTATCGATTTTTCAAAAGGACCTATTTGTTTTTTCCCCTCTTTAACCATGTTTTCCTTCCCCACGCTGCTCTGGGCGCACCCCAAAGTCCAACGCAGCTTTTTAGAAGATATTTGGGATCCTCTTTAGCGGCTGCGCGTGCCCGGCTGCCTGGAGTGACGCCCGCAAACGCCTGGCTCAGGCGTGGTGGGAGTTAAACGCCGGCTGAATTGCAATGACCCCAGCGGCTCTGCCCTTCCCTGGAGGATGAGGAGGAGGAGGGCTGAAGGCAGTGGGGTCCCGCTGCCCCTGCTGGGCTCGGAGGGAGGACGCTCTCCACCAGCGCTGTTTCAGAGTCAAATCTTCCAGCCTTGCCACCTCTTTCTGAGGTTTTGGGTATAAATTAACGCCATTTCGGGTGTTTGCTGTTGGCCACCTGGTGAGCGCGTCTGAAACGAGGATTGTGTTAAAGGCTTCATTAAAGTTACTGCTAATTAAAGCGCTGAAATCACTCCGTATCCCCCCTGCGCAGCCATTCAGTCCTCAGATACAGGGTGTTGGAGGGAGAAAATGGTGCCTGTCGATGCTCTGCGGGCTGGTGGCGGACTCGGGACTGACCTTCCCCATGTTTATCCAAGCTCGGGCAGAGGGGACGGGTGGAATTTTGAGGCTTGATGCTGATGTTTGCTGAGATGTAGCAGCCCACGATGCTGCTGCTTTATTTCCAGTCAAGTGGTTTTTGGTAGCAGCAAGGGTCGAGTGGCCTCAGCTGATTTCTTTGCTGTGACATTTGGGGACTAATCTTACCGGGCTGGTTGTGGGTGTTAACCTTGAGCCTGGTCCCACCATGTTAATTCTCGTTTCTGAGGGTTTTTTGAGTTGTTCTGGGCTTCGGCTGGTGTTTGGGGCTTCAGCAGCTCTTGCTGCTGGGAGAGAGGGGTCATGTGAGTCTGTAGTGGGGTGGGAATGGAGGGGGGCCAACCCTGATTTCTGTTTCTCAGCACATTTTGGCCTCCTGGTCCTGGTCCCGGCCAGCACAGCCAGCGCTCAGGAAGCCCCTGTCCTGTGGGTGAAGACCTGAGCGGAGTGAAACCCAAACCAGGTGGTTTTGTGGACGATGGTTTCCGTTGGTTGCGCTTGCAGATGTTATTTTTAACATATTTAATTCCTCCTTCGTTTAGCTTCCTAACAAAGGCTCTGGCTGCCCTCAGCTGCTCCCACTGATGGTGTGAAGACCCCAGGAAGCGCTGCTGGAGGCACTGCCCTTTCTCTGTGCCCTTGCCTGGGTCTCCTGATGTCTCTGGGTCCTGGGGAGACCGGCCCAGCCCCATAGGGCAGGAGAGAAGCTGGATCAGCCCTGAAATATTCAGGTACCGCAGGGATGGGGTGCGGGGGGGTCGCTCTGAGCTGGAGAAAAGGAACTTTTTTACAGGACAGCAGCTGGAGTGCCCATTCCTGGGCCGTGCTGTGAAGCGTTTCCAGGTGTTTCCATCTCCAGGTGCGTCTCACCCTTGAGTTACACACCTTGTGTGATAAATAAACTGCCAGCAGCTCTGGAAAAGCTCCGGCTTTTCTCACATCTACCAGCTCCCGGTGGTGTCTGAAAAGCAGATTCGTCGCCTGGTTTTTGGTAGGTCAATAATCCCACACGCAGGAGAGACACTGCTTATTTATTTTAGGGTTGCGCAAACCTGGGGACTTGGTGGTTACCCCCAAATCAAGCACACCACCAGGACTTTTCCCACTATATTTATACACAAAACTCATGGAGTTAGGAATTTTCCAAGTCCATCCTTTCTGCGATGGTTGGTTAGTGATTAACACACAATGATAATACAGCTGACAATACTTCTACTGCTGCATGTGCTCAGGGGAAAGGTCTTCACCTGGGCAAGGCTCTTTTTGAGCTATAGGTGGGATTTTTTAATATTAGAATGAGGGTAACTCAGCGAAGGATTCATGGACCTTGAGTTTGCTTCCCAAGTTGGCAATGTACCCTCGTCAAGGGCTAATTGCTCCAGGATGTCCTTGCTCAAAGGCCACTATCGACTTGTTCTTCTGACTAGGGATGCCTTTGGCTTCAACACAAAGAACATTTTTCTTGCCCTAAGCATAATATTACCACATTGTTTAACCTTAAAAGTTTAACCTTCAACACCAGGATTGCTGAATTCTGGGAGAAAAGAGGGGTTAGGGGATGTCCCCCTGCTTGGTGTGTCCCTACAACCGCCTCTTCCCAGCCCAAACCATCTTGCCCCCCCCCGCCACCCCAGTTACACTGCTGCAACTCGGGTGCTTTATTCCCACTGCGGCGGCTCTGTGTGCCATGTGGCTTCGTTAGCACTGGGTGCTAATTGGCATCTCAGTCCTGGGGCTGATCTGGGCTCGGCCCTGGTACTGTGGGACATCGTGGTGGGGACAGGAGGTGGCCGCAGTGGGTCCTGCTCCCCCTCCACCCCCGCGTTCACAGCCACGAAGAAAGGGCTGTTGGTCCCAGAGCCCAGCCTGGGTGGGGGCCACCCCCCAAAGGGTCTTCTTGGGCCTTCAGGGACAACTTTGGGTGGAGGTGACGCTGGGAAACAGGCCGGAAAGCGGGACAGCAGCTCCCCCACCCCGCCCCCCCCCCGCCTTAGGGCCAAGCGCGGATCCAGGAGGGAGCGGGGCCAAGCGCTGCTCAGCCTCCGCGCAGCTCCTTTCCCATCTGACGTGCAGCGGAGCAGCAGTCGTGGGTTTGTCGTTTCATTTTGCTGTCTCCCCCCCTCGATTCTTCCCCCTCCCCGCTCCCCGCAGCAGGAATAACCGCGGGGGTCCGGGGCTCGGCGGCGGAGGAGCGCAGGGAGGTGCAGAGGTGAGCGTGGCGGCTGTGGGACCTGGGCTGGGATGAAGGAGAAGGCAGAAGGGGGTGAGGGTGCGGGGCCGGATCCTTCTCCTCTTCACCCCGTAAAAGCCGCAGTGATGGGGGGGCTGTGAGGCAAAGCCTGGCTTGGAAAATGCTGAAATTTTTCTAAAAGCAGGGGGCAGGCCAAGCTCGCCTTCGGTGATTTGCAGATTAAATCCAGTGATGCTTTTAAGCCTGAGGCTTAACACGGGGCTGGCGAGGCCCTTTGCTGCACTGGGCCCTTCCCGAAGGGAGACGCTCATCCCACAGGGACAGTTTGGGGTGCAAAGGAATGAGCTGAGATCATTTGGGAGGCAGAGGAAGGAGCCACGATAATCTGGGGGGCAAAGAAAGGAGCCAGGATAATTTGGGGTGCAAAGGAAGGAGCTGGGATCATTTGGGGGTAAAGAAGGAATCTGGGATAATTTGGGGGGGCAGAGGAAGGAGCCAGGGTAATTTGGAGGAGCAAAGGAGGGAGCGGGGACAGTTTGGGGGGGCAAAGGAGGGAGCGGGGACAATTTGGGGGGGCAGAGGAGGGAGCCGCTCTGCTGACACATGATCGTGGTCCTTCCGCGGGGTGCTGGAGCCGTGTCGGGGATTTCTGGGACAGCTTCTTCCCCTCCTGCGTCTCCTGGGGGCCGTGGCGCCGCCTTCGGAGGCCGCGAGCGGGGACCCCGCGGTGCCGGGTGCTGCTCGAGGGCTCGAGCCCCGTTTTTGAGGTGGTTTTGAGCTTTGCAGTAGCTCCTCCCTCCCCTCGAGCTGCCCTGGGTGTTCCCAGCTGAAAAAGGGGCGAGGAAAAGGGGTGCAGGGGGAGGCGGTGACACCCACACACGGCTCCCACGGGGGACCCAAACCCCCCCAACTGGAGATTGGCGAGGATGAGCCGCCCCCTCCTCATCCTCACTCACCCACAGGCCGGGTCTTATTTGTCGCTGCCTTTATTAGACTGCAGAGAGCTTTTCTTTTTTTTTTCCACTCTTTTTTTTTTTCCTCCAAAAATCGATGCGGTTGATGGGAGCGGGTGTGCAGCAGCAGCGAGGCAGGGGAGGATGAGGATGGTGTTTCGGGACATCCCGATCCCCCGTCGGGCGCGGGGACAAACCGATCCGGGGTTTTCACGGCAAGAGCGGGGCACTGGGGTCACTTTTCATCTAGCTGTGGGTTTTGGTTGTAATTCTTAAATTTGATTAATATCAGTGGCGGGATAAAATCGTGCCTCGGAGGGCAACACGCGGCCGTTTCCCTCTCTGCCTGCACCAAAACACAAGCTGCCGCTTCTCCTCTGGCCTCGGGGGCACCCAAAGGGACCATTTTCCCCCTCCTCAATCCCAAATTCCTGCTTCCAGGATCCCGGCTTGGCTGCCAGGACAGGCCCCTGATCCCCAAAATGATTTCACACACACCGCCTCTCTCCTCCCAAAAAATAATCAGGGTGAAACTCCAGACGCTGCGTGGGCCTCCCGCGGTGACTCTCGCTTGGTTGGGGAAGCTGAGATATTCCCAGGGCGCTTTCCAACCCAATTCCCCGGGGTTTAGCCCCAATTCCCAGGGGGTTTCCCACTAGTTCTCCAGCTGGGCCAGGCCCAGGGGACCGGTGCGAGGCTGGAAGGGGGTGGAAATCCTGCAAAGGGGTTTTTTTTATCCCCCTTAATCTTGAGTCTAACCCATCTCTTGACCACCCCTGGGGTTGCCTCTCATGTCAGCACCCGCTCTGGGGCTGGAGCCTCCCCCCAAAAAGCCCCCAAAAAGCAGCTGTGCTGCTTTTTTTTTTTTTTTTCCCAGCCAGGTTTGCAAAAAAATTCAGCCACCTCCCCCCAGAATAATCCCCCCTCGTTCCAAAAAACAAGTATTTCTACAAACAGCTCCCGGCAGAGATGTGGGGTGGGGAACTGAGCCAGGTTTTGGGGCTGGGGCGCTGCACCCTCCCCTCTGCCGCCAGCCCCGGTGGCTCCCCAAGCCCTTCGCAGGTGGGAATGGGGCACAGTGGGGTTTTGGGGGTCCCTGAAGCACAGGGGGGGTTATTTAATGCAAAAGCCGGGGCTGGGAGGAGGATATGGGGTGGGGTTGGGGCTGGATCTGTCCCCAGGGGGCTGAGCAGGTTGGTTTTGGGGCGCTGAGGGTGGGTACCAAGCCAGGACTGAGTTAAACCAAGCTGGGGAGGCAAAGGGGGTCATGTTGGGGGGCTGTGACCTGGTTTTGGGGGGTCACCTCCTGCAGGAAGGGGGGGAGCTGTTAAAACCAGCACGGCATCCACATGAAGGAGCCCAGGGCAGCGCCGGTGGCGGCCCCTGCCAGCAGCCCCAAGGCCATCTGGTCCCCCGAGACGCGGTAGGGATCCTCACGCACGATGACGTGGGTCACCCCGGGAGCTGCAAGGGAAAAAAAAGGGGGGTGAGCTGGGGGTTGGGGGGCGAAGGGACACCCCCCGATGCCAATGGAGGGGCATTGCTTCCCCCAAGGGGGTGCTGCTGGAGCAGGATGGGAGGGGACCCCCATTTTTGTGGTTGGCACCACGGCTGCCGAACGTGCGGAGGTGCGATGAGTTTACCAGGTCTCAGCCCAGCGGCTCCCAGAGCCAGGTTATCGATCCCCAAACTGGGATCTGTGTGCCAAGGAGGGGGGGACCTGCGACTCCCCCATCCTCACCATGGCCGAATTAAGCTGGTAATAAGGCAAAGCGTCAAACAAATGTTGGGGAGGGGTGAATCAGGATGCGGCCGTCGGACGGGGCCACCCACCTCCGTACTGGTGGCCGTAGTGGCCAGAGCTGATGTAGGCGGTCTGGTGGGAGTCGAGGGGCACCGTCTGGTAGTAGTCGTCGTCGTAGGGGTCGTAGACGTGCACCTGGGGGCAGTGGGAGCATGGTGTGAGGCTGGGGGCCAGAGCGGGGCCCCGCAGGGTGTGCTGGGGCCGTGCCTCAGTTTCCCTGATGCCCAACAGGGGGGCTGAGTCGCTGGGGTTACCCTGTGCTGCTGAAGGGGGGGCCCGGAGTCTCCCAAATACCGGGGGCAGCCTTTGCTCAAGCACCAGAATCACCTCCCTGTGCTCGGGTCACTGGAACTGTGGCCCCCATCACCTTGTCTCTGCCTGTATTCCCCTTAACTGTGTGTGTCCCCATTCCCTGTCACTTGGCCCCTGACACCTTAAATTCTGTTCCTGTCACCTTAACTGTGTCCCCATAACCCTGTGTCCCATCATCTTAACTCTGCCCCATTCCCCTTAACTGTGTCCCTGTCACCTTAACTGTCCCCTTAACCCTGTGTCCCTCGTCACCTTGACTCTGCCCCCAATCTGCATGTCCCATCACTTTAACTCTGCCCCCATTCCCCTTCACTTGGCCCCTGTCACCTTACCTCTGCCTGTATTCCCCTTATCTGTGTCCCCATTCCCCTTTACTTGGCCCCCGTCACCTTAACTTTGTCCGCTGCTACCTTAACTGTGTCCCCAAGACCCTGTGTCCCCGTCACCTTAACTCTGACCCATCACCCTGTGTCCCATCACCTTGACTCTGCCCCATTCCCCTTAACGCTGTGTCCCCTTAACGCTGTGTCCCCTGTCACCTTCACTCTGCCCCCATTCGCCTTAACTCTGCCCTGTCACCTTGAATTCTGTCCCCGTCACCTTAACTGTGTCCTTTCACCTTATTTCTGCCTGCATTCCCCTTCACTTGGCGCCTGTCACCTTAAATTCTGTTCCTGTCACCTTAACTGTGTCCCCTGTCACCTTAACTGTCCCCATAACCCCGTATCCCTGTCACCATGTCCTTCCACCTTAATGGTGTCCCCAGTCACCTTAATGGTGTCCTCATAACCCTGTCCCCCCATCACCTTAACTGTGTCCCCATTCCCCTGAACTGTCCCTCCTGTCCCCAGAACTGTGTCCCCATCCCCCTGCTTGTCACCTGAACTCTGCCCCCACCACCCTGGACCACTGAACGGGGGGCCACCCTCGCCTGGCCCCAGGGGCTTTACTCCGTGCCCTGAGGCTGCCGATGGGTGCAGGGGTTAGGGTGGGGGGGGCACCCCAAGCTCAGCATTGGCCCCAGGGAGGGGGTGGGGCTGGGGTTGGTCCCTCTTTTGGGGAACAACTCCTCACCGGGGTGGATTTCGCCTCCAGCACCGCCATCTTCCAAGCACTGCAAACAAAGAGAGAGGGACCCAGGTTTGGGGGGTGCTGGGGGGCGTGGGATCCCCCTCCCTCCCCTCCCTCCCCTCCTGATGACCTGGATGTGGCCACAGGGCTGGCACTAATGTTTAATTCCCCGCTAGCCAGTGCTGGGATGGGGCCAGGAGGTACCCAAGGCCACGGGGATGGGCACGGGGCTAACGGCTCTCCCTGGAAATGGCCTCGGCTCAAAGAAGGGCAGACAGGAAAATCACAGCTAAATTGGGGGGAAAAGTGGGTAACGGATGAATTTCCATTCAACTGGGGTCAAGCTCAGTTGATCAAACTCAGCTTGGCCACGGCTGAACTTCTCCCTCATCTTAGTTCAGCTGAAGGTTTCCCTTTTATAATTTTTAAAAAATTTTTATTAAAACCCCCCAATTTTTATAAAATTATTTATTTCTATAAAAATTAGAAGGGGAACAGTGCTAAAAGTGGGTGTTTCCTTCTGCTGGACGTGGCCTTAAGCCAATAAGGATTTGCTTTCACACTGTTTATCACCAAATACTGATGAAAACCCTTCCCCAGCGATCCTTGGTCAGGCCAGGAGATGATTTCTCATCCGGGAGGGAATCCTGCCCCATGGGAGACTGACTGCTTAAAAATAGCAGGTTTTGCCTCTGAATTATTCATTGGGACCTCCAAATTTCTGCCTGTGCCTATCACCCTGCGAGCAGACACGGGCGTTAGAGAAAACAGGGGCTGGGGGGTGGGTTTAGCCATGGATGGGGTGTGGTGGGAGCGGGGTGTGGCCGAGGCTCTTTCCAGGCTCGGATAATTGGGATGAAAAAGGGATTTTGGTGTGGCCGCGGCGGGATTTCAGCTTACATGGCGTCATCCTCACTCTCGGCGCACAGCGTTGTCTTCGAGCCGTCCCGCAGCACGATGGTCAGCAGGCAGTCGCGGCTCTGCCCCTCGGGCGGCTGCACATCTGGAAGGGGAAGGGGCAGGATCTGGCCACCGCAAAAAAGATGCCCCCGAGACCCTCCCCATCCACCCCCGGAGAAGGTCGGGCTCCAAATTAGCCCCCCCGCCATGTGCTGCTAACGAATGCAGCCATTAAAAACCTGCTGGGACACTCTGCTTGTGATCTGGGTTTAATTTTGGCTCTGTCTTGCAAGGTACAATTGGGATCTCAAAGGTTAAAAGCCAACGCAAGCAAAGAGCAGGCGAGCAGAAACTTCCACCCCCACGGCAGAAAGAAAATAGAAGGCCAGAAAATTGCCAAAAATTCACTTTGAAGTTGCCAGATTGCAACAGGCACCCAAATTTTGTCAAAGCCCAAGACGCTCGCCAGTGGGGTTGGGTTATGAGCAAGAAAATCTTAAATCCACGAGGTTTGGGCATCTTCCCCCATTCCTGGAGCTCGGTGGGACCCTCAGCTGAGGATAATTTGGGATCGTGCTCCCATCGCGGCTTGGCCGCTGCTGCTCGCAGCCCAAGAAAGACGCTTTGTGCGGCAGCCGTGGGCTGCCGGGGCCGAGCCGAGCTGCTGTTTTGTTCTCCTTGTTTGTGCGAGACGACGAGGGATGAGTCAGGGCCGTGGGATCGTGTTTTGAACAAGCACAAACCAGGAGGAGAGTTTTTTCTTCTCCGGGGAAAAACAACGGAAGAGAAGATGCAACGTGCATCTCATGGGGGACGGCCTGGCTCTGGCTGGGAGCTAGAAAGGGGTGAATTAGGCAGCCTGGGTTATTTTTGGGGTGTCCTAACACATCATTTAAAAGGGAGAGCCCTGCAGGGGATGGGGTTGGGGACACAGGGGGTGGGGATGGAGGATTTGCTCACCTCTGCTCTCACGGCCGGTCCTCACGTCCCGGCAGCTGTATTTGACGTGGATCCGGCCGTCCATGTCGCGCTGCGTCTCGTCGTGGTAGTAAACCAAGCTCCCGTCCAGGTAGAGGACGAACCAGTTTCTCTTCCAGCGGCGCAAGATGGAGCCTGACAGGATGAGAAAGAGGTGAAGGACCCCAGTGAGCCCGGCAGGATCCACCCTGTGTCCTCACCATCCTGCTGGATTCGCAGCCGGATCCTCGCGGCTGCATCCCGCAGCGCTCCCGGGCCTGGCCTGAGCAGCCCCGCATGACACCAGGTGGCTTTAAATTTAAAAAGGTTGCCAAAAAAAAGCCATCAGGGCATCCATCCAGCCCCGGACATGGAGCCACGCGTCTGTTTTTATGGCAGACGGCCCCTCACTCCTCTTACATAAATCCGTGAGCGGCTGAGCCGCGATTTCCTCGCTGTCATGGATTAACTGTCCAGATTGGGGCCTGTTCCCCCTCCCTGTGCCTCCTCCCGCCATCCCGTAGCCAAAACCTCCCTGGGTTTGTGGTTTTTTTGGGGGAGGGGGCTCCCAACCTGGAAAGCTCAAGGGTCGCACTTACTCTGCCGCCAAAGCCAACCGCTCTTCACCAGCGCCATGGTTGCGGGAGGGTTTTCCGAACCTGTTGGCACGGGAAAAATAATGGGGTTAAAATAGCAGCTCCCGGCTCGCCTGTGGCTCTTCCCCTGGTTCCCACCTCCCCACAGCTCCAGAGCGAAGTGGGATGGGTCTTCCCCTTGTCCCTCTTTCTTTTTTTTTTTTTTTGTGGAGGGATGAGCTGAGCGTGTGGGTTAATCAGGGTTAGACAGATGTGGGATTTCGTCATCTGGGAAACATCGAGGAGGCAGGGAGGAGGAACTCTGGCCACCTTCTTTTCTTTAATCCCGTTGGGATTTAGGGATTAGCAGCCCGTGGAGGTAAGTGGACAAATCCGGGCCACGGATCAAAACAGGCACTGACCCCCCGCCCGCGGCCCCAGTAACTTTCCACCGCAAACACCCGCCACGCTTGTTTGTTTTCCCTGCCTGGATGGGAAATGTGTCCTGAATAAGACCATGAAGTCATTGCTCCCCAGGTCCCCAGGCAGAGCCAAACCCCAGGGCCAGGCAGGAGCAGTTCCCAGCACCCCGATAATGGGGGCTCAGCACCCCAGGATGGCCTCCAGGCTGGGTGCCCTCCTGGGCTGGGGGCACACTGAGGCCCAGACCCTCCCCCCCAGCACCTTGGTACCTGTGTTACCCAGTGCCCAAATCCCCGGGAGTCCACAGCCCTGGCACCCACGTTTCCCCGGTACCCACGTTCCCCCAGCACCCACATTGCTCCGGTACCCACGTTGCCCCGATGCCCACATCCCCCTGGTACCTGCATCCCCCCTGACACCCTCGTCCCCCAGAAATCACAGCCCCTGGGTACCTACATCCCCTGGCACCCTCCCCCTCCTGTACTCGCGCCCCCCAGGTGCCACCATCCCTCCGTACCCGCACCCCCATGGCACCCTCATCCCCCTGTTTGTGCAGCCCCCCGGTACCCACATCTGGTGCCCTCATCCTCCCGTACGCCCCTCTCCTGGTACCCGCAGCCCCTCGCATCTTTTTCCCCCTGGACCCACGTTTTGGGGCACCCCGTTCCTACATCCCTCTGGTACCCAAGTTCTACAGTACTGGCACCCCTTGGTACCCCCAATCCCCCAGTACCCACATCCCCAGTACTGTCATGCCCTGGTACCCACATCCCCGCTTCCCCCCATCCCCAGCACCCCCATCCCCTCTCCCGCAACCCCCCCGGTCTCCCCTCTCCTCCCACCACCCCGGAGTCCACACACCCCCTCCCCGCCCCCCCCACCCCCCCGGGGTCCCCCCGCACATCCCTCACCGGGAGGAGGCGGCGCGGCTGGTCCCCGCTGCGGGCAGCGCTGCGCTCCGCTCCCGCTGCCCGGCCCTGCCCGCCCGCACGGCCCGCCGGGAGCTGTAGTCCGGTATCGGCAGGGGCGGGCAGGAGCAGGCAGGGCCGGGGCGGTGGGCTCGGCTGGGTAGAAGCATCCTAAGATGCCGGTCAGAGGAGTAAATATCGCTTTTTAGCAATTTACCCCCAAAAAAGCAGATGCCGGGAGCCGTGACCCACCATGGAATCGGGATCCAGCAGCTCCACGCCCCCCTTTCTCCCCAGGGCCCCCCTTTTCCTCTGGAGATGGAGCAGCCGCACCGCCAGGACAAACTGGGCAATCGAGGGGGTCCTGAGGGGGACTACGGGACCATAAATGACCCACGCGCTGGTGGCAGCGGTGGGGGTGCCCTTGGGAGGGTTTGGCCCAAAACGGAGCCCCAAAGCCACGTCCGGGGCAGCGAGGGGCTGCCTGGGGGTCTCCTGCCCCACACAGAGGTGGGACTGGAGCTGGACACGGGGAGATGAGACATTTGGGGGATGCAGGACCCTCCTCTGGTGCTGGGAATGGGTCCAAGGAGGTGTTTAATAACACAGCGAGATCTTGTCAGAGCAAGCACCAGGGACACAGCACTGGCAGGAACGTAAATCAGGAACAAACCCAAATTTTAAGCACTTAAGTGCTCAGCTGAATTGAATTTTTGAGCGGAATGAATTATCCTCTGGGTTAAAATTAAGGTCTGACCTGGCTCCTGCTGGAGTTAAGAGCAAAACTATCATTGGCTCTGGAGACAGACGGGCTCGAGTTGCATGTGCTCAAAGGCTGCAGGGTTGGAAACGCTTCTGGAGTTGTGGCTGGACATTACTGGAATCCTTTGCCCTGCTTGGGACATCCAAGGCTTTGCAAACCTGTTGGGGCAAAAAAAAAAAGAGGAGGTTAGGAGCGGAGGAGGGCCCGGGGTTCATCCCTGCGCCTGGCTGACAGAGACATGGCCCCCGGGCAGATTTGGAAATTGCAGACTGGGGAACTGAGGGGAAAATGTGAAGTTGAATTATTTGGGGAGATCAAGAGGCAAGAATCACCCAACCCCTCTTATCCACGCCTCTTCTTCCACAAAATAAGGGCCAGCGAGGAATAGCTGTATGTTTTAAACACCGGTATCTCCCCATACACATCCACAGGGCAGGATTTGGGCAGGGATGTGTTTCTATCGAGAAAAGCGCATGGCGGGAGCCCAGAGCCTCTCCCAAAGCCTTTTTTGCCACCTGGGGGAAGGAAATAGCCCATTTCCTACGGTTCCAGGTTGGCCCAGACTTAGGGAGTGCAATCCCCAGCGGCTGGCTGGCGTTACGCAGCTTAAAATACAAGTCAGGTTATTTATAGTCAAGGCTGGGCTGATAATAAAGATGTTTATTAAGCATACAGCAGCCCTTAATATAAAAAAAACCTCAACTATTCCAGCAGGCTTCTCAATGCAAAGCCCTTTCCCGCCCTTTCCCTTCCTTCCCTCCAGTGCTGGCTTTACTGTGGCGAATAGCAGAAGGAATTAAATTAATCCAGCTGCACGCAGGTTGATTACAAAAGAGTTAAATTGCAGTCGCCCCATCGACCGGGGCACGCACACGCAGCCCCGCGCATCCCTCCACGCTGGTTCTTGGGCTGCAAAACATCCTGGTCGCGTTAAATATTTCAGAGACGCCCGTTTGGAAATGAGGGGTTGGGCCAGATAATTTGTTCTGCAATGAATTAATAAAGAAGTTCCCTTTGGAAAGGATTTGGGCTGAAATTTGGATTTAATCTGGGGTATCCACTGGTATTGGGCTGCCCCTCTGTAGGTAGACGTATGCCACAGTTTGGTATAAATTGTTCTCAAAGCTTTTCTGCCACATTATCGTGAGCTCTGCCACAGGACCGGAATAATTTGTCTCCTTGACAGCAAAAGGACACGCTGCCGAGTGAAATAAATAGATGCTCTATTTAAAATGGCAGCAGATTTTCAGGGGGTCGAAAATCTATAGCGCTGCACTAATGGGTTCTGCTTGGCTGCAGCCTCCGGTCGACTGGCAGAGAAGGCATCAAGTTTATTCTAAGAAGGAGAGGAGGGAAATAACAACGAGAACAAAAAAAAAAATAAATAAGAGGGCAGAAATAAAACCCCCAGGGAGCAAACATCAACGCAGCCCACGTGTTTGCGATGGATGGGCTGAACCGGCAGCGTCGGGGATTGCAAATCGAACGCGGGACCGGTAAAAGGTGCCCCCAAATCGCTCTGCTTTCCTCTGGGAAAGAAGATGATGCTGGTGTGGGATTTTTGGGGGCTTGTTTTATTTATTTTTTGCAAACTGGGGTGTTTTTTGTGGTTAGATGGAATAAATTGGGGGTATGCTGGGTGGAAACAGTGACCTGAGGAGCCAGGAGGTTATTTCCAGCTGGCGAAGCTGCTCAGGTGGAAGAGGGGAGAGGATGCAACGTGGGAACAGACTCGGCGCCTCGCTCAGGGGAGCCAAATCACAGATTTCACCCCATTTTCCATACCAGTCGGGTGCTGCTCAGTAAAAGAGATGGACTTTGAAACTTCCAGTTTGTTTTTCCTCCAGCTGGGCTCTGTCTGTGTCTCACCCGGGCGACTGTTACAGCAAGAAGCTGTCACAGAGCGGTGGCTTGGTGCCTGGTGGAGATCCTCCCCCCCCATCCCAGCCAAAGCCTTGGGTTTTGGGTATGAAACAAAGGATTTTTGAAACTCTTCCCATGTCTCATGTGCCGTAGGAAACTGGCGTCTCCCCCAGTGGGTCTCCCCTGTCTCCTCCTGCTGTGGAGGCAGATGGACAGAAGCTCTGGGGGTTCAGACCCGCTGTCCCTGTGCTTGAACCCAGGGAGAGTCACGGGTGAGGACACCCCAACTTTTGCTCTTTCTCTTACTAATACACATCTGCTGTTGGGACGGGTCGGTACCTGGCTTGCAGGGGGGATAAAACCCCCACGGTGGGCTGTTAAAGAGCCCCCAAATCCTGCTGGAGGCTCCTTTTACACCATTGGGCATCACTCTGGCTGAGCACGGTGCCACCAGCATCCTGAACCCTGTGGGAGAAACGTGCAAGGAGAAATGTTTCCTTTGACACAGTTTTCACAACACTCTGGCATGTGCAGGGGGGGGGTGAGAAACTGAAACGAGCAGTGCGGGTACAACCCTTGCCACCCCTGGGACACCCCTGTCCCAATTCCCTGATTCCACAGGGGGGTGTTCGACATCAGTCGCTCGGGAAACAGAATCACCAGCACAAATCTTCACAAAAAGCAAAATCCTTCAAACAGCAATGAGTGTTGTGAGAGACTGAGGAGGGGATTTGGGGATGCACCCCTGTTGGTGTCAGACCCTGGGTGAAGACCCATAGGAATTTAATTCTCCACCTCCCAGATACCAGCATTTCCCCAAAATACTCCTTTCCCGCCTTAAAACCAGGCCGCTGAGCTGCAGTGAGGGTTTGCACCCACCTCGTAGCTGCGTACACCAGTGGGTGCTGCTGGTCCCTCCTAGAAGGTTTCCTGTGAATTTTTCACACCCGTTCGTTCCTGCATGAAAAATTAAAGTGCTCGTTGGAGTTCCCGGAGAAGGGCCCTTTCCCCCTTCCTGGGCCATGGGGGACCAGCACCTGCCTTCCCCAAATATTGAGGGGGTGGCTGCCCCCCCCGAATGTGGGGCACAGGGTTTCAGCAGGGAAGGGAGCAGGCCCAGGCTGGGGTCTGCACCCCACTGCTGCCAGCACTGGAGAGGGAGGGTGAGGAGGGTTGTTTTTTTTTTGCGGGGGGGGTGCAGCAGAATGGGCTGCTGGCGGGGAAAGGGGCGAGGGGCTGGTTTGGGGTGTGAGGAGACGGGGCAAAGCCAGGCCACGGCAGGAGGAGGAGGCGGTGGGAGTCGCTGGGGGCGGGGGGGGGAGCAGGCCAAGGCCGGGCCCTGAGGCTCTCCCCCCGTCTCCCGCCGCGGGCCTGTGGCCCGGCTCTCACCGGGCGACCCGCGGGACCGTCTCCGGGGCCGGCGGAACCCCGCCTTGCACGGCCCGGTGGGGATTCCCCGCCACGGCCCGCGGCCTCCCCTCAGCCCGCCCGGACCACAACTCCCGCCATGCCCCGCCGCACTACAACTCCCGGCATGCCTCGCGCCTCCCCCGCCCTCACAGCGCCCCGCCGCACTACAGCTCCCAGCAGGCAGCGCGGCCGCACTCCACCTTCCCAGCGTGCACCGCGCCCGCCCGGGCCCTAGCTCCCTCCCCTCCCGCCGTGAGGACTACATTACCCAGCGTGCCCCGCGGAGGGCGGCCGGCGCTGAGCAGCGGCGGCGGCGCGCGGGGCATGCCGGGAGCGGTAGTCCTCACGGCGGCTGTAACGGTCCCGCTGGTGGTACTCCCCCCCCCCCCCCCCTTTCGCCCGCCCGCCGCCGCCGCCGCCCCCTCCCCCACCGGCTGGCGGCTGCGGGCAGAGGCAGGAGCCGCGGAGCAGGCAGCGGGAGGAGGGGGAGCGCGCTGCCGCCGCCGCACCGGCAGAGGGGACGCCGCCGCCGCCGCCCGAGCAGCCGCAGGTGAGGGGGGGGACCCCCGGAGGGCGGCCGGCAGCGGCGGCGCTGAGGGGGGGCTGTGGACGGCGGGTGGGAGGCGGCGGGTGACAGCGGAGGGGAGGGGGGGCGGTGAGGGGACAACGACGACGACGGAGCGGGGGGGGTGTTGGCTGCGAGTCCCCCCGGAGGGGACAGGGCCGGGGGCGGCCGTGGAGGGGAGCGGGGAGGAGGGCGGGGGGGAGCATCCTCTCAGCACGGGGCTGTACGTGGCCCCCTCGAGGGTGAGGGTCACGCGTGGCAGAAGAGCCCGAGCCGGTGGGAAGGGGAGACCACCGCCCTGGTTGGGGGGGGAGACCCAGCGCCCGGAGCCTGTTGCCCCCCCAGAGCCTGTTGTCCTCCCTCAGCCTCGGTGGCGGGATTTGTCTTCAGCCCCACGGGGGATGAGTGCGCTCGACGCTCCCAGGTTTGGGCGTGGGGGGCACGGCGATGGGCAGGGGGTCGGGGGAGGCCTCGGGTCCCCTCACCAGCCGCCTTTCGGGGTGCTTGGGTCCAGGGAGAACCCGCCAAGGAGCCGCCACCGCCGGGTCCAAGCCAAGTTTCACCTTCTCTTCGTGTGGAAGAAGGGAAATGGAGTGACCGGGCTCACGGGTGATTTTCTTCTGCGTGTGTCCAGCTCTGAACCCTCAGGAGATGTCGGTGTGGGGCTTGGGGCTGTGGGGTGCACCCCCAGAGATGGGGGATGCCACCGCTTCCCCGCGTCCCCACCGAAAATATCGAGAGGGGCACGTGGGGACGACGACGGCGGGAGCGATATAGGGGAATATTAACGAGCCCGCCAGCAACTTTATGGGATGGGAAGGGCCGAGTTGTGGCCGTCTCCCCCGTCCCGCTCCCCTTTGCGGGGGGTTTGAAAATGGCCCAGTTTTGATGAGAGGGGGGGATGTCAGCGGGTAACATCTGTAGCCTGAAAGCAGAGAGCGCAAGGTTGTGAAATGTAAGGCGGCGTTATTTTTTCTGGCTATGTAAAATAGTGTGTTCTATTCATTTTTATGAAAGGGGTCGTTATTTTCTTTCTTTGGGGGTTTATTTTTGGTAATAATTGCTTGACTACTTTGTTACTGGCATTGTGGTTTTCAGGGCAATGAAGCCCATTGCTATATTGTGGGTTAATAATGCCAAAAAGGTGCTTGGCTTCAGTCCTTTATAGAAAGCAGAGGAGCCTCGAAGTATGGAAATGAAATAAATATTCATTATCAAAAAAAGGTTTTGTACTGTGTTGGATTTTGGGGGGGATTTTTCCCCTCCCCCCCCCCCCGCACATTGTGATGATAAGCTTTCAGGTTATGGCTTGTATTTCCATAGACTGAATTTCATTCAAAAGGCATTCATTTAGAGCTGAATACTGTCAAATGTAGAAAAATGAGCAGGTTGACGATTTTTTTTTTCCCCCTCTCCTGGACAAAGGCATGTTGTCCTAACCAGAAAGAAACCCCAAGTGATTCTATTTATGTTTTAATCAAAATATGATTTAAGATGCAGTGGTGTGTTTATTCTTGCTGTTAAACAGCGATGAAGGAAGCTAAAGCTTTTTCCCCCCCCCCCCCCCTTTTTTTTTTTTTAAGGAATGTGAATGATGGAAACATCTTTAGGGAAACATTTTGCTGGACTTGATTGCATCAACTGCATTATTTCATGAAATGTTAACTGTGAAGTGGTTGTTGATTAGAACTCAAATTGAGGAGTGATGTTGAGCAATGTAAAGAAAAAGAAAATTAGTATTAGGAGGCGAAATGCTTTTTTTTTTTTTAGTTCTTTCTGATTTTGATTTTGAATTTTAACTGTTTCATGGATTCTCTTGACCTTTATGGTTGAGTACATTAAAAAAAACCCCAGCCAACAATTATGGTGTGAATATTTATTCATGCTAGATGTATGTAGTCATTAAAAGGACTGGTATCAGTTAGCAATGTACTTTTTGGATTAAATATGTATTAAATCTGATTAACTTTTGTTCTGGAAGTTGCAAATATCAACTTACCTAGTTACGCATCTAAACTTTTTTTTTTTTTTACCAAAGCAAATGTTTACATTTTTCAGAAGGAATCTCTCTCTCCCAAATGATGTGCTTATAGTGGCCTTTCATTTTAGTGAATGTGTGCTAAGCATTTCAGATATTATTGTTCAGGTGTGTGAGTTTTTTTGTATACTCTTTAGCAGGTGAAAATCTCTGGCTGTTAGTAAAGACACACATTTTTGGAGAGGTAGATATATAACCCTTCTCCTTTGGAACAAAGGGATGGGAAGCAAAATGACTGCATGCCATGAAGGTGTTTTGGAATTGTTCAGTAATGGGAAATATTGCTTGGAGTGAGAAACGTAAATGATACACCTGTATTGCTTCAAAATTAATGTGAAATAACTATGGGATATGGTCATTTAGGGAGAACATACTGTAGACATCCTTTCTGATCTTTGGTGATATTCATCTGCCAAATTCAATGATAAGTCTGCATTGCAGTAGGTGAACTATTTAGGGGTTTAAAACCCTTCTTTGCAGTTAAGTTTTCATGCTCCCTGTATCGGTAACCCACCGCACAGATAACGCGGACAAACAGAAGAGAAAGGTGACACTGCTCTTGGTGTTCCTGAAAACATTTCTCAGGCAAGTGAAAATGTTTCGGAGAAGCATTTCTGTGAAAGGCCTTCAGTACCTCAACTGAAACCATAATTAAAAGGATAATTAAATTGAGTCTAAATTGACTCAATCTGATCTGTCTAGAAGAGCTTGTGAACCTCGGTCTGGATGCATAGGTGCAAATGCAGCCACTTTAGGCGAGGGAAACGTGTTTAATCCAGGTTAGTGTCTGCTTTTGGTAAGTTTTCAAAGGCGACCGCCGTGAGATTGGCACTGGCTCCTCTTCTGGGAAGCAGGATGTTCGCAGCTGGGATGGAGCTCCTGGGTCACCAAGTCCTACCTGCCGTGAAAGCCAGCGACCGTGGCTTAAACATAATTCAATCTTATTTTAAACCCAGGTGTTTTTCTGCTGCTGCCTGTGGCAGAGGAGTATTTCAGACCTTTATCCTCTGGTAGTTAGAAACCTCCACGCTTCCACCCAGGAGCTCTGCTGATTTCCAGCTCAAGCGGTTGGTAGCAGTTGATGAGGCTGTCAGAAGGGAAATACAACTTTTATATCTTCCTTTCTGAGCTCACTCTTTCCTTCAGTCCGGATTATGATCTTCATTTGTCTTCCAGTCATGCCTTTTGGGCTTGATTGTATCTGCAGAGGCCCCCGATTTCCCTTTCCGTAGCACAAGTGCTCCGTGTACTTTCTGTTTCCTCTGCAATTCATAAAGCCTCTCCTTAAACCGCGGCGTTCTTAAGTGTGCGTTTCGGTCCCGAATTAGCTCCCCTCGCGCTCGCTGACGTGCGGCTGGACGGTGCTCCGCTCGGCTGGCTTTTCCTCGGGCTTCTGTGGATGCTTGAGCGCCGTCTCCTCGCGCCGTGGAGGTGCTCGGACTGACCCTTGTCACGAGGCGAGAGGCGTACGATGTCCTGCCAATCTCCTCCTCCCAACGCTGGTACGACAAAGAAGTATTTGAAGCATCCCCGAGAGAACTGTGTTATTAGCCAGCGTGCTCGGGGAGGAGTGACTCTCGCATCGCTTTCAAAGTGCAAACGAGGTAATTTTTGTACAGTGGCGTCTTTGATTTATTTGCGGGCGAGATCATGTGTCTGAGGAGAAGCTGGCTGTGAAGGAGAGGTTCGTAACCATTCACGTTGGTCTCGTTTCTTAATGTACCGTGATCTTTCTAATCAATTAGATGCAATTTTGCTGCTTGAAATCCGTAAGTCATCATGTTCCATCCGTAGAAATATTCGATCCAGAATGATTGAATAAGTGTTCTTGTAGTCTACAGTATTTTTCCAAACTACATAAACAGCATTTTTTTTGCTGATTTCAAATGCAAATCAATTAGTCCCGTCTGATGATACTGGATTCTTGTATGCCATCATGCATCTCTCAATAAATAGATGAAGAATTTTGTTTCAGTGACAATAAATAAAATCCACCTATCCATTTTTTGCCTGTTGACGGTCTTTTAGGTCTTTGAATTAAAAAATATTGGCTCTTAATCTGTCATTTCTTTGGGAATAAATTTTCAAGAATTACTTCCATGTGACTTGACTACCTGCCAGTCAAACGGATGCAGTTCTCCAGAGGTGACTAAATTGTGTTACCTTCTTGTTCTTCCACTCAACTGAATCATTCTGTTCCTATTTTGGTGTTTAAAACA
This sequence comes from Strix aluco, assembly GCF_031877795.1. NCBI lineage: Eukaryota > Metazoa > Chordata > Aves > Strigiformes > Strigidae > Strix > Strix aluco. The sequence goes on along the minus strand of NC_133932.1, from coordinate 136,344,647 downwards.
TTGATATCCCTAAATATGAGAGGAAAATGTCAGTGGTGTTGCTATGTTTATGCGAATTCATATAAACCTGATTTCTTGAGGAGGTAAGGGTGATGTGGCCACACTATCTACCTGCCCACCAGTAATTCTGCACTCCCTTTGGCCCTTTGAAATGTGGATCAAAGTGCATAGGTGTAGAAGACAATCTAGCTTTTTTTTTTTTTTTTTTTAAGTTTTGAGAAAGTTGACTGCTGGGCAGAGGGGAGAGAATAAAATCAGAGCTTCTACCCAGGGAACAGTTCCCCTTATTTTTCTAGGAGACAGCATCTCGCTGGCTGGTTAGGTCACGTGCAGCTGGAGGACGTGTGGTCCTTTGCCAAACCCAGAGAAAAGAGGGAGTTTGGGAGAAGTTTGGAGCAGGTGGGGAAGAGCTTGGAAATATTATGGGGGTGGTAGTTGATGGCCCTCATGTAAAAATCAATAGGAAGTAAGTGCTTGTTCGTCTCGCTGATTTTGGAACAACATGTCGAGGGTATATATTGTGTATTGTTGTGTTCTGGTGTATTGATGCTTTGCTTTGTCGGGTGGATAATCTTGATGTGGGATTTTGTGTTTATTTACTTGGGTTGAATCGGAAGCAGCAGAAAGAGTTGTGAATTTTCAGGGTTTTCTTCTGTTGAGAGGCAGGTGTGCTTTGTGATGGGTGTCAGAAGCAAGAATCCCAGACCCATAACTAAGATCCTAGTCAGGGAAGATCCAGCTCTTAGGAAATATCCAGCATTTGCAGATCTTCTGAAATTTGTGGAAGCTCTTGAGTATGAAGCAACTTTTGAGAACCAGGCCATTTTTTGGGGGTCTTGGGCTCCAAGCAGGAACATGAATACACAAATCGGAGTCATTTCCAGATAGATTTTTAATATATAACTTCACTCAAACATGAGTGTTTTGTTATTTATCTATTTTTCTAAAATCTCTTTCTCATTGCCTCTCAGTCTGAAAGCAGGTGACATGGTTCGTCGTGCTTGTATTGAAGTAAACCTTCTATTTCTTCCCTCTTTCCTGCTGGAACCCTAAGGGAAGTGATGACGATGACATTCATGGCATAATAGTTTATTTTTTAAAGAACCATATAGGGAACGAGGTTCTGTTGAGGATGATGGTTTCCTCACAGTGTGAGTGGGGCTTGAATAATTTTTAAAAAGTTCCTCTGAGTTTTGTTTACTATGGATGTGTTGAAGACCCTGAGCACTGCAAAGGAATTTCAAGTGACTTGTGTGCTTTCTGGGAGGGAAAAATGTGGGTCTGTTGATGCTCTCCAGCAAACCATTTAGGAGGTTATCGCCGTAGGATTTGTAAAAGCTGAAGAACCACGTTCCTTGTCCTCTGTTGGAAACGCTGTTTTGTATTTGGCTGTACTTTCCCCCTGTCTTTCCTTCCTCTCCTTGAGTGAAACGGTTACGTGGAAAACTGAAAGGTGGGAAAATTAAAAGTCAGAGCAGAAAAATAGGATTTATCATAGCTTTTATATGATAACTTTCTCAATAGGAAGATTAATACTGGAGTGTATTTGTAGGCTGAACATTTTTACCTTCCTTGTCTTAGCAAGGGTTAGGGATTTGGGAGGATTATTGAAGACAAGCTTAGAGTATTTTATGAGAGAAAAAGAACTAAACTGGCAAAAAAAGAATAGATGCCATCATGCCTGCTAGGCATGTCTAATTCTTTGATAAAATGGATAAAGATTGCAAACTGCAGCAAAAGTTAAAATAGACCATAACAGTTTGGGTTCTGCAGGGATTTTTTTCTTGCTTCTAATTTGCTGTAGAACTTAATAAAAAAGATCTGCCTCTTTTATGGCATCAGACTCTTTAGTTTATCTGCCATGAATTAAAGCACAGTATTTGGGCTTTTGCTTTCTTTGGCGTTAGATACCCAACTCTCTAAATTTGATAACGTGTGGGTTTTATCATTTTGATGTTTGAAATACATCCTGGAGAGTAGTGAGAAGTTCTGAGCGTGGTCTGCTTTTTCCCCATTTTCCTTTCAGTTCTTCCTACTTGAATTTGTAGGCGATGACAACTTGCTTTTTTAATGGACAAGGGGATTTATGTGGTTATTCATAACAAACTCCTAAGACTTTTTTCAGTCCCAATAGATAAGTCTCTTCCTGTTCTGTGGGTCATCCTGTTCAATACAAGGTTTTTAAATTAATGGTGTTCTGTGTGTGCAAATGTGTGTGTGTGTGTGTGTATGTATATATATTTTTTTTTTACACGAGACACCTTGTTTTGTGTTATTGACAGGACAGAGTTGGAGGTGACTTGTTTAAATGTCCCTAGATGGGTACTACTTGGCGTAACATGTTTCTAGAGATACTTGGCCCTAACTGAAGGAAGTCTCTAAGCATGTTTGATCTTCTCCTACCATTTAGGTGGACAAAGTAAGATCACTCATTACAATTGCTGATGATTTTTCAACCAAGATGAATATAGTGTCTATATGGACAGGCAGGCTCGAAGGACTTGTCCCCATTGGAAACTATTTTGAATTAAGCTTGTGAGCATTTCAAGTGCAATTCCTTTGGAATAGGTCCCTATATGAACGTTTATTCTGTAGTAGTTTATTCTGCAAATATTTTTCTTCAGCTTCCTGTGTATGTCATCACTTAATGAGACATTTAATGGTTTTTGCAAAAACTACGGCATTTCACATATTTTTCAGGTTCAACAGCAGCTAGAATAAGAATTCCGTTTGGCCTTGTGGTTGTCTGGAGGAAGAAATCAGATTTGTCTTACGCATCCCCTACTCTTGTCCTAGAGTGGCCAGTGCTGTGTTCAGAGGGTGGTCACTTGGCCACGAGAACTGGGTCACCTAGATGCTCTCCCATCGGTCATCCTTGCCTCTTATTGTGGGGCAAGTGAGAGGTGAAACCAACGCAAGGGAAATTGGTTAAAGCTCAGGTTGGTTCTTGGTTTGACTTACAGTCACAACAGAATTTTTGAAGTCTTAAAATGCAGTGCCATAAATTTGAGAAATGGTTTCTTTTTCTTTCTACTGTGGCGTCTGAAACCCAGCTGCTTGACTTTCCTGGATAGCTGAGTCTTCTGAATATGAACTGATCTAATTTGGAAGCTCAATAAAATATTTCTTTTCATAAGAATTTTTTCACTGTGTATAACACGCATACACACAAATTGAAGTTGTAGAGAAGATACTTGGTTTGAGCTGACTCCTTCTGTGGTAGTAGACTCGTGTTTTGGGCTCAGTAGATATATGTGGTATCATATCTGTTCTGATCTGAGTTTCAGCTTTTCTTTCAGAATTCCTGGAGTTTGATTTTACATATGTGTTTGCTCGTGTTACCATCAAGAAATAATGGCTTAAATTGCTTTAGGCTTTGTAAAACGATGGAGAGTTTTACAGCAGATCGGTGTTATCTAGAGTTTTTGCTGGTTTGTGAATCAAAGCCCTCATTTTATGTTACAAACAACTTCTGAAGAGCAGGCATAAAACCCTCAGAGTTCTTGGTTGCTTCTGGATTGCCGTTTAGCCAAGTGTCCAGCACGAAGCATGTTGTTCTCTCCCTCTCTTCCACAGCACCACTGCGAAGGTGGTCCAAGTGGTGACCCCTTTCCTTTCTGATGCTGACTCTACCATGGTGACCTGCAGCTGTCCAAGCTTCTTGGAAGGTCTTTGCAGACCTCCCTGGATTAAGCCTTGCAAGATCCTCGTGCGTAGATATACTATCTCTGTTTTCACCATGGAAAAAAGGAGCCTGGAGGTTTCTTGCTGACAGTGCACAGCAAGGTTGGGTCAGATGCTGTGCTACTTCTCCCTCTGCAGAGCCCAGGAGATGGATTTGCTTTGCTTTGTGTGCTGTTGGCATGTGCTCAGATGCTGTGTTGGTGGCTCTCTGTATGGACTTAGAAGAGGGCTCCTAGAGCTTAAGGCTTAATTAGACTGACCTCCTCAAAACCACTTGGATTTTCACTGGAAAAGGAGCCTAATGACTATTTATTTTGGGCTGCTGTTTACCTTCTACCAGGACAGTCAGTCTTAGTTTGAAGATCTCAAGTCATGAAGAATCTGCTGCTTCTCTTGATATATTTTCAGCAAGTAATTACTGTCTCTGATTAAAAAAATAAGGCCTAATTTGAATTAGTTTCTAACTATTGCTTCCAAAAGCCTTTTCTTGGCTAAATTAAAGGGTCCTTTGATACCCAATAACTTTTTCTGTTGGAGGGAACTCACAGTTCCGTAATCGAGTGGTCTTTCAGCTTTTATTTTGGGTAAGTTAAACATGTGACATTGAGCTGGGAAGTGACAATTTCTTGCCTGGCAGTATCTCAGATTTTGTTTCAGGGTCTCTGGCTTTCAGATTTTGTTTTCTGGATGTATTACCTTGCATTTGGCTGTATTTAAATCTGAGTGGCTTTTGCAGTCCAAATTGCTGTGTCTGGTGGGCCTGTCCTCTTCATCTGTCATCCAGAGGACCATTCGCAGATCTTGTCCGTGATTATATTAATTTTCGGATCTATAATGGACCTCTTGTGAATAGAACCCAGCTCCGTATCGAGCCCAGCAGAACCCTACTACAGCTAACTTTGTTGACAGCCATTTTCCACGGATGACTGCTTTTAGTTATCTGTCAGTTGGCCAACTCGAAATCCATTTAGCGTGCTTTGTTGACATAGTAAGAGGTGGTAATTTTTTAATCAAGATGTCGCGCTCAACAAAAGTTTGCCTGTTACATTGCAGCAGTTACCTTTATCAACCTGCTTTTGAATCTCATCTAAGAACGAAAGCTGCTTTGTTTGACAAGGCCTATTTTCCATAACATTGCGCTGTCATTAATTTTGTTCCTGTCCTTTTTAAGTCTAGGTCAAGTCTGTTTGAGTTTTCCCTTATTTTGTCCAGAGCCTGATAGTTACTTGAGTCTTCTTTTTGCCCTCCCCTGATGTTGTCATGTTAGAAATGTTTGTCTTCCAAATTTTCTCCTACATTCCAAAAAATACTGAAGATGAAGCCTCGTGGTCTCAGAAATGTTGGGGCTCTTTAGAGGGTTCTTTGAGGACTCTCAGGTTCAACAGCCTGGTCCTCTGAGGCACCTTCTCGTGCTGAAATGCAGAGACCCTGGGAGACTCTCCAGTCCTTTCCCCTCCTTGAGACAAGATGAAGTGTCTCTAGAGCATCCCTGGCAAATATATTTCTAATTTTTCCTTAAAATCTTCCAGTTTAGGAGGTACCCAGCCTCCTTAGGTAGTGGGTGATTAACCAATTTAGTGAAAAGCTTTTCCCATATCTTATTTCTCTGGCAAATAAAGACACATTGCTTCACTCCAGAGGATGTGCAAAATAACCCATCCCTGTTGTCTCCATTGTTACTGATGGGAGCGTGTTATGTTCTCCTTCAGTTTTCTTTCCTCTAGGCTGAACATGGTCCTTTAATCTCTTCTCATGGATCATATTGTTTCCAAATCTCTTTATTATTTTTGCAGCTTTCCTCTGTACTCTGATGTGTTTACTTCTCTCCGTACACAGACTCGGTACTCTGTGGCCTTGTCAGCGTTGTATAAAATGAAGTAATGCTATTTTCCATGTGGCACTCTATTAAAACAATCTGAATTGCCTCTTTTTTTTTTTTTTTTTAAATCTATTGTATTGTTGACTTACATTAATTTCTGATACAACATACTCTCTAGGTTATTTTCTCTTGTCCAGCAGCCTAGCTAGCTATTCTCCACCTGCGCAGTGTACGCTGCTCTTGCACTTGTCTTTATTGAGTTTCACCAGGCTATTTTCGTTTGACACAATTTGATCTTGATGCGTCAGTGTTGTTTCATTTTTGTGCTTTATCCCGTACTTGCTTTTATATAGGTTGCTTAATAATTTTTCTAGTATCTTCCCATTGATTGCAGGGGGAGTTAAATCTCTGATTTGTTTTAGCTTTTCCAAACTCTTCTTTGTAGCTATTTCCTTTTTGATCCCAAAAGCACTTTGAAACTTTGTGAGTGAATATAAGTGGATCATCTATATGCAAATTCCTTAATTTTTCCTCTGCTAAGTTGTATTTGTGAAAAATCAACATCTTAAGTGATGCCTGTTTTCATTATGTTGATATTTCATTAAGATGATAACTAAAAACTACAAACGTCATACAAGTTAAAATCAATTATTTAAATCAAGACATTCTGCAATCTTGATTGAATTACTAGACTTAGATATATTTAAATGCGAGTCTGTTCTTTTTCTCCGCTGTCAAGATTTCCAGTCCAGTGATTACCGCAGCTTTATTGCTTGTAATGAGGTCCAAAATAGTTACTTTGTGTTATAAATTGTCACCTAGCATTTTGGGAAACTAATCCCCTATAATCACTTGCTGCGTGAGAGTTTCCGTACCCCTCCTGTCTCGACTGGAACCCCACATCTTTTTTTCCTCTTTTACGTGCCTATAGAGTTCATGTACCCTGCTCCCTGTCTGGGGGCTTCCCAGAACCTCCTCCTGGGCTTCACCCATTAAAACACACCGAGTCACTGCCGAGTTGCCCTGGAAATTCAGTTCTTCTGCGGTACTGATAACTGTCAAAGAGGTGAGCCTTTTTTTTCCCCCTCTTTGTAGGGCTATACTGCAGCCACCACTTCCCTTTCATATCTGGCCACCGTTGAACTAATGATTTTAAAGTCCAGTCACACACTCATCGCACCAGATCTCATTTTTTTTTTTCTTATTGCCGGTCAGGATTTTATTTGTTCCTGCTTGTTATGCAGACTCCTCGCACCCATATATAGCAGTAGAAAATTCATTTTCTTTATGGACACTCTTGTCTGACTTTGAACCTCATTTCCCCTTCGAAGTGTCCTTCTCTTGTGTTTAGCTTATTCCTTTCCTGGATGCATCAGCAGTTTCATCTGGGAAGGTGTCTTATTAGTTGGAAAGATGCTGGCTCTGCAATTCATGATCTCTCTGTTCCCTGCAATATCGTTCCATCACTCAAATCCAAATATTTTCATCCGTCATGCAGCCTTGTTCAGTTCGATGACCTTTTTTTTGCCTTCTCTTACATCTAGCAGTGGATGCATGTTTTAGCTCGGGGATCAACAACCTGTGGATGTGCAATCAGACTGTGAACGGGGTGCGGGGCTAATAGCATCGAGCATTTTGAGGTACTCCTTTGCAAGAGGCAGCACCTTGCAGTTTCTGACTCTCCCTGAGCTCTACGTTCAGCAAAAGCCACTGTCTTGTGTAGAAGCAAGATACCATTGACTAGCAGATTCCTGCCTGTTTGAGAGGCAGCTGCTACCAGATCCTGCTAGGTTTCTCTTAGCACACTCGAGCCGTAGCATGGGGAAGAAAAAGCCTGGCATGGCACCATACGAAGATTGCCAAACTTGACTTAGACTTTCCTTTCAGTTCTTTTCCAGGATCCCTGAAATCTTTTTTTCATCCGCTTAGTCCCAGCTGACACCGAGTTGCTGCTCCCGGTATGCACGGTTCCTTCTTTTGACCAGAGTGATTAGCCAATATTTGTGATCGTCTGTTGAAAGAGGAAATCGATGACAGCCAGGTATTTCTCAGAGGCAATCGTGCCGATCCACAGAGCATGTTTGCAGAGGCTGGTTTTTCCGAACACGGTCTGAAGCAAACAGCAGGAGACCATTTTGCTCGGTATTCCAAGGTCGTTTTTTCCTGCCAGCACTAAATACATGCGCGTCCGCACGCACACGTACACGCAGAGTTTTTCTGTGACTTACACCACGGGTGTTTCTCTGGCTGTCCTTGACTTTCTCGTGCTTTCCTGATGCTCTTCACTGACGTTTCTGGCTCTGTCAGTAGGCTCGACAGTGTGCGTATTCTCTCCTGTTCTCTGCGGTTTACATAGTTTCCCCTTCTACCAAAACAAAGCCTGATGCTCTGTGTTTTGTGTTCAGCCCTTGGGAAGCTTTTTTCACTCACATCTGTTTAGGCCAGTTTGTGGCCAGCCTTGCTGGCTTTAACCTTTTCATCCAAAATTCCACGTAACAGAATTGTCTTCGATGGAGACTTTTTGGATGAATTCATAATCTGGTTCAGCCTTGTGCTTTCACTTCAGGGGAGAGCTCTCTGCCAGAGAACCCAAATCTCCAACCTTTTTTGTTGTGACCGGTGTTTTGCTAGTGGTGAATGATGATCTCATGGTCAGATCGTGGGAGACTGGCATCTGGTTCTTTCCATGCCCCCAATTTCCCTCTAATTCACAAACCACATAAGCGGTGCCTCAGTTTCCCATGTGGAATATGGCAAAAAAGCTTGGTAATGCCTGTGCCTCTGAAGATAGATAAATGAAACCTTGGGAGATGCCACAGCCATGACTTCCCCCCTTCTCCAGCACATGAAGGAATGAAAAGGTTGTTGACCCCGTGCTCGTGGTCGCCTGGTTGGGTTCCTCCGTTGTGCCCTATATGGTGTTTTTCTTTTAAGTTTTGTCCAGATTTCAGAACAGCACCAAATGATTCCGCTCACATGGAGATGGCTCTCGCAGAAAGTGTGTAACATCAATGCTGCAGAGACTATTCTGGTGTCTTACTTGTTTTGGTTTACAATTCAGACTGGTGCCTTTGATCTGCGAAACTCTTGATTTGAATCTTATCTCCTTGTGAGACCTCTTTCCCCAGGACTGTGCTGGCAGTCAGGATTAGCTGGGCTTTACTTCTTTAACAATCTTGTTTTTAAATCTGAGAGGACTTCAGCAGAATTTTCTCCTGGGGCAGGGGGGGCATTGATTCTGGAATATGTCTGTCTTGGTGTTATCAGGATTTTCTGGCTATTGAGATAAGCCACGGGGCTTATGAATCACGGAGTTTTCTTCCGACAGTGGCAACTGGAGGAACTTTTATGCGTCTTCAGCGGTTTTAGGTTTTATCTGACCTTCCTATGATATTACCTTTTTATTGTTATTTCATATTTCTTGCTTTGTATGTGTGTTTATATTAACCAAAAGATAGTGGGAAGAACCTTGGGGGAAAAAAGCCTTATTCTTTGGCTTTTAGTTTCTGCCTGCCCTCCTAAGATGCTGGCAGGGTACCAGAAGCATAGGCTGTCCTGAGGGAGGAGAAAACAGGGCCACACGAGCTTGCTCGATTAAGTTCTGAAAGCAGGAGATCTTTGTCTTTAAAGTTCGTAACTTGTTCTGGTTTAAAAAGAAAAGAAAATTGGAAAATTTTAAGGACCAACATGGCAACACACATTTTTCTATATCTTGGCAAGTTTCAAAACTGCTTCACTGTCAGAGTTAATAAATGTGAACTTCTGCAGGTGTCAGCTCTGTGGGTCTGTATAAGTGTGGGCTGTTCTGGAGTGAGGTCACTCATCTAGAAAGTTTGAATTATGCCCATTACTGTTACTTCTGGCTATGGTACATCCATAGCAAGAAAAATGTGAATCAGTAGCACCCAGTGGACATAAGATACTCATTTTCTTACTAGCAGCCATATAACTTCTCAAGCAATAGCTGCTACCTGAAGAGCTAACCGTAAATTCTTGTTGATGCTAAAACAGTCTTGTTGATGATAAAAGGTACAATCCCAACTCTGAGATACGGCAGTGCAAATTAAACTCGAAGACAAAGAGACCCTTTGCTGCCATCTGCATCTACGTCTCAACAGAGCAACAATTATATTTTGTGACTGCAAATTCCTGAAACACTGGCACCCAAATCCAGAAATCCTGATGCTGTTCTTTCAAGGCAAGAAGTTTTGTGTAGGTGTCTTGCAGTAATTTTAGCTCATTCCCTTGATACAGCACGTACCCGCTCTGAACTAAGGCTTTTGCTTCCCTCCTGATGTAAAATACAGCGTGCTGCAAAGGCTCTTCTGGTAGCCAAGTACCAGGAGATAGTATTTTGATGATATATCATTTAGACTACGTACTAAAACCACCCAAAGTACTTTCATGGCTTCCTTCTCAGACCGTCGGAGCCACTTACAAACTGTGGTTAACATACCAGTGCTTTTAGAGGTAGAGAAGTGTTGTTGACCCCAGTTCCCCATCTGTAAAATGTGCATCAGATGGGCTGAGAGCCTGGTTTTGTCACTGATTTAGGCAGGTGCAAGTCCTCAGTGCCATGGAAGATGTAGTTCTGCCCTCTGGCTTGCTGCACTCTCTAACGTACCTTGTGCCGAAGGCATCGTTTCACGAGGCACTGATGGGACCAATATACCAAACCCTTCTGCTTGGAGCTGCCCAGTTGTTTCCACCTGGTGTGAACTTGTACTCAGGAACACATGGCCAAAGAGAAGGGAGGAAAGTCGAGACTGCATCTTCTGGTAACACTGTGAGTTTATTGCCTTAAATGACCTTAAATTTGGCCTCAGGAACTGAAGCAGCATCCTCAGGGTGTACTTTTACAATGTATTTGAGGTAAGGGGACTGGCCACCTTGCTACACTCTCTGTGATGCTTGTCTGGCTGTGGATAAGCTGATCCAATGCACTGAGCTGGCAGGAAAATAACCTACATGAAAACCTTGCAAATAACTAAGAAAACCTTGCAAAACATTAATTAGTAGAGGAAGAATAAGCTCAGGAATAGTGTTTGGCACCTTCTGGGACTTCTAGCAAGACAAGTCCCTTTTTTTTTTAAGTTATAGCAGTGCAGTATTTCTTTTGTTGACTTGAGAAGGTGACACCGGGAGCTTGTTGTACTCTTAGGGATCTTGCCATTTAGTAAAGAGGGAGCAGAAAAAAATCCAGAGATTAAATTTACTTAAAATGGGTTCTCAAGACAAAACACGGATGCTTTGTTAGAGATCAGTAGTCTCTGCAAATCTTTTTATATTGAAATAATTTAATGGGAGTATCCATTTTAAGATTATTGGGGAGTATCCAGAGTCTATTCCTGGTACTGAGAGCGGAAATCTGTTTTAATTGGAGCAGCTTTCTGGGAGCCGTGCTTCCTGCCAGAGTGGTAACAGTAAGAACCATCAGTAGCCTGAGAGATGATAAAAAACCCCAGGCATTTTACATCCATTTCAAGTAGCCTGAGTACAGTAAGAAATAAGAAAAATTGGGCAGCACCTGAGAAAAGAGAGACTCTGTGTAGGGGATTCAGAGACTATGTACTAAACCTCCCCCCAAAAGTACCTGAATCAACAGACACACAGTTCCTGGGTTCACCTTTTGTGTTTGTTTTATTGAATGTCTCATACTTAGAGAGGGGATAAAAATCCACTGCCGCCACAAATAGCACTCAAGATTTCTTTGTTATGTATAATTAACCCTGATAATTTCTTCCTGATTTGGTTCACTTCTGTATTTGTAGGCAACATACAAAAATGAAGAAACAAAACCAATTAAAACTAGGAAACGAGGGCAAAATGTTATCAGATAACCCAGGGAAGTTAGGTAGCTGGAAGCCTTTAAAAATAGTTTTTTGAAGACAACTGTGTATCCCTCTAATTTCAGAAGAAAAAAGTGTGCAGGTACGCTTTTATTTTTAAAACGCATTTTTATTTTTAAAACCAGTTCTGTTTTCCAGAATGCCTGGAAAATTGAGCTTAGCCATTAGAAGTGCTGCTCCTTCAGCATTTAGTCTTAGAAGTTTTTGTTTACAAGGATAATTTATTCCTGTTTGACATTGTGCCTGTAATACACATTAATAACAGAACCTCAGGATTTTGTTCTCACGTACTAAAATGAAGAGGAAAATGAAAAGACTGTATTCAAAAATAAATTTCAGATCATCTGGGACAATGGACGTGAAAATATCTCTGCTATAAGCATATGTTTGTTGCCACAGCAGGAAAGACTGTGTGCTGTAATCTTCATTTTTGCACCCTAATTATAGTTTGAGTCCTTCTAAAATTTACCTCTAAGTTTCCTTAGCTTACTCTGCTTGTTTTCAGGATGATTGCACTATCTATCTCTAATGTATCTGACCAGAAGCGGCTGATTTTTATCTTAATGCTGATTTTCATCTGGGTGACTGTCTTAAAGGCACCAATAGTGCAATATGTTCTTACTCTCTGAAAGTGCAGCTGTTTGAAGTGTTGTGTAGAGACTCATTAGTGAAGTGATGTAGCAGGAGTCACACATTCTTGGACTAAAAGCATATTACGGTTTAGCAAAGGATAAACTGAAATTTGCAGGGAATGCTCTAATTCTTTTTCTCTTTGGAAGTCTTGAATGCACTATATTTTTACTATATTTTTCACATTTCATAGAAGAATCAGTACAGTAAAATAAACTTGTATTAATGTGTGCTGTTATGACAGAGATGGTTAGTACAGGCACATAGCAGTTACATTCTCTTTTTTTTGGGACCCTTTTAGCAGAACAGAAAGGGAGTGATAAGATGGAGGTCCATACTGCAATTTCATAGCAACTGCTGCTTGAAGGAAATTATCATCTGGTTTGAACCTTTTTGTAGAAGTTGGATGCAGCAATAGATACAATAAAGCTGTTTATCTGATAAGAGGTGTTTAAAGAGGATGTTTGTCTTAATAACAGTGTAATTGTCAGGACTCAAATTGCTGTGATTTTATTCTCATAGAAATAACAAAATGTGTTTGGACTTGCAGGACTCCTGTTGTGGTGGATTTTTGGTGACAGGTTGTCTGATGTGTGCTCTTCATCCTGGATGGTGCCGGACCCATGCCTTCAATAGTGCTGGGCGATTAGTTTTGAGTTTTTAGCTGGCAGGTGGTCACTGAGTAACTAGTTGGTCTTTGCAAAAATGCACAGAATGGATAAGAACCCATCACTAAAGGTTAAAGACACCATTGTGTTTTTATGTGGGTTTTCACTTCAGGTTCTTCAGCTTCTCAAAACTTCTATCTCTTAAAAGCTGTGAAAATCCATTTTTCAAAGGTTATTGTTTTCAACTTACCTGTTTGGGATTCTGCCTGGTATACATGGGCATGCAATAAACACCTCTTAAAAATATCTTCATGTAAGAGCATTGAGAGACAGCCAAACCTCAAATAATAAGAGTGCTTAAAGACTTGAACTCAGTCTTGTTAGAGCAGATCTACATTGCAAGTTACTGTCAAGTTAATATTAAGTTAATAATGCCTAAATAGGCTGCCAGTTTACTTCTTCACTAGGAAATTAAATCGGGTTGACTGTGCTCAAATGACTGTTTGCAAATTAAGTAGCTGTAAGGAGAGCAGCAGCACTAAGCAGTAGCCCTTGTCCTGCGGTGCCTGCAGGCCGGGTGCTGCGCTAAAACCTCTGGGGATGTATCAACAGATGAAGCTGTTCTTTAAATTCTGTCCCAGCGAACTGTGACTTCTGAGGCATTTTAATACTGAGTGATATTCTATGACATTTATGACATTCTGATTAAGAAAACTGGTGGTATGTTGTCAAATGAAGATGATATTAATCGCATTAAGAGCAGCAGTTGGCTTCAAACAATGGCCATTGACAGGTTATTGTGGTCAAATGGATGGAGTTTTAGAAACGTTTCATCTCTGGGGAGACCTTAGAGTGGCCTCCCAGGACTGAAAGGGGCTACAGGAAAGGGGGGGAGGGACTCGTCATCAGGGGGGGAGGGATAGGATGAGGGGGAATGGGTTTAAACTGAAAAAGGGGAGATTTAGACCAGATCTAAGGCAGAAATTGTTCCCTGTGAGGGTGGTGAGGCCCTGGCACAGGTTGCCCAGAGAAGCTGTGGCTGCCCCCTCCCTGGAAGGGTTCAAGGCCAGGTTGGACGGAGCTTTGGGCAACCTGGGCTAGTGGAAGGTGGCCCTGCCCGTGGCAGGGGGGGTGGAACTGGATGATCTTTGAGGTCCCTTCCAACCCAAACCAGTCTGTGATTCTGTGATTCAACAAACCAGCAGTGGACCCAGCAGTATTTTTATTAGTGCTCTTGAGGTAGTGTCACCAGTACTGTTTGTGGGTGACATGTCATACAGAGGAGCAAAGCAGTAAATCCTGACCTGTTAAACACGGGGAGCAGACGGACACCTTGGTGGAGTCTCCTGCTCCCCGACTGCCCAGGCTGGAGGGACAGTGGAGACCATTCAGCTCTCCTGCTTAGATGTGCTCATCGAGGGCAGGTATTGTCATCTGAGGTGGTTCTGATTGCTTGGTACCTTGGGTTTGGCACCTTTGTGTTAGATTTAAGCTATATTCAAACAGGAGAATAAAAAAGATGCAAAGCAATACTGCGGGAGGTAAGAGTTGTAAACTGTGCTTACAGAATGGGGTGGAAGAAGGAATAGTAATTACGAGTAGTATTACGAGTAGTAATGCTGAAAGGGATTAAAACGTCAGTGGTGGGCAAAGCAGGTTAGTGTAAACACTAGGGTTGATGCTGTAGCAAAAAAAGCAAATGCTTTTTACTTTTTTTTAGGTTTACGAACAAGAAAATATTTAGAAGAGAACAAATCTCATTTCTGTATTTGGTACTCATGACTTAAGTACGGGAAGATTGTGTATGATTTCCATTTCAACGTCTTGAAATAGCTCTTGGATAACCTGTAGGGGAACAGAAGAAACACAAAAATAGTCTGAGGACTAGAAAAAACATGGCAGAGAAGCTTAGAGCTAAGTCTGTTTAGTTTATCAGAGGGAGCACTTGACTGCAGTAGCATCACAGAGAAAAAATTCCAGGCACTGAGTGTCATCCTCTGCATCCAAGGAAGTTGTACCTAAAAATCGGAGTTTTAAAGGGGAAATTGGGCAGTTTATTAGGGAGGTGGACTGCCCGTTGTAATGAATGATCCAACAAAAAAGAGCACTTCCCATCTCTAGAAATTCCCTTATTTGATCACTTTTCTTTTAAAACTGTGTAGGCCAACAGAGAGTGTGTTCTTTTCGAGTATTAGGTTCAGTTTGTGGCTGGTATTTAATGGCATGTGGTAGGCAGGAGAGGAATTTCAGTGAAGCTGTGGTCTCTTCTTGACCTTTAAATTGATGAAACTGTGAACACATCTTTTCTTCCCCGGCAGAAAGAATTGTGGAAAGGCACCAGGCGCCGTTAACCTGTGGCCATGTTACAGAGGTTGTGTGAGGAGGTGATGGAGTTTGCTAATTGAAACATTAGTTTTTACTTAATGGGCCAACCTTTACATTAAAATCACTATCTCGTTCTAGTTAAAAAATTTCTGTACAGGATAGTAAGGGCAGTTGGGGGTTATAGCTCAAATTAACTGCAAGCTGAAGACAGGCCCTAAGAATGTTGTCGAGCACATGTTGACTATGGGAATGGCATTGTATTGCTGAGAGTTAAGGGTAAAAGTTTTTTTTTTTAGTATTCGTTTGTAACAGGGAATCTCTAAAAGCTGCAAAATACACGTGGAAACCTGGACTGTTTTGAATTTTGATGATGCTCACGGGGCGATGGGTGGTGGCTGGCGATCTCAATTTAGGATCAGTTGAGAGAGGGCTTGATGAAATGCAACCACCTGTATAATTGCTATTTACAAACCATCTGTAAACTTACTTTCTCCCCAAAGTGATCTCATCCTGAGTGTTTACCTCTGACTGCTGTGCCTTTGGAAAATAATTCAGAAAACTTTGTGAAATGGAGTTTGAAGTGCATGTCAGCACCAGCTAAAATGATGCAATGAAGAATACTGTAAGGCATGTGAGCAGCAAGACAAAGGCTCTATTTAATTCCACCGGCTCCAGGTGATGTATTATAGTATCTGGATGTCTCCAGATGATCTGTTGTGGTCATTGAAGCCAGGCTTCACCGAGGTGCCAGTCGGACCCTATTCATAGCAGTTTTCAGAAAATGTGCCACATGCATTGATGAGGCTTTGTCTGCATCTAAAACCTGTTTCTGCCTGTTCTGCCTCACAATCAAAACTGCTGGTTTGAGTGATATTTGAAGTGATCTAAGAATACTTTAGATGTATTGTCAAGGGATTCAGTGCTAAATAAATTATAGGAAAAATAAGATCCTAGCGTTTGGGTAACATAAGCAAGACTAATGGTTTTTAACCTGTTTTCTGAACAGTGGGACATGATTGATCAAAAGAAAAAAAATTGTCTCAGTGGCTTCTTTGTACCAAAACTTTCAAGAGCTGAAAATGAGTAGCTGAGGTAAGAGATTTAGGGCTTAGGGAAGAACCTAAGTGATGAAAGAAACTGGGGTGGGAGGTTATGAAAGTACAGGTTGACAGCTCTGTCCTCTTTAGCAACATTTCCCTATAGGGGTCTGCTGTGGAAGACTTTGGACAGGCTAGTGTAGCCTGGATAGTTACTTTTTAATTTATTTTTTTTAAAAATCAAAGACCTTTATTGTGCTGTAAAGAAGATTTGCGTTTCTAGAAAGCCGGTCTCCTTTGCCATCTGGGGGAAAAAGAGCTGAAGAGGTGGAAGGCTGAGCGCCCAGGGGAGGTGACTGTGCTTGAGGAGCTTGGGAAGAAAAACAAGTGCATATTTTCACGTGCCTCCCTCCCTGCCCTTCCCCTGTCTCCTGCAAATAAGGTTTCTTGCAATTCCTGCCCATGTTTGCCCCTAAAGTGGGAATTTAGGTGTTTGTTTCTATACCTTTTTCTCAGTCAGGGGAAGAAATTTAGGATTTTCCAACGTTTCAGTGTCGCCTGCAGCAGTGGCAACCAGATGTGGTGGTCTGGCAGTGACGATGCTTGCAGGGAGGAGGAAAAGATGAGGCTGGAAACGAGCAGGGGAGCTTATGGACACAGTGGTGCTCAGAGCTACATTTCCTCAGAGGAGTTTTAGTCATGTTCTCTTTGCTGAGACACACCTATTTCTTGGTGTGGCATAAACACACCAAGATGGTGATGTTTAAATAAAAATAAAAAGGGTCACGTTTTGCTGTGGCAGTGCAGAGGTGGAGTGAGGAGCTGGAAGAATAGATCTGCACTGCCTGGTGCGCTACCCTGAGCTGGGCTTGCAGGTGGAAGCTGATAAAGGCTGTGCTTGCACCAGATTAACTAAGCTGTCCATCTGTTTGGAAGCAGATTATTGGGCAGCGGACACGGGTTCTTCTTGTGTAGCTGAGCACAGCTACATGGAAAGAGTGGGCCACCCGTGCTGGAAATATATGTGAGAAATCCCTTCTTCATGCAATTGGGCTGAGTTTGAGTGCGGGATCAGGCCGCTTCACAAGCAGGAGCGCGATAAGTTAATTCTCATTTAATGCGTCCCCATTTTACCGTGGAGGAATTAAGGTCCAAAGAGGACAGTTAAATATTCATCAGAAAAATAATTGCTCACAAATACCACATTTCTTTCTTGAGCTGCCCGAGGCAGGTGTTTTCAGAGAATCTTTGCATCTTCATATCACTCCATATGTTCAATACAAAGCTCTGTTGACCACAGATGCGATTGCCTGGTCTCAGCATCTAACTTGCAGATTTGGCCTTGAGTGTCCAGAAAATGAAGATTACACAGTTGGTTAATCAGCTAGAAAGAGTTTTCAGTTGAGCGTCATGGAGAATCTCCATGGAGGAAGCTAGGAAAGACCAGTTCCTTGGGGCAATATTCATCTTCATGCTTGATGGCAAGACCGTACCTGCTGGTCTTGCAGTTTCTTTTTGTCTATACTATATGCCATCCAACTTCTTCAGCTGAGAGGGTGAGAGTCCTGCAGACAACAGCTTTATTCACTCTTAAGGCTAGTTTGGTTCTTGAACAGGTTAAGATAGTTGTCCCAGCAAAAAAAAAAAAAGCGAGTGTGAAATATCAGTTCTAAAATATCATGTACTATCATTGCTGGAATTTCTCTTTTTGTTGTGTGGCTTTGCAATCATACTAGGCTTTAATGAACTAGAAATATGAAAAATAAAAATTTATAATACGAAACTATGTTTATCATTAAGACTTTGAATAGCTTTGAAACAGCTCTAACATAAATAGTGTGAGGTTGATACTATTTGTGCAAAGTAACTGTTAAAAGGGACTCATGCTATCTGATGTTTCTTGCTATTTTATTTTATTTGATGTTGGAGGATGCTGAGATTGGAAAAATCCTGAATTCTGGGCACCAAAGAACACAATAATGGGGAGTCACAAAGACCCCGTGTGCTGAGCCTGTGGGGATGGAGTAGGGTGCCTGCTGCTGGTGTACGTAAACGGCCTGAGTGGAGGAGGAGGAGGAGGATGAAGTATTCTGTGTTTAATTGTGCAAATGAACCTGTAAAAGCTGCAGTTTTCAGAGATCTATAATTTGGCCAGTTAGGGCTGATTTTTATGAGCACAGTTAAAAACACATCTTTAGTGTCTATTAACTTTGTCTCACTTTCTGGCCAAGTCCTGTAACCAAATTTTGGATACAAAATAATCAGATGAAGTCTGGATTTCCCTAGTCTCAGAAGAAGCAGACCAGATCCAGCTTCTCAGGGTTGAAGTCCTGCAAAATACATTATGAGTCAGACTCCAAAGGTAGAAAACTGGCTTGAACAATTAAAATTTATTCAGGTTGCAATGTCACTGAAACCAAGCAATGGAAGGTGGGAGATAACCTTTATTGAAGTTGTCCATGCCAGCTGCACTTTATGGATACACAATTCTACGTACAGTTACGAAGAATGGTCCTGTGTGTTTAATGCATTGAAAGACACACATCCATTTTATTTAGCTGGAGGAATTTGGGTACAGAACTACTGTATTTGATGGAAATGTCATTCTTTGCAGTTAAATTTTGCCATTCTGCTTACTGAAGCGTGTAAGAAAGAGACCTAGGATGATATTCTGACTTTTTCTGGTATCGTTTTCTTGCTATAGCCTCTGTACGACATTGTCCTTGACAGATACCACAAAACGTTGAAGATGTTGCACTAATCTAGCATTGCTAGCTATTATGGGCTTTCATTTATCTCAACCCAAATAGCGTAGCTGTGTATAAGAAGAAGACTTTTATGTGAGTGTTTCAGATAGTATCTATAAATCTGTCCTCAACCGGGTTTTGAACTTAACTGGTTGTATATGCACAAATACATGTAAACACCAACTCTTGGGGATGGCCTTATGGAGACTTACAGGATTAGACCTTAAAAAGATCTTTTTGCTTCTTAGAAAAATAACATCCATGCCTGTAGTTTATAAGGGATGTATTTGATTTAGGTAGAAGTTTCACAAGTGGAAACCTCATCCCTCTTTTGAAGAAAACTTTGTATCGAGTAGACATCGTACAAAAGAAACCCAGAAATAAATAGTGGAAAATGCCATACCAGGAGGTGAACATTACTATTGCTTATGTTTTGTGGTTTGGAAATATTCTTTTCTAGTATGAGAGTAACAATTGTCTGTGAAAAATGCATGACTGTTGAAAATAACAGGGCTTAAGCCCCTGCCCAGGTACCAAGTCTCTCTTGTGTCTCCAGATAAGCTTGGATCTGAAAGATGGGCCAACTTCACTTCATCTGACTCCTTTCTGTCCATCAGACGTTCAGTGATCCTGTAGCTGTATAGGTCAGAGACAATGGATATGTGATATGGTCTTGTGTTGGTGTATTTTTAGTTGGTTGAGAGAATGTTTTAAAATACACTGAAAAGCATCTGCTTGGAAATAAATACAAATGTGCTCATTCAGTGCCAATAGAGGAGGTTGTTTTGAAAAAACACTGCAAGAAGAAAGACGATTTAAACCAATTTGTGAAAAAACGGGAATAACGATGTGCAAATTGTGCTCACTTGCAACCACTCTTTTTATAAACCACTTGATTGCTGAATATTGCAAGGAAATGTAACCTCCTTGGAAGAAATCAGAAAGAATCCTGCTATTGAGGTAATTAGATACAAATTTGACAGGTTTTTTTTTTTTTTGTAATAAAGATGAAATGATCTATTCAACTATTTCAGGCTCTACTTGAGATATACACACCTGTGTCTAGCTTGCAGAGGATTTTCCTCATTAATTAAGAGCACTTCCCTTGTATTATTACTTAATTGGGTGTCACAGGGAACCTGATGAGACAATGAAATGGTCTTAATTGCATACAAACTAAATGCATGGTACTTCACGTACTGGAGTGTTCCACGACATGACCCCCAGCTAGTTATCATCTGCTAATAGTGATAGTAATTGCTCAGTAAGAAAATGTAGCCTACTTGATTTAGTATAGGGTTAATTAAGCACTTTTCTTTCCTATAGTCAACTTTCTCCATTTATCAGACTTATTTAAGAAGTTTTCCAAGTTCGCCAACATACAGTTTTGAAACATCTAAACGATCTTGACTATTGTTTGAAGTTTAGAAAGGGGTATGTGTTTCCCTGTGGTTCTAAACTGGTAACTGCAAGGGTAAATTATTATCTTTAACTTTTAAAAATGAGGTGGAAGACTTGATTTCTGTGAGTGTGCCTATGTGGGTGTGGACAGTTGGCGGCCAGGGGCTTGCATGGAAGATGCCGCCCTCATGGCGTGTGGGAAATGATGCTTTAGTCAAAATACCCACTTACCACCTCTGCCTTTCAGCTGCTTGGGCCACACATTTCTTGTCACCCCCATCTGAACCACATCAATCCGTTTTTATTCTCTTTTGCCGGAATAAAGCAACAAGTTTTTCTTACGCTTCTGGGATTAATCACTATTCTGCTTCTTCAGCCTCTTCTTTTTTTTTTTTTTTTGGGGGGGGGTGGGGGGAAGGACATAAATGAGAGTAAAGGAAGTAAAAAAACTCTTCCCTATGTCATGTCTCTCTGGGCTCGTCTTTCCCAAGCAGCAGGTAGATGTGTAAATGACATGAATTATGGATGTAACTGCTGTAGCCCACGGACTGCTGAGTATCTGCGGCAGAGTTGACCAGTTTTATTCAGCACAGACACTAGAATTACCTGTGGGATTTGAAAAAAACGAAAGCCCTCACATTTTCAGTGCTCATTCAGCCGCAGTAACTAGATTCTTCCTTTTTCCCCACCCATTTTTTTCCCTTAAACAACAGGTCTACTTAAAAAACTTGCAGAGACTTTTGGGCTAACCCCCTGTGCTTATTTGCCACTTTGCAATTGTTTACAAGCTCTGTTTGGGAAGTTAGTCCTGAGTAATAATGGTTAAAACTTAGCAAGAAGCAGCTAGAGAGCTTTCAAACCCTTTGATTGTGGAAAATTCTCTTGTTCAGTAGGGTATTTCAATATAAATAGTTGTTGGAGGCAAAGTTGTGTTTTTCTGTCTTGGAAATGAGCCCTCTTGCAGTCTGCTAAGGTAGTTTTTAGATTTAAGATGAAGAGTCTCCATCAAGACAAGGGAAAGACAAAAGCAGGACGTGGACACGGACTGTGCATGACATAGGAGCTGACTTGTGTATGACTTCAAGCAAGATCTGTAGCTTGTCTGGATATTGGTTTTCCACATCCCTGAAATGGAATGATTGATATTTCCCTTGCGAGGCTGTTGTTAGGCTTCTTGGATAAAACCTTTGCAGGGATCAATTTTATAGAAGAAAAGTCCTTGTAGCTCTGGGTTTTGGCTTTGGTGCCACTTAAAAGTAATGGTGAGAACTGAAGAAAGAACTGGTTTTTATAACACGCTGAAGTCCTCGGGTGCCTCACGTAGTGAGTGCTAGCAAAGGTAAGTAAGTGGCAGGGAACCTACATCTTGAGTTTTGGGCTTTGGATGTATGTTAATTCCAACAATCAGCATTGAAGGAATCGGATAGTGGGAGGATCTGAATAGATTATTCTTTTTGTTCTGTTTGTTGTTGTTACACCCTGTTTAATTTTTCCTGTTGTATTTCTGGGTATAGACACAGTCTGTGTGTGGCTGCATTCTTGGTGGGGAAGGGTGGTAGCGTTGGATTTTAGCGTTTACTTTCCTAGTTCAAATATTTTTTTCTCTTCCTTATATTGTTTTCCTTATAGAATAATTTGGATTATGAGACTACTGAGTATCTGACACATTTAGACCGTATATACATGCTCTGGTTTACTTGCCCAATCAGTTGTCTTATGTTGAAATAGGAAGAATTTTCAAGAAGTTGATAAAACTTTGTTGTTATTGCCATGCTTATGTCTAGTCAGGATAAATGGGGAAGTGCTAGAAAATAGGAAACTGCCATCTGCCCTGAGAAGTTATGTTGCTTTAAGTCCACCTCTGGCTGTATTTCAATATATTCTTAGAAAGTAACAATCGCTGTGGTAGGATCCTTAGGTGGATCTCTGCTGTCCTTGGGTTTGCCTGTGTGTGCATGGCCTGATATTTGACATTTCTGAGTGGGGGTGAGGCCGTAAGCCTAAGATACAAGAGGATGTAATTGTGGAGGACAAAACCAAGAGATCTCACTGGAATACCTCCTCTCTTCCATCCTGTGCGGCCCCTTCCAGTATTGCCAGCACAAGCAGGATTTACAAAACTCCTTAAGATTTGCTGCAGCCGCAGACCTTCCTCTGCATCCCCTCTCCGGGCTGCGGTTGTGAGTGATGCTGCTCTTGCAGGCAGATTAGAAGTTATTCCTCTTCCCAGCGAAATACATCCGAGATGAAAAATGATTGTGCAAATACTTAAGTAAAAACCTTGTCAGGGAGGCTTGACTGCTTCTATTTTTAGGATTATTACATTTTATATGAAAGGGCTGCAGTAGGCATAATGTATTTTAAATATTGAATTTCTCTTAAAATTTCCTATTTATTTGGCAGAGGGGATCTTGGAGGCTTGTCTGCTGGGAGAGGAAGTGATTATTTTTGCCTGTCCTCCCTTACCTACTTTTATAGATGTGTTCTGTATATCAAAGCTTGCTATTTCATTGTCCTCTTCATCTTTCCTTCAGGTTCAGATACACCTTCGTTTATGAGAGCAATTAGTTTTCCTGTTAATTTAAGAAAATGATGGGGTTTTTGCTAAAGCCCAGCCTGCTGCAGGACATGGGAAGGAAAAATTAGGCCTGTCATGATGTACAAATAGCTGGTGTGAGAGTGTAACAAGGGCTGTTAGTGCAGAGTGGAGCTGGAAGCGTATGCTGGGGCTTCGGGGGAACCACGGCATCGCTCCTGGCCGAGGAGGTACCAGACAGGACAACGTGCCCTTTCCATCGCATTGAGGTGCTGACTTTACCATGAACAAGTGTTAGAAAATAAGACCAAGATTCCTATAACTTTTAGGCTTGCTTTGCTGTACCCCTGTGTTTATTTTATGCCTGTAGATAGTATCATTCTTGGGTGTAAATGCAATTCTTGTGGTTAATGAAGCAGGTGGTTTGGGCTGTGCAGGAATTTCCTTGGGTGACTGCTGCTGAATCTTCAGTTCGTATTTAAAGAAAAAATGAAATTTCTGGAGTCCTTGAAAAGAACCTGTGCCGGCGTGAGACCATGGATGTAGCTGCCTGCTTGAGCCCGCAGATATGCGGCTCCATTTCACCCGTTGCATCCCCGAGCTTTCCTAGTGTGCGAAGGAGTCACGTAGGTACAATGACAGAGTAAAAGCTTTGCCTGGGAAAGCTGCGACGAGGAGTATTGCCTGTGAAGCTGGGAGCACACCTTTTTGCTAATACGATAGATTAATTTGAATCTAGTTGATATTATTGCTGATTTTTAAGTCAGGGATCCCACACTGCTGATTTAAAACCTTTGATTGTGAATTTGTTTTTTAGCTTTGTGCTTCTGTTTTCCTAACAGAATTTTATACTCCCTGCTTGGTACAACCCTTCAAATATTAGTCATAAATTGTTGCCTTTTCATTAAAATTAGAACTCCTTTGTTTTGGCCATTGCTTCTGTGCACACTTATTTAAACAATGCCATCTAATTAGTAATTTGAGAGTCTTTAATTTTTTATTATGTAGGAAACAGAGAATGATACATTTCAGTGATGATGTGTGCTAGCAACTAATGTCAAACTTCTCTTGGAAACTGGAATTCAGTTTAATACAGCGTGGGATGCACAAGTATTTATGTTAATAGAGCCACTTCCCATTTGATGGATTCCTGAGGAAAACAGCAGACCTCTCTCAAAACAGCCTGCGATGTTAACAGCAGGTGTGAATTGACAGGGTGGGTTTTGGTCACCATAGACTAGATTTTCAAAGTATTTCACAGAATCCCAGAATCATCAAGGTTGGAAAAGACCTTGAAGATCCTCCAGTCCAACCATTAACCTCACACTGACCTTTCCCAACTCCACCAGACCCCTCAGCGCTGGGTCAGCCCGACTCTTCAACCCCTCCAGGGATGGGGACTCCCCCCCTGCCCTGGGCAGCCCATTCCAACGCCCAACAGCCCCTTCTGCAAAGAAATCCTTCCTAAGAGCCAGTCTGACCCTGCCCTGGCGCAGCTTGAGGCCATTCCCTCTTGGCCTGCCCCTGGGTCCTTGGCTCAAGAGACTCATCCCCCCTCTCTGCACCCTCCTTTCAGGGAGTTGGAGAGGGCCATGAGGTCTCCCCTCAGCCTCCTCTTCTCCACACTAAACCCCCCCAGTTCCCTCAGCCGCTCCCCATCACACCTGTGCTCCAGACCCTGCACCAGCTCCGTTGCCCTTCTCTGGACACGCTCGAGTCATTCAATGGCCTTTTTGGAGTGAGGGGCCCAAAACTGAACCCAGGAATTGAGGGGCGGCCTCACCAGTGCCGAGCACAGGGGTAAGATCCCTTCCCTGTCCCTGCTGGCCATGCTATTTCTGCTATTTGTATGGTCCTGTCCCTTTTCTGCACTGCCTCATCCCCACTGACAAGAAAAGATCTTGGCTCCGTCCTCTGCCCGTTCAGTGGTTCAGCCCGTTGACAGCCCCGTGCTCGCTACTTCATCCACCATAATTGTGCACAATGCCTACAGGTGGGAGACGATTGCTGCCGGTGAGGAGCACTGGCCTGGGCTTGTGTAAGAACATCCTGTAGGTAAGCAGAACCAGGACCTGGCACAGATATCCAACTGTTTGGGGTCCTCAGGTCCTGTAGAATAAGCCTTTTCTCCCTCCTCGTCAGGCAGAAGATGTCTTCAATGCTTTTGGTCTGGTTTAGAAAACTAAGGGGTACGTAGAAGCGTGAACCTGCCTCAGCTTGTTTGGTGTAGAAGATAAACATCGTGCTCACTGAAATGAAAGATGCTTCCTTTTTTCTTTTTCTCCTCAGATGTGTAAGTGCTCTCTTTGCACTTGGATTTTGCAGTAAATATTTTGCATCCCCAAGTATGTATGTACCCGCTTTCAGGTTTTTATAGCAGGCTGTGTGAGCAGAGAGCTGAGCAGGGCAGCAGTAGGACTGAGGTCAAGAATACAAGGCTGCATAAAAGCCCCGTGCTTTGTCAGAAGGTGAATATTTTTCTCACGCAACAACAATAACGGCAACCACGGAAGGCAAAATAGTCAGGTGCTGTTCCACTTTATTGACACCAGCGATTCCTAGGAGTATAAGCTGTGGAGCAGAAAACAATTTCAGCATCTGTTTGAAATGCAGCGTACAGATCTGTTTGTCATGTGATCCATCTAACCATCAAAACCCAGCCGGTGAATTTGTCTAGGCTGATGGCTTGTTTCCTCTGTGGAGAGGCACTTCAAAGGCTGCCGTACAAGTGGTTGACATTCTCCTTCACAGAGATGTGGTTGTTCCAGCAGGTCCATTAATGCAACGCTGCTTACAAGTTCTTCAGGAATTTAAGGGTCTGATTCTCTCGTTTACACCAGCACGGTACCGGATAGGAATTGTAATGACTTGCGCTTTTGTAGTCTGTGTAGACATCCAAAAGAAGAATTAATTTGATGGGTTTTGTGGAAATTAAGGTCAGAAAGGAATATTAGATCATCTGTGCTAATTATGAGTAAATTAGACGGTGCAAATTCTGAGCAGTAAACTAAATACACACTTTCAGTCCTTACGGGCTAAGCTCTGTCACAAGTAAACGATGGGAGAGAAGAGGGCACTAATTGCCAAGTCTGTTTGATGGGGCATTGCTCAGGGTTCACTTGAGTGCAGTTCGTGCAGCAGAGGAGGAGGAGGGAAGGGGATTCCTTCCTTCCTGGACTTAATCTGATACTCAGACTGATCCTGAGCACGTCAGGCATGATGCTCTGGGGTGCCTGAGAAGAGGCTATCGCAGAGGTCACCCCACAACGCTGTTGCTCTTTGTAGCTGTCTGTTAGGTAGCTGCAGGCTGCGGTTGCATTGTCCTTAGCCTCCTCTGGGCCAGATGAAACAAGTCTGGCTTCCTCAACTTGTTGTCATAAGTCCTGTGCTGTATATCCTGATCATCTTGGTAGCTCTCTGCTGGATTTTCATTGGTTTGTTTAACGTTGTTCTTGGACAAGGGTGTCCACCACCTGCCCAGTGCTGCCTCACCAGTGCCACGCTGGGGGCAATAATGACTTCTCTTGACCTGCTAGCCACATTCCTCCTCACGTGAGCCTGTGGTGTTATTCAAATAATTGATGAAGATTTTTGGACAAGACTAGCCTAAGTATCAGCCCCACTTTTCTTGCTACTGGCTGCCAGTTGGATGTTGAGCTACTGATTGTTGTCCTTTAAGCACAGTGGTCCAGATTGTTTTAAACTCATTTAGACACGTATCTTTGATTGTAATTATTGCCTTAATATGAAGCTGCAAGATTTTTATAGACATGTTCAGAGTCTTCAATAAAGAAAGAAATGTAAAATGGATTTACAGGTTCCAAGATCAGGAGGGACTCACATAATCATCTGGTTGGATGAGAAACCCTCTCAAAGCTTGGAATAGAGCTTTTTTTTGGTCTTTTGGCAACACTTAATATTCAAGTAAAGACACAAAGCAATGGTGAGCCCATCATTATTCCTAATAAACGTTCACAGAGTTTAATTACTCTGCCTCTCCTTTTTAAGGAAGGCCCAGAGAAGAAGAGAAGACTACTTCTGGCAGGTTTGAAACAAGTGGAGACTTTGCAGGAGAACTGCAGGAAAGGAGCTTTGGCTTGCACTGACCAGGGTGGAGTGACAGGGCAGAGCCTGACGCTTGATAAATAGTGAGTGGGAAGCGGGATAAGGTCTGAAGCTGACAACTACAGAAGGGTTGGGAAAGAAGGGGAGGAAATGAGAGCAGTTCCGAGGTGAGTAAGGAACCTTGTGGGGGCCCCTCTTTCCAGGGAGAAGGCAGACAGCTGCTGGTGCTTTCCACCAAGCCAAATTTCATGCCCAAAGAGAGGAAGCAAAGATGCAGGAGGATGAAGAGGAGAGGGCAGAAAGGTACGTGCTTTCAGCCTTCTCCCTCCTGCATCTTCCTAGAGAGGGTAGCAGAGTCTGATTCATTAATACTTGACAGGTCCTTCTGATGTACGCTTGGAAAGCTCTTCTGTGTTGGCTCAGCCTTTTATCTGCTGAGTCTTCAGATGCTTACGTTTTATCTACTTCTGAACTTTACAGAACTCCAGAAAGCCTTTCAGCCCAATTTAATATAGAATAAAAGAAAAAGCATGGTTTGATTTCAGACCGAGTCGGTCAGGCAATGGTTCGAAAAGTCTAATTAGACTTGTAATTGGAATGCGTCTTAGACAATTAGTTTTTGTAAATGTGTATGGTTTAGCCCAAAGTAAAAGGTCAGGAGGAGTTTGCTGTGAAAGAGGTTAAGGAATAACATGTATAATTTCTAGGCCTTTTGATGCTAATGTCTGACACAGCTGGAGAGGAGCATGTCCATCTTCTCAGTGACAACCAAAATCCAACCTCCAGAAACCTGTAGGTGAGTCAGGGCTTCTGCTCTGACTTTCTCTCCCAGAATTCATTCCAAGAACAGCCGTAACAAATCCATGGGGGGTTACTAATACAGCAGTGATTTAGCAAATCCCCCATTAAAAAAAAAAAAAAAAAAAAAAAAGGCCTGTCTGTGAGGAAACGGAGACCAGCTCCATGGGAGTCCATTCAGCTTTTAAGGAAACTTCTGAGAAATGGGAGTATTTAAGGAGCTGAGCTGTGCTTACCGCAGTTGGATCCGATCTTATCCCGAGCACCCGATGTACATTCATTGTGCCGAAAGGGTCGCAGTGTCTTACCCGCGCGATTACGTAGCGGTCGTCGGGATGTTTTTCTTTTTGCAATCCTTTTGTCAGGAAAGGGGCAGCCATTCAGCCTCAGAGGTCAGCCCAGGAAAAGGGTCTGCTTCACAGACATGTGTTACTCATTTGCTTGGCATTTTTGACACCGCTAATTACAATAGCGCGCAGCTGCTAGTTCCCAGTCCCTTGGTTTGGGGTAGGGATTGAATGGTAAGAGAGAAATGTCAAAATCTCTTACTGGAATCTTACGGCACCGCTTGCACATGGGGTGTGCAGGGAATGCGTTCCCAAGACTTAACAGATCCTGCATAATTATGGTTCGCCTTTATAGCTTTAGAAATACAACTTCAGTGTGTCCGGGTCCAAAAGAATTGATCAGTGATGCTTGTGACCGGCTGCACCTGGGTTTTACCATAATTCTCTGCCTGTTATTTATGGTTCACAGTCTGCACTGTGTGTGACCCAAGTTTTGTCTGCACAGATGTTGGGACTAGCAATGTATTTCGTAGAAGAAGTCTGCAAAGGAGACTTCCAGCACGATGCAAGGATAGGTGCGGTGTCCGTCAGCTACAACAAATGCAAACCCTGAAAGAGCAGGTTCTTATTTCTTGCATTTTGCTGTAATAACAGTAGCAGTCTAACCCTATGATTAACAGCGAGAGTCCAGAAGTAGCAGGTTAATAAAATATTGTGCCTTCAAAGAAAAGCCTCAGCTTCTTGCAATTATGAAATCTGTGCACCAGATAGATGGAGCTTCTGACTCCAGTGGTATTTGTGACCTACTTGGAACTGAAATGTTTTAAGAGACTGTTTGTTCAATACCCAATTGCTATTTTTTTTTAAAAAAAAACCTATGCTGCGTTTGGGTTTAATATAATCCTCTGAACACGGACTAATAGATGAACATTCTCTACAGAAAATTTCATCAGTGGCTGTTGTCTTAATTTTTTTGGCTAGTAAGTGCTCAAGGTGTTCCTTCTTTTTCCATTGCAAAAAAACCCCACCCCAAAACCCCATAACCTTTCCTATCATGTATCTAGTATTTTATAGAGCAATCACAAAGGCTAGTAAATTGAGTAAAACATCCTATCCTTGGCAGGATTTCCCTTATGACTAAATTCAATATGAACAAAGAGGACAAGGGCAAATAACTTCACTTATTCAGGTCATTTCTCATAAGAATCATAAAAGTTAGATAGAAAAGGCCTATTAGATTATCTCGCCTCTTCCATCTTGCCAGTTCTGGGTTGTTCTCTTCAGTAACCTTGTGAAATTTTGCTTGTCCAAATGGAAGAAAGATAATTTGCCTGCTGATGATTATTTTTTGTGAGTGGAAAAGGATGGATGGTTTTCTATCTGGGCTAGCAAATACTTCTTACCCTTCTACAAGGCTCATTTTTAATTTCTACAACTGTCTCCTCTTCAGTAGTTTTATGTTCCTCTTTCTGAGCACTGTGATCTTATCATGAGACATGTTTCCTACACTTTAGCCTATGTTTTTAATTCCACCCCGTTATTCTAGTTGTTCAAGTATTGGAATAACCCTGAGGCTATCTGTAACAATTTCACCCCATTGTGTTTCTGCCCTTCAAGTGCTTGCCAGGATTAATGTATGAACAACAACAGATTGTTCTTCCTGTATAGTGGGAAATGTTTATAGTGCTCTTCAGATTAAAATAATTTAAAATCCTCTTAAAGATAGGTTTCCCCCCGCCCCCCAAGAGAGTTACCAGGGAAGTATATATAAGATGACTTAAAAACCCCCAAAACAATACAAACAAAGCCTCTTAGCAATGGGAACAGAACACGAATAATTGGATAGAAGCTCATAAGCATGGCAGCTCTGAAGCTTGTGCTGCATGGCTTTGTCTCAAACATGTTTAACTCCACATGTGTGTTTTAATTGCTGCGCAGCTAACAAGCTTCTCACATGTGTGAAGAAAGAAATGGAACGTTTTTGATGTTTGTTGCTCTAAATTACAGTTGTATCCGTAGCATTACTGTGTCCAAAATAATGCTAAAATGAATATGAGAGTTTGGAAGGGATTCATGTATGAGAAGTGTATCTGCTTATCTGCCAGCTAAAAAGTCACTGAGCCAGTAATTTCTTCAATTATCACAGTGTTATGGTCGCGCGGAGGTGCTGGTGAAATGACAGATCCTGTCTTCTTTCCAAAAACAAAATCTGGGTTGTGACTCTTGAGCGAACAGGGATGCGTCTTGTGTTGCTGGGAAATAGGGAATCTGGTTTGATGTTGTAAAATTGTTTGGGACAATTTTGGAGCATACGCTGTGAGGTGTGATCCTGCGCCAGCAGGTCTGGGGACCACACACGTCGGTCGTCTTCATCTCTTCAACACCTCAACTGTAAATTGCTAAGGGTTGAATTTGGGAAGGACAATAAGGGAAAGGAAGGCGGCCAGCTCAGTCTGGGGGGAATTAGGTGCCTTAGTCTGGTAGCATCTTAAAAAAGTCCCGACATGTATCCTTAACATCTTAAAAAAATCTCAGCATCCTGTATTTGGACCTCTCCAGCCTCTGCTGGGTTCCTGTGTTACTGTACTCTTGGGTAATGTGAGGAAAATCAAGCAAATCTATAATTTATGAACAGGAGATGTATTGAATGTGACGGGGCAAACAACTGAAAATTAGGATACACAGAATGAACATTTGTGAAAGCAACACAGGATTCTTGGAAGCTGGTTGTGTATCAATGGAACTGATACGTTGGTATAATGAAGGGAAATAAACCTTTAATATACAACAACATGGCTTTTTTTTGGTAATTGATTTTTATGATATATGTAGTTGATTATATTTTAGTCTAAAAAATGATATGTCTTGAGCTTGGGTCTCCTGGTCAGACATGTAAGAAAGTGTTTTATGCTTAATGACACATATAATAACCCTTCTTCTACCTCCATATCTGCGTATCATGTCCTGATGCCAATCTTGGGCATCCCAGAGCTGAGGGATGTGGCCCCTGCTCTCTGTGGCTCTGTGTTGTGAAGTTTGTCTGTCTTTCAAAATGGAAGAGGGGACTATGGTCCATGGCAACACACAGTGATTTTATTTAAAAATACACCTTTTTTGAAGAGTTTAACTGTGGGGTGGAGCAAAAGTAGGACATCCTTTCCTTCCACTCTCCATAAAATACATGTATGTAAGGGTGACCATGTACCGACTTGCAATAAATTAATTTTGTTTGCAAAAGCACTGTAATTCTACAGTTCTCCTGCCAATTTGGCACAGGAAGACAAGTAAAATCTCAAGTGGAATGCTTTCCCCAGGAAAAGTCTTTCTGTATGTTTTTTTTCTTTAGCTTGAACATAATAATCTGATTGGCAAACCTTTTTAAAAATGAATTGCATAGTTTATAGTGTGAAATGATTACCTATAGAGGAGTTATCATTTTTGCATACATGGCAAAAAAAAAAAAAGCAAACTGTGTGCTGCTAAGATCTGCTGGGTTGTCCTCTTTGGGAGACTGACGGGCTGCAGTGACCTGGAAGGCATCCAGCTGGTGTGTCTCCTTTGCTACCAGCACTGCATTTCTTCATCTTTTAACTCAATTCCTACTCTTGGTGGCAGCTGTTTAATTCTTCTGCCAAAGATAGTTTCAGGGGGGAAGAAAAAAAGAACTGCAAAGGAAGGAATTGTTTAGAATATTGGGTCTAAACATAGATGATGGTGGTGATCGCTGGTTCCATTTTTAGCCCAGCTTCCTAAAGAAATGAGGCTTATGCAGCAGTGCCATCTGTTAGTCTGCTGCTTCCTCACAGATTTTGAGCTCATGGGTCAACTTCAACCAAATTTTGATTTAAAAATAAGTTTTGCTCCAGGTTTTGATATTTGGTGGCTGGTGACATTTGAGGAAGGGCAGACTTTTGAGCGCCGTGGTGATCTCTTTGTGACCGCCTGACTGCAGGCACTGGCAGTGGGACATGGGAGGGAGAGGGCATCTTCTAAAGCAGGGAGCAAGAGAGGTGGAGAACTGGGTGCCTCGCTGGTAGGCAAGATGTGATATGACTATCAGGGTAGAGAATAAAAATGATGGGAAAACCAGGTTGCAGTAGTTCCCTGGCTCAAAGGGCGGCCTGTCTTGTGTCACTAGGTAGGCTCTCCCCAGAAAGAAGTGTCTTTTCCTGCTCGATTCCCACCTCTCCTTGGGCTGGCATGCACGTTTGTGGATCACTACTACTTAGGAAACGTTTTTGGCCATGTTATATGGAGCTTAGATCAGCTTAAAGCAGTCATGAAAGTGAAGCCCAGCGAGGTAGAGATGGGGGAAACCTGTTTGTGGCATGAGTCATTCCTCTCGTCACACAAAGCCTCTTTGACTTAACAAGCCTGGCTTTGGGCAGGATTAGTCCCTCTGGCTGTGCAAGTTGAGTGTGATCCAAGTGAGCAAGCAAGTGTTACTGGGAGAGGAGTATCAGACAGCACCTCAATGTCAACCATGGTGGTTGAGCAAAGAAGAGAAGTTGGTGAAGTCCAGCAGAGCTTTTCAGCTTGAGTCTTCACATTTTCTCTGCTGCTTTAGGATAGAATAGGATAGACTATTTCAGTTGGAAGGGACCTGCAACGATCATCTAGTCCAACTGCCTGACCAATTCAGGGCTGACCAAGTTAAAGCATGTTCTTAAGGACATTGTCCAAATGTCTCTTAAACCCTGACAAGCCTGAGGCATTGATTCCCTCTCTGGGAAGCCTGTTCCAGCATTTGACCACCCTCTTGGTAAAGAAATGCTTCCTAATGTCCAGTCTAAACCTCCCCTGGTGCAGCCTTGAACCATTCCCACGTGTTATATCACTGGATCGCAGGGAGAACAGATCAGGACCTCCCTCTCCACATCCCCTTCTCAGGAAGCTGCTGAGAGCAGTGAAATCGCTCCTCAGCCTCCTTTTCTCCAAACGAGACAAGCCCAAAGTCCTCAGCCACTCCTCACAGGACATGCCTTCCAGCCCTGTCACCAGCTTTGTTGCCATTCTCTGGATGTATTCAAGGACCTTCAGCTCCTTCTTAAATTGTGGGGCTCAGAACTGCACCCAGTGTTCGAGATGAGGCCGCACCAACGCTGAACACAGCAGGATAATCCTCTCTCTTAACTGGCTGGTTCTGCTGTGTTTGATGCACCTCAGGATGTGGTTTGCCCTCACTGCTGACTCCTCTTGAGTCTGCTGTCAACCAGCACCCCCAGATCCTTTCTGCAGGGCTGCTCTCCAGCCACTCCTCTCCCAATTTATAGCTATGCCCAGTGTTACTCTGTCCTAGGTGCAGGATCCAGCATTTGGATTTGTTAAATTTCAACCCATTAATCATAGCCCAGTGCTCAAATCTATCTAGATCCCTCTGCAAGGCCTCCTGTCCCTCAAGAGAGTCAACAGCACCTCCCAGTTTGGTATCATCAGCAAACTTGCTAATGGTGCATTTGACTCCTGTATCCAGATTGTTGATAAATATGTTGAACAGAACTGGCCCTAGAATTGAACCCTGAGGGTCGCCACTGGTGACCCGTTGCAGCCAGGTGGAGCCCCCTTGTTCCACACCATCCAGGCTACCAATGTCTGCTAAAGCGTGGCTGGTGAAGACAATGTTTTACATCTTTGTTTAACATCCTTGTTGGGGACATGGACAGTGGGGCTGAGCGCACCCTCAGCCAGTTCCCCGCCAACACCGAGCTGTGTGGTGCGGTGACATGCTGGAGGGAAGGGATCCATCCCGAGGGACCTGGGCAGGCTGGAGAGGGGGGACCCTCTGAACCTCATGGAGGTCAACAAGGCCAAGGGCAAGGTCCTGCCCATGGGTCGGAGCAATCCCAGGCACAAATCCAGGCTGGGCGAGGAGTGGCTGGAGAGCAGCCCCAAGGAGAAGGACTTGGGGGGCTTGGGGGGTGGAAAACTGCCTGTGAGCCAGCAACGTGTGCTCGCAGCCCAGAAAGCCACCCGTGTGCTGGGCTGCACCCAGAGCAGTGTGGGCAGCAGGGCGAGGGGGGGATTCTCCCCTCTGCTCCGCTCTGGGAGACCCCCCTGCAGTGCTGGGTCCAGCTCTGGGGGCACCAACAGCACAAGGACACGGACCTGCTCGAGCGGGGCCAGAAGAGGCCACGAAGATGCTCGGGGGGCTGGAGCACCCCCCTGTGAGGACAGGCTGAGAGAGTTGGGGGGTTCAGCTGGAGAAGAGAAGGCTCTGGGGAGGCCTTAGAGCGGCCTCCCAGGACTGAAAGGGGCTACAGGAAAGGGGGGAGGGACTCGTCATCGGGGGTGTGTGTGTGTGTGTGTGTAGGGATAGGATGAGGGGGAATGGGTTTAAACTGAAAAAGGGGAGATTTAGACCAGATCTAAGGCAGAAATTGTTCCCTGTGAGGGTGGTGAGGCCCTGGCACAGGTTGCCCAGAGAAGCTGTGGCTGCCCCCTCCCTGGAAGGGTTCAAGGCCAGGTTGGACGGGGCTTTGGGCAACCTGGGCTAGTGGAAGGTGACCCTGCCTGTGGCAGGGGGGTTGGGACTAGATGATCTTTAAGTTCCCTTCCAACCCAAACCAACCAGTCTGTGATTCGATGATTCTGTGTTCTCCTGCTTCCACCCCCAGGCAGGCTTTGTGGACACGTGTTCCTGGTTCCACGGGCTGTGGGAAAGCAGCAAGGCTGTGTCTTTGGAAGTCATAACTGAGCTGGAGAATGAGCTGTGGCACTAGTTTTGGAGAGAAATTTGCCCCTTTTTGGGATCTGGCAGATCCCAAGTGCAAAAATGTTTGAAGGGGCTCTTAAGACTTTTGTAATGGGGTGGTAAAATGCTACTACTGCAAAGAGTTCTTTAAGATGCCCTCCCGCAGTCTGCAGAAAGCTCCTGGCAGAGCGGAGTGAACTGGTGACCTGGAAAAAGAAAATGAGGGAAGCAAGATTAGCCTGCTCAACAGGGAATGCCATTGTGGGATTTATTTTGATTCCTGTGAAAGTACTAGTCTGAAAGACTATACAGTGAAATCCTGTGTTTTATAGTTGGAGAGAAAAAACCCGTGCTTTTGGTAATGCTTTTTTTTCGTTGTTGCTCCTGATGGGGAATCTGTGTGTGCTTTGGAGAGGCTACTTTGCATGATATACTTTATTTAGCAACTGTCATGCCAGTTTGTACGATCTCCAGTGATAGAGCCTGTCCTGGGCAATGTCTGAAATCCAGAATCATGAAATATTTAGTGGACAGTTCACTGCTAATGGGCTCCAGATTTGCACCCGTACCACAGGATCAGTAACAAAAGGCTCTGTGTAGCAGTGCCAAGTTGCCTGAGACTGCTCTGGTTTTTTGAAGTTCTATTTCGGGTTTTATCAAAAGCAAAATCTGAGTTCAGCAAGGCAGGGTTTAGTTGGTTAAAACCAGCAAAAGCTTGTTTTATTTTCCCTGCTTGAAGGAAACCTCGAATATGGCGTGCATAATATACGCAGAAGCTAGTTATGTTTTTCAATAGTAGATAAATTGATGTGAGAAAAAATATACAGTATTGATTTTTCTTTTCCTGTGGCTTTTGAGAGGTTGTTAATGCAGCAAGTACACAAGAGCACTCATATGTCTGTCTGCACAGTAATCTCTAATAAATTGACTTTTTTAAAAACCATTTTTAGTCTGTAGTTTCAATGACTTGATTTGTGGAGTAGATGATATCTCCTGGCACATAATTACTCATTTTTGGGTTGGGTAAAAGGTTGGAGGATAAATTTTGATGCATTATCTGTAGCGCTAAGCATCTCTCCTATTACTCATACAAGTTTTTCCTCTCTGTCTTCTTCCTTATTGTAGCTGAGTAGAGAGGTTTTTAGGGATTGGAGTTTTTTTCAGTGTTAAAATTTATAGTTCAGACACTTTCTAGAGCTAATTGGTCATGATCATGGCAAGGGCAATGATTTATATTCAGGAGACCAACTCTTTCCTTCTCTCAGGGTCACCAACTGTGTAAACAGGTTAGTGACCATAATGAACTGCGACCTTCTGCTTCTTGTTTTCTTTTGGAAAGAAATAAAAATATGCAGCAGGACACACGTCGATAGTCATATTAATGATAAAATGAAGGAAATTTGGTAACATATAACAGAATTTGAAATGCGAGGAGCTGTCAGTCTGGTGGTGTTAATGATCTGAGGATGCCAAGGAAGGCAACGGGTAGATGCTGACATGCAGCTGTGTGAGATGTTTGTGCATGGTTGGGTAATCGTGTGTGTTGGATGTCCAGCAGAAGCACTGCTGAGACGATGAGCAGGTAGGCAGATGGTGACGCTTACGAATCGCCACCATTCAGGGACACTTTGTGCTCTTTGTTCGTGCTGCTCTGGGCCTGCAGTCAAAATTTTGGGGCCATTAATATCTTCTTCCCATTATCCAGTGCAGGACTGCATTGTGTCCGATTTCTTATGGCCTTGCTGCACATGTTCAGTGTTACCTAGGATTTGTAGTCCCAAGCCACTAACATTTTTCTTCTTTCTATATTCTGTTCTCTCTATGTCTAAAGATTTGTAGGTTACCAGAGTGGTACAGGGACCACATTGTCACTGGCCATGAAAAGAGATTGATGCTGATTGCATTGCTTTGTGGTGGTTTATTCCAAATAACTCATCATTTGATGGTAATTCAGCTATCCCAGGTCTCATTATGGGTGTCCTACCTTAACATGGTTCCTCAGGCTAGGAAAAGCCAAGTGAGGATTTTCACTTGGTCTCTGGTGTCCTTCTAACATTCCACTTGTTCTTACCCCGTTTTCTAGTTTTTCATCGTGTGCTCTTCCCATGGTCCTGCAGAATCACTGATCTTTACCTGGAAGCCTTTATATGGTGCAAGGGAGCATGGTATTTCCTGACTCTGAAGACTGTTTATCCTGTCCAAATAGGAGAATGGTTGCCTTGAGCTTCTGAAGTCTTGAATAGGTAGAATTGGCTCAGCTTGAATTGGTAGAAACAAGAAACATGGCCCATGGTTAGAGCTGAGCTCAGACCAGCTGAAGACAGACTTGGTATCCTTATGTTAGCTGTAGAAAAAGGATCCCAGCAACAACAAAAAAAGAGTGGTAAATGCAAGGTGTGGAATCTGGCTCCCTCTCCTTCGTGCCACATGCTATCACGAATGCTGCTTGTGATGCTATTGCGTTTACCTGGGCTTTTCCTTTTCTGTCCTTGCATCAAGGAGGAGCCAAAGGCTCAGCCTGGGATGCTGTGGCAACTTCAGATCACAGGCAGTCTCTGGCAGGCAGAAACTGTCTGAAGCTCAAGGCACCAAAGCTTCAAGAGCACGAGACGCTGCTGTTGCGGAGAAAGAAGGAAAACCAGTTGCTGTTCCAAAGTTGTGCTCCTTTGAGACCTGAGCCACAAGCAGACTTTTTGCCATGTTAAATCTGGTGTTATTAACACGGGATTATTTTCCTTCCACTACCTGAGGAGGAAACAATCTCTTTGTGAGTACCACGTGGACCTCACAAAGTCAGGAGGCTCTGAGTTTCAGGGTCTCAGAATAGCTTCCAATTTATCTTCCCTATGCAGTCAATAAGACAATTTAAATTTTTATAAGGTGATGCCCTTTTGTGATCCAGCAATGTTTGCCATGGAGCTGCTGCGTGAAGAGTTCAGTGCAGATGGACACTGTCACCAATGGTTTGTTCCAGTATTTTCACCTGGTTATGGGGCCCCTCTTTGAATTTTTGCCTGAAGATGATACCAGCCATATTATGCAGGAATGTTATTTTACATACGTGTGGATGTGTGTGTTTATACACCACCACCCAATGCAAACGGGACTGTGTTTTTTATACGTTGTTCTTCACACTGATCTGAGAAATACATCAAAATTAATACAAAATCCCATTGTTCCTTTATAACTTAAAAATGGAGAGTGCTTGACATCTGTAAAGAGCCGTGCCTCATTTGTTGTTTTTCATGAAACAATGACGTTAATTTTTTCTGGCTTCTGATATTTTTTAAGGTACTTTTCAGGAGGCCTTTTCTTGCTTTAACAGGCAAATGCATGATCTGTATGGCTTTTATTTTCCTGTTTTTACTTTTCCTATACTTCCTTTCTATCTCCATTCAACTGCTTGTTCTCACTCAACTGTTTATATTCGTCTGTATTAAGGAGCACCACTTTTTGTCTTCTTTCCCAGTTGTTGAGCCATTGAGAGGCATCTCCATGCACTGGATGCAGTCTTCTGGTGACTTGTGGGTGAAGTGAGGTTTAACTTGTGGTTTTTTTTTCAGGAATCAGCTTTGGTGGACCAGCAGTGGCAGTTTTGTGC
The DNA here is from genome assembly GCF_031877795.1 of Strix aluco. Classification (NCBI taxonomy): domain Eukaryota; kingdom Metazoa; phylum Chordata; class Aves; order Strigiformes; family Strigidae; genus Strix; species Strix aluco. The sequence goes on along the minus strand of NC_133932.1, from coordinate 136,306,569 downwards.
ATGACTTTCTCCCCCTTTATTTTTTTCTCAGTGTGCTGTAGTAGGATGTGCTTTGTGTTTTTCTGAATTAAACCCAAAGACAAACTGCAGAAGATACTATGATGCCAGAACAGCAAAGATTGATAGAAAATGTGGGAGCCAAAAACCCTTTCCCTCTGGATTGAAGGGACATTAAGTCTGCTTGGAGCATGTGTTGTGAGATGTAAAGTGGAATTAAGGACTTTTAATTCTTGCAAGTTCATGGCATTTCTTTTTTTTTTTTTTTTTTTTTCCCCGGAAACGCTGATCTTTATTTTTCACTTTTTATGTACTGTTTAGAAGGTAATGGCTTCCACGGGAGGGACTTGTACATTTGTATGGTTGGCTTTTAATTGCAGTAGGCTTTTAGTAGGTCAAGGAAGCACACATAGGGGGGCTCTTAAAGTGGACTCTGAAATGATTTTGCTTAGCTTTGTTTTATCACTTCTTCGACAAATCTCTCTCTCTCCCCTCAGGTTGCAGCTTTTGAAGCCGTGCCAGCAAAAGCAAAACAGTAATGCTGTGCCAGCACTGCTAACTTCAGTAAAGCACGGAGCATATTTAATTTGCGTTTGTGCACAGGCGCTTGTTGCAAACACCTCTCTTCTTGCCACAGTGCTCGTGATAGTTCCTTGATTGCCTCTGGTAGGGGGATGACTGGCTCTGTGGATGATAAGAGCACAGTGGATGTCATTTACTTACGTTTAGCAAGGCTTTCTACATCCTTGTAGCTGTACTGGGGAGCGGTGAACTATGAGATGGGTGGAAAACTGGTTGCAAAGGTCAGCGGTTTGATGTAACCAGATGTGTGGCCTCCCTGAGGATTAATAGTGGGATCAACACTTTTTGACATCTTTCTCAACAGCTTGGTAGATAGGATAGGATGCACCTTTCGTAAATTAATGCATGGAGCTGAATCGGGAGTAATGGTTGTTGTGATCGTGGGCAGGGCTTTCCATTCAGAAGAACTTTAACAAAGTGGAGACCAGGACTGATGGAAACCCATGAAGCTCAGCAGAAGTGTCCTTCACCTGGGATGGAATAATCCCATGCAAGAGGCACCCTGGCACAAGAAGGGCACTGAAATGCTGGAGAAGCCTCGGAGATGGTTGTGAGCTGGAGTGCCTGATGTTAGAAGAGGTGATGAGCTGGGTCTGCTCAACTGGGAGAAGATGCAGGGGGAACCTTATTACTATCATTATCTTCATCAACCCGAAGGGGAGGTTACAGGGAAGACAGTGCATGCTTCTCAGAGGTGTGTAGTGATAAGAGGCAACAGACACAAGTTGGATTTAGGTTATACATGGAGGGGGAGGAAAAGCAACCCCAAACTCTGAACTATTGCCTGAGGAAACGTGGGAATCCCCACTAGAAAGATTTAGTTTAGATAGCACGTCTGCCAGGAATAGTTCCAGTGTTGTTCTTGCCTTGCCTCTTGGAATTCCATGAAGAAAGTCTCACCTTCTTTACTTATAAAGATCAAAAAACCCACCAAAAACCATCCTGAAAATATGTTGCATGCCAGTATTCTTTGTACTTCTAGAACTGGACATCTTCTTGCAGTGCATCCATATCCTCTTAGAGTTGGGCACCAGTGTATTCCAAGTCCTAGTTTGTTGGACATGCAAGCCTTCAATTCAACTTGAAAATCATCAGGGAGGTATTTGCTACATGTTTTTGCTGCACAGTGAAGTACAAATAGCCCTTTTTCACTCCCTCAAGAAACGTTAAAGTCTATTTGGAGGAATAAAAGTGCAGTGCAACATTTAGTCATAAATTGAAGATTTCCAACACCGTGTTGACTTAAAGCATATGTTAGTGAAACATGTCTCTGCTTTGCAGACAATTTTTGTACTTATGCTGCGGCAAGCACATTTAAAACAAGCACGGAAAATGTGCTGCCAGGAACAATCCAGCGGTGAGGGTAGGGTCATTTAGATGACTTAATAGGTCATGTTCTTTTTTCTTTTAGCGATCTGTATTAAATCAATGATTCATATAAATTATGCCAAAGGAAGTTAATTGTTATTACATGGTATAAAAAGCTGCCAAACTAAGGGCAAAACTCTCATTGCAGTGCGTGCTATAAAATGGAGCTATGTTGTGATTGCTGAAAGCATAAAATGGCTGAACCATTCACCCCTACCAAACAGCATGAACGGAAACTGTCACGGTAATGGCAGGAGCGAAGAAATTTTGGAAGCAAAGGTTTGGAGGTCGTGGCATGTTTGGAGGCTTTGGCACATTTGGAGGTTCTCCAGAAGATGTGATAAAAATTGAATGGGAAATACCCAGCTCAAGGAGAATACTGTACTTCTCCGTTGCCCAGATCTGCAGAGGAATTCAGGAGTTTAACTTCATTGGTTCAGTGAGAGTTGAGCTCCTAAATATCTTTGAGGGATTAGACTGTAGTATATGTAATATGCTTTATTTCTTATCTCTACGAGAGGGGCACTGCTACTGTTCTCTCTTGCAGAAATGTTATGAAGAAAAATAGTTCAGTTTTTTTTCTTTTTTTGTGGTCAGATACTGTGAAGATGAGGCTATGCAGTTATATTAATTAGATAGCTATGGGCAGGGTAATAGGCTTGGCTCAGAATATGTTCTCCAGGCACATTTTCAGGGCTGTTTGAAGATGAATTGTAGCTTCTCTGAGAGAGGGTACATCAAGGACGCTTGAGCAGAAGATGATAAGCTTTGGTGCTGGCCATTGCATGCTATTGCTTTGGAATATTTCTCACTGTAGTCAATGAAGAGGAAGAAAAAATCTATCACATGTTGCTTAATTTTGATATGCAGTTTGCACAAAATCTGACATGGCCTTTTGCTAAGGATGCATTTTAAATGGAAGAAGGAGATATAATGAGGAGAAAATGTGAGAGTGGAAACACTGGCTATTATGTGAAGGAGAACGGGTTAAAAGATACATTTTTAGGAATTGTTTGGAGGAAAGTCTGGGGGGTTTTTTGTGCAAGGAGAAATAGCCTTCAAAGTAGGAGTCAGCATGGCAAAAAACAGAGGTGGAAGGTGTAGGGTAGAGAGGGGGTCAAGGGTGAGACAGGAGGGCAACTGGAGTGGAGATGTTGGCATGGCAGAGCTTCTGAGAGCAAGCTGGAATAATCTGGAGTGAGGACATGTGTTTATTAGAGTTGATGGGGAAGTTCAAGAGCACCGTGACACACTAGAAACTTAGGAAACGGCATTACCAAAAATGGGGAAACTCCACACTCTCTAGTTACTAAATAATTAATAACGGATGATTTCTGGCCTGCTTAGTGACCTGACCTGATTGCAAGAAACAAAACATGTGGGGTAAGGATTACAATGCTATTAGGCACGGTCTTTGCTGTGATTGGCCAGTAGTGGAACAGTAAATGATTAAAGTCCTTCGCAAAAACTGTTACAGGGCTGGAAGAAAGCTTTTTATTTTTCTCTAATATTATCAAGAATTTTTTTTATCCATCTGCAGTATTCAGGAAGCTGAAATACTTGGTGGTGGGGGGTCCCCTGTGAACTGGGGACCTTTAAGAACTGGTGGATATTGCTCTAAATTTCGGTTCGCTTTTTCACTGGCATTGCTACTGTAATGTCTGTGTCTCTCTGTGTGGCAAAGGGAATCAAGTGAGGAAAAATTAAGTCTATGGTGACAGAAATTGCTAATGACTTCCAGAGGATGGAGAGATTGGGACTGCTCTCCCTAGTGAAAGAAATGTTGATTTAACTAATTTTTAATTGCTTTAAAGCTTATTTAAAAGTGCGTTTGTTATTGAAAAGAGAAGTAATTAAAGTCCTTGAAAAATTGTGGTGAACTTTGGAAACACCTTTATGGAAAAGCAGTTACCTACCTTAAAATTATTTTTATTCCTACCTAATCTGTATGAATAGCTTAATTGCTTGAATAAGTTCGGTGCATGGATGCTGCTCAGATATGTCAACATGTGTGGTATAAGGGAAGATGGAAAACCTGATAAATAGTCAATCATTGCTTTCGGAAACTTTCTAGATAAGTAAAAAAAAAATAAAAAATCACTTTTGTGAATCACTTTTTTGACAAGAACTCCTTCTCCCAAGACATAGGGGGCAGCAGAATCGAGTGTAGTTTCTAGAGACAAAATGGTTGCTAGCAAAATCATTTGGTCAGGATGGAGCTTATGCTGGTAAAACAATGATTTCATCAATGTAGCTTTGCTGTTTTTTCAAATGGAAATAACTACAGCAAGAAGGCTCTTTGTCAGTACAGCAATCTGCAAATTGATTTTGTTGTCATGTTTTTCTTGTCTTGAGGACAGCGGAGAAAAGATCACACCTCTGCCTTGTGTAGCTACATTAGTGAAACATCCTGAAGAGATCAAGGTCTATTCTTAACCTATAATTTTGTTTTGGAATTTGTCTACAATCCATTAGTTGGCTTTACAGCACAAAGGATGGATAAAACCATCAGAAGTAGTGAGAGAAGTGTGTGCAGGTTTTGTGCTATTGTTTTATCTCACAGTCACTAAATATAGTATTCCACTTGACTAATAAATGTCTTATTTTGGAAAGCTTGTCTTTTGTTTCTGGAAATATCTGCTTTTTTTCCCCAAGAGACAAGCCTCCACAGGGAGACTTCATCCAACAGCCTTCAGGCATGTTAAAGGAGCATCAGTGAAAACCAGATTCTAAAACCCAAGCCTGATATGATAGTAAGTGTTTTGGGCACTTTCTTTTAGTAAATTTGTGCCATAGTCCCTTTTACTAAAAAGAGTGTGTTCTCAAAAAGACCATGGGTTTATGGCTCATGATTCAAACAGCAAGATCCTGAAGGTGACTCTTTGTTCCCCGGCTCTCAAAAAGGCCACAGTAGTGAGAATGCAGTCAGAGGTGGTGGTAGGTGAAAACCAAGCCTAAAGCTTTTTGTGAAAAAATTTAACAGAAGTGCTTCCTGTGTCTTTCTAAAGCCTTCCCAGTGCCTGGCTGAGAGAAGGACCTGAGGCACAATGACTTGGCTGAGGTTTTAGGTGGAAGAGAGTTGTGATGCTGACAGTTTGGGATGACAAATGAAACATCTACTGAGGGTGGTGCTTGTACCAGCTCCTGAGCCAAGGGTTTGCCCAGCCTCCCTTCCTAAGGCTGGATGACTCCTAAGGCCAAAAGTTTCCTTTTGCCTTCTGGTTGGACCTACAGTTATAGTCCTTTCTCTTGGTGTTTGGGTTGGTTTTTTTTTTCCCCAGTTATTCTTGTTTTGGGGAGCCATGACCCGTGGTTTATTAGAATATATTTTGTGTGAGGTTGCCATTGAAGATCATTCAAACACTCATTAACTTTTGTCCGTACTACGTGATGTTTAGTAGCTTCCAGAGGACCTGAGTCTCTGTCCACTTGCACTCAGACCTTTAAGATCTCAACAACTTGTTTTTTTTAATCCATCAGTCTATAGATGGACAGCAGTTGTAAGGATATTTAGGTGGCTTGGCTGGAATTACTGCATTTTTCAAGGATAAATCAAAGGTTAACATTTAACATTAGGGCCTCCAGTTTTTCATAAACTCTTGGCAATGGTCTCTTCATATTTAGAGATTTAATAGATGATGATTTTCCACTTTAGAAGTTGCATGTTTGAAATGATGGTAAGCAATGTTTAATGTGCTAGAGGATGAAATATTCCCTTTGAAACCCTGGAGGATTGTGCAAATAAGAAATAATCTATTTCTTTCACCATCTACTGCTTTAATACCAATTTAATAAATAAGATAGTTTATATCTACATTCATAGGACCATAGAATAATTGATCTTGGACAGGTGTTCTGGAGGGTATCTAGTCCAACCTCTTGCTCAAAGCAAGGAGCTAATTTTTTGATACTAGCTTGAAAATTAGGTGAGGTTGCTCAGGGCTTTGAACTGGGGAGACTTCCAAGGATGGAGACTGCACCTCCTCTCTGGGAACCCCTTGCACTGCTGTTTAACCCCCAATATTGAGCTTGTTTCTACCTTACACCCAGCTGGAATTCTCCTTGTTGCCATTTGTCCCTGTTGCCTCACCGTGCACCTCTAAGAGTCTGGCTCCATCTTCTCTGTAGGTACTTGCAGGCATCAAGAAGGACCCCCAAAACCTTACCTCCTCCAAGCTGAACAAACCCACCTCTTGTAGCCTTTCCTCATGTTCTCTGGCCACCTGACCATCTTGGTGGCCCTCCACTGGACTCTCTCTTGCATTGGGGACCCCAGTATTGCTGGTGGTCCAAGATCTAGTATTTCAGATGAAGCTTCAGAAGCACCAAACCCATACCAGTATAACCCAAGATGTGGTTGGTCTTCCCTGTTGCAAGAGCACGCTGACTCACAGGCCACTTCTTGTCTGCCAGGAGCCCAGGTCCTTTCCTGCAGAGCTCTTGCATGGGATGACTCCATCCCAGGTGCAGGACTCTGCATTTGCCTTTGCTGAACCTCCATGAGTTTCCCGTTAGCCCATTTCTCCAGCGTAACAAGATCTCTCCAAACGTTAATGATTACTCTAGTTTATCAGCCACTCTCCTTAATTTGTTAATGCTTTGTTGAACTTGCAAAAAATATTTTCTATCCTGTCTACGAAGTTGTTGAGAAAGCTGTTAAAAAGTATTGGTCCTGTGATAGCCCTGAGGCATGCCACACACAACCAGCCACCAGCTGAACTTTGAGCTGTGGACAACCTTTCCAGTCTGATTTCAACAAATTTTCCATGCCCCTTGTAGCCACACTGGGGAGCTGTGAAGGGAATGGGTAGTTTACAAAGATAAAATGGTGGGAGATCATGGGGAAATGGTGCAATGGTGGGAGAGCATGTGGAAAACCTTGCTAAATTGAGGTGCTGGTCATCCCCCGTGCCAGAGGCAATCAGGGCGTGACTGCCATCATCCTTCAAATTTGATATCGAAAGGCCTTGCACTGATATTGGCCACCTTCCTCAGCATCCTTGGATGTGTTCTCTCTGGTTCTGGGGACTTCTGTGTCCCTGGCTTATTTAATTAGTCTCTAGTTTAGTCCTCCATCCTCTATTGTGGGTATAGTACCTGTCTCCCCAAACTCTGCTGCTAGGCAGTGTATTGAGCCTAATTATTCTGACAGAGTTTGGAGATTTAAGAACCTTCTTCAAAGACAGACTGTATAAATTGAAGTAGATTAATAAACTCGACTGGAACATAATGCCATTTCTTATTCTAAGCATAATAAAGTGAAAATCAAGAATGAGTGCATTTGTCTCCAGTGTGTATTTTTCTGGATTACAAAATGTAGCAGATGTCGTATATAGCAACATTTCTTTGTAAACCAGCATGTTTGAAAGACTGGCCTTATAAGAATTCGTCTTTTTTAAATAGGTGTGTATCTAAAAGCAAAACAGATCTCGCTCTGTTTGTTTAAATCTCTCTTATCTGCTGATGTGAGTTCAGATTAGAGTGGCTGACTTAAATATCTTGAATCCACCCATCTTGCCGCTGTGTCGGCTCCCAGCTCTGCCCCTGAATCCTCTCCGGTGCTGAAATCCAGAGCTCAACAGCAGCAGGGAGCTGAGCCGCCAGCAAAACGCTGCTGATATTTCAGTAGCAGTTGTCCTTTTACCAATCTTTGGCTCTAAAAGCAAGCCCTCCAGTTTTCTAGTTTTAGGATTAGACTTTTTAAATCAGTAACTGGTGAGTAAGTAAAAACGCGCGTGGGATTTGCCGCTTTTCCTAAACTCATTCTGCCCTTCTAGCCTTGGTACAGCATCCTTCAAGCAGGAAAGTAATTTTAACAATATATAGTAGAATATCTAACAATATATAGTAGAATATAGTAGAAGAAATGATGTAAAAGGGAGGTGTGAGCAGGGGTGATATTCAGCAGCTGAGTACTGACGTTTATCATTTGTCTTCCTTGCAAGCCGAGACAGCAGGATGTTCCTGGAGGAAGGATGATGCCCAACTTTGCCAGTTTTAATGACTTCTGTGATTTTCTTACATCTCTCTTTCACAAAAATGGCTCTACATGATGTTTAATACTCTGTTTACACAACCCTTTATTTTTAGACACTTGTTGCACGCCTTGAGGTGTTGAGTTGTGTATATTGACGTTGAGTTTTCAACGTCATGCCCATGATGTTGCTAGTGAAGCACGTGTGTGTGCTCCCATGCTGCTTCCAGTCTCTTTTCACCCTCTTTTTCCAAAACCTCTCTCCTCTCCGGACTGGCCAAAGTCATCCTTCCACCAGTTGGACAGGACAAGAGTCAGGGATGGGTCTTTATTTGCCCAGCTTTTGGCAGGAGGAGGCTCAGGAGGTGCAAACAGTCCTGGTAGACATTCTCTCCCGAGCACCACCACCGTGCTGTGGCATCTGGGGAGACCAGGGGTGAATTTCTGTCCTTTTTGCTCGGTGCAAATTCTCTTGGCTGCATCTTGTATCTTCCTCCTTTGGGGTGAAGCGTTTTTCTTGGAATTCTTGCTCCTCCTCTGCTGCCTGTTCCTATTGCTGGGCTCCCTTAACTGTGCTGGTACAACTATCTGAGCAGCCATATGGTGAACCAGATCAGTGAACAGCAAAAAAGGTTATTTTTAACCCAGATCAGTTCACTAATGTAGTTCACTGTACAGCTCCGTAGCAGTCATGTTGGTACAAAGGCAACTGGCAGTTTTTGAGGGGAGGAAAGACGGGAAGGCGCTTCCAGCCAGTAATGTCCCTGTGGTTTCCTGCCATGTTTTCTGCCTTCCAAAATTATTTCTTTCCATGCCTTTATTTCCTGCTAGGTATTTTCACAGATGTTTTGGCTTCTAATTCGTCCAGGTGGATCTCATCTGATATTTTTTTTGCCAATACCTCTGGCTTCTCAGGTTGTTGGTTTTTTTTTTTGTTTTTTTTTTTTTGTTTTTTAATGTGTCCTGAGAACTAAACTTGGCTCTGTTCTGGATAACCTGGGTATATTCATTGACATTTTGCTCTATTTTTTCCTTAATTTAGATACTAAATGTGTTAGGCTCTATGACAAATGTCTCTGGTATCCTCCATATGGTATCTCCTTGCTCCCAACTCAGTACTACACCCTTTATTATTGACTTTATGTTATAGTCCTTTAATTGTATTCACTGCGTGAGTAAAGGTGTCGGAATTAACCTTCAGAATGAAACACCATCAGTGCTTTTCTTAATGTCCAAATAGACTGTCTGTCATGTTCTCATTAATCCCTCTTTTGTAATGCTGTGAAGACTTGCGTTAAAGTGTTTTTCTTAGATTTTATTGCTTTTAAATAGAGGTAAAGGTCAAACTGAGGCTGCTATCGCTGAAAAGTTTATTTTTACTTTATGATGGCTGCATATAATTTTTTAATACTGAAACTTTTCAAAGATTGAGTACTGTCAGTAGTGCAGTAAACAGTTTCCTTTAATTAACACTAATCTTAGATAATTAAATTGTTTCCTTTTGACTGTAAAGTTGTTTGTGACTTAGAAACCTCTAAGTGTCTTATATGATATAAATTGTACAAGTGAGAATAACTAATCCAAAATCAATACTTGAAGAACCGGTTTTGAAAAATTGGTGAAAACAGGAGGTAATAACTTCAACATCTACATCTGAAGAATTTTTCCTGCTGGATTTAGAAAAGTGTTTGATACAAGGACAAGCCTGATGTACGAGGCTACGCAGGCTCAACGTCAGCCCCCCCTGCTGCCCCAAGGGACATTTATTCTCTAATCTCAGTCAATTTAGTTATCAGAGCCCAGAAGATCCCTTTCCATTTTGCTGGGTTTGGATTCTCAGAGTGTTAAAATGCAAAATGCAGTGGAATAAGATTTAAAGGAAGGTGCCTGGCTCCAGACAAGCATCATTAGAGCTTGTCCAGTTGGACTTTAGCTCCTAATGTTGTTCTCTTCCTTCAAAAATCCCAGTCTCAGTGAATGTCCTGATGGATGGCCGTGCAATTCAAGGGACTCAAGCGGTACGGAAGGTTTTTGAGATGGAAAATTGGCTCATGAGGAAAGTGTTGCAGTGCTGTCCAACTGAATAAAGCTATTTTCTCAGTGGATAATGCTGTATTTTTACTCTCCAGCATGTCAGACACTTAAATGGTTTTATCTGCATTTGATAAGTAGTTGTGGAGTGTATTTTTAAATGAATTATGCTAACACTGTTTTATCATAATAATCTGCAATCTACCAAGGCAGGGTTTTTGATCATGATTCTAATTCTTAATCTATTTTATAATCTGTGTACCCAGCTCCTACCACTGGAGTCCAGATTTATAGAAAGAAGAACAAACGTAAGAGATACAAAAGGGAAATTATAGGAGAATAATTGTAATATCATCATCATAATGGTGTAGGTACAAAAACAAAAGCAGCAAACTAAATTTTGGTCATAGGAGGGGAGGGTAGAATTAAAATGAAAAATATTATTTCACTGCTTGAAATACCACACATAGTTGATGAAGATATTAAGGAACAAGTTTTCTTATTAAGTAGCTACAGTAATCTTATAAGGAAATGATAAGGGATTTAAACTTTTTCACACCAGGAAGAAAGTGGGAGGAGAAGGAGGACTTCATTATGGAGTAGGCTGCAGGAACCCTGTTAGGTTTCTTTGCTCAACTTGATAGAGGTGAATTGCTTTAAAAGCTAGAGCACGTAATCTAATAAATAGGAAATTAGAAGTTAATGGGAATCTTGCGCAAAATGTATTCTGTGTGAATTAATGCATTCATTCAGTAAGCTGAGGCAACTTTGGCTCTAGAAAAGGAGTTGACAAGGGTTAGTAGGAAGTCAAACGTAGTAAGCAGGAACCGGAAGAGTCTTGACTCTCAACCCAGATGTTTTCCACTTGCAGTTGCAAATATCTGGTGTACAAGCAAAGAGGGCAAAAATCTTTGAGGACTGAAGAGAGAAGGTTTAGTAACGTCCTGTATCTCTAAAAAACTCACACAGGACAAACCCCTCACCACCAAGAAACAAGCACCTCCCAAACTTGATAAGGCATCCAAATACCTTCTTTATACGTCTCATCTGGTCAAAGTATTTTCTTTGTACGTCTCATCTGGTCAAAGTATCTTCTTCGTACATCTCAGCTGTTCGTGGCTGGTGGTGCCCCTGCCTGTAGAGGGGGGGTGCCTGGTGGGTGAGTGGATGAGGACAGTTCCAGCATCTCTTCCAGACCCTCTTAATATCCAGATCATAACTTTAAAATAAAAAGAGCAATGATACTTGCCAAGCATGAAAGACACTTCTGGCTAGTGAATATTTCTACTTTTCTTCTTTCCATATTTCATTTCAGGAAAAACCGTGTCATTTTTTCAGGCAGTCCTACCTATGGTAATGTCAGCTCAGTAACTGGGGGAGCTGGTGTTCTACCTTTGCTAAAGGAGGCAGATTCCAGCTTTCCATTGGTGTTTGCCTTGCCTGAGCTTGCCGGTGTGAGATCAGCATTTGGCTTCCCGTGGTACCAAGGGATGACGGCGATATCTCCGTTGGCTCTGAGACAGCCTACAAGAGACTGCTGGGGTGGCACGACTGGGAAAAGGCAACCTGCCTCTCTTGGGGAAGTCAGGGTGATTTTTTTCTGTATTTTTTGCTCCCTGCTCCCTTTTCTTTCTCCATTCTTTTAACAGGTGGAGCAATGAGCCTGGTTAAACTTAGAGACAACCAGGAAAAAAAGAATATTATCACTGACGAGGAGAGCCCTCTTCTTCCCCGAGGAAGCAGTAATAATATTTATTTGATAGGGACTTGTGTGCTGGATAACTGCTCCTTTTGATTTCTATATGCTTCACATGAAAGTTCCAGCTAGCTCTTCAGGGAGTGGTACATAGTTTCTTCAGCTGTGTACCGAAGGACTTCTAACACCTTGCACAGAGTTTTTAGATTACTAATTAAAAATGCCACATTACAGTTTAAATGTCCATCCTAGATCCATTGTATGATAGTCCTCAGCACTAAAATAAGTTTATTCCCTTTGCTTGCTTTTTTTGGTTGTTAATCTACAGAGAGGCAAGCTTTTCTCTTCCCTTTCTACCCCCTCCTGTCCTGCATGGAGGTGACTTCTGCAGATTTATTCAGCTTTCTGCAAGAGGCTGAGGTTTTCCCAGCTGCTGCTTCTCTCCCACTGGTTTCAGAGGAGCAAGGTTTGCTGGTAGAGCTGCACCAGCACATTGAATGAGGAGGGGGCTTCTACAGCATCACGGGGTTAATCTGAGGTCGCACTCTTGATGAACATGGTTGTGCCAGCAGAACTCCCCAATGTTGTGCTATTTCCCTAAATATTCCAAATTAATACCTCCTGTCATGTTTTTCCTCTTTAAAATTTGTTTTTCTCATTCTCTAATGAATGTCTTTGAACTTCTACTCGAAGGCCTTGATTGGGACTGACTGTGTTTCTGAAAATAGGTCTCAATTTTGTGTGTGTATGGCATCACTGTGGTTAGAGAATGTGGCAGTCCAGGCCTCCAGCTGAGGAGGGGTAGGAGATGGGGGTAGAGCACAAAGCAAGAGAATATGGTGAGGGCTGGGTTTTGGGGCCACTCCTGTTTAACATCTTTATTGATGATCTAGACGAGGGGATCGAGTGCACCCTCAGTCAGTTTGCAGATAACACCCAGTTGGGTGGCAGTGTTGATCTGCTCGAGGGTAGGGAGGCTCTGCAGAGAGACCTGGCCAGGCTGGAGCGATGGGCTGAGGCCAACTGGGGGAGTTTCACTAAGGCCAAATGCCGGGTGCTGCCCTTGGGCCACAACAACCCCCAGCAGGGCTACAGGCTTGGGGAGGAGTGGCTGGAGAGCTGCCAGTCAGAGAGGGACCTGGGGGGGATTGATTGATAACGAGCCAGCAGTGTGCCCAGGTGCCCAATGGCATCCTGGCTTGTATCAGCACTAGCGTGGCCAGCAGGGACAGGGAAGGGATCTTACCCCTGTGCTCGGCACTGGTGAGGCCGCCCCTCGATTCCTGGGTTCAGTTTTGGGCCCCTCACTCCAAAAAGGGCATTGAATGACTCGAGCGTGTCCAGAGAAGGGCAACGGAGCTGGTGCAGGGTCTGGAGCACAGGTGTGATGGGGAGCGGCTGAGGGAACTGGGGGGGTTTAGTCTGGAGAAGAGGAGGCTGAGGGGAGACCTCCTGGCCCTCCCCAACTCCCTGAAAGGAGGGTGCAGAGAGGGGGGATGAGTCTCTTGAGCCAAGGACCCAGCGGCAGGCCAAGAGGGAATGGCCTCAAGCTGCGCCAGGGCAGGGTCAGACTGGCTCTTAGGAAGGATTTCTTTGCAGAAGGGGTTGTTGGGCGTTGGAATGGGCTGCCCAGGGCAGGGGGGGAGTCCCCATCCCTGGAGGGGTTGAAGAGTCGGGCTGACCCAGCGCTGAGGGATCTGGTGGAGTTGGGAACGGTCAGTGTGAGGTTCATGGTTGGACTGGAGGAGCTTCAAGGTCTTTTCCAGCCTCGATGATTCTGGGATTCTGTGAATCTGACACAGCTTCAATTACATTTACGTCCTGCACCTTCTCACACACTCAGGTTAAGTGAAAGATCCATGTGAAACTAGATTTCTTTTGTGTTCATACTCATTTGAATGATTTCTCTTAAATTCTGACCATTTACGACTGGGTTTTGATTGGTGACTGAGAGCAGTGATGTGTGTGTGTAGACAGTTGGATAACTTCCCTCTGTGTGTTGTGCAGCTCATCACAGCTTCTCTCTGCAGTAGCAGCATCCACTTATTATGAACCTAATCGTTTTGACTTCTGGTCAAGAAAAACCAGAAAAGAGGCCAAAAAAAACCCCCAACCCAAAAAGGGTGATTCTACTGAGCGTCTGCGTGGCAGCACAATACAAGAAGGGATTGCTGCTGTTGCAGCTAAAGAAAGATCCCACCGACAAGGTTAATGGGAGGTGGGTACAGTACTTCTGTTTCTTTAGCAGCTAAAGACGAACAAAAAGTGAACTTGCTGATAATCCCTCGGCATTAAAGGTTGCTGCAGTGCTGTCCTCCTGCTAAATCAAGGTGGTGCTTGGAAACCCCCATGCATTCAGCACACGCAGCAGTGTTGGACACGTACGGGGAACCTTCAGTATTTGCTGAGTGGAGTTTATTGACTTCCTTGGCCATACAAGTGTAAAGATGTAAAAATGTTCCAAAGCTTGGACTTGAAGCAAATTTAGCTGTCAAACTGGCTCTGCTAGATGAAATAGTAAGGGCAGAGGCATCGAGATTGTGTGAAAGCAGAGGAAGGAATGCTCGTTGGTCCCATGGTTGATGCTGAGCCTGGCGTAGCTGGCAAGGCGCGCTTTTTGCAAAATTGCTAAAGGATGGAGGAAGACCTGGGGGAGGTGGTTTTCTCCCCCATTTGCTTGGACCCAGATTATTTTCTGCTTCTTTCTTGCCACAAAAGGAGTAATTTGTTTAATTTTGCAAAATGTTACTGAAGCTGTTGGAAATGAAACTGCAGCCCACGTCTTCTTGATAAATGACTGTGTGTATTCCTGGAAGGAAGTTAAAACGGGTCTGTGTTATATTTGGTACCTCCTGAAGCACTGAGGCTACTTTGAGTACAGAATGTGCTCAGAGAGAGACTAATTTGCTATTGCAGAGCTTGATGTGATGAGATTTGTCAAGTCGTTGTTTCTGCTGGAATTCACTTACGCTTTCCTCTCTCTCATCTCTAAGATGTTTGCTTATATATTTTAGAGTTGTGACATCTTTGAACTGGTGGACCATAAAGGCAAGTCAGGAAGCCTAAAACAAGGATTAAATTCCAAGCAATGAATATGCTTGTTATAAGGTGGAAATACAGAAGTCAAGCACCTGTACAACAGGTAGAAATATTAGTGAGACGTTTCCCTGAGTGCACTCACGCTTTTGGTAGCAGCAGTGTTGGGATTATCTGGACGTTTGAGCATCAGCAGGGTGGGTTTTGGCTTCTCTCCAAGGATGCCATCTCAGATGGTATGGTGGTGGTTTTCTGCAGCAGGGGATTCTGGGAACTTCAGTAAAAATGAAGTTGGTTGTTTTTTTGGGGTTTTTTTGGTTTTTTCCCCTGTTCATTTCCGATTTCATGCTGTTTCATTTGCTGGGCTTGAAGGGCCTCTTGGTGTAATGCTGCAGGAAAGGTGGAATGGATCAGCACTCCCAAAGAAACCCTCAGTTGTTTTACTGGATTCAACGTTTTCTGCGTCCTGTTTCTCCCCAAGAGTGTTTTTTGAGTGAATGTAAACTAATACTGGGTCAGTGGTTAGAAGCAATGAAAAAATATTTAATGTAAACCTTTTGGTACTGGGTTGATTAAAATAAACAACTGTTATAAGGAGTGCTGGTCCTGGTTTGTGAACAGTAGGTTTTCTGTTCCTCTGTATAATGCATAAAGCATGTGGAGCTGCTTGAGAGCTTTTGTTTTGTGCTGTGCTTATTTTGAGGTATTTCTTTTTCAGCTCTCTGAGCTTTTGTGTCAGCTGGGAAGGGAGGGTGTAGGAGTAACGTGTAAAACTTTGTTTGGCTAAAACCTGTTTAGTCTCAAATCCTGACAAATAGCTGGTTAACAAGTATTTAAATGAAAGCTTGAACTTTGTTTTCTCCCAGTTGAAAGCTGAGAAGATCCTAGTTCTGATTTTATCCACTCCTGATGTTGTTTGTTTCTAGTTTCTACGCGATTCTTCAGCAGAGCGTAGGCAAAGCATAGTTGATGTAGACTTTGTGCAAGACGCGCCGTGTGAGTATTCCACCCCAAGTCATTGAGCTGTAACATAGCTGTAGAAAGATTTTGTGTCTTGATTTGAAGGTGCAAATGTTGAATTTCTGCTGATTTTCTTCCTATGCCTATGGTGAGGTAAAAGTGTAGCCTTGGTATTTTTAGGGGAAGGCAAACTGAGATATTTATTTGTAGGAAAAGTGCAGTAAATATGCATATCTATTTTGTTCAACGACAGCAGGTAGGAAACATGAGTTGCAGACCGTTCACATCATGCTGTCTTTTTTGCAGCTGCTGGTCTTGTAGCCAGCTCCTGTAACCCTTCCCTCTCCTCCTCTTATCCTGCGTCTCCATCGCTCCTCCTTTTTTGACTGCTTTTCTTACATGTGCCCATTCCTCCTTTTGCTCCAGTGGAGATAAAGACCACTCTTTGCTAGAAAGAGACGTGTTTTCTGTCCGACGGGTTTGCCCGCTGAGCCTCACGGGTCTCTCTCTTTCTCTCTGGTTGCTGCTGCAGAGCTGTGGAATGCTGTGAAGACTCACTGCCCTGCAGCTGTAGGCAGACTCCTCTCCGGATTATCTCCATCCGAAGGAAGCTCGTATCCAGGAGGTATCAATTCATGTTTTATGTCTGCCCTTCAATTCTAGCGCTTGAGTTTAGATACTCCTCCAAAAACCTTTTTCCCTACTCCCTCCACAGAGAAAAGCTTTGGATGCCACAGAGATTGCAAGTGTTGATTAAAAAGCGTTTGTGTTTGGTATGGGTTGGACCCTTGTTTATATTAAATGAACTTTGGTACAGAATCACATTACGTTTTAAACTAAGCAAGTAATTTCTGGGTCAAGAAATGCATAAGCTGGAACTCCAGCAACACTGTATGTCTAGCGTATTTTATTGTGTTGATTTATAAAGTTAATAAACCTAAGGTAATCAGCAGACTGGAGTAGAACACACAGTAGGTATGTGCTGCTCTTATAAAGAATTGTAAGAGTTAGGATTTTTGTAGTGTTTATTAGTCTTAATATCTTCTTCGTAAATAATTTATTTTTGTTTTATATTAAAAAGAAGGCAAAAAGCGCTGCTTGTGTTCGCTAGCTGGGTCGGAATCACTGGGTTGGTAGAGGCACGATTCCTGGTATAAATTTCTGTCATTTGCCTGTAGAAAGGCAAATTATTTTCTAATAGTTTGTGTTGCAGCCTTTCATAAAAACTAGAAACGATTTTTAAAAATATAAACTTTGCGGTGCAATGTGGTCTGTAAATTGGCTGGAGCAGATTCTATCTTAACTATTTATTTTTGTGTATGGTGTCTGGCATTACGAGCCTGGACAGGTCAAGCCCTCTAAGCATTTATATATAAAGACAATGAAATACTTTACATCAGTGGCATAGCATGATATACAACTAGCTATTAAATACGACCGTACCACTTCAGGAGATCCCTGTGCTGCACACAGTTACGGGCTAGAAAGTATGTTGGGCAGATGTCACTGTCCGCCTGCCCTGTGCTTGAATTTTCCCCTGGGTATTCACACTTGGTTGTTGCTGCAGAGAAGACACTGGGATAGCTGAAGTGTCAGTCTGACCCAAACCAGCTGTTCTTGCGCAGGAGTATGGAAAAAACAGGGTTGACTGTTGGTTTTTTGGTTTGTTTTTTTTTTTTTTTCCTTTTATATGTTTTGCTGCTTGCTTAGTAACATGAACTTTAAATGTCAGCTGCCAGGATACCCACTGAGTGTTCTGCTCCCACTCAAGTCAGATTTGCTGAAAACCAGATGCAGACAGACAACAACAGTGCTGATGGGTGCTCTCTGCTCTCAGATCCGCTGTGCTGCAGCGGGGAGGCATGCTGTGACCCTTCTCCCAATATTTTGGCATGTAGAAGTGTTGCAGCCCTGCTTTGGGAAAAACCTCCCTAATTAGATACCTGCTCTTTGGGTACAGAAAAAATCAGGCTGTTGTTTCTTCCTCATCCCACCCTCAGCAACTCAACTGGTCTTAGGTCGGATGGGACAGAAAGTGCCAAGTGCTTCAGAAAAGCTTTGTCCTTGCTCATGCCAATCTTGAAGCAACAACGATGGTCCCCTTCCCCTTTTTGTTGAATATCATGCTAGAAAAAAGGATAAATCCCCTTTTTCTGCACACTTCCCCCATATTTCCAAGTTGGAGCAACAGAGGGAGACGCAGTTGGGGCTATGCTGCTTTTTCTGGGCCTGAGAAACAGAGGCCCAGGGCTGCAGAAGGAAGAGAGGCAAAGCCAAGGGTGTGCATTTGATGGGTTGTGAAGTAGGGAGAAGGCAGAGGTGGGGGCTGAGTTGCTCAGACTGGAGAAGTGGGACTGGCATTGCTGGAAGATCTGGAAGACAAGATGTTTTTTCAAGTGAGAATATGTTGTTAAGTGTTGGCTTTGCATGAGAGAGTGAGCTTCTGGTCCAAGGGGCCCCTGGTCCAATTCAGCTCCAGATTAAGAAATTTAAGTTTAAGCTTTATGTGTGCTGGGTGTCTGAGCTCCCAGCCTAGTCTGTGGAGATCTCAAGTGGAATTGCTGGAGCCTGGGGGGGTTTGGTTGACTAGTTACTGGTTGTCTTCTTCAAGCTGATTGGGGTTACTCTCCAGGCTGTGACTGCCCTGCTTGAGATCTCCACCAGCCACCTCAGACATTTACTTTTCTGGTGTCTATATTTTGGGTTGAACCTCCCCCTTTTAGATTCATGATGGTAAACAGTGTTCAGAAATCAAAAGGCAGAAGAAATTGAGTTAAATTCTTGTATGTGTGTGTACCTGACCTCTTAACTTAGTTTACTTAGGTTAGGTTATTTCCTGCTTGGGAAGTACCCCACTCTCCCAAATCCTAAGTGGAATTCCAGCAATTAAATAGTTAATCACTGTGTGTGTGTAAAATCCCTGTGTATGGGAAAATCCCTCTCTTTTCTATGTAGTGGTTTGGTTTGATGTAAATATTTTTAAATGCGCTTTTACATTAGGCTGGTTTTTATACACTGTGTGTGAGTGGAATTTGGCATGTGGTTAACTGGGCCTGGACTTTATACTTTCGCTCCATTCACCTCAACGTTTCTCAACTCTTATGGAGAATCTGTGATTTTTAGTCTCCTGACCATTCATGCCAGTTTGGAAAGGTCCATTTGGCAGTCTTCACCGGGCTGGGAATGCATCAAATCCAGAGCTGAAGTGAAGCATCTTGCTAGCAGGTGATGGATACTTCTCTGCCGTTGGGGCATGACTACCTCACTTAGTGATTTTCTTTTCTACTGCGTGAGCAAATCCTTTGTTCACAGATCTTAAGTTTTCTTGAACTGCCAGCTCTGTTTTGGAGAATAAATTTCCTTTTGGAGAACATAGGATATGGAAGGTGATTTCTGTTAAGCCAAGTTAAGTGCTGCCTCCAGCTCTGGGGTCTCTAGTTTGGGATAAACATGGACCTTGTCCAGCGGGGCCAGAGGAGGCCACGAAGATGCTCGGGGGGCTGGAGCACCCCCCTGTGAGGACAGGCTGAGAGAGTTGGGGGGTTCAGCTGGAGAAGAGAAGGCTCCGGGGAGACCTTAGAGCGGCCTCCCAGGACTGAAAGGGGCTACAGGAAAGGGGGGAGGGACTCGTCATCAGGGGGGAGGCATAGGATGAGGGGGAACAGGTTTAAACTGACAGAGGGGAGATTTAGATTAGATGTAAGGAAGAAATTCTTCCCCGTGAGGGTGGTGAGGCCCTGGCACAGGTTGCCCGGAGAAGCTGTGGCTGCCCCCTCCCTGGAAGGGTTCAAGGCCAGGTTGGACGGGGCTTTGGGCAACCTGGGCTAGTGGAAGGTGTCCCTGGCCGTGGCAGGGGGGTGGAAATGGATGATTTTTAAGGTTGCTTCCACCCCAAACCAGTCTGTGATTCTGTGTAGGTCCCAGGATCTTATGAGACATCCTATGATTATTTAAGAGTGAAAGGAGATCCCCGTCCCTTGTTTCTAGTGGAGTCTAATGAAGGTGATACCAAGGACAGTGGTTCGTGTTTCTTTCTTTCCTTTGGATCGTGTCTAGAGAAGGAAGATACATCATATTAGAACATTAACAATGTTTTAAAATGAAGCCTTCTGTCTAGTCTGGACATATTATGGGTTTTTAGCATGTTTATTTGTGAGCTCTGGGACCCAGCTGTATCTATGAACATGCCTCTGAGTTAGGAGGACGCTGCTCATCCACACAACTTGGTGTGACTCTACACACTGCAGTAGCATGTAAGTAAATGGAGCATAAAATGGGGCTCAGGAATATTGCCTGTTGCTTCAGAGCTCTTTAATTTGGAGATATTTCAGTGTTACATTCTAAGAGCTGAGGCTAGTAGCTGGTGAGAGAACGGCTGAGACTGCATTTGAGGTTGCTGGTTTTCTGATTCAGATGGTGGGCTCGAGGGAAGAAGCAGTTGCTGGTTGTGTGTGGGGTGTGTGGGTTTGAGTGTGAGGGCAGGTCAGAGGACTGGTGTTTTCTACCATACCACATCACCGAATCTGTGCTCGGTGTGCGACATGCCTCGGCATTTCCTAAGGATGCTCTTGCAGCGAGCGGGAACGGCTGCCTCGAGAGCAGAACCTTCCAGCGTGTTACTTCTGCTTTTGTTGATTTTGGTTTTGCCCAGTAACCTCTGGCCATATATTGGCAGAAACAGGAACGTGGACACTCTTGGTCCATAGTGGGGAATGTAGGTACTCTTCTTTCTCTTAAGATGTGTCCCCTTCATCTTTACACACAGTATGAGAGTCATGGAGCAGCAAGGGTCTCTTAAACGTTCCTCAACTGACACTGTTCCAGGTCCCACAAGGTGTTGGATTTTGGTTGGATTCCTCTTCTTCCCTCTCTCCCATGCCAGTCACAAATATTACAGAGTTTGCAAGGCTTTGGGATCTGTAATTACTTTGCCCATCCTTGCTTCATGGGAATTTTCTTTTAAAAGAAAATTTAAAACTTTTGTTCTGATTGGACACAAGAGGAAAGTTTTTCACGATGAGAACAATCAGCCACTGGAATAATCCCCCCAGGGAAGTGGTGAATTCCCCAACATTGGACACTTTTAGGATTCAGCTGCACAGGGTGCTGGGCCATCTTGTTTAGACCGTGCTTTTGCCAAGAAAGGTTGGACCAGATGATCCTTGAGGTCCCTTCCAACCTGGTATTCTATGAATTTCCACTTTCTGAGAAGTGTTTTATTCCTTTGTGAACACTACTGCAATGCTGGATGTATCAGTGAAAGGAACCCCCCTCCATGATGTACCTAAATATGCTGTAATGTATCGCATAGGGAAACTTCCTCCCTGCATAAGGTGATGAATTTGTGAAGATTAATTTCATCCTAACTAACATTTGTGTAAATGCTTCTCTTAGGCCTATTCCCTTAAAAAAACCCTCTTTTAATGTTTTTGCCTCAGTGTGTGGTGGCAGTCAGAGTCACCGGCTAATCACGCCCACGTGAACTGTGGCTGCGGGTCCCCAAGCTGGGCTGTGTCACTTCCCACACCCACGGCAGCTCTCCTGATGAAACCTGCGGTGTCCTTTGCCTGCCTGTGGTGTGTGATGGATGTGGTGCCGCAGGGATGCATTGTGATTGAGCATCAGGATAGGAACGACAGCCTGAACATCCCACGATGATTGGTTTGGGGTGTAGAGGAACTATTTTATTGACAAAGTGGCTTCGTGATTCTTTATGGCTGAATACTGTCGATATACAGTAATTGTTGGAGGAGTGAGACATCGTTGGAAAGGTGATGTTTCCCATAACAAGGAAAAAATATAAACTGCCAAAAACTGATTCAGAAACAAATGAAGGTTTTAATAAGATTTATGGACTTAAGCAGCAGAGAGGATCTCTGACACCAGACTTTTCAAGATGCTCTGGACTGACTTTCTACTTTTGGTCTATAAGCTTATGTGGCATATTAAAGTGTGCTGAAGATACTGCCCTGAGGTATGTGGAGAGCACACCAAAATGCTTTTTGTCTGTCTACTCAGGCAGAAAGATGCAGTTTAGGGTCTCTTTTCTTTTTCTGAGTCTAGGATGTGAGTCGTATCTACAGCTCTTCTTAAAAAATATGTATGGATCTTGAAAGCTTTGTGGCCTCGACTTCTTTTTGGACTGAGGGTTACTGTGTGGGTATCTTTTTGTAGCTCTGTGATAGCTGTTTCTCTTAGAGGCCCGGCTGACGTCCAGCAGACTTGCGAAGTGAAAGTCCCAACTGGCCGCTTGCACGGAGAGCAAAATGGGTTTCAGAAATAACATGAACTTGGAGATTTGTGTTTCCTGATGAGGGGAAGAAAGAAAACCCTAATGAGAACTCTTCAAATGATGCATTCCACACCTGGAGTGTTGTGTCCAGGTTTGGGTACCTCAATACGAGAGAGATCTCGAGGGGCTGGAGCGAGTGCAGAGGAGGGCAACGAGCTGGGGAAGGGCCTGGAGAATAAATCCTGTGAGGAGAGATTGAAGGAGCTGGGACTGTTCAGTGTGAGGAGGAGAAGGCTGAGGGGAGACCTCATCACTCTCTACAGCTCCCTGAAAGGACGTTGTAGAGAGGTTGGTGCTGGTCTCTTCTCCCAGGGAATTAGTGACAGAACAAGAGGGAACGGCTTTAAACTGCAACAGGGGAGGTTCAGACTGGGCATGAGGAAAAAATGTTTCCCAGCCAGAGTGGTCAGAGAGTGGAATAGGCTGCCCAGGGAGGGGGTGGAGTCCCCATCCCTGGGTGTGTTTAAGGGCCGTTTGGATGAGCTGTTGGGGGATGTGGGGTAGGGGAGAACTTTGTAGAGTCGGGCTGAGGGTTGGACTCGATGATCCCGAGGGGCTTTTCCAACCTGAATGATTCCGTGATTCTGTGATCGAAACGAGTGCAGCTACAGAGAAGCTCCTGAAGGGCCCAGCCAAGTGGGCGATGGTAGCAGATCTACCCAAGGACCCATTTTCTATTCCTGCTGAAGACGCGCAATAGCGCACTCAGTTCTTGCAGGCTCTGTGGCTGAGATGAGATTATAGCGAAACATCCAGTATGTTCCCTGCACCTTTCTAGCTCCTTCCCGCAGTGTTTCCTCCACATTTCTGCTCTCACAAAAGCCGTGCTGGAAGCAGCGGCCTTTCTTTCAGATGTATAATTTACCACCTCTTCCCAGTATGCCAGCCTTGTTTGTATTGATAAATGAATGTTCTCTGTGTACAGCCTGCAGATAATTCTGCTCGTCGAGCACAATGCTGCTAAATATACCTGTTTCTGATTAAGTGCATTTGAATTTGTGAGTTTGGTTAATAAGCTACACCTTTCACAGATTCTTTTGTTAACTCATAAAAGCTGCGTGTTCTGATTTATAGTGCCAAAAGGGGTAAACTGCCATTAAAAGCATTAATTAGTCTTGGTTGACTGCACAAAGAATAGAGTTGGTGTGAGCCAGCTTTTGATTTAGCCCTTTGTGGGCCTTTGATTTTTGCCTAAGCTTGTTAAAGGGTCTGTATCTCTGGCTTTTTCGTGCTAGATTGTATAATTAGAGTTTAGTGTGAAATACAGTGATTGGGCTTGAAGAGCAAGAGCCCTGTACAATTATAAGCAATGAAATTGTAAAGCAATTGGCCAGAACTTTAAATGTATTTTAATAGAGAAATGTTCTTCTTGACATGTGGATGTGATAACTTGGCGTTGTTAGATTTGCAGTAACGATATCCAGAGGATTTGTAAGCTCTGGGCATCCTTGGTAAACCTCAGAAAGGATATATTCTCGAGAGCCTTGGATTTGCCCGTTGTGTGGTACTTCAGCAGCACGTGAACGTAATGGAAGTTTTGGAAACTGCGTCACGCGTAGCACCGATGTTTTTTCTTTTCCTCTACATCTTCACCCATTTCGTACAGGCTAATAGGAAAAAGAACGCCAGACCTTGCAGCATGGCTTGGATTTTATACTTGGAATTCTTACACTCATAAATGTTATAATGTATTTCAGGGTATGGTAGTTTCTGTAGCGCCCAATTCTAGCCATCTATTCTCCACACAAAAGTTTGAAAATTAATTGAAATGCAAATCGTAGGCTAAGTTGTTTTTTTTTTTTTTTTAAATAGACCTTCCATAATTATGCTTGACTGCAAAAAAAGAATACCATTGGTATAATTTTGATAATTGCCTCTGGTTTGTTTGTGGGTTAAGATTTCCCTCTGTCCGTATAAACTTTCCTTCTGTCTTCGATATTATCACATTAACTGCTCTATAAAAAGAATGTTGGACTGGGTTTTCATCCAAACTTGCTAATACTTGTCATTAAACAGCCAACGGTTGCCCAGTGTGGTACCTCCAACACCGCCTTCATTTCCTCTGTAGGACAGTGTGTATTATGACAGTTGACTGTGGGACTTGCTAACGATGACCCACTGTAGAAATGTTTTTTAAACATGCAAATATCCAGCTGCATATGAAAATCTCCACATTTCCCACTGTTGAACTCAGAGCTTACAGAAGATTTTGAGTCCTTAGATGAAGGAGAATGGTGGAATACATCTGAAGCTCCTTGGCTTAACAAAAAGCCTTCTTTGGTTTCTCGAATGTTTTATAAGTGTATAATGACATACTGATGTCTTCTGTTGTAATTTGTATTTTAAAAGATGTTTGTGCTGTGAAGTTGTCTGCTGGTCTCTGTAGGCCAGTTCAAGGTTTGGCAGCTTTGTAAGCGTAACAGCTTATGCTTTTCCCTCCTCTGACCATTAATTATGTCAGGAGAAACCCAATTGCAACTGGAGACTTTCTCTGCAGGTAGATGTTAATGATGGTTTTATTAGAGGGTATCGTGGGTCGCTGCTGGAGAGAGCCTCCCGGCTTCTGCTGGGGTTTAGGACACAGCGAGAGCTGTCATCTCTCTCCAGATACCCTCACGCCCGGGTCCTGAACCCATGGTGTACCATTCAAAACATGGCCATGGGCTACCTTTGGCCCTGTGGCCAAAAGCTGCTGGGCTGTGGACTAGTGCATGCCCACACTTTGAGGTCAGGGTACTGCCTTTTTTCAACCCTATGGAAAATTCCCTTCTGTTTTAAATAACCGAGTTGTGCTAAGTGAAGGTGGAAGGGGACCTCTGCTTTTTGGCACTTTGGCAAAGTGGTAAGGCAATGCTAGGATGGGTTTGGGGATCTTTTTATCATCTTCCTCTTCTTCAGAGTCCTTGCTTGAATTCATTTATGAATGGAAATGAAAAGATAGAGCCATTGCAAGGAATTGTGATTATCATTCTGCCTGGTCCATTAAAGGGCTGGGGTTAGAAATTAGCCTGTGTTATTTGTTAAATGACAAATTAGGATTTTTTTTTTTTAATTTTTTTGACAAGTTGTAATTTAAAACTCGGCTGCACAAATCATTAAAACGCTGAACATTTAAACCGGTGTCAAATTTTGGGAACCCAGTACTACATCATGGGTTTCCAGGTTCTTTATGGAGATAATATGACAAAACAGACACTGCATGTGGCTCCCCAGAAGTTCTGCATTGCCATGTCCTCTGCAGCAGGACAATGGTTTGCACCTCTCAGTGAAGCTAATGATGAGAGCTGGTACTAAAGCTTCCACTTGTGCTTGGGTGGGACTTTTGTGTTTGCTCAGAGGTGGATATAAAAAGAAGCGTTTCAGAAGAGGATGTTGCAATTAAAATAAAAAGCGTAGCCTGCCCAGGTACATACCTGTGTTAGTGCTGGCAAGTGCATGTGCTACTTCACCACCAAATTAGTCTTTGTTCCTGAAGGATTTTTGCGAGCAGTTGCCTGCTGAGTCTCATCCTCTCGCTCGTTATCATCATTGTTCCCTCTTGCTTGGGCTTTTCTTTTCATAATGTAAACAATTTCTAATGGTCTCTTCCTTCTTTGCTATCAAATAATGGCAAAAGAGAAAATTAGTAATAGCTGAAGACTTATTTTTTTATGAGGCAGGCTCAGTTTTATAATAAAAAGATTGTTCCTTGCCTGCTCAGACATTAATGATAATTTGTCATCTCTGCAGTATTTGCTTTTCGGAAAGAGTTTAAAGCATTTGCTTCTGCTTCAGATACTAAGTTTGCTTATAATTATTAATGTAAGACAAGGCATGTGATATGCTATGGGGACTATCCAGGAGAAATTTCCCCTTTCCTGGGAATCTCATAATCTAGAGTAGAAGAGGTGAACTAGGAATTTGGGCTCATTTATTGGAGTTTGGGCAAAAGCCAGTCTTTAACGGGGATGGGGGAGTGTGGTAGGTCAGAAGAGGACTGTGCAGGTAGAGGACGTGGGCAGAAGAACAGCGAGGAGGTCCTAGGATTGAGTCTTGGCAGGAAGATGCTTCTGTTTTCATAAGCCTTGTAAACATTGCTAACCTAATTTCTTCAAATAAATTACAAGCTAGGCGGTGGGGAAAGCAGAGCAATTCTGCAGGGAGTTTAGTTTTAGATTCATTTAGAATCGGGAGTCAGACTTAATGATCAGGATTTAACCATTTCTTTTAAAACTATGCCTTTAAAAGCTTATGCCTTATGCTCTCTGTGTGTTTCCATTCTGCAACCTTTGGAAGTCTGATAAGGGAAGGAGAAGTCTTGGAGATGTTTAAATTCTTCTAGGTCTCATGAAAATACTGCAAGTTAAAGGAAGAAGGCTTTTTGTAAGTGGGTAAAGTGGCAACATGTACTCTCACACACAATGTGCCAGAAAATCTTCAGTGATCTGATAAATGCCTTGTCATGGGAGAAGCTTTGTTTTGAGTTTCCACTTGACCAAAGTCAACTGATGTGAGAAACAACCCCACGGGAAACCGACGTTTAAGGAGGTCCTTGTTTTCTATTTTCTTTGAGGTTTTTTTGTGTGTCATTGCATTA
This sequence comes from Strix aluco, assembly GCF_031877795.1. Taxonomy (NCBI): domain Eukaryota; kingdom Metazoa; phylum Chordata; class Aves; order Strigiformes; family Strigidae; genus Strix; species Strix aluco. The sequence goes on along the minus strand of NC_133932.1, from coordinate 136,280,057 downwards.
ATTCGTCATATATCTCAAGCTTTTTTCTCCAGGGAAAAAGGTAAAAGAATATTTTGAGTGATGAGGTAAGATGATGAGCATTAGGAGCAGGGTAGTTGCATGTCATTTCAGAAGTATTATATCTATTCAAAATACAGTCTCTGAGAAACCTTAAAATAGATATTTACTCTTTCCTTTCCTTCAAAAAACTCAAAATGAGACCTACTGCTTGGCAATTTGTCCACTTGTCTTCAGGAAACTGAATTTCCAGAATTGTGTTTAATGGGTTTAATTAGACCGGTGAAGGGATTAGGGAAGACTGGAGGCAGGATTAGGAAGCTGTTGTAACAGGTCTTAGACAACCTAGAGAGAAGGGGAACTCTCTCTGTTTTCATTTTTGGTTGGGGTTTATTTACTTCTTTATTTGAATTAAAAGCATTTGGAAAAATTTGGTAGTGCGTTTATACCATAGAAGAAATCCTGTGCATGTGTTTGAATGGCTAATTATAGAAAATGAGACATCTGGGAATCCAGCTACGCACCTTGAGAGGTGATGGTGGTTGTGGAGGACTTTGGAGTATTGAGCTGTGAGCGTCCTGTGCACATTCAGGGAAATGGAAACTGCCTTTAAACTGCGTTTTAGCAAAACTTGGTTCCTAACAGCAGCACAGACAGATCTAAAATAACAAATATCTTAGCAGCACGGAGGTATTTAAGAGCTGGTTCTTCCCTCACTTATCTGTCAGTTTGTTTAGGCTCCCAAGTTTGGTTCTCCCGCTGCAGTTGATAACATCGTTAGCGCTTGAAGCAGGGTAAAGAATGCAGCTCCTTGATCCGCTGCAGTCGCTGTTGATACTCCTGCCTGGAGAAGAAGCAAAACGCTTCAGGCCTGAGCTCAGGTTTTGACAGGTAAAAACATTTCCATTTGCTTGAAAGCTGTATGCCCTTCTGTCTTCCCCTGAGTCCTTGGGGCACTCAGTTGCCGGCGTCTCCCTTGTTTGGCGAACAGATTTTTGGGTGAGAATGAAAAGCTTTGAGCTTTCTATTTTGTTTTTCACCCTCAGTCAGCACATCCTTAGAAAGAAGCCCAACGTGTTGGGACCACCGGGACGTGGGACATCGTAGCGTGTGCTGGTACAGCCAGGAAAGTGTGAGCCCATCATCTCTTTCCAGCTGCAGCCTGAGGATGGTTATTCACAACTACCACCAATGTTTCGGTCTTTGACTTGCCATCATTTATTTTCCTTCCCCACTTGAAGGAAGTGGTTTTTTCCAGTATGAGAAGCATTAAATTAACTCAACTACTTTGTTTGCTGAAGTAGCACTTTGAAGTGAATCTTTGAAGTTTCTTATATGATCTGGGATTCGATTAGACCACTTTTACCCAGCAGTCTCATAGCAGGGATTTTATTTGGGAGAATCTCACTAGCTATTTCAGCTCCAACAAGTATAAGCAGCCCTTCCTTCAATTTTAAGGCTATTACCTGCTCAGATAGTGCAGTAATTGAGGGAGTGGAATCATACCGATGTCTAATAAAACCAAGTTCAAGCTACAGTGGGATTGATTCAAATACAGGAGGAGAGGCCCTCTTTCTTGAAAACTTTATGTGAAGTCCACTCTGCCCTTCTTCCAGAGATCTGTACTTAGATTGATGTTTTCACGTTGAGATGTTGAATAACCTATTAATGCCAGGTATACAAAATATTTAGCTGCTTTTTAAAAATTTTTTTTTTTTTTTAATATAAGGGAAAGGTAGGAAGGAGAGGGCACCTTTTCATTCTGCCAGTTTTGATCTTAACTCACACAGTTTTCAGCATTCACTTTTAATACTTGACTTGCGCTTGAGCATGCAGACGTTATGGGGTCATTGTGGTATCGGCAGAATCTCACTGGTCAGCTTTCCGAAACATGTCTCTAGTGTTAAGTCTCAAACTGGAAAGGTAATCCCCTCTGGAGTCTTGACCTACTCTCAAAATTACTTTCTCTTGCTCTTTTGAGCCCTTTGGGTTCTATTCCAGTGTTTTTTTCCTCTTCATCAAGACAGCTTGCTTAATTGCTATGACTGCTGGGCAGAAATCTTACTCTCCTGTCTTACAGACCTCCTTTTCTTCAGTTCCTTCATAATAAAGTAGTTTCTGGAACAGGGCCAGGCCTTTAGCCCAAAGTGTCTTCTAGCTTTCATATCAAATGAGGAACAGCACAGCCAGATTTCTGCCCAAATCCCTCTTCCCAAAGACAAAGACGTCGGCACTGTCTAGACATCGGTGGTTGAAAGATTTTATTCACTTTTTCCCATGTGTTAATTCAAGGCTGAGGGTTCCCTCTTTCTCCTTTTCATCCCACATAATAGTCTCCAAAGCCTCCCAATCTACCGTTGCTCAATGCATGAAATCCCGTATACAATCTGGGACAGAAGCATACAATCTGGGAGTAGGTTGTCCGTGCCCCTTTGGAGCAGAGTCAATGAAACAAGATGTGGTGAGTTCTGGCTGTTGGCCCTCGTGGTGTACGGACTAAGCGTTTGTCATTTAAAGTATCTTTTTTTTTTTTTTCATATCAAATGCTGTTTTCAGTCACAAGATATTACACAACAACTGCCAGCTGCTCTTAACATACTTCTTTTATGGCTTGCTTAGCTCAACAGCCTTTCCTTGGGTCCATGCTGTACAGCTTTTCAGTGGGGGAGTAGGTCCTTACAAGCTACAGATTTTTGAGTAGGAAAAGCTGACAACTTAGCTGGTTTCCTGGTCCTTTGAAATCTTCCTCCTACTGATGGCAGGTTTTGACCTTTTTTTTTCTTTGGAAGTGTTCTGGTGGGAAGTTTAGCTAATGAGAGATCATCAGGATGCTATTTACCTTTGGATGTGGTCTAGTTATGGAATGAAGAGGAGGTCAGGTACAAAAATGTTGGGAAAACTGAAGGCAAATTGGTAGGGGAGCAAAAACTGCCTTTAAAAATGTTGTCACAAATTCTTTTTGCCCGCTGTTTTCCCTCACTTTGGAGATGGGTTCCTTACGCATATTTATTTTCCATTTTTTTTACGTTAAAGGGTGGAAATAATGGTTTCCACTTCAACCAAAACAGCTGATGGATTCTCCTGAGAGATGTGAAAGGCTTTGGCCACTTTGTCAGCCTCCCTGAGGAAGTCTGTGTTGGATCTGTGAAGGTGCTGACCATACTCGTCCCCACAGTGAGACCCATGGCTGGCATGAATCTGCAAATAAGTGAGGTGCTGCTCTGAGAGGAAGGAACGTAAATAGGTGAATTAGAAGTTTAAAAGCTGCAGTTAGACATAGTGAAAATGTAAATGGGAGAAAACTAAACAAACTTGAAGCCCTCTTCCTTGGCACTTCAGCGCGTGCCTCTTGCCTGTCTGTCAGTCTTTCTGGATGTCACAGCTGGGGACAAGGAGAAACGTCGCGTTTTTTGTCTTATATACAGCTGAGTGTGTAATTTTTAGTTAAAAATAAAAGGCAGCTTAATGTCAAGATTGCAAGTTCAAAAAGCGTAACGGGGCTGTACATCACTAACGGCACTTTCATTTTGTTCTATATATATGTGGATCTTTATCAGCAATCTTTCTCTCCAGGTTTCTCTCTCTCTGAAAACACCATTCATTGTGTGAAAGGTGCCTTGGTCTGAGGGCTAGGGCAATCTTGGGGAAATTATAACTGTAGCCGCCTAAAAGTGAAGCACCTTGTTTGTTGTCTAGGCTCCTCTTGTAGTTCGTGGGGACACCCAGACATCTGCAGCAAATGGTTACCCAACATGCTAAAGGCAGTTGTGTTAACATCGGGTGAATTTGCCTTTGAAGTTTCTTCCAATCGATGATGGAGAACATCTGGACCACTAACGTAGCTTAGATACCAAAAATTTAAATGGAGATAGTTAGGGAAGATAAACGGTACGCTGTGAGTCTTGCCTACATTGGTGGATATTCTTGGATATACACATGTGCTTATTATAAGATATTTAATTAAAATTAGTCTTCTTTATAAGACCCTAAACCAAGTATTGTAGATCAAATGATCTATCAAGGAGTTGTACATTGGCTTTGAACCTATTTTGGGTGGCCAGTATCCCATTTCTTTTAAGGGGGGCACTGAGAGGACGTAGGAAGTTGATCATAAAGAGAAATTCAGTGCACTATTCCTCCAAAAACTGTACAAGACAGATCTATTACCATAGTGTAAGCTGCAGTCTTGCTTCCGAAGGGACTTAAAATAGGCATTTTGGAAACGATCCTGGCAGCACTCTACGTTTGCAAAAATACTGTTGCCTCATCTATGGGCAGATCAGGTTTGAAAGGTATTTCTTCCACAAAAATGCCTGGAAAAGAACTGAAAAATTTGCTGTTCATCACAAGTTAACCATAAAATGGTTTGTCAATGGCCTGTGAGGGTTGTTTCACAGGTACTGCTTGAGGATTATTTTTGTCAGTTCATTAAAGGTTTTGAGGGGGATTTATAAGCTGATAGGTTTGGTTGCTCTGGTGGACTTGGTTTTGGGTTACAAAATATTTTGCATTTAATAACACGGGATTTCAGAATCAGTAGCCAATTGTTGATTTAAAAAGGATTATAGGCAGAAAACTTACAGACTATGGAGAGTAATTGAGTGTAATGATGTTGTCTAGGAAGACCACTGCACCTTGTTTACCACCGCTCGCTTCCTTTGATGCCTCCCCTCCCTTCAGCAATTTCTCCGACCGGATTGATAACGCTGGTGTGTCACCGGAGCATCCTCGGGCTCCCTCCCCCCGGCTGCTGGCGTGGAGGAATGGCGAGTTCTTGTCGGCGAGCCTGCTCGTTGCCTTCCAGAGCGTCTCGCTGTAATTCAGTTATGAATCATTGCTTTATTTGTCATGTCAAGCTCCGGCAGGACGGTTTAAAGTGCTTTTAGTCGGCAGTAATTTGAGGCACTCTGCCAGACCGTTCAGTTGTTGTCAGAGCCGGCAGTGGCTGCAGCTGATACGATGATAAAACGCGTCCTGACTGCAGATTATTGCCGCGGTGGCAGCAAGGCTGTTCATTTTTACGTGTGGCAGGCAATAAGAGATAATTAACAAGCGTATGAATTCATTGGGTTTATCCCCGGGGATTACAGAGTGGGTGTAGGTATTCAAAACTGTTAATGTATATATTTTACCATCTTTTATGTTTTTAAAAATTCATTTTCCTGACTGCTATTTCACACCGAAAGTGTATCAGCAGAATATGGGTCTCTCTAGTGCAATCAGAATATTTTCTACACAAGAGGAGATGTGTATTAAATTTTTCCCCTCAAACACAAATACAATGTGCTTTAATGGAAAAAAAAAATCCATTTGCTACCTTAAAATAATTTGTTGGGGAAAAAAATTACTTTTTTTGTATGAAGGCTTTGTGTCTGCAGGATGCCAGCTGAATGCCATGTAGGAATTGACTGGTGCTAATGTTGATTTTAAAAAAAAGGCAGAATTGCTTGAGCACAGGAGGTTATCAGTCAAATATTGTTTAGAGAAACTGTTCTGATGTGCTGCCTTTAATACCTCACCGAGGGGTGTAGATGGGCAATAGTATGAGTAGTCTGGGCAACAGTAAAATCATTACTTTTCTCCTGATCACTTAACTAAATCAATTTACAGGAAGAATATCTGTGTTGGTTAAATGAGAGGAAAAAAATATCCATACACATATGTTGTTCTTGTTATCATCCCCCAGCTCCAGACCTCACCGCTGATGCAGGGAGAGCGTTGCAGGATGCCTCACGGCTCTGCCTTGGACTATATGTATTTTTTAAAGAGTTCTTCCTCCTTTCTGCTGCTTTGATCCTGCTTTTCCCTTTGAAAGCCAGACACGTAGCTAAACCTTCAGTTCTCATTATCGTTGTCATCTTTTGTGTCCATCTTTTTTTTAATTTTTTTTCAATCCCACCTGTGAAATAGGTATGCTTTTAAAAAAGAAAACCCAAATGCCAGGTTTATGATCTGGGTTTTGTATTTCTCTGCCATGGCTCGCAAATGAGTGTCAGCCTCAGAATGGACACAAAAGGGTTTACTGTCTCTTCAGTGCTTTTGCAGGATGATAAATTTAAATCAGAGGGGAATTAAAATGTAAAGATAGTGCATCTGAGAAAGGGCGTCTCGCATCTGGAAGAATCGGTTGTGTCTTGCTGGAGCTACTGGCAAATTTATGAGAAGCAAATTGGAGTTTCAAATGCTGCTGTCCTCTCCTATTAACTTTTTGCCAGTAATTCAACACGATCAAAATAACAAACCGAAGCACTTCATGTTCAGTATTTATACTTGGGAGTACTCGGTATGGGATGATGTTACGTGGTTGGTTTGTTCTGTGTGGCTGATTTTTTCTGCCTCTCAAAGTTGAGTATGGTGGGAGCTCGAGGAGTTGTCATCTCATGCTGAAGAATAAGGCACAGCTCTGAAAACCTTCAGACTCAGTATCTTCAGGAAAGAAGAATTATAAGGGAAGAAACGTGCCTTTTCTTGGTTAGGGTTAGGGTGCTGCGCAGGCTAACTGGGCAGTAGCATCTAGGTGATCTAGCTGAGGGGATCAAATGCACCCTCAGTAAGTTTGCAGATGACACCAAGTTGGGTGGGAGTGTTGATCTGCTTGAGGGTAGGGAGGCTCTGCAGAGAGATCTGGACAGGCTGGAGCGATGGGCTGAGGCCAACTGGGGGAGTTTCACTAAGGCCAAATGCCGGGTGCTGCACTTTGGCCACAACAACCCCCAGCAGTGCTACAGGCTTGGGGAGGAGTGGCTGGAGAGCTGCCAGTCAGAGAGGGACCTGGGGGGGATTGATTGATAATGAGCCAGCAGTGTGCCCAGGTGGCCAAGAAGGCCAGTGGCATCCTGGCTTGTATCAGCACTAGCATGGCCAGCAGGGACAGGGAAGGGATCTTACCCCTGTGCTCGGCACTGGTGAGGCCGCCCCTCGATTCCTGGGTTCAGTTTTGGGCCCCTCACTCCAAAAAGGCCATTGAATGACTCGAGCGTGTCCAGAGAAGGGCAACGGAGCTGGTGCAGGGTCTGGAGCACAGGTGTGATGGGGAGTGGCTGAGGGAACTGGGGGGGTTTAGTGTGGAGAAGAGGAGGCTGAGGGGAGACCTCATGGCCCTCTCCAACTCCCTGAAAGGAGGGTGCAGAGAGGGGGGATGAGTCTCTTGAGCCAAGGAACCAGCGCCAGGCCAAGAGGGAATGGCCTCAAGCTGCGCCAGGGCAGGGTCAGACTGGCTCTTAGGAAGGATTTCTTTGCAGAAGGGGTTGTTGGGCGTTGGAATGGGCTGCCCAGGGCAGGGGGGGAGTCCCCATCCCTGGAGGGGTTGAAGAGTCGGGCTGACCCAGCGCTGAGGGATCTGGTGGAGTTGGGAACGGTCAGTGTGAGGTTCATGGTTGGACTGGAGGAGCTTCAAGGGCTTTTCCAACCTAGACGATTCTGTGATTCTGTGATCTGAAGAGGACAAACCTGCTCTTGAAGGTCCCCTTCCTCTCCTCTTCCTCCCCAAGCTCTTCAAGGCAATGACTGGTTTCATGCAGTGTTAGAGTTAATGCAGAAATGCTCTTAATTTCTGAAAAAATGAAGTGCAGCATTTAACGCAGGTTTTTAATCAGTCCATCATCTAGCCACTGGATTTTTATTATGTGGATACAAAAATTGCAGCATTCAATGAAAGGATCAAGAAGTCCCATCGCAAGTGACTTTGGAATAACCTGCTTCTAGGAGACCCTTTTTACTTAAGGGTCTCCTGGAAGATTTATCTGATGTCTATAAGTCCTGATACTTTGGATTTTTTACCTTTAAAACATGGCATGTGTGTATGTGAATTGATTTTAAACTTCAAATCTCTTCTTGAATCACATTAAGCTTTTGCCCACGGTATTTAGTAGTGAATTTTGCAAACTTGGTGTAAATTGCAGTTGAATTTTAATTTTTTCTCTTATCTCTCGTTCCTGTAGTATATGGTGGGCTAAATAGTGGCATTTAATTTCATTTCTCATACTGTCTTTTTTAAGATACTGCTTTCATGCATGATATATTTCTCCTGAAGTTAAACTGTTGCTAACCTTTGTTTCTTTCCCTGGGTAAATTTTTCCTAGCATCCATTTCATCTCATCAGCCACTTGAAGTGGAAAAGAAGATGTAGGGCAGAAGGGAAAGGGGAAATGTGGGTGCATTGGGGGTCAGTATGTTACGCAACTTCTCTGGATGGTGATGTTTGGCTTCTTTGTGCTCCCTTCCATGTTCTTCATCCAGTTCTTGACACCATTTCTTAGTATCTTCATATTTCGATAAACTTTTTGTCAAATTATTTAAAAAAATATAATTGAGCCCTTTATATTTGTAGTCAGCTGCCAGTGCAACCCAGTATTATCAGAGAATCATAGATTACCAGGTTGGAAGGGACCTCAAGGGTCATCTGGTCCAACCTTTCTTGGCAAAAGCCCGGTTTAGACAAGATGGCCCAGCACCCTGTCTGTCCAAATCTTAGAAGTGTCCAGTGTTGGGGAATCCACTACTTCCGTGGGGGGATTATTCCAGTGGCTTATTGTTCTCATTGTGAAAAATTTTCCTCTTATGTCCAGTTGGAATCTCCCCAGGAGTAACTTGTACCCATTACCCCTCATCTTTTCCTTGTGACTCCTTGTAAAAAGGGACTCTTCATCCTCTTTGTAGCCACCCTTTAAATACTGGAACATGGTGATAAGGTCTCCCCTAAGCCTTCTCTTCTCTTATGTAGGAGGATTACTGCCTCTGTGTTTGAGAGGCTGCCTTGACCTTGAAAGCAGCTTGCGCTCAGCAGTGCAAGGGGGTGGAAGGGCAATGAGATACGGCGTCATTCAGCTTTCAAGGGAATTTTCCCTGCCATGCACTTCATTGTCCTCTGCTGATTGCCCCAAAATATCCACCTTTCATGAGCACCTTGGATGTTCGGGTGTTTAGTTGAGCAGCAGTGTTGTGCATGCACAAGTGTGCTCAGTTTGCAGAGATTTGGGAAGATGCTGCTACCCAAGTTGTTCCTGAATAGCTGAAGTGCTAATTATATATGAGCAGGATATATTATTTTATTCAGTATACACACATACTACCTTGCATCTCCCCGCAGATGATTTCACTGGCTGCACTTCTGTCAGGGCTCTCTGAATCTCCCAACTTAGTTATGACGATTATGAATAATTTCATCTCTGCAAACATTACCTTATCTCTTTGCTCTCTTTTCCAGTTTCAGCGCCGTACACAAAATACTGCTGGTCCTTGTAAAGGATCTTGGAGCACCTTGCTGTTACCTTTTTGGGAACCTGAACATCCAATGTTTAGTACTAACCTGTATCCTATAGCTTAGCTGCTCTCTAATCCATGACAGTCCCTTTTCCTCTTATCCTGCAACTTTAGTTTTTTAATAGTGTCTTGCTAAGGCTTTTATTAATAGCTTTTTGAGGTCATCACCCCCCCCAATTATGGACTCTTTAGTCATTACTGTATAGCCACAATTGAAGGATTTTGTCTGAGTTATTTTGCTTCCCATGCTGTGTCTGTTTATCTGAATGTGGCAGGGCAATGCATCATTACAGCCAGTTTGCTTTGTGTGAAATAAGACATTGGGTAATTCCATGATAATCCTTAATACACTTATTAGAGATAAGTACAAGTCATCTTCTGTTATGTAATGAGTGATTTGAATAGGATAGCGTGTGTTTGAAAAAATGGACAGGTCACTCAAAGCCTTTCCTGAACTGTTCAGTGAACAATCTTTGGTTTTACTGACTTTAGTATATATTTACTTTTTCTTCCATCTTGTATTTCTCTAGTAGCTCTCTGGAGATGCCTAATCTTTCTATACTTGAAAAAATAATACACATTTGTAACTGGTATACACATTTTCTAGGTTGTTTGTGGTATTTTGTCTGTTTATGCTACTCTTGGTTTGGATTTTGGCTCATTCGCTTCCCATAATCTTGTTTTCTGATGAGGCTTCTCCTCCCTGCTGTCCTCTTCTCCTCCCATTGGAGGTTCTGTTACATCTCCTCAGGTAGACAACAGGCAGAGTCTATTGTCTTTAATTTTGTCACCTTTTGACTTAAGGCTCTTGCATACTATTATCGTTATTTAAAAATCCTCCTGTAAACAAATGCATCAAATTTCCACGTCACCATGCTTATTTGTAGTTGAAAACGTTGACTTCCATGACGTTGTGACTGTTGGTACTTAGTGACCACAGCTGTTGGTATATTTCAAATCCAGTCTTGTTATTTATCTTGTTTTGGACTTTAGATGAAAGTAGTCTCAATTTTTTAATGCCACAGAAATAGCTATTGCAAGAAAAAGTGCTTAAGTAACTGAGAAACTGCTTTTCTGAACTCTGCTGTGATAGTTGACACCATTTACCTCCTCCTGTGTCAACCAGTTGGATATCCCTAGCCCTTGAGCAGTTCCTTTTCCCATAACCAGTTTATGGCATTGAAGAGTCACAGAATCATCTAGGCTGGAAAAGACCTTGAAGATCATCTAGTCCAACCATTAACCTCACACTGACCGTTAAGAAAGAACAAACTGTTAAGAAGAAAAACTGTTCTCACATGCTGCAGGATCTACTTATGTAGAGACACCAGAAAATAGACAGACTCTAACACTTTGAAGACCAGTGTGATGGCGAGCTGATCATGGGATCTCTTCTGGTCATCATGTTGTCCATTGTGAAGTCCACACGCTGGTTGGTCTTTCTCCCACATCACCTCCATGAGACAACGAATATGCAGCCTTTGGAGGTGTGTGCTCGGCAGTAGTTTGCAGTCTGCTTAGTCCAGGTAGGCATAGATCAGTGATCAGACTTTTGGAGAGATGAAAAAGAGAGAGCAAAGGCAGAGCCAGTGTGCTTAGAGGTGAAACAGCCCGGGACATGATCTGTAATGGAAGTGCTGCAGGTGGCCTTTCCTGGCTGTGATGATCGCCTCTGGTCCCGTACGCAGAGCTTGGCAGATGGAAACTCAGCCAGGTCTCAGGAGTCATGGCTTTCAGAGACATGGAAAAAAAAAAACCCAAAACAATATATTAAAAAAATTTAAAATGTATTTTTGAAACAGAGTATTTTAAAATGGAGTCATTTTATACTGCTTCACACCCAAAAAACCCACGTGCACAAGCACTGAGTTGTGGAGATCAGAAATCTACTCACGAGATAGCTCTGAAATGAGGGTAATTGAGCAGATATTTAAGATATAGCAAGACAAGTTATGTCATAAAAATATAACCATGTCAGTCCAAGCAGAAAGTCCTTGGAAACAGCTTCAACTGCAATTTTTCCCTGTCCCAAATAAGCTTTCATTATTGGCAACGAAGTTCTGAAGTGCTGTTTGTTAGCAGAATTTACGGATGACTGACAGCGTGCTCAGTCCTCAGAGTCCTCGTGTTAAAGACAGTTCTTGCTATTGAAAAATATATAAGAAATCCAGAAAAAAACCCAGGGAGTGTACAATATTCCCAAGCTAGGAACAGCACACATGGCTTTTAATGGTAGTTTGTTTGATTCTGGGATATAGAAGTGATGTCTTTCAGATGCTTTTCAGTCAGAGACAGAGCTTCATTTATTTTTTTCCTTCTCCTACTCATCTGGAAACAGAAATGAGCAATTCCACCTATTTGTCTTGTTGATGGCTGTTTTCTCCTAGTATAGGGAAATAGTTTCCACTTATCTCATAGGGATGTGGAGCAGTTTTCCATTTGCTGCTCTTGGCTAGCGAGGAAACAGTGAAAGAAATCTGGGGGAAGTTGGGGAAAGAAAAGGAAAATTTTAAGTAACTGAAACCACTGAACTGTGTGTCCTGATTTGCCTGAAAATTCCTCATTTTGGGGGTGACAATGATGAAAATAACTAAGGAAGACACTGTGTCAGGTCTTGCTGATGGTGGTAGGTGAGCGCTGCTGTACTAACATTTTTGCTTTAGGCTGGTGAAGTCTCTTACTGCTGATAAAATGTTGAGCTGCAGGATGTCGTAATGCCTTTTGTAACTCTAGCAGTGTTAATTTTTAGTTTTAAAATTATTATTAATAGAAGCATCTTGGGGAAAGATGTCTTTCAGTCAGACTGGTTATATAGAGAAATAATGCTGGTACGAAGCATCAGATATGCCAAAACCAGAAATATATTTATCCTTGCTGTTATTGAACTTGGAAAAGATTCAGTAATTTGGGTGGTCCACAGCTGTTTGGAAATGCCTGAGTCTTTTTTTTTTTTTAAAGCAGTAGAAAATTGCAAATACATACGCAAAACATTATTTTGCCTTAAGTATCATGTTTTCGTAAGCCCTACTAAGTGATGGTCCATTGGCAGTGTTAAGACTAATCTAATGACTCTAATGACTACTGATGCAATTAGAAGGTAGGAAGGATCAGTTTTTAAAAATTGTTCCAGCTAGGTGTCTAGCTATTTAAATAGCACATGTATATATTAAATTTTTTTTTTAAAAAAATAGTAGAATACCTCTGGGGACTCCCTTTTCTCCAGAACTGTTAAATCCTTCCCCTAGAATAACTCCCAGCTCTTCCACCTGTGTTTCAGATAACCTTCGAAAAATGGAACTGTCAGATCAAATTTTCTTTCTGCTGGACCCTGTTAATAACTAGAAACCCCCTGGAATTTCTTGCTACTGACCTGCAAGACATGCTTCTGGTATAGCAACCCAGCAAACTCTAGCCTTGGACAACTGGAACAGTGAAAAGGGCAGAAGTAAATACCTTCTTGAAATTACATTTAAAAATCGATTTAGGCAGTTTTCATCTTTAACTCATTTTGAAGTTAAAGCCTAATTATGAATAGTTAAATTCAGGTTAAATAACCCAATTTTCGTCTAGCTCTGCATTAAACAAGTTGCCAGAACTTGGTAACGGGTTAGGTAGGAAGCATTCTCTGAGGTGGCATCGCTACACTGCAGACTTCATTTACACCCATCACCTATAATAGTATTTTTAAAACATTAATTTGCATAGAATGCAGTTACTGTCTTTCAGAAAAAATTAATTACCCTTCCCCCAGCTGGACCTATCTATGATTAAACTGAAATGCAAAAGTAGGATTCATGCTTTCTGAAAAATGTGTTTGCCAGACTCTCATCTGAATTGTAAATAGCAGCTTTGGGTTTGAAATTAGTCATGGGCTTACAGTCCCGTTCTACAGATGAGTAAATGACAAATGAATTTGGGTAGTGATGTCTTTTTTTCTGGTAGTTTGTATGAAATGGGCAACTACTGAGCATAAAAATGCCAACTTAAAATTCCTTCATGTGTTTTGTGTTGCTGGAAGTTCAGATTGTACTTGTTGGTTTAAAATTGGACATTGAAATCATATGTTGGCAGCGGTTGAAAAGTACGGTGTTTACTTGACATCAGCACTGGTTTCATCCTGGAAAACACTGGCTTTTATTTTGCTCAAACCGCTGTCTAATACTTCTGAAGTAGGAGGGCTTTTGCAGCCGGGGGGGGGGCGATGCAGCAGGGTGTGTGTGTGTGTGTGTCACTTTGAACCTATTGTGAACTGACATTTCCTTGAAGCACAAAGAAACATTATAGTGCCCAAAATGATGTCTTGGATGTCATGTAGAAATTTTAGGTCATAGGGATCAGGCAGAGTAAATTCCAACAAAACCTTGACAGCCCCAAGTCCCTTCTCAAATTGTAGCTGATTCTTGAAATTGGGAACTTGAGAATGATGCTGTTGTCTGAATTTGTCTTCAGATTATACTAGTTTAATTTAGTATGGGTTTTGTTCTTGCTTTTCTACTCTGAACCAAGATCAGTATGAAGAGAACGAGAATTAATTGTATTAATATTGTCCACTAGAGTCTCTGTCCTCAGAGATGCTAAAACTCTGGCTGGATAGCCCACGAGCAACCTAACAGAGCTTTGAAGTTGTCCCTGCTTGGAGCTGGAGGTTGGAGAAGATCCCCACCAGAGGTCCTTTCCAACCTAAATGATCCTGTGATTTTGTGATCCCAACAGAATTATTCACTAAGCTCCTGCCGATCGCTTCTCAGCAAACTGATTGGAGATGGAGATAGCGGGGATTTGCCCCCAGAACTTCTATTGACTGTGACGTTGAACACATGTGTCCATGTCTCATAGGCAGGCACTTTAGCTCCTGGGTTACAGATTGGACCTGTACTAGCAATTAAATTTTTATATGTGAAAGGCTGATCCAAATCTTCAGTCCTCAGTTGGGGTTGCTGTGCAGTGCTGCTGTGCAGTAGCATCCCTGTTCAGTCCCAAAGGCATCTTAAAAGAGGAGTCTTTCTCCATATGTGTAAAAACTTTGGGATTTTGAATAAAAAAAGAAAAGGGAATGGACACAGCGTATAAATACTTTGTTTGCCAAGCATGCTTCTTTCCTGCAACGATTAAATATCTTTGAAGGGTCTCTTCCAACTGAAACCAGTCTATGATTCTGTGATCCTATTAATGAGAAATAACCGACTCTGCTGTTAATGATAAAATATGATGGTAGTTGAATGGGTGCAATCAGTTTGGCAATCTTAGAGATTGCTGCCCGAATAGTTTCATCTCTTTATTACAGGTCGCTTGAAAGCAGTTAATCTGGAGTAATTTAGTTGTGATATGACCTGGCTAGTCTCAAAATGACACTTTTAAAGAAGTTGCCAAATAGAGCCATCTGTTTTCTTATACTCTTAATTGCTCATTCAGCCCAAACAACTCAGCAGATCTAAGGAAACCAGTTAGTGAGGAGGGCCAAGTGTTGATGTGCTGTTCTAAAACTATCTTGGTAGGAATTAAGACTCCTTGTCGGGAGCACAAACCCAGAGCCTTAGACTCCTTTATTTTTTTTTTAATACTTCCCTACTTAATCTGGTTGTGCTTCTGTTCACATCACCTGTTCTGCTCTATAGATGAGGCTGGTGAGTTTTATCCTCTCTCTTGCTTGGTAAGAAGTGACCTTTAAATTGCTTTTCCTGCAGCCTTCCGGGCACTGCAAGCCTCCTCTGAAATGATTTTGTGATGCCTCAGTTCTTAAGGCTTTCAAATTCTTCCTTAGGACACGCTTCTATTACAGAGGCTGGAAGAAAGGTGCTTCTCAAAGGGCAAAACCCCCGTGCTAGGCTGTGTTTTATAATCTTACTGAAGTTCCAGTTGCTGCTTCCTTCAGTGTCCCTCTTTAGAGGACGGGTTGCAAGGAGAAGCCCCGCCAGAGTCAGGAGCCCCAGAACACGTGTTTTTTCCAACACGCAGGCCTACGCAATCCCCGAGCCAACGTGAGCTTGCACTGTCCACGCTCAGAGCTGCCCGAACGCGCGCCCATGCCTTCAGCGCCGTGCCCGGAGCCAACACCGCCGTTGGAGCAGGCTCTGCACCAGCGACGTTCGTGCGGCTTTGAGTGGTTTGAGCATAAACAGAGCAGCTTCGCATCTGTCTGCAACTCTCTGTCTAGAGACGGGCGCCCTCCCAGCTCTATTGCTTCCTCCTTCCTTTGAGCAGCTTGCTGTGGAGTCCTTTGCCAGCTATAAACTATTTCAGCTCTCGGCAGGCTCTGCTGTTATTGCAAACAAGAAGGGGGAATAAAAGCTGTCTGCATTTCGAGCGTGTTTGCCTCGAAGCAGGGGAGGGAAGAAGAGGCTGCAACAAGTGGCTCCAGCGTCAGCTGGTCCTCCCAATCACACCAGGGTCACTGTTAGAGCCCATCTGCTTTATGGGGCACAAACTAGCCCTGGGGCTGTAGCTCCTTGCTGTGTGTGCAATGTTTCTTCTTTCTTTTTTTCTGGGAACAAAGTTCATTGCTATTTTTATCTGTATCGTGTAGCATTTAGTGGAGTTTTGGGTGCTGTAAGAAGCGATCAATAATACTTGTTGACTGACCTCTGAACAAGGCTTCCTATTGCTCACAGAGAAACAAATGTTGGGAGCAACTTGCTAAAAGCAGCTCTAATTCAGCAGAGACCCCTGGGGAGAACTGCAGCAGAAGCTGCTACCGATTCTGAGCGGTGAAGGAGGAGATACCAAGTGGAACAAGGCTGGGATGTGTCCCAGGGTGGGCTCCTGTTGATATGTTTCCTAGAATGACATCTCATGCTTTTGGAGGAGATTTGGGGTAGAAATATAAACTAGGCTACCTAATTAGTGCCTTATTGGGTGAGAGCTCAGTAGCACATTGGTGTGAAATTTAACTTGAGCAGAAGTGGCTAAAGAGAAAAAGATCACTTGAGATACTGTGGCTGTGTTTTAGTGAATGCCCTTCTCTACTAAGAAAGTTGGGTTGTAAACTGCTCTAAAATATTCTTTGATGCAATTTGTTCTTTGGAAATAGGTTGCTTAGGTTTGCAGACATCTAGCTGTAGACTGAGTGAAACCGTATGTTCAGGTTAATGCCCAGGCTATAGTGACACTATTCAAGTTACAGTTAGATAATGTATTTAAATCTTCGAAGGAGGACCACTAAACATTGGCTCTATTGTGTAAGCCCCATACTTTGTATAAACGATGCAGGCTTTGCTAAAGACTATACCCTTGAAGAGGAGCTAAAAGATAGATAAGAAGGAGCCAAAGGCTGGATGATTGCCCGAGAAGCGTGAAGTCAGTGAAAATCAGCAGTAACTGGGGGAAAGGTAAAGGTGGCAGGGGGAGATCACGACCACTGACTCCATTCAAGACCAAGGGGACTTGCCCCCTCCACACCTGTGGGGACGATGTGTGCTAATTTGCATAGTAAGTGAGGCTAATTTAAATATAGCTAACCAATAGCATATGGAATGGTAATTACGGAGCCATGAGTGTAAATTTAGATAGGTTTTTACTAATCTTGTAACAAGATAAATAGGCTGTAGTGCCTTTGTGCGTGTGCTAGCTTTGTGGAATTACCCCCCAGCACCCATCTCTGCGCAGACGTGAAATAAAAGAAATACCTCTACCCTGTGCGTGTTGGCTTGCATATGGGGTGAAAGAGCCCTTCTTTTGGGATAACATAGCCATACTTTGTTCTTAGAATCACAGACTGGTTTGGGTTAGAAGCGACCTTTAAAGGTCTTCTTATCCAACTCCCTGCCACGGGCAGGGCCACCTTCCACTAGCCCAGGTTGCCCAAAGCCCCGTCCAACCTGGCCTTGAACCCTTCCAGGGAGGGGGCAGCCACAGCTTCTCTGGGCAACCTGTGCCAGGGCCTCACCACCCTCACAGGGAAGAATTTCTGCCTTAGATCTAATTTAAATCTCCCCTCTTTTAGATCAGAACGCCTTGTCCTGTTGCTACAGAACCTACTAAAAAGTCTGTTCTCATCTTTCTTATAATGTACTTTCTTTAAGTATTGAAAGGCCACAATAAGGTCTCCCCGGAGGCTTCTCTTCTCCATGCTGAGAAGAACCATCTTTTTCTGTCTGTTATGACTGGGAAGATTATCCTCTCACTTAAGTGCTATTAGTATAGACATAGAAATACCATAGTGGCAGGCATGGCAGTATATATACCCTCCTGACATATTTGAAGGTTGCATCACTATAAAATCATGAGTAGCGTGGGGAAGGCAAGCAGTCGGTCCTTACTTGCTGTCTCTTCGGTACAAGAACTAGGGGATGTTGAGTGAAACTGGCAGCAGGCTTGTTAGAAAACAGAGCTGCATGTAGTTCAGCAGTTGAACTCATAGCCCCAGTGTGGTGCGGAGGGTAAGAGCTTGCGCTGGTTCAGAAGTGACTGGAAACATTCATAGAGAAGGTCTTCGAGGGCTGCTAAATCCTTTTTTCTCAGGGAATCTGTGAACAGCAGTTTGCTAGAGGTGAGGAGCGCTCTGTGAGGGAGCAGCACGGCACGCTTGTCCTTTCCATGTGTCCTGACATGCCTGGCCTCTGTCAGAGGTAGGATGCCAGTTTAGGTTTTCTTTTGGTGTCTCATTTTTTGGGTCTGACCATTAGGTTTTTATGTATTCCTATTCTCCCTGCCCTGGGGTTCCTCACGAGCAGGCATGGTTCCTCATTGAGCTCTCAGTGCGTCATCGAGAATGCTTCAGGTTGGCCTGGGAAAGTGTGTGATTTCTGTGTCCTCCAGAACCTCTGCCTGGCTGGTACTGGATGAGTCTGGAGAAGAGGAGGCTGAGGGGAGACCTCATGGCCCTCTCCAACTCCCTGAAAGGAGGGTGCAGAGAGGGGGGATGAGTCTCTTGAGCCAAGGAACCAGCGACAGGCCAAGAGGGAATGGCCTCAAGCTGCGCCAGGGCAGGGTCAGACTGGCTCTTAGGAAGGATTTCTTTGCAGAAGGGGTTGTTGGGCGTTGGAATGGGCTGCCCAGGGCAGGGGGGGAGTCCCCATCCCTGGAGGGGTTGAAGAGTCGGGCTGACCCAGCACTGAGGGATCTGGTGGAGTTGGGAACGGTCAGGGTTCATGGTTGGACTGGAGGAGCTTCAAGGTCTTTTCCAACCTCGAAGATTCTGGGATTCTGAGAAGAGCAGCAAGCACGCGGTGCTGCATTCATGGACATCTCTGCAATTACCTTTTAAGTCTTAATGAGCAGTAACCCTGCCCCTCTCCCAGATGGATTTAGCTTAGGATACCATTTTTGAGCAGCCCCAGCCCTTGCTATGAGCAAGTCCCACCAGAGGACACCTGGTTTAGATGCCTGAAAACAAGCCTTGAGCATGAGATTGAGCTGTGTCCTGCTTCTGTTCCACAGAGCTGCCTGCCTGCATCCTGTGTAACGTTTGAAAGAGCAGACACGGACCAAAATCCAGAGCTTGAGAGTTTAAACTGAAATGGAGTTAGAGCTACCACTGCTGCCCTGGCACAGCCTTGTTCAGGAGAATTAATGCCATTCTCTGCAGTGATTTCCCCCCGCTCCCAACTCATTGCACTGCTATGAAATTGTACCTGTGTTAAACAGAAGAGAGTAAAGATGCATTATTTGTATCTTCTGCTTTCAGTTTCTGCTCTCTGAACTCCATCTTTCCTGCAGCTCAGGCTGTGGCTGCTGGGAGCCCAGGTCCATTTTATTTTCTGCTCTATCTTTTCTTTCAGCACAATCCAGACTCTAAAACTGAGGATTTCACATTTTCACCTGAAAAAAGGGAAAGTGGAGATGTTTCCTGAAAAATGATGAGAAACACATCTCCTCCCAATGTCCCAAAACACGGGAGTTATCTAGACATTTTCTAATGGGTACAACTTTGGGATGGGGAAGATCAAGACAGCAAGGCAGTGGTCCAGAGTGATTGTGCCAAGATGGGGCTAAGCGAGGTTCCTGCAGTTGTCTGTATCATCCTTTTTTGCAGTCTCTCTTTCTTTCCTGGAGGCAAGTTAAGGAGCTGTGGGTTAGACAGGGCATTTTCTGGTAGAAGGATATAGAAGATGGGTTGCAGGGACACCTTGTCACCTGCACTAGCTCCCATGAGCTGACAGATGCATCTGAGACCAGCAGGAACTGCTGATGCCTCTATCGCTGCCCAGATCTCTCTGTTTGCTGCAGGAGAGAGCGAGCTCGTTTTGCTGAGTCTTCTTCATCGTCCCTCTGCTTCTGCTGGGCTCCCACATGTTGCAGGGAAAACGATGACTAATATTGTGCTGCTGTGTCCCTGGCTGGCTGGGTGCAGCCACAGCTGCTGAGACTTCTAAAGCAAGGAGTGGAAAATGGGGTTATTTTCTTCCCAGTTTAAAAGATGAATAATTTTGTCTCCTTGTTGCTTAAGGGTTGCCATTGCCAGTTCATATTCCAGGTATGGTAAAGGGGAGATTCTGTGTGTGCCCTCCTGGTGATGCTGATTGTGTCTGTGCGGTGGAAGAAGTCAGATGTGGTCCACAGAGAGGGTTTCGTTGCTTGATGAGTGATTGACCGCTTTCTGAATCTTGAGATTCTCCAGGAATATGTGGGGTTGGGAGGAATCCTGGCCACCTGGAAAACTCCAGCCCTCCTTGTTTGGCCTTCTTGGCTTGGATAGATTGGATCGGTGGGCCAATGTTGATGGGATGGGCTTCAACAAGGCCAAGTGCCAGGTCCTGCACTTGGGCCACAACAACCCCCTGCATGGCTACAGGCTTGGGGAGGGGTGGCTGGAGCTGTCTGGGAGAGAAGGATCTGGGGGTTCTCATTGACAAGCAGCTGAACATGAGCCAGCAGTGTGCCCAGGTGGCCAAGAAAGCCAATGGCATCCTGGCTTGTATCAGCAATAGTGTGACCAGCAGAAGCAGGGAGGTGACAGTCCCCCTGTGCTCTGCACTGGTGAGGCCACAGCTGGAGTGTTGTGTCCAGTTTTGGGCACCTCAATCCGAGAGAGATCTCGAGGGGCTGGAGCGAGTGCAGAGGAGGGCAACGAGCTGGGGAAGGGCCTGGAGAATAAATCCTGTGAGGAGAGATTGAAGGAGCTGGGACTGTTCAGTGTGAGGAGGAGAAGGCTGAGGGGAGACCTCATCACTCTCTACAGCTCCCTGAAAGGACATTGTAGAGAGGTTGGTGCTGGTCTCTTCTCCCAGGGAATTAGTGACAGAACAAGAGGGAACGGCTTTAAACTGCAACAGGGGAGGTTCAGACTGGACATGAGGAAAAAATGTTTCCCAGCAAGAGTGGTCAGAGAGTGGAATAGGCTGCCCAGGGAGGGGGTGGAGTCCCCATCCCTGGGTGTGTTTAAGGGCCGTTTGGATGAGCTGTTGGGGGATGTGGGGTAGGGGAGAACTTTGTAGAGTTGGGCTGATGGTTGGACTCGATGATCCCGAGGGGCTTTTCCAACCTGAAGGATTCTGTGATTCTGTGAATAGTTTAGTCATTGTTCCCATAATTCTGTTTACCCTCAGGGGAAGTGCTTTGCCCTGGAACAGAAGTCACTCTTGAAACTCTTCCATAGTATCCCTTTTTTATTCCCAAACTTCTGATGTGTAATTTCAGGAGGTGAGGGAGCTCTTTACAGGGTGTTTGCCAGCTACAAGCCTTGAAGCATCCGTTAATACCACTGGTACAAAACCCAGCAGAGCCTTGGCTGGGACTCTGTGGAGCTCTGGGTCTGTTGTTGGCTCGGATGGGTACGTCCATAAGGAATTGCTGTGACACTTTGTACCGTTCCCTATGTTCTTAATAGCTCTTGAAAAAAGCTTTCCTATCTCAGGATCAGAGGTACCTCTGGGAATTAAACTCAGATTTCTTAGGACATAATTCGGTATTTTAACCGTAAATCTTCCTTTTTCTGTATCTTTTCTGATAGAGGTGGAACTTGTATCTCTGAAGGAGATACCTGAGTGTAGGTTTTATAGCAAGGGTGTTGGGATGATAATGTGCATGTTATTACCTTCAGCTGACCAACTCCTCTGTAAATAGGATAGTGGCAGGTAATCCCATTTGTCATGTCTGGTAGCTCAAAGCCTGCACCAGGGAGGTGACACTTCTCCTTTCAGCTGGACAGGGGTTGCAGGGTGTATTTGTACGCCTGGGGAAGAAATTGTAATGTTTGTGTTCGTTTATTCCAAATTATTCAGTTTCAAATCTGCTAGTGAACAGGCTAATGGTGGTGCTCCATCATGGTGATAGGCTGGAAGAGGACTCTCAAGGTGCCGTCTACCCTTTGGACCACAGAAATAATTTGTTGGTTGTCCTTTGACCAAGTCATTGCTCTGTTTACATCCCTTAACTGCCTGCTCTCCTCAATCTTTTCTCACATAAGCCATTTGCAGCCTATCTTTGCCCTTTGTGTTGGTTCTCATTTTGTAGGAGAGGCTGATGTCTACCTCCAGTTGTCCTTTGGGGGCAGCTTTCCTCCTCCTTCACCATTTGCTTTTGTCATGCTGCCCTGATGGCCAAGAAGAACTGCCTGTAGACACCTGCATGATGGCTGCCTTTGCTCCTTGGGTGTATCTCCTCCGCTGGGATACTGCCAGGGTACCAGGGTATGGTGATGAGCGCAGGTTGTGCTCCCCAGAGCTGCCCTGTTTCATACTCGGCTGCTGTCTCCCATAAAGCTGGTAGGTGGTTTGTGTGTGACACCTGTCACCGTTCTCCAGTACTGTGATGGAGAGCGCTCTGCTGATGCAAACTCGAATAAGTGTGAATTACTTTGCTTTTTGTGCCTCATCTAATAGTGCAAATCCACATATTAGCAAGTGAAAAGTTATTGTTCACAGCATTGGAACTAAACTGGGGGTGTTGATTGCTAGCCAGCAGTGTGCCCAGGTGGCCAAGAAGGCCAATGGCATCCTGGCTTGTGTCACAAATAGTGACCAGCAGGGACAGGGAAGGGATCTTACCCCTGTGCTCGGCACTGGTGAGGCCGCCCCTCGATTCCTGGGTTCAGTTTTGGGCCCCTCACTCCAAAAAGGCCATTGAATGACTCGAGCGTGTCCAGAGAAGGGCAACGGAGCTGGTGCAGGGTCTGGAGCACAGGTGTGATGGGGAGCGGCTGAGGGAACTGGGGGGGTTTAGTGTGGAGAAGAGGAGGCTGAGGGGAGACCTCATGGCCCTCTCCAACTCCCTGAGAGGAGGGTGCAGAGAGGGGGGATGAGTCTCTTGAGCCAAGGAACCAGCGGCAGGCCAAGAGGGAATGGCCTCAAGCTGCGCCAGGGCAGGGTCAGACTGGCTCTTAGGAAGGATTTCTTTGCAGAAGGGGTTGTTGGGCATTGGAATGGGCTGCCCAGGGCAGGGGGGGAGTCCCCGTCCCTGGAGGGGTTGAAGAGTCGGGCTGACCCAGCGCTGAGGGATCTGGTGGAGTTGGGAACGGTCAGGGTGAGGTTCACGGTTGGACTGGAGGAGCTTCAAGATTCTGTGATTCTGTGAAATTAAAAACATTCATATCTTATAGCAAAACTCTCCAAAAGAAATTGCTGAGATTTGCTTTGAAAATTACAGAAACTTGGCTCCTCCTAATAGGGTAGTTTATTTTGGGAGACAGATTAAAAGCCGCGCTGGTTATGGGACATGATGTATTTCAGGGCAACACTGAGTGAAGAACCTAGTGCTTCTTGTTGTCCTCTTACTGAATCGAGCCTGTAAATGTCTTTGTAGTATCTGTGGGTGAAATACCTGCTCTTGGCACAGTACTGTGGATCCAGCCAGCCAAAAGATACGTAAGATTGGAGCTGGAAAAATGATCCTTTGTTCTGAAAGTCCACAGATCCATAATGATTCATCTTCAGCTTGTTTGCAACTTAGGGAGCAGAACAAGCCCTGACAGTCACTGACGGTGAGCGTGGGTGAGCTGCTGAGGCGCAGGCAGTTGCCTTCCCTTTCTTCCCTTGTGGGCAGGCTTTCCTCGGCCTCCCTGCTGAACAGATTTAATAGGTTTTTAGAGGCTCGAAGGGCTCAACGCACCTAGCTTGGCTTTCTGTCAACCAGACTGTGGGGCTTCATGCAGTGATGTCTCCATCAGGCCTGTACCTTCCAGGTAAACTAGTGCCTGTGCTTCACAGAGGTCTGTATTCTTGATTTATTGTGTATGTTTTCCCCAATAAAGGATTCATGACATAGTTTAGGAATTGGGGCTAGTTTAATTATGCAGAGCAGCTTTGGATTAACCTGGAACCTTTGGAAGTTGGTGTCTCTGGATTGATTAGTGATGGGTCTGTCAGGAAATTACACAGACTCGTGTGAAGTCTCCAACCTGTGTCAGGAATATACATAGGATATATAGGGCATGGACCAGCAGATCACCTCATTAACCAAATCACCTCAACTGGTCAGGAGGGAGCTAAACCCACGCCAGCTGCAGCACAACTTCCAGCCCTCTCTTGGGAAGCGGGACGTGGGGGTAGACAACAGGTTAACAAAACTAAACCAGAATAAGATGTGTAATTGCTAAGAGTCTGATGTTGAGAAAGAAGCAATGTGTAGCCGTAATTAACAGCCAAATAATTGAGTGATTTGCCAAAGTCGTGCAGGATACGCAGCGTGATGTATATAGAGAACATGCAGTGAAAGGGGTTTGCAGGAAATTATCTGAGGTCGTGGGCTGTTTCACGGCAGCCTCTGCTTGCTAAAAAGGCCACCCCTGTAGGGCAGAGGCTGCTGAAGCAGCTGTGAGCCCCATCTTTTTGGGAATATTGAGAGTCCCCAAACCTTTCCTGGGCTGCACATACTTTCTCAGTCTCATTACCCCTGGGAAAGTAAAACATGAGAGTTTGTGCTGCATTCGTCTGAAGCTTTACTTTGTTTGAAAAAACACTGAACAGCCTTAAAAAAAAAAAAAAGAAAAAAACCAGGATGCTTTTTCTTTTCTAGTGAAAGCAAGTGTTAAATACTGGATTACAAGATTGGAAACAGAGTCGTATTTTTATGTGGCTCTTTTGTAATTCCAGGATTATGTCTAACAAAGATCCTCTTCAGCTACACCAGTGTTTCATTCGCTGTGGATGCTAGTGACCCCAGAGCTTTTCCTACTGCGTTAAACTCTCTGAGATGAGGTCTTTCTCTCTATATTCAAGATGGAATTTCCTTTTTTTCCTTCTTAGTATTTTGTTAACCTATTTTAGGAGTGATTCTTCTGGATTTATACCAAATATAGCTGCTGTGACTCAGCCTCCTCTGTTCCTGGTTTTGGACTTGGAGATCCACTTGCTGCTTTTGCGTTTTGTAGCACTTCCCTCCGCCTCTGTAATTTTCCCCTCTTCGTTTCTAATCCAGTCCTCTTGTGTTCCTCAAGTAGTGTTCTTCAGTTTAAATGGCTTTCCTATTGATCCCAGGATTTTTTAGATTGTCACAGTATTTTATAAATCCACATTAGAAGAATTCAGCACAGGAGATTCACTGTATCCAGTTGGCCATTAGACTTTCACGAAGCCCTCACCTGACATTTTAATAATACAAATGATAGATATGGAACTTAAGTGTGTTGTTTCAGTTGTTCTAGATCTCTAGGGAGACTCTCCTCCACATAGCACCTATGGAGGAAAGTTCCTCATGAGCTACGTGCACGGGCTGTCATCCTTTGAAGTC